>NC_060884.1:10199355-10880605 GCF_014805685.1 Silurus meridionalis | reverse complement strand
TACTGTACCTGACAGGAGGACAAAAAGGTGTTTAACCTGATCAAATAACCTCACTTTAATACACAATACAACCAAATTGTGTTATAAAATGCAAAAATGCATTATATTTATTTTATGTACTAACAACGTACTCTTAATAAATATAACATATATGCACATACACATGCATCAGTTGCATGTTGATTGAGAGTAAGCTTTATTTATATGTAATTCTTTTTACAGATGTTACTTATATTATAATGTCTACTAAAAGACAAATCCAGAACTCAAAATTGCATTTAAATCAAATATGTTTATAGTAAATTTATAGTGAAATTGTTTTTAAGAAAAAAAGGACTGTTTTGGCAGCAAAAGGGGGACCAACACCATATTAGGCAGGTGGTCATAATGGCCTGGTTGGTGTACTTACAAATATATACATACTAGTTCCAGCAGAACTGGCATATTGTCATAAACAATATTTCTCTGGGCATATATTATGGTAATATATCATGGTCATAGTTATGTTAAAAAAAAACTTGGTGCTCCACAAGGTAAATCAACAGTTCACTTAACCTCATGCCACTTGCTGTCTTATGCCTGTTGAGGTAAAAAATGTTATCCCTGCTTGACATTTGCAGTAATTAAACTGCCTAATCTGAGCAAGGCACTGGTGTGGCTTCTCAGAGGAGTCACACATTTAGATCTATTACCTACCTATTATATTAGAACAGGCTTACATTCAAGGATTTAAGGCCTTTTTTTTGTTATTGTTAATATCCTTTTCTATAATTATTTTATAAGAGGTAATCACCTGCTACACTGATTACTTTGAAACACTAGAGGAGTGGTTTCCAAATTCTTTGTGCTAGGGCCCAGGTGCTGAAATATTTGTGTTGTCTCAGGTCACATGGCTGTAATAATAATAATACAAAAATACTATTAGACAAACTAATTGATAATTGCCTTCAATTTGTCCATGTCTGATTATATTTTAAATATGCTATTCTCTAAAAATGTTGTGTCTGCTAAATATATATTTATATATACCCCATGATATTATATATATTTTTAACCTAACAATCACAGTGAAACCTAAAATTACAGTGTATTGCTTTCAATAAATCTCCTACTCACTAGTAGCTTTATTAATGTGAACAGTGATGTTGTGTTTTCAATTTCAGATTTGATGTCAATTTAGGAATAAGTTGTTTAGTAGAGATACAAAGCAGATCACAGACATGGATGTCAGTCTGTCTGGCTCTCAGTAAACTCTTGTACCTTGTCATCAGCAAAAATGTTTGCTTGAAAGACTGGTGTTTTACAAATGTTGCATTTTTTCTAGGCAAATTATAGTGCCAACTTTCATCAGACAGTCCTTCATAAATTCGCCTTCGGTGAAGGGTTTTACATGCCATGCTAATATGTGAGCTACCTCATAGCTAGCTCATGTAAATGTTCCCTTTGCCCTATTAGCACAATAAAATTGTTGATGAGTTGACAAGGCAGCTGCCAATTGCTTCACTTTTTTGATCTCGCTCGGCACCAGTATAAGATTTGAAAGACTGATGTTTTGTTTGTTGTCTTTTTACATTATGTTTCTTCATCACCACAACAGACTCCTGTCAAATAAAACAGACACATTTCCCATTGACCTTATTAAAGAAATATTATTTTACCCAAAGTGTCTAAAAACTCTAATGCAGTCATTTTTCGATTTTTCTATTTCATTGTTGTGCCATGACTTACCAAAATGTGATCAAGAATAATTAGTTGTCTTTAGTCTCTCTGTATGATTATGCACATCTGACTAACTACCCTAATGCATGTGATAGCGATACCTGATTGTATTTAGTGAATTTACCCGATTTTCTCTATAATAAGCCAGATATTTATAATTTTTTAAATCCCTCGCAGGTTGATACAGAAATGATAGCAGGCTACAAATGGGCCATGGGCTGTAATTTCCCAGGAAAAACTTACACTTATAAAAAACATCATTTTCATTTTTATCACCACATTATCTGTGTAAAGCTGCTTTGAGACAATGTTCATTGTTAAAAGCACTATACAAATAAAAATAATTGAATTTAATTAATTTGGACATCCCTGCACTGATTATCTCTTCATCATGTATATAATAGGCAGTTCATGGGAAGGATCAGGACAGTTTTAGCAGCAAAATGGGGACCAACACAGTAGTAGGCAGGTGGTCATAATGTTATGCCTTGTTGGTGTATTATTAATGAACATTTGTAATAGAAATGCTAGACCATTTATTCTGTGATTGTGGGATAACTTATACTAAAGTCTGTTATATTTATTAATTGTTTACAGTTATTTTTACTATTTTGAATGGAAACAATTTTAAAAATGCCTGGCTCTGCTGCTTTGCTGTGTAAGCCATTCTATCCTCGATGGTATAAAATTTTATGACTTCTTTCTATGTCTCTCCAGATTAAAAAAGGCTTTTATTTAAGAACACTCAGAGTTTTTTTTCCCCACACATCCTGACACATAATGATTGCAGACTTGCTGAGGTGTAGTTTGTGGGAAATGTCAGAAAGTGACAGTGCACGAACTTGAGCTGAGCTCCCAAGCAGGGATAAAGTGCCATGATGGACAGAAGATTGGCTGAGAATTAAAAAGACCACGAGCACAACCCCATTGGATCATAGAGAGCAGTTGACTGGCATTGCTTCTCTCTCTCTCTTTCTCTTTTTTCTCCCCTTATCCTTTCCAAAGCTTTTCTCCTCTGCTCCCTTACATATGCCTTCAGCCAAAATATTTGATGCTCTTAAATGTCTATATTGTAACAGTGGCTTAAGAATCATGCAATTATATGAACTATCTCACCAGGACAGTTCATTTAAATCCATAAACTGTAGTTCGTTTCTGAGAAACCAGAATTGAAAACGATGCCGCACTCTACAGTGCGTGTCAAAAGTGTAAAAACCATGAGTCTTTTATCGTTTTGACATAAAACATAGGACATATGCATGTTTCTTTTGTTTAGTTATGCAACAAACAAGGTAATCTAATATTTAGAGGATATGCCTTTATCAAAAAATAAAAAATTAAAACACATAAATGTCCTCTCCCCTGCTTCTCTTTTTCTACACAACCAAAGGCATCCAGAGATTGGTCCAGCTCCAGTTGTGTGACACCTCATTAAGATTTTGGACCTTCGAAAAGAATATTCTGACCCCAGAAGGATGCCTAGGCATCTAGAGGTTGTGCCAGCTCCAGTTTTGTCCCACCTCTTGAAGATTTCGGAGCTCTAAAAAGAAGATGCCAACCCGACAGGGATCCCGAGACATCTAGAGATATTCCAGTGCCAGGTGAATCCCAGTTCATGTAGATTTTGGACATTGGACCTTGAGGAAAAAACAAACTCCTAATCAATTCTCAAAAAACATTCTACATATGCTGCTTCTCCATCATTGAACATTTGAAGTCTCTGACAAGGAGAAGATGGTGTTGAAACTATAATGATTTTGAAGTTATCTCGAGCTAATTAATTAGTTGTTCAGGAGCACTTGGTTCCACAACTCCAACTGAATGTATAAGACTACAAGGTCATAACTTATAATCACAGACTCTGGTGCTCAGGATATTTCTCACTCTCTAGTGTTTGTAATGTTATATTTATAATTACTCTTGGTGTCACCCAAATGAGGATGGGTTCCCCTTTTGTTTACAAACTCGATTCCAAAAAGTTGGAACACTGAAAAAATTGTGAATAAAAACAGAATGCAATGATATGAAAGTTTCAAATTTCAATATTTTTTTCAGAATACAACATAGATGACATATAAAATGTTTAAACTGAAAAAAATAAGTTGATTTTAAATTTCATGGCATCAACACATCTCAAGAAAGTTGGGACAAGGCCATGTTTAGCACTGTGTGGCATCCCCTCTTGAAAAATAGTAAAGTTTATACAGTACATCTTTTTATAATAGTCTGCAAATGTCTGGGGACTGAGGAGACAAGTTGCTCAAGTTTAGGAATAGGAATGTTGTCCCATTCTTGTCTATTACAGGCTTCTATTTGCTTAACTGTCTTAGGTCTTCTTTGTCGCATCTTCTTCTTTATGATGTTTTCTATGGGTGAAATGTCTTAACTGCAGGCTGGCCATTTCAGTACCCGGATCCTTCTTCTACGCAGCCATGATGTTGTAATTGATGCAGTATGTGGTCTGGCATTGTCATGTAGGAAAATGCAAGGTCTTCCCTGAAAAAGACGACGTCTGGATGAGAGCATATGTTTTTCTAGAACTTGGATATACCTTTCAGCATTGATGGTGCCTTTCCAGATGTGTAAGCTGCCCATGCCACATGCACTCATTCAACCCCATACCATCAGAGATGCAGGCTTCTGAACTGAGCGCTGATAACAACTTGGGTTGTCCTTATCCTCTTCCAGTTTTCCAAAAAGAACTTTAAATTTCGATTCGTCTGACCACATAACAGTTTCCCACTTTGCCAAATGATTTTAAATGAGCCTTGGTCCAGAGAAAACGCCTGCGCTTCTGGATCATGTTTAGATATGGCTTCTTTTTTGACCTATAGAGTTTTAGCCGGCAACGGCGAATGGCACGGTGGATTGTGTTCACCGACAATGTTTTCTGGAAGTATTCCTGAGCCCATGTTGTGATTTCTATTACAGTAGCATTCCTGTATGTGATGCAGTGCCGTCTAAGGGCCCGAAGATCACGAGCATCCAGTATGGTTTTCCGGCCTTGACCCTTACGCAGAGATTGTTCCAGATTTTCTTAATCTTTGAATAATATTATGTGCTGTAGATGATGATAACTTCAAACTCTTTGCAATTTTTCTCTGAGAAACTCCTTTCTGATATTGCTCCACTATTTTTCGCCACAGCATTGGGGGAATTGGTGATCCTCTGCCCATCTTGACTTCTGAGAGACACTGCCACTCTGAGAGGCTCTTTTTATACCTAATCATATTGTCAATTGACCTAATAAGTTGCAAATTGGTCCTCCAGCTGTTCCTTATATCTACATTTAACTTTTCCGGCCTCTTATTGCTACCTGTCCCAACTTTTTTGAAATGTGTAGCTCTCATGTAATCCAAAATGAGCCAATATTTGGAATGACATTTCAAAATGTCTCGCTTTCAACATTTGATATGTTATCTATAATCTATTGTGAATAAAATATAAGTTTATGAGATTTGTAAATTATTGCATTCCTTTTTTATTTACAATTTATACAGTGTCCCAACTTTTTTGGAATCGGGTTTGCATAAATCAAATTTTATAGCTACTTAAAATTTAGTTTGAGTTATCAATTACATTCTGCCTCATCAAAATCTATAGTCATGAGCTGCTGCTGCTGTACATAAACTATTTAATTGTATATTTACATTTCAGTTTTTATCATCAGCCTCTGGCAGGAAACTGGCTTAAGAGGCTGCACCATTGGCCCCTGACGTTAGAAGTTCACAGGAGGCTGCAGTGTCAGCCACTGGTGTGAGCAGGTTGTAAGAAATCTTGTTGCAGGCCTCTGGCAGATAGAAAATTCAATCATAATGTAGTTCCATTGTCAGAAGTCTGTCTTTCATACCATTACATTGTCTCTTTTTAAATATTCCTTAGTCATATTATTTGAACCTCATCATTTATTATTATTGATAAAACATACAATACTGCAGTGAGTTTTATCAATAATCTCCCAGAGTTCTCAAGAATGATTGGCTCAACATCTGACCCCACAGAACTTGACTGGGCTGCTGAACGTTTGGAATTAGCATTTTGCCACACACTAGATAAGTTAGCTCCCCCTTAAAGAAAAATAATTAGAGAAATAAAACTAGCACCATAGAATTATTAATAATTATATACACAACTTAAAACAGGCTACTCAAAATCTTTAATGTAAATGCAGCATAAAATCAGCATAAAAAGAAAGCCTTCTGAGTAATAGAAAAGCTCTTAGCACTGCTAGATCAACAAATCTTTCTACCCTAAAAGATAATAACAAACATAATCCTAGGTTTTATTCAATACCATAGCAAACTTAACTAGAATTAAAAGCACTGAAGTAGCATGCATACAATCAGCAGCAGCAATGATTTTATGCATTTTTGTACTAACAAAATTCAGACTAATTTCATGACAGGCAATTTAATAAATACCCAAGTAGATAACAATATTATTACATCAGATTAGATCATACAATTTCTTACTTTCATTCAAGAGAGCAAATTTGTTTCACTTTTTCATGAAGATTATCAACTTGGGTACTAGATCCCCATTATAAAAATAGTAAATCTTTTTCTAGTAAATTTTCTTATCATTAGTTATGCACATAAGTACATAGCTAGTGACAATGACGTCATTCAAGCTAGTGATTATTAAACACCTAAATAAAAAAACTAACTTTGAACCGTGTCAGTTCTCCAAATGTAGGCTTCTCCAAGAATATAGAAGAGGTTGTAGTACAGCAAATTATTCTCATACCTTTATAGGAATACCATTCATGAGCTGGTCCGTACGGACAGTACATCCGTGGTCTCTTGCATCAACAATCAGGAGGTCTGCACTCTTTCCTTCTTTTCAAGCTGACACGTCAAATCCTTCTGTGGGCCCAAACAAAGCTGCTCTCACTGGCTGAGGCCAGGGGAATAGAGGCTCCACCCAGAAGAGGTGAAGCAAATATGGAGGAGGTTTTACAGAGCACTAATGGACCTGTTTGTGACTCAAGAGACCTGACGCTGTCCCCTCTGGTTTTCCCTCACTTCCTTCCTGGAGTTCTGGTGAGAGTTTCCGGAATGGAGTCTGTCTCCTTCTGGTAGCCCCTTGACATGGTTTGCGGACTTAGTAGCCCTTCTCGAACACCCTCTCTGTGAGATTCTTCTCAGGCAGAACTCCTCTCTCAGGCGGGGGGCACTCTATTTGACCACCTCCCAGAGTTGTGAAGGCTATGGCCCCTGAAGGTTATTGCGGTCTGCTATTGCGGCATTTCATTTTTTGCTTTTCTGTTTACTAAGGTGCATTTACTCAGGTGCAACCTAGAATGCCTTTGTGGCATCTGTCCATAGTATTGAAGGCCCTGCCAAGTCTTCCTTTAAGCCTTTGCATGAGGTGCCTTTAAGATTTCTTGCAGTCAAGACAGTTTATTTTTTCTTGCAGTTTTTTCTCTTTTTTAGAGTTTACCTGGGCATGGCCAGTGGCTTTCTTTACCCACAGGCCAGGGTAAGTTCCCAAGGTGCCCTCTGTTGCCCCGTGACCAGCCATGCTCCAGGCATTCTATCCTCCTCCCTTTCAAGCTCCCGACAAGGAGAAGCTTAATCAGGTGTGTCCAGTGTGAGCATACTTCCACATGACAGCCCTGTGAAAGAAGTCGGACCAGTTGTTCATCTGCTACAGTCTATGATGGAGGGGTCTACCTGTGGACAAGCAGACCCTCAACAGGTGAATTGGGGATGCTATCTTCTTCTCTTATGAGTCCTCTGTTCTCTTCTCCCCACTCACATGATGTGGCATCCTCTAAGACCTTTTCCTCTGGGGTTTCTCTCCAAGACATTTGCAATGCTGCGGGCTGGACCCCCTCTGACCTTCGTCTAATCTTGCAGCTTTGACCTTAGCGCCATTCCTGGCCCCACAGTCCTTCCAACCTAGCTGTGCCCCCACTAGGCAGGAATTTGTCAGTCTGCCGGTTTTGTACTCTCATTCCCAAAGCACTGTTGACTCAGCTTGAGTTTCTGAACGGTAACATCTCTTGGTTACGTATGCTAAACCTGGTTCCCGGATTAAACAATATGCTGCTTGTTAGTGCCACACTCACTGCATCCCTGCAAGTGCTTCCTTCCCTCTTCGAAGGTAGTGCCATCTCCACTGCAAGTGCGTTTATTGCTTACTGGTCATAATGTCGCCCTGCCGGTTTTACACCCTGCAGATTACACACGTGGTTCAGAGCATGGTCACACAGATGCGTTCCCAAAGCATTGTTGATGCAGCGTCTCATTTACTCAACAAACCAGGGTTACATACGTAGCTTAGAGATGTTCTCAGACAGCAGAAGACACAGGATGTTTGACAAATCAAAGAAAACATTGTGGAGGACTAACTGCCTCAATGGGATGTGTCTTCAGTAGATAGAGGAAGGAGCTGTCATCAAAAATTCTTCCAGTGGCTAAAAAGTATGTCTTGAAAGATGGTAAAGAGGCTGGGATCATGGCAGTGTGACCAACTGACAACCAACCAACCAACCTCTCGTGTGAGCCGTTTGTGGTGCGCAGACAAAGAGTGAGAGTTTCAGTATGAACTTTACTATTTTTCATCTTTCCACCCCTCTTGCTGAGAATCTTGAAAGAGATCTGATTATAGGAGACTTTTCTAATGCACACGCATTTAGCTGGTCCTTTAGGGGCAGCAGCACCACAGATTAGGTGTATACCAGGTGCCAGGCATAGCAGGACATTTTCAGTTTCTAGGCAAATATAGGTTATCTAAAATTCACGTAGGCACTAATGATATATACTTTCAACATTCAGAAGTTGCTAAGAGTAATATTATAGAGGTGTGTAAATTAGCAAAGTCGATGTCCAATGGAGTAATATGCTCTGGCCCCATGCAAATGTAACATGGCAAGGTCGCTGAACTGAATCTCCAAGTCATGCTCCAAGTCATGCTCCAACAATGTTGGCTTTTTAGATAATTTTGAAAACAAGATTGGCCTCTTAGGTGTTAAGTGCTGCTCTCATTTCTTTCAATATAGGTCAAAACAGGATAATCCAGCACCAAGGCCAGAGGAAAAACAAGCCAGCTAAACTGAATACTTAACTTTGATCAGAATATAAGACTGTTAAACATTAGATCTCTAATTATAAAAGCGCTGATTTTAAGCCCTGTGTACTGTGTGAAATATGGATTAAACCAAACAAATATATAGTATTAAATGTAGCAATCCTTCTGGGTATAGTAAATACACCAGTCCTGTTTAACTGGCAGAGGAGGCAGTGTCAAAGTTATTTAAAATAATAATCTAAGCATCACAAAAAAACTAAATAAATTATTTATAAATGTAAGGAATATAAAGTGCCATAGACGAATACAACATATTTAACTTCAAAAAGTCTAGTCTACTTAATTCCAATAATTATTATTTATGGACTCTTATAGCCCTATTATAATTTCCTTGCAGAACAGCTACTTCTTTAGACAAACCATTCATTGTTGGGGACTTTAATATTTTTTTAATAATCAGGAAGATAATTTATAAACATTTGTGTCTAATCTAGATTCAGTACGAATAGAATGCAATAGAATTCTAGAATTAGAATAGAATTCTATTCAAGTCCCCCTTTTATATATTTTCTTTCTTACTTTTTACACCAAAATTGTAATTAAATATCAAAAATATATTCATAGTTCCATAGTTGGAACTTATTTCAGATCACTACATCATCTCCTTTAAATATGCCTCAGTCATAGTATACAGTATGTACCTCATCATGTTTCCATGTCAAATGTACATTCATGTCAGCTACTGCATTAAGTTTTATCAAAGATATCCCAGTATTTTTTAACCAGAACTAGAAAATATGACCACATCACCATGTCATTCTGACATTAATCAAAAGGTGCAGGCTATTTGTTGGTACCTTGAATAGTAAAGGCTACAGCAGGGAGCAGAGCTTTCTCTTACAAAGCCCCACAGATATGGAACAGCTTTTAAATGTGTGACTAGGACAGTTTCACTGTTTAAGTCTAGGTTAAAAACACATTTGGTTAGTAAAGCCTTTTGTGAATTTTTAATATACCCTTCCAGGTGCCAATTGAGAAACCACTCATGCGTTACAATGTAGTTGAAAAGCTGAGTCAGAAGCAATATGAGTGGCTGACTGACACATACCTCACTACTGGCTGCAGATATTGATCTTGTTAAGCAGAAATAGCACAGAGGCAATGTGAATATGTCGCACAGCTGCAAATAGGTTAAAACCTTGTTGTGGCATCTGCCCATCAACCTCAACCAGCAGGATGAGGGCCAGCGAGAGGTAGCATAGAAGATATTATATGAGGATTCCAGTTCATACAGCAGAAATAACAAAATAACATTGGGTACATACCCAGCTTGCAGATACTGATCACACTTTACAAAGGGCATCCACAATTGTAGGAAATTTCAGCAATACCAAAACTCCTGGTATTCTTGAACAAGGCAAAGCATGCCATAAAGGGTACATTGTACAGGGTTCCAGACACATGACATCAGTCATCGCACCCTGGACTGTATGAGTGAGTCTGAATCCCCTTTGAATTGTTATATACACCTGCTGCCTTCCAATGCAGTTTGAAAAAAGGTTTCACTCACTCAGAAATGAGTGCTGCATCCCATTATTAGACAATGTCCTATGTTATGCAAGCATCTGATAGAGTCCTATGGGCTATACTGTTTCAGCAGGAAGATAGGAAGTTAATGGTCATTGGATATGTGTTTAGAATATTGCACAGCATGGGGCAGCATGGGGGAGGGAAGTCATGTGCCAAAGAGAAATGATATGGCTTGGGTTACTGCCCTGTAAATGTCTACAGTGTTGGGTGAACCATAGCAATCCACCACTGGTTGCTGACAACAAGGCAGATTGAAATGATTAAAAAAGGTCCAGTAATCTCTTAGGCAAAACAATGGAAGGTGTGATATCTATGAACAAGATGAGGGTAGGTATGACTGGAAACAACAAAAAGCTAATGTACAAGTGGAATAAGCTGCAGCTTGAAGGAGGACTCCCATAAATAAAAAAAAACAGGCGAAGAAACTAATTATTTTAATGAGCAAGTAAAAGACGCTGGCACTCGAGCACTCGACCATGTGAATACAAAAGAAGAACTGAGTCTTGGAAGGGAGTGATTTTACTGGCCATATATAGAAGATGAAGTTGGCATGTGTGTGACCAAGAGGTGCCAATATATAAAACTGAAGAAACCTACTGTACACATCTAAATGCCTATGGGTAGCATCACAACACACTTAGCAATATACATGCATATACATATGCACTGATAACCTGTGTAAATATATATTCATAAAAATGAACGTGTTAACAGAAATGCATTTTAACAGCACAAATTTTATTACGCACAATTAATGCAACGTACATTTAAGTTTGACAATTTTTTATTACAAATATAAATAAATAATTATAAAAGAGGCAAAGCCTTTAATTCAACATTCATTTTATCTCAAGGTACTCAGATCTTTACTCAGATAATACAAAAAAAATTCTAAATCTGTAAACATTAAATCAATAAACATTTGTTTTACTGATGCACCAAATCTCAAATCAAGCGCCAAAATCCACCATGTAGCACACATCCAGCAATTTAAACTGTCCATGTGGAAATAGAAAAAGTTCTGTTTAGTGTCCTGATGATTTATGTAATTTTAAAGACCATAATTACTTTTGTGTCCATGCTCTATGTTGAGTGTGTTTTCACTAAGAATAAACATACGTTTGCATAAAGTATCCATATTTGTCCATGCATATGTTGTTAAGAATATAAAAAACTTGAAAAATATAAATTTAAGGTACATTTAGAACAGATAAAAATGCAATTAATCACTAGTTAACTCATAACAAGCAAGAGTTAATCGTGATTAAACATTTTTATAAATTGAACATCCAATATATATATATATGGTGGTGGTAGCATCATGGTCTGGGGCTAGATAAGTGCTGCTGGTACTCTGGGCTGTGGTTCACTGAGGAAACATGGATTTCAACATGTACTGTGACATTTTGAAGCAGAACATGGTGCCCTCCATTCAGAAACAGCAGCTTTCCAAAATAATAAAGACATCAAATACACGGCTAAAATGACAACTGCCTTGCTGAGGAAGCTGAAGACCTAAACATTATTTAGCACCTGTGGGGCAAGCAAAATGTTGTCATTATGCAGGAGTGGAAGAGGATCCCAGCAACCAAGCTCTGGTGAATTTAATGCCCAGGAGGATTAAGGCAGTGCTAGATAATAATATCAAAATATTGACACTCTGGACACAGCTTTGAGATGTTATTTTGACAATAATGACTGTATATTGAGTTATTTTTAAAGGACAGTAAATCTATACTATACAAGCTGCACATTGACTACTCTGAAATATATCCAAGTTTCAATTCTATAGTATTGTCCCTTGAGAAGATATACTAAAATAGTTTCTAAAATGTGAGGGGTGTACGAACTTGTGTGAGATACTCTATATATGTTTTAAAAAATAAACTTGGAAACTATGGTAGCGTTTGTATTTTAGATCTATATTTCATATAGATGAAATTGTAAGAAAGTTAATACAAAGCTATATTTCCACACCCACATAATAAGACAAAGTGATACTTTACAAGCTACCGCAAGGGTCTTCAACGGCGCTTTAAATAAAGACCTATGACTGTATTTTATGTCTTTATTAAGGCCTAGAATTACCTGTCACATTCGAGCAAACAAATGGTTGAGCATGTTGCCAGTGGGACGATTAGCTAGTGGTAGTTCATAGCTTTCTGAAACTGCTTGCTGTGTAAATTACTTTTTAATTGCTAGGTGAAAATAACTAATAGACAGGTGGCTTATTGTTGACAGATACATGTGCACCAAGCTTCTTGAACATAACCAAACACTAATCCCATCAGATCCTCTTTTACTTTAACTAGATATGCTGCAACAGCTACAATCGTGCATGATGATGATAATGAGAATTAAATTTATTAAACAGTCAGTGAGTGACAAATGCCTATTAGAATCTGGAGAATATGAAGCACTATTCCAATTGTATAATGTGTCAGAAATAAGTAAATGTATATATTATATATATTATATTTATTTTAATATATATTATATGTAATAAATTATTCTATATTATTGTAACCGGGTGGTAGTTTAAATGGCATTCATTTCTGTATGCTACAGATTATGCCTGCCTGGTGAGAATGAACTCTTTAAGAGATGCTTGTTGATGCCATCGCATTTGTGTGTGTCACGGTGCACCTGAGAGTGGAAATCGGGGAGTTAATAGGGATATAAGCTTTAAATTTACTGTTTTCTAGGTAAAAGATCCAGTATCATATCAAAAAATATATATAAAAAAGGATTGCAAATTTCTTGTACCCATGTTGTTTCCTGAAGAGTGATGTATGTCTGCAATTTTGAGGTGCAATTGTTAGCATAGTGTGAGCTAACGCATTAGGTCAGTGGTCTCGGATGTATATTAGTATAAAAATGCATCAAATGTGCGATTTGTGTGTTTTTTTTCTAAAAGAGATTCCAGAATTCTAAATGTTCATGAATGGGTTGATTCATGTAGCATGTGCAAGCTATTCGAGTTCTCTTGGTGTGTTTGGCCTGTCGGAGCATAAATAACACTGAAGACTACGTTTGGAAAGTAAGTAAACCGTGCCAAAGAATCTTGGAGGAGTAATTTACTCTTTCTTGGTTTGGTCAGTAATGTAATCCTAAGGCATGGGTTTTTTTTTTTTTTTTTAGAATTGCCACTGCCATATTTTGTTTACTGGATTGACTGTGTCACATAAATAATATTTGTTCTGTAATTTTGTTTTATTTGATCGCGTTCTTGTTGGCTATCTGCTCTATCAAGAGAGTAGGGGATTG
Source organism: Silurus meridionalis (assembly GCF_014805685.1). Lineage (NCBI taxonomy): Eukaryota > Metazoa > Chordata > Actinopteri > Siluriformes > Siluridae > Silurus > Silurus meridionalis. The sequence goes on along the minus strand of NC_060884.1, from coordinate 10,866,994 downwards.
CAGGCCCTTTCTGTGGCACCCTCCTTCATGGAGTTTACCCCAGATAAGGCTAGTGCCTTCCTGTACCCCATATGGGTTACATCCCTAAGGTGCCCTCGGTTGTCCCATGACCCGTAAGATTACAGGCATTCTATCCTCCTCCGTTCCAGGCCTCAGACCAGGAAAAATGAACCGGCTCTGTTCGGTGCACGCACTGGACACCTACATCCACAGGATGAATCCTTGGAGAAAGACCGATCAGCTGCTCAGCTGCTACGGCCCCCTCAAGAGAGGCCTCCCTGGTAATAAGCAGACTAAGAGCAGGTGGATTGTTGATGCCATCACATCATCTTATGTCCTCATCATCTTGAGTCTCTCTCTCTGGTCTCCCCGCTCCCTTTGGGGTCAGAGCTTACTCCACCCGGAGTGTGGCTGCTTCAAAATCTTGGTCCTCTGGAGTTCCCCTTCAAGACATATGTAACGCTGCAGGTTGGTCCACCCTGCTGACCTTTGTATGGTTCTATAACCTAGACCACAATGCCACTCCTGGCCCCTCAGTCCTCCTCTAGCTGTGTTTGACAGACACTAGGCAGGGACTGGTCAGTCTGGTGTGATTGGACACTCATTTCCAAAGCGTTATGATGCAGCTGGATCATACTGAAAGTAAACATCTCTAGGTTACGTATGTTACCCTTGTTCCCTGAGGGAACAAGATGCTGCATCTCTATGCCACACCTCCGGGGGCGTCCCTGCAGCGCTTCCTTCGCTCTTACAAAAGCTGACTCTGCCTCTCTGCGTTCCCGAAGCATTTCAACGCAGCGTCTTGTTCACTCAGGGAACTAGGGTTACATATGTTAACCTAGAGACGGTCTTCTGCATTTTATGGCAATGGCCACAAATTTTGGTACCTGAAGTAGGGTATTCCAAGAGGTTAGGTGTGCAGTTTAAGGTACAGTAAATAATATGGTGGTGCTGAAGAGGCTGGAAGTTTAAGTTAGGCATGATAAAGCCATCGCTGCAATTTCTGCATTGATTAAGAGGTTTTATGTTTATGTCCCAAAAGAAGGGCACATTTCACCCTATTGTGGTGAGATTGAGAAAGATGGCAGATCAGTCGATGATTTTAACGGGGGAGGTCTAGCGTGTTCTGTGTGCTGGGCATCAGTCTGACAATGACCAGTATGATTTTGTCATGTCTCTATTAAGAGGGGCAGCCCTTTAAGAGGTCACACAGTGTTGATGATGGTGGAGTTAGTAAACTATTTGTATATCTCAGAGAAACCTTTGGAGACTCCTACACAGTTTCTATAGTTGCAAGCAGTCATGCACAGTCGCAAGCATTAAATTTGAATCTGAAATGTTCCTTGGATGCTGTAGCTGATGTGAAGGTAGCATTGAGAGATCAGTTTGAAGAAGGGGTCTGGGATCCTTCTTTTAAGCACGAACTTTGTAAATTTCTTCGCAATCACCCCGATTGTACTATGATTGATGTCCGAGATTAAGCAGTGTAGAGCCCTGTTAAATTAGGGTCTAATAATTATTATTTTTTATTTATTTATTTACTTTTACACTAAAGAGTTAAAAGTTTACACTAAAGAGTTGTTACTTTCAAACAGAAGAGAAAAAAACTGTTATAAAAAAATTTTGTTGTTTAACCAATAAGGTGGTTTCCGACTGACCTCTGAGGTCAGAGGTCTGAGGGCAGAGTGTGGGGGAGTGCAAGTGTAAAGCCTGACTACTGAGATTGCGGATTGCATACAGGGACACTGAACAGATAAGAGACTGCAGTAAAATAATCGTGAATGAACTCTATGTAGAGAGTGTGGGTTTGAGAGTGACTGTACTCGGGTGCACACGTTTATGTGAAGGACAAAGATGACGCAGGTATTTTAGTCCCAGGACTGTGTGAGCTTTATGTGATTTAAACAGTTTTCAAAGTCGCAAAAGAGAAACTATCATAAAATGTAGTGAGTGTACAAATCTTGTGGAACAGTTTGCAACACGAATAGTCATCAACAGTGAGTGAGTAACGGAGAAAGTGAAGGCCACGCGATTCTTCAGGAGAGATCGAGGACACGTGGTGGTCTATGCTGCATCTTTCCCTCGTTTACGTCATCGGATGGATGATTTGCAGAGTGCTTGTTTGTGGATGGACACCAGGAAAAATCATAATGATTGATTGGATAATCATGTTTTTCCATGTGGGTGCTTCGTGCTCGAGTTTCACTGTTCCATTGGATTTTGTGAGTACTATCAACTGTACACACATTCACATTAGCTCCAACGTAGTGCGCCAGTGAGAGACTTAAATCCCAGTTGGGTAATATTTCTTTTGGTTTTTTTGGGGGGTTTTTTTTGTTTACATTTATTTCAGTTAATAAATGTTTGTTCATTGTTCACACAGTATAATCTCCTGTTATTTTTATGTAAAGAAAGAGACCTTTGCTGTTGTTATTTGGTTGTAATTAATTTTTTTCTGAGTGATAGAAGTGAGCATTGAAAAGAAACATTTAAGTCTGAAGCCCGAGTTTTTTTGAGTACTTTGGTAGTAATCATATTACACCTTAAGTAAATTTAGATGTAAATTGTAAGTTTCCCTAGACATAGTTGAGCCAGTGAATCAGTGAGAGGGCTACAGCAGATATGTGGTTCTTAGAGGAACCCTCGACTAGTACCACAGCAAATAAGTCATGATATAGTAGTAGTTTATCACATTTTTAGCTGGACATGTGGCAAAGAATTGTACTCAGAAGTCAAGTACTCCGCTGGCTTAGCCTGTTCCCACTGACTCTTAGGGAGTGGAGACCACCCCTCGATCATCACAAGTCGGGCAATTCAGGGAAGGCAAACTGACTGTGACCAGTTGATGCAATGCACTGTAGGTACATGCCCTGTAGTTAAACTTTTGGTTGGTGGTGTTGCCACCCAGTGCCTGCTGGACACTGGTTTTCAGTTGAGCACAATAACTGAGCAATATTTTCAGAACCATCTTTGTGGGGAAGATGGTGACATGCTCTCCACCACTGGCTGGCTAAAACTCACAGCTGCCAATGGGCTTGACATACCCTATTTCAGCTACCTGGAGTTAGAGGTTGAGGCCATGGGAATTAAGATGCCACACTGTAGCTTCTTAGTTGTTAAAGCCATTGTTAACCTTGCTAAATCACTGCCATGTATTATAGGCATGAACATAATCAGTCATTGTAGGCAGCTAGTCAATGCAGAATTTGATACTACCTTGGATGCAAAAGTGGATTCCGATTGGAGGGATGTTTTCCAGAAGGCAGATGTGTACTATTGAAAGGACATGTGTTGCAGTGGTCGCTGGGAAATGGACAGAGCGAATACCTGCTGGGTCAGTACTGACTATCTTAGCAAGGGCATCTAATAGAGATCTTGGAACTGGACAGCTTAGGATGTTAGAACCTTTGAGTACTCCATTGTCAGGATGTCTGATAGTCATTCCCACGCTTGTTGATGCAAATACTTGTATCCTGTTGAAATGTTAAATCTTTCTCAGGAGGATGTGTTTTTGTCCCCTAGGACACGGCTGGGTATCCTGTCAAAAGTAGGGTTTGTAGAGAGTTTGCAACATTGTGAAGTGAAATTTCAGCCTGGTTAAGCCTGGTTAAGAAATTTCACCTGGTTAAGCTTCTCCTGGTCGGGGGCCTATAAAGGAGGATGATAGAATGCCTGGAGCATGACTGGTCACAGCATGACCAAGTGCACCTTGGGAATATGCCCAATCCGGGGTAGAGAAAGGCACTAGCCGGTTAAACTCCAGACAGGAGGGGTTCATGCCCCAGGGCGTGACGGTCCCCAAACCTATTTAGAGGGAAGATGGCCAGTGGAAAAACAGTCTTAACTTTCAAAAATCTCAAGGGCACTTCAGGGAGGTGCTTAAAGGAAGGCTTAGACTAGGCCTACAGAACAACGGCCAGGTGCCATACAGGCCTCAGGGTATCACAGAGGAAATGTGTCACTAAAAGGTTTTTTCCCTAGTGACTGCTCGGCATGCTCCGCAGGGGGCAACTGAGCAGTTAACTGGGTCTAAGGGGTGACCTATGCACCATGTTGTGAACAAACATCACTTTGCGGCAAACAACCCCCTTGTGAAAGGAGCTCTGGATTAGAGAATGGTTTCTACAACCTCGTCCGAGAGTGACTTAAAGGCCCCAGCCACAGCCTTCACCGCTCCGGGCCACTCACAATCACCCCCCAACCTGTGAGGGAGGCATCTGTCATTAATGTATACGATCACATGGAACCCCCAACACGGGGCCCTGTAAAAAAAAAAACTGAGATCTCTTCATATGTTGAAAGCCTGTAAGGCTCGCCGCGTGGCCTTGATTGTGCAGAGTGGGTTGCCCTTTTGTGAGAACCCTTTTTCCTTGAGCCACCACTGTAGGGGTTGCATGTATAGGAGGTCAAATGTCACCACATTGGAGGCAGTTGTCATCACACAAAGCAGTCTATTTGAAAACTGCTTTAAAGTGAGTAGCTGGCCTTTTATCACTCTCTTGATGGCCGTGAGGATAGACTCGACTCATGCAGGAGACAGCTGCATCCACATAATGGTCGAATCCCACACTAAGCCTACATAGGGGGTTCTCTGTACAGGAGAAACGTCTCTAGGTTACAACCGTAACCGTAGTTCCCAGAGGGAACGAGACGCTGCGTTGAGAGAAGGTAAGCGCCGCAGGGATGCAGGGAGTGTGGCACAGAGACGCAGTGTCTCATTCCCTCGGGGAACTTAAGGTCGTAACCCTAGGGACGTTCCCCTTCAGGAACTCGAGCTGCGTCGAAACGCTATGGGAACGAGTGTCCAATCACGCCACACTGACCAGACCTGCCTAGAGAGTGAGGGCCTCGGCACCAGCACGCAGGACAGTGGCTTTGAGGTCAAGGTCATAGAACCTGACAAAGGTCAGCGTCACAGATGTCCTGGAATGGCACTCCAGCGGACCAGGCCGTAGAGGCCGCCACACTCCGGGTGGAGTGAGCTCGAACCCCGAGCGGTGCGGGGAGGCCAGAGGACTCGTGAGCCAGCACAATTGCATCCACTACCCATCTGTTTAAAGTCTGCTTATTGGCCGGGAAACCTTTCCTGTTAGGGCCATAGCAGACAAGCAGCTGCTCCGACTTCCTCCACGGACTCGTCCTGCGGAGGTAAGTATCCAGTGCTTGCACTGGACACAGTCAGTGCTGTCGCTCCTGGCCGGGGGCTGTAAACGGAGGAGGGCAGAATGCCTGCAACACGACAAGACATGAGGGAGCCGAAGGCACCTAAGGCACGTACCCAGGTTTTGGATAGAGAAACACTCTGTGTAGCCATGCCAGATGCAAACTCCAGGCCCACGGACATAGCCTGCAGATCCCCGATCCTCTTTAGGGAGGAAATCGCCAAAAGGAAGGTGGTCTTTATAGACAGAAACCTAAGGGCCACATCAGCTCGAAGGGGGGCTCAGATAGAGCTGCCAACACAACGGCCATATTCCAAACAGGCACTCTGGGTCGCATCCCAAGCCTCAGCCTCTGGGTGCCGCAGAGGAAACGTGTCACCAGTGGGTGCCTACCCACCGCAGGCGGGGAGCCATATACCGCGATGGTAAACACGTAAACCTTGGTGGACACGTAAGCCACAGCCTCCACAACTCCGGGCAGGGGTGAACCAGGGTTCCACCCGCCTGTGAGAGAAGATCTCTCCTGGGAGGAATTTCCCACGGAGGGCCCTCGAGTAGGGACACCAGATCCGCAAACCACAGTTTGCCCGGCCAACAAGGCGCTACCAGGAGGAGACGGACTCCATCCTGGAGAACTCTCTCCAGAACTCCAAGGAGCAGAGCGATTGGGGAAAGGCGTACAGGCATATCCTCGGCCACGACTGTACCATGGCATCCAGCCCTAATGGGGCTGGGTGAGAGAGAGAGAACCAGAGGGGACAGTGCGAGGTCTCCTGGGTCGCAAAAAGATCCACCTGGGCTCTGTAGAACCTCCGCCACATGAGCTCCACCACCTCGGGGTGGAGACGCCATTCCCCAGGCCTCGGCCCCTGCCTCGACAGGGCGTCTACTCTGACCGTGCGGACCAACACATGGCAATCTCTCAGGTCCGGGAGAAAGTGTTTTAACCCCTATAACACTGCCATCCTCTCCAGGCAATTTATGTGCCACGAGAGACGTGGGCCGCTCCACAGACCCTGGGCGGAGTGGCCACTCATGACCGATTCCCACCCCGTAAAGGGAAGCATCCGTTGTTAGTGTCACGCAAAGACACGGAGCCCCCAACACTGGGCCACGGGACAGAAATGTCCGGTCTTTTCAGACATCCAAGGCTCGAAGGGCACGCCGCGAGACCTTGATAGTATGATGTGGGTTTCCTCTAAGGGTGAACCCCCTGCCCCGGAGCCACCACTGGAGAGGCCTCATGTGCAGGAGCCCAAGCGGAACTATGCTGGACGCCGCTGCCATGAGACCTAGCAGCCTCTGGAACTGCCTCACAGTGAGTGGCTGGACTTCCTGCACTCTCCTGACGGCAGTGAGAATGACCTTGACCTGAGCAGGCGACAACCGTGCCTGCATCCTGGCCGCGTCCCACACTACGCCCAAAAAGGTGGTTCTCTGTGCTGGAAAAAGCACGCTTTTGCTGGCGTTTAGCCGAAACCCAAGCACCTTCATGTAGGCGAGGACGACATCTCGATGCCGAATCGCCTGGCACTCCGAATGAGCCAGGATCAACCAATCGTTGATGTAATTCAAAATGCGAATGCCCTGGAGCCGCAGCGGGGCCAGTGCCGTATCGACGGTGAGTGTGCCAGGCCACACGGAAGGACCCGATATTGGTATGCTACGCCTCAGAAAGCAAACCTCAGGAACCCCCTGTGTGCAGGAAGGATGGAGACGTGAAAGTACGCGTCCTTCAGATCTATAGTGACGAATCAGTCTCCGGACCTGATCTGCGTCACGACCCCCTTGAGAGTGAGCATCCTGAACCTGAGCCTCCTGAGAGAGCGGTTCAAGGAGCGAAGATCTAGAATGGGACGCAACCCACAATCCTTCTTCGGAACAAGGAAGTCTGGGCTGTAGAAGCCTGACTCTTGAACCGAGGGGGGGAACCACCTCGATGGCCCCTTTCCCAGGAGTGTGCGCACTTCCTGTTCCAGGACCAGAGCCTGCTCGGGTCCCACCAGGGTGGGACACATTCCGTTGAAACGGGGAGGAGAGGACGCAAACTGAATCGCGTAACCGCCCTCTATCTTCCGCAGGACCCACCGGGAGACCTCTGGCAGCCCCTCCCAAGCCACCAGAAAGTATCTCAGGGGAACCAGCCCCTCGGGACTATCTCTGACCCACTCAGAGCAGCTGGGGCGGGGCCCTGCAGCTGATGACAACTCGAGAGAGACTTTGGGCGGAAGTGGAGGGAGACGCCCACTGGAGGGAGGCCGTGCTCTGAAGCACATCCTGTGGCAGAGCCAACGGCCTGGCCTCCTGGTGGTGCGGGGGAGGGACAGACACCGTAGCGTGAGGTGTACACTGCCCCCTCGACCGAAGATCGTCAGGATCTCCTCACCACAGCCCGTTTGCTGGAGGCGAGGGTGAACCTCAGGTCATCCTGCTCCTTTTTGGGCCCAGAGCCCTGTTTCTGGGCTTTGCGGTGTCCGGAAGGACCAGCCTGGGGCTGCTGCCGACCAGCCCCATGACATCGGCGAGGGAAGTACTGCTGAAACGCAGCCGACTGCTTTTTAGACCGACCAACGGCCCGCGCCGTGTGTTTCATGGCCCAAAGGGTTAAGTCGGCAGCACGACGCAACTCCTTAATGTCAGCGGCCCCGGAGCTAAGTCCCTCATCCAAATCACGTAGCAGGTCAGCCTGGTATGCCTGTAACACACCCATGGTGTAGAGACAACCCGCAGCCTGACCTGCTGCCGCGTAAGCCTTCCCTACTGAAGCCGATGTAGCACGTAGCCGTTTAGTAGGGAACACCGGAGCCTTCAGTGACGATGCCACGCTAGGAGAGAGATAGCTGGCTGGCGTCTCTTTAACACGCGGCATCACCCCGTAGCCGCATGCCTTAGCCCCAACCATGTTTGTGTAGAGCGAGGAGTGGTGAGACAAAGTACATGCTGAGTACAGGGTTTCCCAGGAACTGGACACCTCGGCATGCAGATCGGGAAAAAACGGCAGGCCCCGGCACCGAGGAAGTGACACAGGACGCAGAAAGCGCTCATTCAGCTTACTGGGTGCGCGTTGCTTCTGCTGCTCCACCGGCCAAGCTAGATCCAGCTTAGCAATGGCTCACCTCACGACCTCGAGGAGTTCCTCATACAGCACAGGCTGAGAGGAATCCATGGGCTAGCATCCATCAGCTCACCTTCCTCGGAAGGAGAGGCATGTACTGCCGCGCTGCTTGTACCGGGAGAAGAAGCAGCCATCGGGCCTGCTTCTCCGAGAGAGCAGAAGCTCAATTCAGCAGACGAGGCTGAAGCGGACTCATCCGACTCCAACCCCGCCGCTAAATCGGCCTGCGAGCCCCACAAGCGCCGGCGCCGCTTCGCCTCAGCGAGAGCGGGACTGGAACCGCGAGGGAGAGAGCTCTTCTTAAAGAGCGCTCTCCGGAAACGAAGCATGCGCATAGCCATGCGGCTACAATGCGAGCAATCGACTCCCTCGAGAGCTGACTGTGCATGCTCCACTCCCAGGCAAACAACACACCGATCATGCGAATCTTTACCGGTAATGAAACGCGGACATGGATGAACACATTTTCGGAAATTCTGTCTGCCAGCCATCACTCGATCAGAAAAAACACGGCAAAACAGCGCTTACCTGAACGAGCAGAAGCTAGCGTCTGGTCCATCTCGCAGCTATTTGTAGCTTTCTGTTCACGTGACGTCGCCCGCTGATGACCAAACACCTATTGGTCAAATTACACACGTGGTTCAGAGCGCGTCACACAGGGGCGTTCCCATATCGTTTTGACGCAGCTCGAGTTCCTCAACGGGGAAGTACACTTTTAATGTTATTCAGTCTTAACCCCAATTCCTTCATATGGGTGAGAATAACATCTTGATGCCAGGTCGTCAGGTGCTCTGATTGAGCTAATATCAACAGTCTTCCTTGTAGTTCAGTATGTGGATGCCTCTGAGTCTCAGCGGAGCCAAAGCTGCATCCACACACTTTGTGAATGTGCGGGGTGAGGGTGCAAGGCCTAACAGAAGTACCCAATATTGGTAAGCTTCAGCCACAAAAGGAAACCTTGGGAACTTCCTGTGTAAAGGAAGAATGGGTACGTGAAAATAAGTGTCCTTCAGATCTATTGTGACAAACCAGTCCTCTGACCTGATTTTAAACGCGACCTGTATCAGGGGGAGCATTTTAAGTCTCAATAGAGCGCATTATAGCTGACGTCCATCTAAAATAAGACACAGCCACTCATCAATCTTAGAAACTGCGAAGTATCGGCTGTAGAACCTGGACTCTCAGCCAAATGAAGGGACCGCCTTGGTGGCGTGCATGTTTAAGAGAGTTTTTACTTCTTGTTCCATAACCAAATAACCAAAATCATCCCTTAAGAGATGATGCAGCACCCGGAGAGAGATAGCCAGCCAGTTTCTCTTCAATCTGGGCCATTGTTCCACAATGGCACTCCTTTAGCCTATTAAATTAGTGTAGAGAGAAACATTGGGGATGAAGCGGTGAGCCAAACAGCTCAGATGTATTAATGTATGCAGACCACTACAGAAGTGTTTTGCAGGTCAAACTTGGCTGTAACAGTTTCCCTCTGACTAACCAATCAGAGGACGGAAAAATGCTGGTGCTATTCTGGGCTGGCTCTGTGAGGCGAAATTGAATTGGTTAAAGAAACAGACTCATTTCTAAATGAGACTAAGATATACAGTGAGAAAAATAAGTATTTGAACACCTGCTATTTTGCAAGTTCTCCCACTTAGAAATCATGAAGGGGTCTGAAATTGTCATCGTAGATGCATGTAGACTGTGAGACACATAATCTAAAAAAAAAAAATCCAGAAAACACAATGTATGATTTTTTAACTATTTATTTGTATGATACAGCTGCAAATAAGTATTTGAACACCTGAGATAGTCAATGTTAATATTTGGTACAATAGCCTTTGTTTGCAATTACAGAGGTCAAACATTTCCTGTAGTTTTTTACCAGGTTTGCACACACTGCAGGATGGATTTTGGCCCACTCCTCCACACAGATCTTCTGTAGATCAGTCAGGTTTCTAGCCTGTCGCTGAGAAACACGGAGTTTGAGCTCCCTCCAAAGATTCTCTATTGGGTTTAGGTCTGGAGACTGGCTAGGCCATGCCAGAACCTTGATATGCTTCTTACAGAGCCACTCCTTGGTTATCCTGGCTGTGTGCTTCAGGTCATTGTCATGTTGGAAGAGCCCAGCCTCGACCCATCTTCAATGCTCTAACTGAAGGAAGGAGGTTGTTCCCCAAAATCTCGCAATACATGGCCCCGGTCATCCTCTCCTTAATACAGTGCAGTCGCCCTGTCCCATGTGCAGAAAAACACCCTGAAAGCATGATGCTACCACCCCCATGCTTCACAGTAGGGATGGTGTTCTTGGGATGGTACTCAGCATTCTTTTTCCTCCAAACACGTTTAGTGGAATTATGACCCAAAAGTTCTATTTTGGTCTCATCTGACCACATGACTTTCTCCCATGACTCCTCTGGATCATCCAAATGGTCATTGGCAAACTTAAGAAGTGCCTGGACATGTGCTGGTTTAAGCAGGGGAACCTTCTGATTTCAAACCATGACGTCTTAGTGTATTACCAACAGTAACCTTGGAAACGGTGGTCCCAGCTCTTTTCAGGTCATTGACCAGCTCCTCCCGTGTAGTTCTGGGCTGATTTCTTACCTTCCTTAGGATCATTGAGACCCCACGAGGTGAGATCTTGCATGGAGCCCCAGTCCGAGGGAGATTGACAGTCATGTTTAGCTTCTTCCATTTTCTAATGATTGCTCCAACAGTGGACCTTTTTTTACCAAGCTGCTTGGCAATTTCCCCGTAGACCTTTCCAGTTTTGTGGAGGTGTACAATTTTGTTTCTAGTGTCTTTGAACAGCTCTTTGGTCTTGGCCATGTTAGTAGTTGGATTCTTACTGATTGTATGGGGTGGACAGGTGTCTTTATGCAGCTAATGACCTCAAACAGGTGCATCTAATTTAGGATAATAAATGTAGTGGAGGTGGACATGTTAAAGGCAGACTAACAGGTCTTTGAGGGTCAGAATTCTAGCTGATAGACAGGTGTTTAAATACTTATTTGCAGCTGTATCATACAAATAAATAGTTTAAAAATCATATATTGTGATTTCTGGATTTTTCTTTTTAGATTATGTCTCTCACAGTGGACATGCACCTACGATGAGAATTTCAGACCCCTCCATGATTTCTAAGTGGGAGAACTTGCAAAATAGCAGGGTGTTCAAATACTTATTTTCCTCACTGTAAAGGCCAGCAGTACTGACTTTGAATGCCCTGGGCAGAGTAGCTTGACATGGCAGCACATAGAGGCTGAAATCTAATTGGACAAAAAAAAAAATCTAACATCCACATACACGCACTGTTAAAAAAAAAAATGTTTACAGTTAAATGTCTGTATTATTGTATAGAAATTTACCTTTTTTTTCAATTCACAACACAATGCCTGTTGTTTTACATATATTATCTGTATTTTAATGTTCCGTCATTAATTTCTTTAAAAATTTATTGTATTTTGATATTATAGAAATGTTCAGTTTTATAAAAGAAATCAGCTGTATTTTCACAGAGTAATTTGTATTTTTACATAGAATCATATCTAATATTTACCGAGTATTCTTGTAATCATTAAGTCAGTGTTTTTATTACCATTGAAGACAGTCAATCATATGAAGGTTAAAGCTGTTTTTCACCCTAAATTATTATAAATTAAAATGTGGTATTTGCCCATGTCCCAGTAAACAAAAAGTTAATAATTTAGGTTTTTCTGGTTTATATTTTTTCAGTAACAATTCCTACAATATCCAAAAATGTAATCAAATATAATACAATATTTTTTTTAAAAGTACACAGAACTCAAATTTGAAATACTACAAACTTATTTTTTTAATTAAAAATAAGACATTGGTCCAGTATGGAATTTTAAACAGTAAAGAACAGTAAAGAACTGAAAATAATTAGCTTCTTTAAAAAAATCATCAAATAAATAAAAGCAATAAAATAAAATAAAATAAAAAAACAACCTGCAACCTGCAATTAAAAACATCAAACAACTAAACACTTTTTGAATTCCTTACACAGGTTCTCCTAGTCTCCTACACCAACGGTGCTCAGATCATCCTCCTAGTCGGTTCGCAAACCGCCATAAAAGAAAAATAAGAAGATGACTTCGGTTAGGCTCCGCGCGTGCGCATACTGACACAAATTCCAAATTGGCGCCGAATTAGCTCCGCCCACAACGGTTTGAATTAGTTTCAGACTGTTCCTCTGGAAAATGTTTAAGATAATAATGCGCTTTTTCACTACAAGAATCTGAGGATACTACAGAAGACATCAAGCTGACTAAGGTATGTGTTTCAAACATGTGAAGCACATTTTATGGTGACTGTGCATTTATGTTGTTAAATGTAGTTTTGAAGTTAAAACGTGCAGTATTTTGTACAGTCACATGAAAGCTGCAGGCCGAATGTGAATAATTTTAACACAATTAGAGAGATCATACAACATGCATGTTAGTTTTTATTTAGTACTGTCCTGGGTAATATATTTTACATAGATGTTTATATATAGTCCATGACACAAAAAATTGCAGAAATTATTAAAATAACCCCCTTCAAAAGTTTGAACAGTGAAAGGGTTAGTTCACACCAAAATAATAATTCTGTCAATAATTACCCACCTTTTGTAGTTTTTTTCTGAAAAAAGTGCTCAAGTTTAACTATTCAGAACAGAAAAGGGACTTGTGAACAACCGTCACAAAACAAAGAAATCGTAGATCATCTATATAACCATTTATAACCATTCAGACTTTTATAAACCATTTAGGTTCATAAAGGCAGTTATTTTAATAATTTTAGACATGTTTTGACTTGTGGACCATATGGAAACATCATTTATGTCAAATATCTTAGTCAGGACAATACAAAATATAAAATAACATGCATAATGTATGATCCCTCTTTGAAATAACATCTCTTACTCTCTCTCATTTCAGCTGGATGATGAATCCTATGTTGAACGATCATCAACTCAACCCTGCCAAGACAGAACTGCTCATGTTTTCATCTGACCTAATTTTGGTGTTATTGTTGACGCATATATAAATTGCACTGGCCCGATCCTGCAGATTTGCACTGTACAACATTATGAAGATCAGACTCTTTCTTTTGGGCCATGCTACAGAACTCCCTGTCCAAGCTCTTGTTCTCTCCAAACTGGACTGTTGTATTGCTCTATTAGCAGCCTTTCCAGCATCTACTACCAAGCCTCTGCAGCTAATCCAGCCTATGGCACTGAGATTGATCTTCAACAAGCTGAAGAGTGCACGTACCTTTTTGAAATTTTTTTATATAAACTGCTGTGTCTACTGTGTTAGACTAACTTGGATTTTGTATGTTGCTTTGGATAAAATATCATTGTAAATGTATAAAGGTATACAGCAATTGCCATTTAATGTAGGTATTTTTGCATGCTCTAACTTATTTTCTCTAATTGGATTGTTCATTTAACTTGACATACAGTGCTTCTGTTCAATTATTAATACTATGAATGTGCAGGTTCCTTTTATAAGTACAGAAGAAACAGTAGAGCTCATGTCTGGAAAATGAACTATTAAGATGTATATACAGATATTTGTCTGTGTATTATGAATTGAATATATTTTTATACAACATTTCTTGATTATTGTAATTAATGATATCTGTATTTATACAGTAAATGCCTTTTAATTTACAGAGATTAAATATACAAACCTTTTCAAATATGTGTTTTCTGGATTTATTTCATCGTTATTGTACATGAGGAAAACTATACTTTTACAATAAATTAATGTAAATGGACAGAGTAGTTTTATAAAATAACAAAATAAATCCTTAAATTGATGGTGATTAACCTGACAGTTGGTTGTTTTTCTGTTATTTGGCAGAATATATCTGTTTTTCTATAGTAAAAAAAATTATTAACAGTAATATTCTGTAATTTAAGTACTTTTGACCATAAAGTATATTCTGTAATTTTACATTTTTTTTGCTAGCAATTTTGTGAAATAGTAATTTCTGTAATTTAACGGATTATCTCTGGATGCCCTGCTGCCAGTCTTTTTACCGTTTTTTTACCGATTTTTTTTTTTTAACAGTGCGTACTGGAAGCAGTGCAGCCAAGAGAAACACTACAAAATGAAGAGAATAAACTGTTGGGAATAAATTAATACTGGCTTAGAACAAATATTAGAATTTAGGTTTTAAATGTAGGTTAGTGCTTCTGATAGTGTTCAAGCCAGCAGAGAAGGCCTTGCTGGCCCTGGTTGCCCACCACTGCGACACACACACTGTGCATATGCTGAAACAAACTGAGAAGAGATTGCTTGCTATCCATTCATTAAAAATTTTTTAATGCACCTTACCTTTTGAGGAACAGACACACACAGAGCACTTTCTGAACAAACAGAAGCTACCACCGTCTCCACTGCATGTGTTCTTATAACTTCCTGGTCGTGAGGTCACCCCACCAATAACATCCCGCCATTTCTTCAGACAGACTACACACGTGATTCAGAGCATTGTCATGTGGAAGGTTTGCATGGAACATGCATTGCTAATCTGGGATCTGATCCGGAAAACTAATAGACAGAAGAAAAACTTGTATGTTGTATTATTTGACTTGGAAAATGCATATGTGTCTGTTCCACATTAGATAATAAGGTTTAAATCTTTGAGGTCATCTTGATCATTGCAAGGACAGTGGTATACAGCAGTTCACACAAATCTGCTTCAGAGAGCTTCCGGGAAAGGGCAACTGAGTGGGTTTCTATTAATGTGGAAGGATAAAGAATACCAGTTCTGTCTGAAAATCTGAAACCAATTAATAAAATACACAGCTCACCTCATAGATATGCATATGCATTAACTAAATGTGTGGAGAATGAGGATTTTTAATTTTCCAGAGTGGAGGGGGATTGTGAAATGGGGTACTTCTTTCCCCCTTAATGTCCTACGCTATTAACCTAACAGTTGCTGGAAAGTAGCTGTTGTGCAGATGGGCCTTGTGAGTAATGATGCTTACAGGCCTGTGATGTCTCAGGTTCTAGCATGTGTTTATTTGAACAGAGCATAAGCTGGGTGGTGTATGTCTCTTAGGATACTCTGTGCTTTCCTCCTGTAGTGCTGGGTATATATTGTGTCCATAGGGGGGATCAGAGACAATGACTCTCTCTGCAGTTTTTATGACTCATTGCAGCGATATTTCTCACCCAGGGTAGTGTTGCCATACCACATAGTAATACCACTGGTAAGGATGCTCTCAACAGGGCCTCCTTTGACATAGATGAGTGGTTGATATTGAAGTCCAGCCATCTTAAGCAGTCTAAGGAAATGCAGCCTTTGCTGAGCTCTAACTGTTGTTACTGGGTTTTTACCTAAGCTAAGGTTCTCTGCTGTGAAGGCCTGAGAACTTATAACTGACAGTCTGCTTCCCCTCAGCCT
Source organism: Silurus meridionalis (assembly GCF_014805685.1). Classification (NCBI taxonomy): domain Eukaryota; kingdom Metazoa; phylum Chordata; class Actinopteri; order Siluriformes; family Siluridae; genus Silurus; species Silurus meridionalis. The sequence goes on along the minus strand of NC_060884.1, from coordinate 10,851,292 downwards.
CTTTGATAGTGAGAGTCTGCAGAGGAGAGGCTCTATTAAAAAATATAGAATAGGTTCTTTGGTTTCACCAATGTTAAAAACAAAACAATTATTCTTACCATTTTGGGAACCTGAAGCCAAGAAAGTTTGTATCATCTGCATACTTAATAATGATATTATTGTCTTGAGTAGAGGAACAGTCATATGTATACAGTGAGAAGAGTTTAGCATTGAGGCAGCAGCCCTGGGGACTCCTGTGCTTACTGTGTGGAAAGTCCAGTATCCAGTTCTGAGTGTTGGTCAATCCCGCTGACCTTTGTGCGGTTCTATAACCTAGACCGCAGTGCCACTCCTGGCCCCTCAGTCCTATTCTAGCTGTCTTTGCCAGACACACTAGGCAGGGACTGGTCAGTCTGGTGTGATTGGACACTCGTTCCCAAAGCATTTCTGCGCAGCTCGAGGTTCTGGAAGGGAACATCTCTAGGTTAAGTATGTAACCCTAGTTCCCTGAGGGAACGAGACGCTGTGTCTCTATGCCACACCTCCGGCATTTCTGCAGTGCTTCCTTCTCCCTTACCGAAGCTGGCGCTGCCTCACTCCGTATGCGTTTTAAACTTCTTGGTTGTGACACCGCCGGTGACGGCCCGCATCCAATTTTTGACTGATTACACACATTATTTCAGAGCATGAACACTCGGACACGTTACCAAAGCATTTCCAATGCAGCATCTCATTCCCTTAGGGAACTAGGGTTACATACGTAACCTAGAGACATTGTTATTCTTGACAAACACAAATAAATTCTCTGAGTAAGTGCTTTGGATTATGCATATGATGTACATGTCCATCATGAACATGTATGTTCATGATGGACATGCCTCGATCTCTGCCAGATTTATCTTGGTAGAAGCATTTCAGACAGGGTATAGACAACTACAATTAAACAAAATCTTCTGCATTTAACTTTGATAATAGTTAGGAATTGAAAATGTCTTACAGTTATACATTCAGTAATCATACTGAGCAGTTAAGATCAGTTAATGGGTTAATTGCTCAGTAGTGGCAGCTTGGGGGTGCTAAAATTTGAATGTACAACCTTCCGATCAGAAGTCCAATGTTGTAACTATTTAGCTACCACTTACTTAGAAGTAACAGTCGATTTAAAGACCAAAAAGCACCACAGCAAAAAAAGATTTATTAAATGGTTATCACATTAAACATCTCTCTAAGTTACAATTATCTTTTGCAATGCATTTGGAAAACTCAGCCCTGAATTCCTACAACTATCTTTAAATGGTGTCCATATATTTACCCTTTAAAAAGTTCTAAATTAGCTGGTACTGATACATTTGTGTCTCCTCTGATCTCTGCAACAACAAAAGCAAAAAAAACTTCTACTACTTCTACTTGTACTCTAATTTGTCAACAAGAGCAAAACTATTTATTGATTTATGGTATCATACTTACATATTTATTATTTTGAGTTTATGAAAATACACAACAGGTGAAGTCATGACAAAAATACTCCATTTTCCATTGGCAGCCAGACATGCCCATACCACTGCCTGTGTGTTTGACAGATGCTTATTCTCATGTCTCTTTTCTTTCTTTTCCCATATTCTAGTTCCTATAATTCTGGTACTAGCGAATCTTGGTTTTATCTGTCTAATCGTAATCTACGTGTTTTATAAAATATATTAAACCTGGCCTTTTTTGTGTTGCCAATGACTGACATCGTATCAGTGGCTGACATCATATAATTTTCATAAAAGCCATCTCTTGATTTTAAACATTTACCAAATTTATTCTACATCTTTGAGAGGGTTCTTGACTTGGCTAGATGTTGTGAATTCAAATTATTTGTCAGTCTTTCAGGGGTTTTTTTTGGTGTTGATGAATTTAAAATGCATGGCTAGAGTTCCCATGAAAAGCTATCAAATGCTAATTTAATGTTAGGAATCACTCCAGACCATTCAATAAGAATGAAACTTTCTACAGATGGTTAAAACTGGCTTATTGGTCTAGTCTAGTTTAAGCCTGTAAAAATGGAAGAACTATGTAAAAAATGTCTGTAAGTGATTAATGTAATGGTTTTTTAAACAAATTGAATAAAACTGAAAGACTGCACTTTAATTTATTTTTAATTGCTTGATTTGAAATCTATTGTGGTATACAGGGGAAAGGGGGAAAGGGGAAAATTATGTCAATTGTGACATTATCTAAATACTTATACTTAAACTTGTTGAAAATTTGTTTGAATTCCTCCATACTGGCATAGTCAACTAAATTGACTAGCAAAATAGTTAAACTTTCAGTATACAGGGGAAGATATGTATTTAGGCTACGTTTCCAGACTGTCATACATAATGGAAAACACTTGACTCAAGGTTTTACCCTTGGTCACATAGCCAATGGAATGGCACACATAACGGCACACAGAAACTGCTAATTATTTCACTCTCACAGAAGTAGATAACATTCTAGCGATGATTTAACAAAGGACAATTTCATTTAAAATATTTTCCTGTTAACATGTCAATATAAAAAAGCAATCAATGCTAATAAAGCAAATAATCATTGGGCTGAAAAATCTAAATAATTTGATAAGTTCTTAAAAAGAAAGAATGTACTGGAACCCAAGGCCATGGGAAACAACAGAGCAATTATTTCCGTAGTGGAATAAACATTTTTAGCAAGGCTATATATTCTCCAGGAGTTGTGTCTGGAGTCAACTTGTAAATGAAAGTAGACAATCAAGGAGACCAAACTTAAATTAGACAAAAATATTTAAAAAAAATTATAATAATCTGTATCAACATCTTATGGACATATGTGTAACTTGGTTTAGAAACAGGAAAATGGAAAATGAAGGAAATGTAAATAATTTAAATTATACACTTACTCACCTTCCTTCGGAATGTCTAACAGGGTTTTAAGACACTGTCTGAAACAAGTAAAGGGAAATTACCACTGGAACCAAAGTGTAGAATTTTGAGCACTTACATATAAATTCACTGAATCAAACATTGTAACAAAAAGTATATTATAAAGGTACCTCCTGATACGAATACCTGATGAAAACCACTGGTGGCAGTTATTGTTTTGCATGCTAATGTGGTGAGTGGAAGAGGCAATATCATTACAGTATGGTGGCTGCCATGGCCACTAAGGTCTGATACACAGTCAGAGTATACAGTAAGTCCTGTTGGTTATAGTCATTTTATTTAAAAGCCAGTATAATGTGGTAATCAGGTACAATAACAATATTGTTTAAATGTATAAATACTAATATAAAAATATGTAGATGAACCAATACATGTCCTTACTGAGTCTTGACTGATAAAGGACACTGCAGCAACTAATATTGAGTTTCAGGTAAAAAAAAAAGTGCCAATCAAAGAAAAATGTAAAAAGTTGAAATAAAAGCTGCCAATGTAATGATTTCTTTCTGTTTATGGTATAAACCTTTGCTTTATGCAGACGTGATGAGGTGCTGATCTGTCTTAACCACATGCTAATAAAAGCAGGCTCTAGCTCAAGCTGATTGAACCATATGTTTTTCTTTTAAGTCCATAAATGCAAAGACACATGCATTCACCAGGATCCTCTAAGAATCCATACTTCCTGAGTTATGCTTTGTCAGGGCTGTCTCATGAGACTTACCAAGAAAGCATTGGAGAGAGCAAAAAGCATACCTACAACCACATTTTATACATATTTGACCTGCCCCAATCCAGAGGCTGTATATATATATATATATATATATATATATATATATATATATATATATATATATATATATATATATATATATTGATGAAAATTCCACTGTCATTAATATTCATGAATTTGTCCAGATCCATTTGTGCACATGTCTTGCTCTAGATGTGTCCCTGCTTGTATCCCCTCCTTTCTTTGCACATTCCAATACGTGCATCATTTCAAAGCAACATTTCTGATATATTTTTTAAATACTTTCATTGATTCCCTTGCCAGTGTTACCCACATGTTTAATGCTTTAAATTCTCTTCCTATATACTGTAATTCCAAAGGACAGAGTTCTGACTGTGCCCCCCCTTTCCCACAGTTCACATCACAAGTCTGTGGATGTTAAATGTTTACATAATTTTGAATTGTAACTTACGTACATAACTTGCCAATAACTAGTTTAACCATAGTGAGAAGATCTTGGAGAGCACACACCATCACTATTCTAACATTGGTATCAGTGCACAACCTAGACAACTAAGTGGGTTCAAATAAAACACAACTAGTCATCTGTTTTTATGTCATTTGCCGGTAGGCAGTCAGTAAATTAACCTTTTCAGTAGATTTTCCTTTTAATGTTGACGTTTGCCCAAGCCTTTTGTATTCTGTTTATTGACTGCTTGACCCTTAAATGTATTTCCCACTAAGTTTGCTTCATTCACTGGATTATCTGCTGTAAGCTTTTAATAAACATTAATTTTGTACAACCTGATATAGCAAACAGTACTGTATTTTGTTTGGATTTCATTTTTTGTGGAAAAAACCCTTAAAAAGATCCTTCATTTCATTTGGGTTAAAAAGTCTAAATCATACTAAATCATACTATTGAGACATGCTATTAACATATACTTCAAATATTGGCGATACACTGGGCTCTTGTTAGTTTTCATTTAAAAAATGTTTTCCCTTTCACATTTAATGAACTGTATTTTTAAATTGTCCATTTCTCATATATTTAACAGTAAAAGGCAAGTGTGGTGGTCTAAACACTATTACAAAACCACATTTTGGATTATACTACTCCAGAAAAAAATCTGTTAGGCTTCCAATGGATTCCAATGGTGCAGTAGAAAATAGTATTTTACTATATATATACTATATTATTCGGAGATGAATTATTCTGAGTGATTTACAACCATCCTTGGTGGGACACTGAAAGAGAAAAATTGTATGCTATCAAAAAGCATCTACTGTAGCTATACTGTATATCATATACTGTAGCATTCTATATACTGTATATCAGCAACACTAGCCAATTCATGCATATAATTCATGCATGCTGAAGTGGGTGGGTAGAGAGTAGTATCTTACCTCCGATGCTGCATGAGCAGCAGTCCGAGAAGATGCATTTGGGTGACTTCACATTCTTTGAAAGAAGCACATGATGGCCTTCACCCTTTTGGTTGGTAGCTGTCATGAAATAGGGAATGATAAATGATGCAAATTTACTTTTACTAAATGCATGGTTCCTTGTGCGTTAAATATTAATTATTTTTAGTGTGTATATGAGCACCTATTAAGAAAATCTTTGCTAAAATACATATTTTAGTATTTCACAAATTCACTAAATATATATATATATATATATATATATATATATATATATATATATATATATATATATATATATATATATATATATAATATATGTGTGTGTGTGTGTGTGAGTGTGTGTGTGTGTGTGTGTGTGTGTGTGTGTGTGTGTTTCAAGTTGTAAATATTGTTGAAGTTGTAGCTAGTTGAAATGTAGTTAACTTGCAATTAGCCACATGGAATACTGGTTCCTCTCAGAGAAAGAAGACATAAAGACTGACAGCTCACTGGGCACCAAAGTGAAGCTGCCTCTCATACTTGACGAAGACAAATGATCACTGCATAACACTCTTACCGCATGGATCAAACACAAAGAAATGTGACACTGACAAATGGCCTTGACTACATTGTGCCGTTGAATTGAATGTTTCCATGTAAAATTCCCCCATACCATTGCTTTGCAACTGCATTACTTCATAATCTAGTCCATAAAGCAAATAGTGATAATTGTGAAATAAAAATAAATAAAATAAGAAAAAGATTTTAAGTAACAATCTAATTTAAGCATTTATTTATTTATTTATTTATTTATTTATTTATTTATTTATTTATTTATTTGTTTATTTATTTATTTAAAAAACTGGTTTGTTTGATTATAAGGTTGTGGGTTTTTTTTCTACCACAATGTAATTCAAAGAATCTGTGGGGAAAACAAAATTTATAACGTACTCCACTCTAATATATTTTTGACACCAATAAAACAAGCTCAAACATATTGGGATACATTTCAGAGCTTAGCTATCTTCCTTCAGGCTATGACTGTGCAGTGGACTGGAGAGACAGTAAATGCCTGTTGAAGCATCACTGAGCAAATACATCCAACTAAGTCACAGCTATTTTGTTCAAGGAAATACAATCTTTGGACCTCTGACAAATAAGATAGAAAAAAAGGTAGTCCAATTGGACTTGTGATGGCAGAAACGTCTCTAGGTAAAAGTGGAGTGCAAATTATATTTTTGAAAAGGTTTAAGGCAGCCAGGATAGCAATGCAGCCTCGGGAGGACTGCAAACTCAGTGGTTCCCATACAAAACTGCCAAAGCATTTAAATGGCTTGTCAGCAACCGCTAGTTTTGTCATCAAATCACAAGATATACAAGGACAAGCACACCCTACAATGTCCCACTGACAGGTTTTCCTGCCATAAAATTCACTAGTGTGTGTAAGGTTTGTGTAAAAATCATGTTGCTTGTGTGTGATATTTTGTGTATTACTGTAATATTTAATTTGAAGATTAATTTATTACAATAATACAAAAATTAAATACTCTATGTCTACTAATTAAGATAAAGGCATTCCGAATTGACATTAGGTGCATTGTATGTGCTTTGATTTCTATTTTTATGATGTCTCACAAATGACATTGAGTGTTAAACCAAAAACCAAGTCATGAAGTCCATAGAACTTTTTGTAGACCTCTTTATTCAGGGTTAATGTATAAAAACATTAGAAAATCATTCAATGTTCCAGTTTTACATTTATGGCAGTTTGGCAGTTTATCCAGAGCAACTTGCAAAAATTATTCTGTTTAAACAACTGAACAGTTGATGGTTCAAAGGCTCAGCAAGGCAGCTTATGTAGTGATGTTAAGGATATAAACTCAAACTGATCAGAAGTCCAACACTGTAATCACTGATTTACAATTTCCCTATCCTCCAATGTGTCCACTATTGTAAAACATTAGTTTGGAAATGAAACTACCAGGATTATATCTAAAGTTGTTTAACCCAAAATCTTATTTTTGTTTTGTAATATGGGTTATTGTATGCAAATTAATGTCAAATTAATTAAGTCAATCTATACAAATACATAAAGTGCAATGAGGACCACAAGCCTAAACATCTTTAATGCACAGTGTATGACATGGCTAGATTATTTGTAACATGCACCTAGCATTGATATTTGTCCAATACTTACTGTGCTATATAAATAGTTTAAATATCTCACTCCGTTTGTACTGCCTTGACATAACAGGATACACACACAAGCAATACATTATTCATAACTTATACAATAAGGCATTATGTGTAAGAGATAATGAGTATAAGTTAGCTGGATACTGACTGTAAATATAAAATGTCCTTAAAGTTGTCCTGGAGTTCAAGGGAAGGGGTCCACTTGTACTTTTGTGATGAACTGCTGATGAATACAACAAGTGAAAATTAAGGTTTGATTAAATATACAAAGAAAGTTGGTGCAATTCTATATTCTGGTGGTAACTACACAGGATTCTCTACACAGGAGAATGCAGGTTCAATTTGTAATACTGTTTTTAAAAGAAGCTACAAAGTGACTTAACTTCCATAAGCTTCAGATCTCAGGTGCAGAGACAATTCACATTTTCATTTATGCAGCAGTAAATAAAGGTGCTGATGTTTGTTGGATTGAAACTTCTGCTACCAAATTACATTCTCTTTGCCAGGATTTGGTCTCTTCCCATCAATTCATTGACAGCTGGGACCTCTGTGCACTTTCTCTTCCAAGGAAATGCAGGATCAGGCATATGTTGGATGTGTATAAGTCCAGTGGTTGAGCAAGTCAGCAAGTCTTCCAATATTTGGCCATGGGGGATAAAGACTTCTGTCACTTTTAATGTTGCTACAATAGGATCTTAGGAATTAAATTTCTTGATTAACCTGAAGACAGACAAATATAAATTTTTAGCTGCTGACAAAATGCCAAACCTGTGAAGTGAATTTTCTTTTTTTTTTTCTATCATGAAGTCTCTGCCTTCTCTGTGGCAATAGGGAGCTTTGTCAGAGCAATTAGATACACTAATTTCCTTCATAAATAGAAATAAAATTGTATGCACTTCACAATTTAAATATTCTGAGGACCTTTGTTTTTTTTCTTTGCTGTAGGTACAAATAGAAATATGTACCTATATTTAATGTTCATGGCATTGAGCCCCCTGTTATCAATAAATGGACAATTCCCTGGTATTAGAACCTATTTGTATTATGGTTCTTACATTAGTGAGAAGATGCAATTGAATTGGCAAAAGTGTCCCTCTACAGACTTGGGTCATCTATAGATTTGCAGAAATCCTGGAGCTGCTGAGCATAATTTATGCAGTCATAAAAAAATGCAACCAGACAATGGATAGTGACTCAATAATGTTAACGCACCTTGATTATCCAGAAGATAGAAAATTAACAGAATGGTAGCATCAGCTAAATATCCTGCTTTTGTTTAGATTTAGGCTTATGTTGTTTGTGCTTTCTGTGGTAACTACAAAGCCAATCTTTGCAACTTTCATATATTGATTAACTTAATAACATAACGAAATAAAGCAAAAACAACAACAAAAAAAAAAAATATATATATATATATATATATATATATATATATATATATATATATATATATATATATATACAGTGGAACCTCGGGTTACGAACGCCCCGGCATACGTATAATTCAGGTTACGAATCGCAGTTCATCAAAATTTTGGCCCCTGGTTACGAACAATATATTGGGATACGAACACCGCTCACCAAAAAATCGCAGGCAAGTTGGTTGTTTTTGCTCTATCCACGCAGCTCGTCACATCAGTTAGCGTCCTGTGTCCCTAGCGAGAGCATCGTGTTACTTATCCGCTTGAACTTTTCCGGCAGCAGCGTAACAACTCGTTAGTTGATGCTCGTGGAATGATGAGATGGACAACATTAGCCGATGCATAACCACTTTACTTGTTTTTATGAAGATAGATTAGCAGGGTTACAGTCTTTTCCGAAGTACAATACCCATAATGAATTTCACTCTGGACTTCAATACCAACTGATAGTAGCCTTAAAGAAACAGCTCTCATTTTCCTCTAATGCAACAATTGTCTCAGCGTTCGTGTTAATAACACTGTCTTTAATATTCTATAATATAATATATAATAATATATAATAATATAATATAATAAGATTCTCCTTCCAAACAATAACTCTCCTCCTCCCCTTCTACGAACGCCGTCTCCTGCAGCGAGTCTTCTCAAAGGGAAAGTACCGGTAAAGATGTTTTCCTCTTTTGTATGTTTTTATGTGGTATGATTTTAATATAACATGTTAAAAGTAAATAATATTAGTGAATATTGCCTTTATTTTTATTTAAGTAATATTTTTGGTTGTCCAGAACGAATTACTGAAGTTTCTGTTCATTATTATGGGGAAATTTGTATCGGGATACGAACTTTTCAGGTTACGAATAAAGTACCGGAACGAATTAAATTCGTAACCCGAGGTTCCACTGTAATGCTATATATGCTATATAGCAGCCTCAGCCTTCTTTTGTGTGAACTTTTGACATTGATGTTAGATTGAAAGTCTAAAGTAGCAACAAAAGTAAAAATGTATAGTACACTCCCTATCCAGCCACAGAAGACTTTAGAAGACTTAACAGCGATCCTAAGTCTGGAAAGGGGCAGGTTGGAGGCACTGGAAGAGAGGTATACCAGTTGGTGACTATACATTATTTCATATACAGACAAGAGCAAAATGTATTAGTAAGTGGGGGAGATGATTCCGGTACACCACAATCATTTTCAGAAATAGATGTAGGCAGGCAGTGCTAAAAAAGGAAACATGACTAAATGCTGTTAGTCAAAACAATTTCAAACAAGTAAGGGACTCTATGACTCTATGACTAAGGGACAACTATGCTACATAAGAAACATTATCTGCTCTATTTCCCGTTTTAACATTAATGTCCAATTATTAAAGTCTGTGTGTGCATTCTGCTAATTTCTGTTTGGATCTAAGATATGTTCTACTTATTTCAGCAAACTTTACCAAATGTCTTTATTCCTTCCATCCTTCATTCATTCACTCCCTCGATATGTGGAATTGTCAAGATTTTGTCCTTTTAAGAGAAATTCTTGAATCTGGACATAAAACGTTTTCATGCATGCGAAAAACAAACTGAGTGCACATAGCGAGGATGTAAGTAGCCACAGTGACATTGCACTAACTCTAGTTTCTTTTTTTTTTATACCTTTCAAGTTTAACCTGTTAGCCTTCGCCACAGATTTTGGTATTTACAGCTGAAAATGCCCTACCTAAATTTAAATGTTAACAGTTCGTGATAAATGTGGGCTACATATAGAATTTAAATATCTCATAGCTTTAGTGCCCATTATTCAAAGTTGACATTGTTTAAAAGATAATAAGATATAGAAAGTTATAGATGATGGAAAATATTTTTCCGGTACACCACAATCATTTTCAGAAATAGATGTAGGCAGGCAGTGCTAAAAAGGAAACATGACTAAATGCTGTTAGTCAAAACAATTTCAAACAAGTAAGGGACTCTATGACTCTATGACTAAGGGACAACTATGCTACATAAGAAACATTATCTGCTCTATTTCCGTTTTAACATTAATGTCCAATTATTAAAGTCTGTGTGCATTCTGCTAATTTCTGTTTGGATCTAAGATATGTTCTACTTATTTCAGCAAACTTTACCAAATGTCTTTATTCCTTCCATCCTTCATTCATTCACTCCCTCGATATGTGGAATTGTCAAGATTTTGTCCTTTTAAGAGAAATTCTTGAATCTGGACATAAAACGTTTTCATGCATGCGAAAAACAAACTGAGTGCACATAGCGAGGATGTAAGTAGCCACAGTGACATTGCACTAACTCTAGTTTCTTTTTTTATACCTTTCAAGTTTAACCTGTTAGCCTTCGCCACAGATTTTGGTATTTACAGCTGAAAATGCCCTACCTAAATTTAAATGTTAACAGTTCGTGATAAATGTGGGCTACATATAGAATTTAAATATCTCATAGCTTTAGTGCCCATTATTCAAAGTTGACATTGTTTAAAAGATAATAAGATATAGAAAGTTATAGATGATGGAAAATATTTTTCCGGTACACCACAATCATTTTCAGAAATAGATGTAGGCAGGCAGTGCTAAAAAGGAAACATGACTAAATGCTGTTAGTCAAAACAATTTCAAACAAGTAAGGGACTCTATGACTCTATGACTAAGGGACAACTATGCTACATAAGAAACATTATCTGCTCTATTTCCGTTTTAACATTAATGTCCAATTATTAAAGTCTGTGTGCATTCTGCTAATTTCTGTTTGGATCTAAGATATGTTCTACTTATTTCAGCAAACTTTACCAAATGTCTTTATTCCTTCCATCCTTCATTCATTCACTCCCTCGATATGTGGAATTGTCAAGATTTTGTCCTTTTAAGAGAAATTCTTGAATCTGGACATAAAACGTTTTCATGCATGCGAAAAACAAACTGAGTGCACATAGCGAGGATGTAAGTAGCCACAGTGACATTGCACTAACTCTAGTTTCTTTTTTTTTTATACCTTTCAAGTTTAACCTGTTAGCCTTCGCCACAGATTTTGGTATTTACAGCTGAAAATGCCCTACCTAAATTTAAATGTTAACAGTTCGTGATAAATGTGGGCTACATATAGAATTTAAATATCTCATAGCTTTAGTGCCCATTATTCAAAGTTGACATTGTTTAAAAAGATAATAAGATATAGAAAGTTATAGATGATGGAAAATATTTTTCCGGTACACCACAATCATTTTCAGAAATAGATGTAGGCAGGCAGTGCTAAAAAAGGAAACATGACTAAATGCTGTTAGTCAAAACAATTTCTGGAGTCCATATTCACAATCAGATTTCAGTTCACCAAATTCCCAAGTGAAAAAATTCTGACTTCTCAGTAGAGAACTTGAATGCCTTATTGACTCCTTCTTTTAGCCCAAGACCTGGAAATGGGTCATAGATTATTGTAGCCCTTGACCTGGATGTATTTCAAAAAGGATATAAGTTTTACACTCCAAGGAACCACAGGTGCTTCCTACATAGAAGTACTTTTAAGGGTGAGGACATAGGCCTTCAGTATAATAGCACAATTCTCACTCCTCAAAAACTATAAACAAGTTCACGTATAAAAACCACAAACTTGATGATTTTACTGAAAATGTTAAACAAAAATTAAAGCTATTACTTATCTAAAAAATAATACAGGTACATTCATAATAGAATAAAAATCGGGTTAAGATGTGGCTGAAAAAATATGCAGTAATCTTTATAGTGGACTCTTATAGGAATCATAAAAGCCATTGAAAATGTGATGTTAATGTACAGTAATAATTTGAAATAAAATTATTCAGTGTGTATTGTTTATGGACAGATCTTTTTTTAAGACAACATACAGCTGTGCAGCAAAGTAATTGATTAGTGATGACACATGCCACAATAATGTTTGCCACCTGCTTTTATATTCAGATTCACGCTACACATGGGTAGGAAGTAAACTTTCTCATTCTATTGAAAGATAAAAGAAAATTTTTATTTTGTCACAAACATAGTTATATGCAGAATACAACTTGAGGTGAAAACCTGATAAACCACTCAGACAGTGTGCATTAGATAAAAAGGGACTATAAATATAAAATATTAAAAAATTAGAAAATGAAATAAAAGAAGATATAAGTAAATACAGTGGAACCCGGTTATGTCGATGTCCTAGGGGGTCGCCAAAAAGCATCAAGGTAACCGATGATCGAGATAAACGAAAACAAAATGGCGGCAGTATATTAACGTGCTTGAAATTTCTTTATGTACATGATGTGCGTTAATAAATGAGAATGTGCATGCACGTGTTGTTTGATGAAGGCATGCTATAAAAATGTACATACGTTTGTTAACAACAAAAGGCATAAGTGCACCTACTAACATCAGAGATTTACCAGGGGCGTGGCAGGTGCTTTCTCGGCCGCTTTCTCTGAAGCTCGGCTTCAACTCCTTACCGAGAGCCGTGCTCCTTACCCTGCTCGCGCGTCCGCCGGTAAGGAGCACGGCTCTCGGTAAGGAGCGACGCCGCCGGTAAGGAGTTGAAGCCGAGCGCCGCGCTCCGTTCATCGCATAACATTTAACAAAAAAATGCATATGTGCACTTACTAACAGCAGAGATTCACCAGTAAACAATACAAACACCTGTAGTATCTGTAAGGTTTGATTTTTCCGCCACTTTCGCGAGTTCTTCTGCGGCTGCACAGTGCCGATCGACATAACTGACGTTAAAATGTCTTATTTTTCCCCCCTTGTGCTCGAGATATCAGGGTTCCTCGACATAAAAAAAGTCGACATAACCGATAAAAAATGCGTAGAAAAAGCGAGAATTTGGCGGTTCCACTTCAAAAACGTCGACTTAATAGGGTTGTCGAGGTAACCGAGGGCGAGATAACCGGGTTCCACTGTATATTCTATAATGATAAAATAGTATTAAAAAATGTGTATATTTAAGAAATAAATGGGTAATTTCTTAAAAATGGTTTATTTCTTAATTCATTATACAATATCACAGACACTTTCAAGTTTGTACTTAATAAAATGTGTCTAGAAATGTAATAATTTTGAATTGGATTTATTGTAATCTTATGAATTACTAAATAAATGTAACTATGTGTTTCTCATTTGTTTAAACTGCTGCAACAGCACTGGGTGCCACTTCTGCTTAGCAAAACATTTCATAGCTCTAGAACACCAGGTTTAATGTAGATGACACTGGTTTGATCATATATGCTGCCTAAGAGTGCATCTACTGCAGCATTGTGCCATTGCAGTATGCATTTTGCTTACTTGAATAGTTTCTGTGAAAGGTAAAGAGTGCCATCCATTCGTTTGTCATCTTGGTGACTGATGTATTTGACCAACTCAATATATCCAAAGTGGCCCAGTATAAGATGGTAGTGTACCTCAAAACGAATAAGATGAGGTCTACATAGACAACTTACATTAACATATTCTGTCCTCAAAATGGGACTCCATATACCTGTTTTACCTCTGTGATACCACACAGCTTCCATCCAGTGAAGGAAGGTTTTGTGATGGGCCAGTTTGGAACAAAATATAATTCTGAGCTAGTTATCTGACACCTAGATAAGTGATTGTGTACATTTACAATTATTTGGTGTGAATGGCCAATTACACTAACATGTTAAATGCTTGCAACAGAATCATATGAACAAGCAAAACGGTTGCCAGTACTTTTATACCACTTATGTTCTTAACTGTTTGTTAAGCGCTGCTATAAAACAAAGCATAAGTAATTACATTAGCCACAAAACACAAAGATGGGAACCTAAATACAGATGTGAAAATATTAATTCAAGTATTATATAATTCCTTATATAAAGACAGAAATTTCTGATCATGCATTATATGTTCGTTTACTAGCATAAGCCCAAATGTTATATTGACTTAATGTTTTACCATGTTTTACCCCTCCTTATCTTAATTACTGTTTTCCTCCTAAATTGTTGTTTGATATAATTTCATAATAATAAACAAGCTTATTTGTCTTTTAACAGTAGGAATACTCACTCTAATTTTTTTGGCCTGTAATTTTAAATTCTTTCCTACAGTGACCCAAAATGTGCAAAATTTTACTTTATATAGATGGTAGAACTTTTTGTACATTGAAGTTGTCCTGTTATATGTTATATTTCTCCTATTTATATAAATTTTAGATAAACCAGTACAGCTGGAAAAATGTTCAGGTTATGTGTGCATTTCACAGGAAAGCAGTGATAGAGTGGCATGACCATATGTAATCATAGCTACATAAGGAGATGGGAGGAGAAAATTATATTTTAATTACTCCAGGACTGACATTGCAGCCACCATTTTTTTCAGCTTTTGAATTCCTCCACCTTCCAACCACTGTAACATTTAGCTGAAGTAAGCAAGAAGTACTGCAGAATATTATTTCTGGAGGAGCTTGGCATTTTTTGTTGACATGCTACACAGTAGTGGTGTAACTGTATACAAAATTCATGGTACGGTACATACTTAAGATTTTAAATCACGGGTTCAATTTATTTACAGTTGGGAAAGAAATGCAAAAAATGTAATTGCTTGTCAATTTTTATTATCACAGTTTATAACTTTTAACATTTGTAAACGTCAACAGTTTACATTAAAAAATGTTTTTTAAATTAAATGTCTGCTTGGTTAAATAATATATAAAATTATATTTTATAAAAATATAGAAAAATAAAATAGAATGAAATAGAACTAAATTAATGCAAAACACTTTTTTATGATATTGATCAAATTAAGTAATCAAATTAAATTAAATTAAATTGATTAAATTAAATTAAATAAATGGACAAATGTAATAAAAATATTTTGTTAGACCCCATTTTGGTAATAGAGATGTGTATATAAGTATGTGTGTCTGTGTGAGTGCGTGTGTGTTTTACATTTAATATTTAATGTTCTAAAGATATGTTCTACTTATTTCAGCATACTTTAACAAATGTCTTCATTCATTCGATCCTTCATTCATTCACCCCCTCGATATGCGGAATTGTCAGGATTTTCTCCTCTTAAGAAAATGAGTTGAAGCTGGATGCTAAAGAATCCATAGTGTTAGTGATGTGCAGGAAGTGCCTACTAATTCGCACATGCGCAAAACAATACAGTACAAATCATATTTTGGCACACTACAAATTGCTTTGTTGGTATAGAGTGAGTAGTCACAGTGACACTGCACTAACTATAGTTTCTTATTAAAACCCTAGTATTGTTGTGTATGTTTTTAAATTTAATAATAATAAAAAAAAACCCTGCACTTTAAGAGTGAGGATGAAACAAAAATGTAAATTTCCACAACTTAATGGAACTCAGATTTTAACTATGTTCCACATGTAAAAAAGGACTGCATTCGGTACATGTGTGCAAAAAAGTTTTATTACGAATACGTGTACTGTTACACCCCTACTACAAAGTGACCTCAGAAGCTCTGGATCAGTGCAACAATCTGAATCAACAAGACCCAAATATAATAATAACATTTAATTACGATCAAGTCATGATATCAATAACATTTTATGAGTAATTAATGCAAAAATACAAGTGAATCCAAAAGTGATTATGGAGGTCAAAATATTTTGTATATGTATGCTGATCTTGGCTATTGTTTTAATAGACAGTTTTTAGTGGATGCACCTGCAGGGAAAGACGATTTTATTGATAAAGCATATGAATCCAGATTGGCAGGCAAACTCAAAAGCGTCAAACATACAATGGTTGGGTAATTAGCAAAAAACAATTCTATGGAATAAATGAAAATAAGAAACAATAAACAAAAATCATCATCAGAAAATCAAGAAACCATGAAACAGGAACAATAAACAAAACAGCTCAGTATTTAGCTAAACTGGACAAGTTAGTTTGCAAATCACAAGACGTACATGCAGGGATATTTATAAATAAACTAAATAAAATGAAACAGAAAAGCTGTGAACAGAACACATGAAGACAAGAACTGATAACAAGATAGGGGTGAAGACATGAATGAAAAACACGACATGAATTAAACACATACACAAGTGACACGTGACAAAAGCAAATGTACATAGTTACAAAAAAATGTAAGCAAGTATTACCTAAACAAGTAAGGGACTCTATGACTCTATGACTAAGGGACAACTATGCTACATAAGAAACATTATCTGCTCTATTTCCCGTTTTAACATTAATGTCCAATTATTAAAGTCTGTGTGTGCATTCTGCTAATTTCTGTTTGGATCTAAGATATGTTCTACTTATTTCAGCAAACTTTACCAAATGTCTTTATTCCTTCCATCCTTCATTCATTCACTCCCTCGATATGTGGAATTGTCAAGATTTTGTCCTTTTAAGAGAAATTCTTGAATCTGGACATAAAACGTTTTCATGCATGCGAAAAACAAACTGAGTGCACATAGCGAGGATGTAAGTAGCCACAGTGACATTGTACTAACTCTAGTTTCTTTTTTTTTTTATACCTTTCAAGTTTAACCTGTTAGCCTTCGCCACAGATTTTGGTATTTACAGCTGAAAATGCCCTACCTAAATTTAAATGTTAACAGTTCGTGATAAATGTGGGCTACATATAGAATTTAAATATCTCATAGCTTTAGTGCCCATTATTCAAAGTTGACATTGTTTAAAAAGATAATAAGATATAGAAAGTTATAGATGATGGAAAATATTTTTCCTGAGTTTTTTTTTCCATATATAAATACATGAAATGAGTAATGTAGCAATCCAGAAAAGTAATGCATTAAAAGTGCCATGTCTCATGAGTTTATATTTTAAATTGAATGAAGATATCATGAAAAATTAGATTCTTATAAACATCTATCTAAAACTGTCCGGTTCGCCTCTCCCCGCCCCACCCAGCCCAAATTTTAGGACTGAAATGCCCTACCTCCATTTAAATGTTAACAGTTCCTAATAAAAATGTGCCACATACACAATTTAGATATCTTTGGAAAGAAGACACTTTGAGCTTTTCTGTCAATCATCAAAGCTGATATTGCTCAAAAAGACATTAAGGTATAGATGATGAAATATCATGGATATACATTTCCTGCAATGAACATTATTTAAATTTTATATATAAATACATGAAATCAGTCCTGGAGCAATCCAGAAAAGTACTGCGTTGAAAGCAAATGTTAATGAGTTTAAATTGAAAATTTAATGAAGATTTTCTGACAAATGAGATTCCAACAAACATTTATCTGAGACCTTTTCTCCCTCTTTCCCTGTTTGAGAGCCACCAGCTAAACGCCGATGTCCATTCATATTCTATTCAATCAGTCTGCACATAAATGAATAGCTGACCATTAAAGGCTATTGTTATATATGTTTGGCTATTGATATTGTGTTGCCATTCATATTGATGGCCAGGTAGCTAGACAATTGTTTTACAGTCATGGCCACTCATATTGATGTCCGGCCATTCCATTCCCAACAATACGCACATGCACACACACACACACACACACACACACACACACACACACACACACACACACACACATAGCTGCTTTGTGCAAATCTCAGATAAAACAACTTTTTTGATTGTCCATTATTTTCTTTGTTTTCTATTTTTGTAAACAAAGCCCAGTTAGCACGAGCTAGAAACAGCTGTTTGTGCCGAACTGAGACCTGCATTTACTTTCTAGTGTCACTATGCACGTGTGCTGCTTCAAACAGTAAGAGTTTGTAAAAAGTAATACCCATAAACTATACCCACGTGGGAAATAAAATCCTCCCATATATTGTTAGAATCCTGGCTACATTTACTATCAATCATTTTGTTTCCATAATGCTACTGGCTGAAAATAGGTTTAAAATGATAGGTGGTGCATAATAAATGTCACCTGGACACCTGCCTATGGATTGTAGACTCGAGACCGAGATTTACTCTTTTACTATATATTTTTTTCTTTTAGTGTGTGGTCTGTCACCCCAGAAGGAAGCCTCTTCTGGAGCTGGCTCACAAGGAAGCCTGCAAACAGTTTGCTGAAGACAACCTGTTTAAGAGCATGAAGTGCTTCGGGAGGCTCATCATGAGGCAAATTAAGACCCAGCTACCACCCTCACTGGACCCCATGCAGTTCGTGTATCGTCCAAACTGCTCCTTAGACGATGCCATCTCTACGACCCTTCATCTGGCCCTCACCCACCTAGACAACAAGGACACATATGTACGAATGCTGTTCATAGACTTAAGTTCAGCATTCTACACAATCATCCCTCAGCACCTGATTGAGAAGCTGAGCTTACTGGGCCTGAACACCTCCCTCTGTAACTCGATCCTAGACTTTCTGACTGGGAGACCTCAGTCAGTCCGGATTGGAAACAGCATTTCCAGCGCCACCACACTAGTCACTGGGGCACCTCAGGGCTGTGTGCTCAGTCCACGGCTGTTCACTCTGCAGACTTACGGCTGTGTAGCAATGCACAACTTGAATTACATTATCAAGTTCGCAGATGACACAACTGTAGTGGGTCTAATCAGCAAAAACGATGAGTCAGCATACAGACAGGAGGCGCAACAGTTAAAAGCCTGGTGTGGCGACCATTCTCTACTGAACATCAATGGACCCTCCGTGGAGATCGTCAAGAGCACCAAGGGGGTTCATTTGGCAGATAACATCATCTAGTCACTCAACACCAGCTTCATCACCAAGAAAGCCCAGCAGCCCAAAGCGTCTCTTACTGGAAGGAGATGGACTCCATCCTGTCAAACTCTCTCCAGAACTCCTGGGGTCAGCATGATGGAGGAAAGGCATACAACCGCCACCTTGGCCACACCTGTACCAAGGCATCCAGCCCTAGAGAACCAGAGGGGACAGTGCAATGTCTCTGGAGATGCAAACATCTGTCGTAAGCGACGACCAGGAACTCCCAGCATGGGGCCCTAAAACAGGATCTCTTCACATATCTTAAGCATATCTGAATGCAGGTTAAAATGCTGGAGCTTCTGTGTACTGGTTTTTGAGCCGATGAGCAAAATCTCTGTCTTATCAGAATTTAATAATAGAAAGTTATGAGTCAGCCGATCTTTTAATTCTTTAACACACTCATTTATCTGAGCCAATTGAGCTGTATTGTCTGGTTTTGTTGAGATATATAGCCAGGTATCATCAGCATAACAGTGGAAGCTAATCCCATGCCTTCTGATAATATTTCCCAAGGGAAGCATGTATATTGTGAAAAGTAGGGGTCCTAGCACTGAACTTTGTGGCACCCCATAATTTACTTACATTAAGATATACCTTTATTAACCTGGATAGCTCTCCATTTAAGTCAAGTCAAGTCAAGTTTATTTCTATAGCGCTTTTCAAAACAAACATTGTCTCAAAGCAGCTTTACAGAAATCAACAGTCAAGGTGAATGGTGTGCATTTATCCCTGATGAGCAAGCCGTGGCAACTGTGGCAAGGAAAAACTCCCTTAGATGTTATGAGGAAGAAACATTGAGAGGAACCAGACTCAAAAGGGGAACCCATCATCATTTGAGTGACATCAAGAGTCTGATCATAAATCTTTCAACAATACAGAACACTGGAGAGCGAGAACTAACATGAGTACTGGAGTATAAGATTATAAGTAATGTTCTTTCTTTTGTTATAAAACTAGGAGGTACTGAGCTCAACATTTGTGATCATCACAGATCCAGCACCAGCTTCTCCATGCCAGAGCCTTTAAACACTTCAGGAGGTCCAATGTAAAAACTCCATACATGTAGTGTATTTTGATTGTACGTCCCTAGATGGTATGGGATATTTGCGAGTTCGGCATCTACTTCTTCAAAGGTCCATAATCCAAATCTTCATGAGGTGGGACGTGACTGGAGCTGGCCAAACCTTAGGATGCCTTGGACTGGGGAGAGAAAGAGAAGCAGTGGAGAGAAATTAGCGTAGCTGCTGTTCATGATATTAACAGCACAAGTTGATAATATGCATGTGATCAGATGTTCTGGAGCACAAGGTTATGATGTGAGACGTATGTTATGTGTAGGCTTTGCTAAAAAGATACATTTTTAATCTGCACTTAAACTGGGAGAGTGTGTCTGAACCACGGACACTGTCAGGAAGACTGTTCCAAAGTTTAGGAGCTAAATGTGAGAATGATCTACCACCTTTAGTGGACTTTGCTATTCTAGGAACTACTAGAAATCCAGAGTTTTGAGATCTCAGTTTGCTCAGGTGTTCAGCTCTAGCAGCTTTTAAGCATGACCCACGTCAGACTGGTCGTGGGGGGTGTAGCAACCATTTATAGTGCCTCTCTTAATGTTAGTCAGAGCCTAGGATTCAGTTTTAAATCATTTGAAGTGCTCGTTCTTAAAATTGTACTTTTAGACATGCATAGAAAACTCGCTCTGGTCACCGTGTACAGAACCCTATGCTGATTTTCTTCAAGAGTTTGCTTGTTTTCTTTCAGACCTCTTGATCAATTTTGATAAAGTGCTGCTTTAACGTGGTAAAACACGGCTAATCTGCTCTACCGGTAGTGTGTACAGTATGAGATAATGGTCCGTGATGTCATCACTCTGAGGTAAAATATCTATATCAGTGACGTCTGCACCGTGGGATATTATTAAGTCTGATTGTGTGATTAAAACGATGAGTTAGTCTGGTGATGTTTTGTTTAACCCCAAAAGAGTAATAAGTCAACAAATGATAATCCTAGGGCATTGTTTGCATCATCTACATGAATATTAAAATCTCCTACAAGCAGCACTTTTCAAAATTTATCAAGAGGTCTGAAAGAAAATGAGCAAACTCTTGAAGAAAATCTCTGTAGGGCCCTAGGGGTCTGTACATGGTGGCAGGAGTAAGAGATAGTAGGGGTGTTCTATGTATGTCTGAATGTACAACTTCAAGAACGGGCACTTCAAATAATTTAAACCTGAATCCTAACCTCTGACTAACATTAAGAAGGGCACTATAAATGGTAGCTACACCACCCCTACGACAAGTCTGATGGGGCTAAAGCTTATAAGCATATTCTGATGGTGTAGACCCGTTTAGACCTGTATAAACATTTGGTTTAATTCTCGTGACCATCTGTGAGCAACAGTATGGTTTTATGCCGAGGAAGAGCACCACAGACGCATTATTTGCTTTGAGAATGTTGGTGGAGAAGTATAGAGAAGGACAGAATGAGTTGCATTGTGTGTTTGTGGATTTGGATAGAGAAAGCGTACGACAGGGTGCCGAAAGAGAAGTTGTGGTATTGTATGAGGAAGTCAGGTGTGTCAGAGAAGTATGTGAGGGTGGTGCAGGACATGTATGGGGACAGTGTGACAGCAGTGAAGTGTGCAGTAGAAAAGACAGACTGGTTCAAGGAGGATGTTGGACTGCATCAAGGATTGGCTCTGAGCCCTAGTTTGCAGTGTTGATGGACAGGTTGACGGTTAAGGTCAGACAGGAGTCTCCGTGGACCATGATGTTTGCGGATGATATTGTTATTTGTGGTAAGAGTAAGAAGTAGGTTGAGAAGAGCCTGGAGAGGTTGAGATATGCGCTGGAGAGAAGGGGAATAAAAGTCAGTAGGCGTAAGATGTTGCGGTTGCAGGGAGAAGAGGTGGAGAAGGTAGACGAGTTCAGGTACCTGAAATCAACGGTGCAAAGTAATGGAGAGTGTTTTAGAGAAGTGAAGAAAAGAGTACATGCAGGGTGGAGTGGGTGGAGAAAAGTGACAGAAGTGATTTGTGGTAGAAGGGTTTCTGCGAGGGTGAAAGGTAAAGTTTATAGGGCTGTGGTGAGACCTGCAATGTTGTATGGTTTAGAGAGAGTGGCACTGAGTAAAAGACAGGAGGTGGAGCTGGAGGTAGCAGAGCTGAAGATATTAAGGTTTTTGTTGGGGGTGACGAGGATGGACAGGATTAGAAATGAGTTTATTAGAGGGACTGAGTATGTAGGACGTTTTAGAGACAAGGTGAGGGAAGCTCCATTAAGATGGTTTGGACATGTGTAGAGGAGGGACATGGGGTATATCGGTAGGAGAATGCTGAGGGTGGAGTCACCAGGAAGGAAGAAAAGAGGAAGGCCAAAGAGGAGGTTTATGGATGTGGTGAGGGAAGACATGCAGATGGTTGGGGTGAAAGAGGCAGATGTAGAGGACAGGGGGTATAGAAACAGATGATCCACTGTGGCGACCCCTAAAGGGAGAAGCCGATAGCAGATTAGAGACTGCATTTTTACATACTTTTAGACTACCTAGAAAATTCCAATATATTTAATCTGCACTCAAAAAAAAAAAATGTGGCTGCATTTGGTCCAAAGAATGTAACTATGTTTAAATTAAATAATGCACTAAAGTTTGTGTATTCAAATTAAAAGTCTTGTTGACAAAATTTAAAAAAAAAATGTTAGTTTTACACAACTAATTTAAGAAAAACGAATGAAATAGAGTTGTGTTGCTTTTGCAGTACCGCGCTTTGGTAATATCTGCACTCGCAGATGAAAAGCATATTCAACGCGCACTTTTCAGCTGTTTTTGATCGGCGCCATTTAATAGGAATCAATTTAAACAAAGTTCACAGTGCAAAAAGAGAAAACAAGCGAAGATTTATCCTTTATATATATATATATATATATATATATATATATATATATATATATATATATATATATATATATATATATTGAGGATGTCATTAGGTGAGGTTGGTTAATCGTTATTACACTGATAGGAAGACTTTCTCGATTTATGTGTAAACGGATTGTTCTGTGCAAATTCGTTTACACAAGTTGTATCAAGTTTCTTTTCAAAACGTTTCAATAATTTAGTCTTTAAAAATAGTGTTGTTCATTTTTACTTAAGTTTAAGTAAAAATGTTAACTTTGGAAACCCCAAAGAAAACATATAACAATAAACATATCGATATTTTTTCAGCATGCCTTTTGCATACCAGATTTCATAAGCAAAAAAAAAAAAAAGAAAAAAATCACTGGTGAATAAACAATTAATATTTTATTTTATTCTTATTATTAGGGTAAAAAGTGAGTACACCCTGAGTGATAACAGCTGCACATGGTGTAAACATGCAAAGCCACATTCATCCTATTCATTTATTATGTTCATGTTTTTGTCTGCTTAACAGGACATACATTTGTGTATCTTGTATTAGACAAGATCAAATTTGGTGTTTCGAGTACAATTCTCTCATAATGACTATTGGATTTTCCACATGGCACCTCATGACAAAGAAAACTCTGAGGATTTAAGAATTAGAATTGTTGCTTTCCACAAAGTTGTACAAAGGCTGTACAAAGATTCGGTAACACCCTAAAACTGGGTTACAGTAAAGAGGTTTTCCAAGGCGGGTTCTACTTGAAATAGGCCTCGCAAGGTACCATCAAAGAAGTCGAGACCTCGCACTGTGCGTCAGGTGCAGAATTGCTGTAGCATTGCTTTAGAGGTTGCAAAAGCGGAAGCTGCGCTGCACACTGCAACAAGTCGGTTTGCAGGCCATCGTCCCAGAAGGAGCCTCTTCTGAAGCTGCTCACAAGAAAACCCACAAACAGTTTGCTGAAGACAACCTGTCCAAAAGCATGAATTACAAGGACCATGTCCTGTTGTCTGATGAGACTAAGATAAACTTTTTTGGTTTAGATGGTGTCCAATATGTGTGGCGACACCTAATGAGAAGTACAAAGAAAATTGTGTCTTGCCTACAGTCAACCATGGTAGTGGTAGCATCATGAGCTGCAGTTCATCAAGAGAAATATGGATTCCAACATGTAGTGTGACATTTTGCTGTACCTGACGCACAGTGCGGGGACTCGGCTTTTTTGATGGACCCTTGCGAGGCCTATTCCCAGTAGAACCCATCTTGAAAAACCTCTGTACTGTAACTCAATTTCAGGGTGTTACCGAATCTGCGACCTAGATAGTTCGCAACTTTTCATTTGGAACCGGACGAAGAGTAACTCACAAAAAATGTATATATATATACATTAAAATGTTAACATGATTCATACTGTTTTAATTAGTGCTACGTTATAGCGTCATCATATTCAGCACCAGAGTTGCGTTTTTGCACCTGCAACAATTGAAACAACTCTGACATCAAAGATTATTGTGCATCTTTTCCATAGCAGAGTTTGGAAAATTATCCTGATTTTCATGATATCTTGATCCGGACTTTTGTAAAAACATCACAATGGGATAATCTGTATGATGCTACTTAAAGTTTTCGGTGTACAGTAAAGTGCTAACTAATGCTCATTTTACATTGTTCAGAATGTCCCCATCGAGAAAAAAACATGAATGCATCCTGAAAGCCCTTACTGTCTACCTGGATGAAGACCATCTAACCTTGTGAAAGAGTATATGGTAAACCATTTAAATTTTTTAAAAACTTATTGTATGTTTCTCTGCAACCATCCTCTCACCCTTGCTCTGTTGGTAATTCTCTTTTTAAACTTGATATATTTAGGATGTTGAACATGATGTCGTTGGAACCTCGATGTGCAACACCACCCTGAAAATCTATGTCATTGTACATGAAGGAGCAAATGCTACAGACCCTTATGAAGATGTTGGCATCATCATTGAAGGCGGCCACGTTTTTGAAAACCTGAACAATGTGGCAAATGCATGTTCTGTGATACTTGGTCTAATTTATGCATTGAACTTGGCTTACCCACAAAATCTGAGATACTCCTTTGAAGTATTTCAAAAGTTATTTATGGAACTAGATGCAAACAAGCATTCAAACAAGGTCCAGGTCTTGAAAAATAAACTTTTGTCAAAAGGCAGGACATACTGTATGTTTTCTCCATAAAGTCTTGCTGTTTGCAATAGTAGTACTTTTGTTTCAGTACTGACCATGTTCATTCTTTGCAATGTTGGTCTTGCACTGAATAACTGATGCATTGTTGGCTTTTTTTTTTCAGTCTGGGTTGTGGGCAATTATTATTAATTAAGATACAAAGGTTTGAGATTACAATAACTATATTGTGACTATCAGTGTGAAAGTGCAAAGCTCTCAACATTAGCCAGTGAAGCAAAATTTCAACAAATCTAAAATTAACTATAATAAAGTCTTTAGAATTTACTGGAAACCAGAATTTTTTTTTTTTTCTCCAGCAACTCTTTGGCATTAACAGCTAATACAGCTTGATTTATTTTTTAGTTTGAAATCAATATGTGGAAACTCACTAACTGTAAATTGTATTACTCTGCATTATCTGTCATGAGTTTCTGAAACAACTTGGTAATCTGTTACCCAGTAGAACCTACTGTTTATCTGTTACTGTAGAACCAGGATGAACTGGTGTATATAATTTATTATTCACTAGCACCAAATGAGAACAAACCACCAAGATTAAAAAACATCAGTCCTGAATTATTTTTCCATTGATATTATGACATCAGATTAACTATACAGTACTGTACAGAGGCTCTTTATCATTGCTGAAGTTTTAAATGCATTAAAGCCACAAAGCAATGATTTTGTCAGAAAACAGCTAATAAAAATTAGTTATAGAGGAAGGAGAATTGTATTTAGACCCATTTTGAAAATAGTTATAAATAATTATTAAAATCTCATTGCAGTGGCAGCTTCTGGGTGGATTAAATTTTAAATATTGTTCAGTGAGTTTAGGTTCATTGCAGATCATTGAAAGGGACTTGATACAGAATACCTGATTTTCTACAACTTAGGATGCTTGTGCTTCACAGTGAGGAACTTGATGTGTGTATGTGCACAATGGACATTTTACTTGTTTTTACTGTTCTTTTTTTTTTTGTCAATATCAATGTTTTTGTGTCATTGAATCTAAGACTGACAAACATCAGCAAATCAGCATTGGTATATCATTTTGAGATTTTGGGATTGTTCACTGTAACACAATTTGAAAAAAAGAAGAAAACTGTGCTTAACTGGGTTATGTAAAAGTAATAATGAAATGCAGTGGCGGGCAGTGTATTTGATACCTGGGCCTTTAGTGAGGACTTACTGGACTAAATCCACCTCCTAATACCACCACTATCACGTCGTGATTATAGAAGCCATCAATACTATACAAAAACACAATATAACAATGTGTGGCATTACAGAGAGAGAGAGAGAGAGAGAGAGAGAGAGAGAGAGAGCGAGAGAGAGGCATTTCACATAGAGGGTGAATACCATGTTACTAAAGCAAGAAACGCAGGTAAGACAACTCCAAACCACTACACTACAACCGCAACTGTGCCACCTACATCATTTGGAGCAGTTCAGAATCAATACAATAATTGTCTAATAACATGACAAAAACTTTAAAAAAGATGCAGACTCATAATTTGCACCGCTCCTCAGAGGCTGTAAGCCAGTGGTACCGCTCGTATTCACTGGTCTGGAAGCGGCGAACAAACCCTTTCCCGGGCTGAGACAAACTAGCTAGCTTTGGGGTTGGCCGATCTCTCCTAGCCGTCTAGCTTTTCTTTAAAATGTACTTTTAAGTATCTCAGAGACCAAATAAATTTCTCTTCCTCCATAGGCATAAAAAAATCTCAGATGTATTCATGTGTGCAGAGCTACACACGTGTTTTGCCAGTCGAACTTGGCTTTACCAGTTTCTCTCTGACCAACGAGATCTGATTGGTTAAAGAAACAGAGCTATTTCTTAAGAAGACAATGGTAAAAAAAAAAAAAAACGCCAGCAGAACAGACTTTGCAGGCCCTGGGCAGATTAGATTGACATGGCAGGACATAGAGGCTAAAATCTGATTGGACAAAAAATCTAACACTACGAAATAAAGAGAATATATTGTTGGGAATAAATGTATACAATTTAATAGAACAAGTATTAGAATTTAGGTTGTAAATGTAGGTCAGTGATTCTGATAACGTGTTTAGGCCAGCAGATAAGGCTTTGTTTCTTTTTTTGTTTGTTTTCATTGGGACCAGTAGCCCAGAAATATTTTTGCCTAAACCCAAATGTAGCATTAAGCCATGTATCCCACCAAGTCTACATGTTGGTGACGTCACTGATGTGTTGATTTATGGTAGGTAAACCAATATGGTCTGGATGGACCTTGGACCTGGTTTTTCGTTTGAAAATAATGTAAATATATTACTGGGATAGCTTTCTTTCATATCAGAATTATTACTAAAATAAGAAATAGGATGTGATCACATGATTCAAAAATAGTTCATACATTTGATTTTATCTAGGTTGGACTATTGTAATGCCTTACAGTCTGGATGTTCTGGTAAATGCATCAATAAGCACAGGTTGATCCAGAGAGCAGCAGCAAGAGTCCTTATTAGAATGAGAGAATATAACCACATCACCCATGTCTTATCCACTCTACATTGGATCCCAATCAAATCTCGCATTGTTCATTAAATGCTACTGCTGACATAAAAAGCACAGAATGGTTTTGCTTTTTTGGACGCTTTTGGACCTTTTTGGACATTTTGGATGCTGTTGTCTCCCAACTCTCACACATTTACTCATCTTTGTTGAAGATCGTGTGGCAGGCCATTTATATTCCAGAAATCCATCATGTCTGTGCTAAATTCTACCTCTCGATTTTAGTTATGCTGTCAAAGCTAGTCCTGCTGTAGTCCCTACTTGCACCCTGATCATAATGCACAGTGACCTTAAGTATTATGTAAAAATAAGGATGTCTAATAATGCATGTTTTTCTCTATCTCCCTGTTGCCTGTTTGTGCATCTGGTTCCAAGGTTTCTTCCTCATACCATCTCAGGGAAGAGCAATGAAATAAATAAAAAGAGAATGATCACAGGAAGGGAAGAATAGTGGATTGATTTTTTCAACTACTGTTAACTGTTTACTGAACTGTTTGTTCATGATTTTCTAATTTTCAATATGTGTTCATGAACTATGTTTACATGGTCATAGATTGTCCCTTTCATGCATAGAGCTGCATTTTGTTCATTGAGCACATTCTGGCTTGCAGCAATGCAGTACCCTTCCAGGTTTTATTTTTGTGTCCATATGTGCCATGTGCATTCTTGTTTTGATTGAAGCCATGTCTCAGTATTGTCCTCTTATTTGTTGTTTTCTACATGTCTTCATTTGTACTCAGACATTTTCATTTAAACTTGTAATTAATTTGTGGGTAGATACTCGTGTGTCTGTTTCCTTTGCTTCTGTAACATATAACATCACACCATTTTGTTAGATTTCTGTTTTTAATAAACCAAAAATGGAAATCAATAGAAGTACATTGTTTTTTGCTACAAATTTGCATCGATTATTATATATATATATATATATATATATATATATATATATATATATATATATATATATATATATATATATATATAATTCTTTAGTAAATTCTTTAGTAAAAAATAATAGTTTGTAATAATAAAACATAATAGTTTATAGACTGTTTTTATTTAATTTTTTAGTATTTTTACATTATATGCAGTGATGCACAGAATAAGCACAATGTATCAGTAGTACATCTGATCACTGGTCAAAGATAGGAAAGGCAGTCTGATTCAGACATTTTGTCGGTAACTATGTTATCAGAATGGCCATATTTCACTAACTGCATGCTACTGTTAAAACTATAGCAACTTGGTGAAGACTAAAGATCTGATCACCCATAACAACCATTGTAGCTCGTTTTAAGTTATCCAAGGTGAAAACAGTATAAATGCTGCATTAAACATTGATATTTATGCCAATGAAGAATACAGTTTAAATCCACTTTGGTCATTTCTTGACCAAAACAGAAATTAGAGATTATTGTGACAAATTCAAATTATGTACCATAATTAATATAAAGTAAGTATTTTATACCAGCTGTCATTATAATAGCTAATTTAATCAAGCTGCATCAACAATGCTTTGAGAACGCTTCCACGTTGTCCATGCTCTAAATTGCATGTGTAATCAGTCCAATGGAAAGCGCAGCATCACCGGTGGAGTGACGTAATGATCAGGAAGCTATAAAAAGCACTTGGAGTGAAACTGGCATATAAATATATATGTAAGGAAAAAAATAATAAAGAAAAAAAATAAAAGCGACTAATAAGTCTTACATTATTTTTAGCCATGTGTTCCTCCTTGCCCCCGCATTATTAAGGTGGGGATACGCACAGCCTATGTGTCGCTTGCCTGGAAATGGAGCATGCTAGGCTGGTAACTGCAGAAACAGCACTGTTTGAGAAGGGTGCTCCCACTCCTCATGTCTCTGGCTCCGCTCTCGCTAAGGTAAAGCATTGTTAGAGAACCTGGGGTAAGAAAGCTCACCCATCCAGCAAACACTACAAGCTCTTTCTGCAACCCGCATCAACACCTCCATGCCGGGGTTTACACTTTTTTCGATCTGTCCAGGTCATGTGTTATTCTTTAGACGACTTGCCTGTTTTTGCATTACATTGTTCTGGTATACTCACTCCCGGGTATAGTTTTTAGGTTTACTGGCTGTCGCTATATTTTTTTATTTTTTTTTATTTTTTTGTCTTGTCTTGTGTTGTCTTGTGTTGTCTGTCTGCACTGTCTGTCTGTACTGTTTTTTTGTCTGCACTGTTTGCACTAGTTGCACTCGATGCACTTTATGTAGCTTGTGTTGTGTTGTAGCTATATGTTGTTAAGTGTAGCACCAGGGTTCCGGTGAAACGTTGTTTTACTGTGTACCGTGTACAACTGTGTATAGTAGAAATGACAATAAAAGCCTCCTGACTCCTGACTCTTGACTTGACTTTTCAGCTTCAAAGAAAAAGAGTGGTTATGAGACGATGACCCGGTTTGAACAGACACTGGCTGACTATTTGACCCCAGGTGCTGCGTCATCCCTAAAGACTACGGCACTGCCCACCAAGCACCTTCATAATACCCTTGCGCTGCTGGGCAAAGCTTACACCTCAACAGGTCATGCTGCAGACTGTTGGCCCACCATGGCTGTGCTACAGGCCTATTAGGCAGACCTGCTGTTAGAGCTAGACATGGAAGAGACCTTGGGCAGTCAGGAGATTTTTGAGCTTCACTGGGCATCAGACCTAGCTCTTTGGGCTACTAAATAGACCGATAGGGTCAGTGACCAGTCCATGGCCGCCCTGGTGTCCACAAAAAGGCATCTATGGCTGTTCTCCTGGTCGCCCCCCTGGTGCCGACTTGCCTCTTGGGCGATGCGGTCAGCGCTGTTGTTGATTGGTTTCAGGAGGCTAAAAAAAGCTGTTGGCAGCGTTCCAGCGCTTCCTCCCACATCACTCACATGGGGCTGCTTGGCAGGCACAGTCCCAGCCACAACACAGGCAGAGCGTTGTTACTCACACATTAGGCCAAAGCCTCGGAAGGTGACGGATCTGAGGACTGTCATCGTCAATGGGAAGGCTTCGGCCAAGAGATCCTGATATAGGACCTTCTGGGGATTCCGCCAGGAAGGGGTGTCACGCCCTCACTTAACCCAACCACTTTCAGTGCTTCAGGGCATCCTCTCAGGAGTCCCCTAGAGCTGCACCAGGACATTGCTCCAGCTCTAGCTTTACCAAAGATCAGTCTCAAGAGACTAATTCCCCTAAAAGACTATCTGACAGCCTGGCATTCTCTCTCAAGGAAGGAGGCCATCAAGGTGGTCCCTCCATCAGACAGAGAGTTCGGGTTCTACAGCCGGTACTTCATAGTTTCCATAAAGGATGAAAGAATCTAAATGAAGTCCTCTGTATGGACAACACGTCGGTGGTTTCCTACATCGACCACAAGGGGGGTCTGCAATCTTGCCTCCTGTACAAGCTGGCACATCTGATCCTCTTGTGAAACCAGAAGAAGCTGCTCTCCTTGAGGGCAGTGTACATCCTAGGCCACTTAAATGAGAGAGCAAATGCCCTCTAGAGACAAGGGCAGAGGTGGTGGAGCAAATTTAGGGGAGTTTTTACAGAGCACAGGTGGACCTGTTTGTGACACCCCCAGACCCTCTATGGCTGACACTACTCCATTCCAAAAGGGAAAGGCATAAAGGCATGGCCGAGACAGCACCTGTACACCTTTCCCCTTTCGTGCTGGAGATCTAGTAAGAGTTTGCCAGGATGGAGTCTGTCTCCTTCTGGTGGCCCCATGGTGGCGGGCAGGTATCTCCTCTCTCTTGCAGGGGCACAGTATGTCATTCCTGCCCAAAGCTGTGGAGGCTGTGGTTGTGGCCCCTAAGGGAGCACAGCTCCTAGCCTCTGGTCTCTTCACCAAGGTGGTAGAGACCATCCTCCAATCCAGATCTCTCTTCTCCCAAGACGACCTCTCTTCGGTATTTCAGGGCGAATTAGCACCCATGGACATTCCTGATTCCCTTGAGGAGCTAATCAAACTAGCCATGCACCTTGACAATCGGATCCGTGAACTAGAGTTCAGACACCGTGCCTCACAAGAAGCCGGGTGTGATCCCGCTTGGCAAGAAGGTCCTTGGCAGACAAAACACCACCTACCCGACCCAGAGCTTATGCAGAGAACATTGCTGTGTTTACTGCGGGACACCCGGTCACTTTCGTGCCTCATGCCCAGAGATTTTGGGAAGCGCCATAGAAGGGAGAAAGCTGTGACGGGGCCTGCAGGTTCCTCCTCATGCTCAGCACAAGGAGTGTCTTTGATGGTTAAAGTGAACTGGTCATGGAAGCCACTTCAGGTATTGGTTTAGGTAGATTCGGGGGCTGCAGGTAATTTTAAGGACCTCGCCTGGGCCAGGAGCCATCAGATTCTCTTTGAACCCTTCCCAGTGCCACAAGTTATCATGGGTCTGGATGGGCAACCTCTAAGACCAGAAAGAGTACTTTACCAGACACCACAGAAAGGGGATCTATGGACGAAGATATCAACGAAGCTGTGGTGGCGGGCTTTATCCACCCCTCCTCTTTACCTGCTGGAGTCGGGGGTTTTTTTTAGTTGGAAAGAAGGATGGGGCAGTCCCCTGCCAGAGGGGGTCAGAAAACAAGGTACATCCTTGCACCTTCTTCTCAAGAAAGCTCGCCCTTGCTAAGCAGAACTATGCTGTAGGGGACAGCGGGATCCCACTTCCGGGATCACAGTCGGCTTGCAAAATATGCGCTCATTGTTGTTCTCTCCATTTCTTCAATAAATATTCTATTTTACATTTCGACGTTTGTTTCTACTCTGCATGTAAATCCTCGGCCCCGCCCGTAGCATATCTCCAGAGTGTTAGATTCTCACTCAGATGACCCCGGTGTAGCGACTGGGGGATAAGAGGGACAAACTTATAATACAGGTAAATTGAGTATATAGTTGGAAGCACAGTCTGCCCGCATTCTCCACCATTATATGTAGCGAATTTAGCTCGCAAAGAAAAGGGAATATTTATAAGTAATTATAAGTGTTATAGTTACTCTTAAATATTTAAATTAAGTTACGGTAATGGAATTAACATTACACTTATTTGTCTGTTCGTCCGGCAAACAGACAGTATAATTTTATATTAATTCTATAAAAGAGGTATCTCCCTGGCCAAGAAAGACGAAACCCCCTTTTACTTTATACCGTAAATTAAATTAATTAAATAGAGCATGTAGTTCAGACCTAATGTTTGCAGGAACTTCGCATTTATGGAACATACTCAGAGACGATCACTTATGAAAAATACGGCGTTTAATGAATGAGACAAACACAACATAAAACTAACTACACAAACAAAAAAACAAAAAGAAATAAAGAAAATAAAATTAAAATAAAATAAACGAAAGTTGAAATTATGAAAGGAGGAAGGGAAAGGAATAAGGAGGTAAAAGGAGGAAAGGGCAGCTTACTTCAAATTAATCACATCCTAACTGAGAAATCGTCACGGAAATCTAAATTCGCCTTAATATTAAGGGGCTCAAACTTAACACGCATCTAAATTAGTTGGTAAACCGGTTACTTGCATTGACTTGTTGCACAAGAGTCCGGATGCGGTAGACAAAAGAATCTTGGACGAGTCGGTTAGGATGGAGTCAGATGTTCTTCCAGCTTCTCCTGAAGATCAGAGCAGTTGGTGTTTTGAAGATAAAGCTTGCTGGAAGATCTCAAAAGAGATTTGAGATCTCGTCCCGAAGAATCGCTGCTGAGCTGTTCAAAGCGTCCGACTCTCCAGGCCATCGGGCCCCCGGGCCTTCGGCCTTTCCGGTCGAGCCGAGTGAGCGAGTTGCTCTCTTGACTGATCTCTGACTGGACCCGACTGCACTCTGACTGGACTCGATTAGTTGGGTTCAAGATGTTTTAAAGGTCCTGAACCCCACCCATCCTTGGGGGAATGGCCAATGCTATGGCCTGAAATTTTGGAGGGAAAAACTTCCTTTGTTCATGCATCTGTGGGCATGGTTTCCGGGCTATACTTGCTTTTGGAGGACTTTAAAGTTTTATTCAAAGTGAATTAAGACGGTATGGTACATTTCATGATAAAATGTACCATTATTTGAAAAATAAAGAAACAGATAATTTTGCGGTCATTTGGATACTAAACATGAAAGGGAATGACAGTATAAGGCAGAGGTACATTAACTTACAGAGATTAGTAATTAACTGATGTTAATACAATGTTGTATTCTGATAAATAAAATGCACCATTGTCAGGAAAGTAAAGAACAGATAATTCTAAGTCAATCAAGCCTTAAGAAGAAAAGAAACAACATTTAACACAGAGTTATATTACTAAACATTTTAAGGTTTGAATATTATTGATGTAGAGTTAAACACTTGCTTTATTTATAGTAGAAGATACAAACAAGATGTATGTTTGTATCATGTGAAATGGGACATTCTATTTATTATTTAATTAATAAAAGAATGCTCCCTTTCGGTGTGTGTGTGTCTGCATATGTGTGTGTGTCACAAACAGACGTACTGGGGCCGAGTTCCGAGAGTGAATTGTTTTATGGTCTGAGGGTCGCTGTGAATTCAACCAGAGAGGCCAGGGGGGTTATCTGGTTTTCGGGGTGGTGTGTGTATGTGTGTGTGTGTGTGTGTGTGTGTGTGTGTGTGTGTGTGGTATAGAGACTGGCTTGTGTTATCAGTCTTCCGGGGGGGGAGAGTGACACTTTACTTATACACCACCCCAATAAAAGTTTCACCTTTTGATTGAGATGTAGATATCATAGGTTAAAAGGAATGCCTGGGACATGAAGTCTAAATGACCTGTGCCAGACGCTACACCGGTTTGAGCCCGGGTCATAAAAGTTACATACATAAACTGGAGATGTTTCCATGTTCATTAAACCATATGTGAACTTGAACCTCTTGCCAGTTTACCAGTAGTCATTCTTTGTACCACCTTTGGTAGGTTCTAACCACTGCACACAAGGAAATCCCCACAAGGCCTGCTGTTTTGGAATTAAACCCTTGTCAAAATCACTAACATCACTTATGCTTTACCTTTCCAGTGAATATTCAATGGCCACTGAGCCTTTCCTGACATTTCAAGCTATTTTGGAATGTGAGGGGAAGTGTGTGATAATCTGCTTAAATCTGTCAAGGCATGGTCTTAACAAGAAATCAAGTTGAGAATGATACACACTAAACACACTCTCATTAATGGCTAACATGCACAAGGTGTCAGAGTTGTTTGTTTCATTCTGATTCTAGAAAACCTACTTTATTAAATCTTTTTTTTATTTGTTTTAATTAATGTTTTGTTTTGTTTTTTTTATATCTGATGTAAATATTTTTTTTGAATCACACAATAGCTACATTGCTTATACCACTTTTTCATTCTGACATTTTAAAGACAAATATTGTCTTGTAAAGTTTATTTTCAATTTTCTTTTGTTTTGTTTGTAAAAGTAAGGGTGTGGTCAGGTGTTGATTTGTTAATGGAGGGTGGAGCTAGAGAAACTGAGTGGTAAGTAGCACACATCTTTGCATAGTTTCATTAGAGTTTCAAGCGAGTGGGGCACAGTAAATAAAAAGAGGTAAGATGAGAAGAGAAGAAAAAGTGAAAAATATAGTATAATTAGTATAGTTGCATATATGTTTAATAGTTTTGAGTTGACATTGCAGTTCTCTATTTTTATTTTTCTAGACACGAAGTATGTATAAAATGTTTAATTTTTCACTGTATCACATGTATCACTTCATATTCAGCCTGCTATTCTAAAAGGGGGTCCCTCTACAGACTTCTCCACATTACTTTAGCAATATATCATCTCAATCTCTGACTATCACTTGCTGGCTGATTACTGCCTTCCTAGGGTCATAGCCCACTTATTATTTCAATCTTCATAGATACAGCGACATGCTCCAATAAGTCCCCAATTGGGGAATAGGATCTCTTTTGCATTTTAACAATAGTCAGTTTCCCATGATTCCTTTTGAAGGTGACAAAAAGACTTAAAAACAGCAGAAAATAAAACTTTCTGTGTCTTAACTGATTCTTTTGGAACTTAATACAAGTACCTTAAGAAAATATTTATGAATTCTGGGTGGAGAATAATTTATATGATTGACACAAAGCCTGCAGAGAAGTCATATAGTCTTTCAATAAAAAGGGTAATTGTATCTCTTCTTTCTCATTGTGTTTAAACTCAGTCGATAACATGGACATCTGGCTTAAAGTTGAAAGGGGCCAACCACTTAAAAAATTGAGTGGATAATAATAGAAGCGTTCCCTCCAATCAAATCATCTATTGACAAAAGTCCTTTAAGCAACCATTCAATGTACAATTGCCCCATATTCCTCTTTTTCTAGCATTCCCCTCAAAATGTTTGGTGTCCAAAGTTACTCCATATCACTATTGTTTCAGTGGATGTATTTATTTATTATGATATAGTAAACAGGTATATTTAGTTTAAAATATTAAGCCTCTGTTCAGTGATATTTTTATTTAAATAGTTTTATACAGACATTAATCATAATCTTGTTATAATTTACTTCATTCACATTTTGAAATCTATATTCATTCATGAATTGAACTATTGGGGTTTAGCTTTACTAAAGTAGTGCTGCTGACTAAGTATTATTAAATACATTCTTGGCTGTACATAACATAAATGTACTGAGAATGCTTTTGAATCTTTGACCATTGACAGGTTGTACTCTATAGTGCAAAGTTCTTTAGTTTTGTTCAAAAAGGGCCAGTGTGGCTGCATGTTTTCATTCCAATCCAGAAGAGGTCACACCTGATTCCACTTGTTTAATCAGTTCATCTTCATCTCCAATTAAATTTCAACTACTGTTTGGCTGGAATGAAATCAGCACTTTGTGGAAAAGATTTTAAACATCTGGCATAGAAAATAGTTCACCAGTGACAAATTGAATCTCGGTTTTCAATCCACATTACATTTGATTTTACATTTCTGTTGGGAATTAATTTATGCCATCTAATTTGTTCACATATTTTAAAAGAGAAACTTAACAATAACAGAAACAGATTTTAGTAGGAAATAGTCATGTCTAAAAACATCCAAGTCAGTGATTTTATTTATTTATTTTTTATTTATTTTTGTATTAATTTTATAATTATTTTTAATGGGTCACACATATACACTATGTTACATACAGTATATTGTAATCAACTTTAATGTTTGCTTTCAAACATCTAGCTCAAATATATGGTATGTTGTCAATTTGACGTCTGTTAACAAAAATTAATGTTTTAAAGCATGTGTGTAATCACTAAGTGGGTTAATCACAAAGCTACAAAATTCCTCTAAAGGTTGACCCAACAGTGTGTGATTCAGATTCAATTTCAAAACATGTGCATTCTACTAAATCAGTGAATGTTTAGCAATTTCCATAGTTTTTCCACACAATGAAATACAACACAATAGTTAAATGTCAATGGGAAGGGTCTTAATGACATTTGCTGAATTAAACACTTCCTCCCATAGGTCTGATTGAACAGAACAGTCTGATTGAACAGAATCTGTAAGATAGAGAAATAAATCATGGATCTAGCAGTGGTGTCTTTCCTCAGCTTCAGAATCAGCTTCAGTAGTTGACATCTGTATTGTGAGGTAATAATTGTCCAGCTCATTGGTTGTAATTTTCTGCTTCATATGTACAGTACTTATAAGTGAATGTCATTACCGGCAGCTTACTTTCACTGTATGGCAAATACATAGTCATAATATTGTAGATGGCATTATTATGGAGTTGTCATATTACTATAATTAAGAACTTCCTAAACTATGAAACTTTCTTTGATGGGATTATATATATGCCTGACATCTAGTGTGTTTAACTACTACACAATGTCTGAATATAAATATCAATTTTAAATATGTGTTAAAATAATATAAAACAGCAGGTTGTACTTCATTTTTGTTGTTTTTTTGCACAAAAAAAAAACTTCTTACAATTATGAAAAATCATCATTGGTAATTTATCATTTTATTGAGTTTAGCAAAAAAAAAACAATCCCTCTCTCTCTCTCTCTCTCTCTCTCTCTCTCTCTCTCTCTCTCTCTCTCTCTCTTATACACTTTCTTGCCGTTCATTGAATGGCAGGTAATGTGTTGTCAGCAGCATCAGTACTCAAGTGGGCCTGACAGGATATTCTATCCTCCCACCTTTGCTTCTACTTTTTCTTACTATGTCTGGGGGTGCAGGGCCTCAGGGTCTGTCGCCCATGGCTTTCCTCCTGGCCAGGTGACATTCTAAAAAACACCCCTTAATTAGAGGCATCACTTTCTACTGTCCAATTGCTGCTGTATGGACTCCAAAACTGCCAGTGACACCTCAGTGTATTCACATGAAACAATGAGAAAAATGCTGTGGCTTGCACTTTAGACCAAGTACAAGGCCAAGAAGTGCAAAGCACATTAACAGATCAGAAAACAATTTAACAAATTAGAAAACACTAACAAATCCAAAAACAAAATAACAAATGCAAAAACAAATTAACAAATCCAAAAACAAAATAACAAACCCGAAAACACATTAACAAATCCGAAAACACAACGACAATACAGGCAAACTGGAAAAGGTAGGTATAGTTTGTGAATGGAACACTTACTGATCATTGGACGAGACACCTGTCATTCAAGATATACAGAAGGTATGAAATCTTATAACCTATGTGTTTCTTGTACATGTGTAAAGTTCTAGGTTTACTTAAAAAAAAAATTTATTTCGATTAGTGCACCTTTGAATATAAGAAAATAACAGAAATAAACATTGGCAAGCAAGGAGAAACTGTTATCTGGATATCTGGACATCTGGATGTCTTGCCCAATAATCGGTTCCATTGAAGTTTTCCATTCACAAACTATACCTACCTTTTCCAATTTGTCTGAATTGTCATTGTGTCTTCGGATTTGTTATTTTGTTTTCGGATTTGTTATTTTGCTTTCAGATTTTTTATTTTGTTTTCGAATTTGTTCGTGTTTTCTTCTTCTTCTTCTTCTTCTTCTTTCGGCTGCTCCCATTAGGGGTCGCCACAGCGGATCATCCGTCTCCATACCACCCTGTCCTCTACATCTGCCTCTTTCACACCAAATTTGTTCGTGTTTTCTAATTTGTTAGTTTGTTTTCTGATTTGTTAATGTGTTTTG
Source organism: Silurus meridionalis (assembly GCF_014805685.1). NCBI lineage: Eukaryota > Metazoa > Chordata > Actinopteri > Siluriformes > Siluridae > Silurus > Silurus meridionalis. The sequence continues at coordinate 10,812,180 of NC_060884.1, read as the reverse complement.
CACTTCTCGGCCACCGTAACCAAGACATGGATTCACATGTTTATTAATAATGTAAAAAAAAAAGTGTAAAAAATCCAAAACAATAATAAGGCCATCGAGGTGGTCCCTCCTTTAAGTCCGGCTTCTACAGCCAGTACTTTGTGGTTCTGAAAAATGATGGGGGGGTTGCATCCGATTCTAGATTATGGTCCTTGAACCACTCGCTTGTGAGGCTCAGGTTCAGGATGCTCACTCTCAAGCGGGTTGTATCTCAGATCAGGTCCAGGTTGCTTTCAGGGGCGAAGCTTACCAATATCGGGTCCTCCCGTTCAGCCTGGCGCTCTCACCCTGCACCTTTACAAAATGTATGGATGCAGATTTGACCACGCTAAGGCTTCGGGGCATCCGCTTGATCAGAGCTTCTGGCAGTCTGGCATTCAAATGTCATTCATGCCTGTATGAAGGAACTGGGGTTAAGATTAACACCAAGAAAAGTGTGCTTTCTCCAGTACAGAGAACAACCTCCTTAGATGTGGTGTGGAACTTGACCGTTATGCGGATACAGCTGTCTCCTGCTTGGATCGAAGCTATTTTCACGACAGTCAAGAGAGTGAGAGAAGGTCAGTCACTCACTGTGAAGCAGTTGCAGAGGCTGCTGGGACTCATGGCAGCAGCGTCCAGTGTGATTCCACCTGGCCTCCTGCACATGAGACACCTCCAGCGGTGGCTCAGACACAAAGCGCAGCTCGAGTTCCTGAAAGGGAACATCTCTAGGTTACGTATGTAACCTTAGTTCCCTGAGGAAACAAGACGCTGCTTCCCCGAGCCACACTCCCTGCATCCCTGCCGCTTTGCCCTTCTCATTTGCAGAAGCTAGCATCAGCTCCACTGCATTCGCATTTTGTAGCTTCCTGGTCACGAAGCCATTGGCCGGATTACACACGTGATTCAGAGCGTGAACAACACGGAAGCCTTCCCAAAGCGTTGTGACGCAGTGTCTAGGAAAGAATCAAATATGCCTCAAAAAAGTCAGGTGTACCAATACTTTTGCTAATATATTATATAACAAGCAGTTTTACTTAAATTAATTTCTCCTATGATTTGCTGTATTATTATTTCAGACTCAAAAACTGAATTCATTCTATTTTTTTTTCTTCGTTACACCATCTGTTTTACAGGATTGTATGCCATTTGGCTGTGATATGCATGAATGAATTCATGCCAGATTCAAAGGTTTAAACTAATTCTATTCCAAGATTACATTGTTTCCTATATTAAATCCAATTAGACCTACAGGATATACATACATACAGTCAGACAGTATATCTTCTATATGCCTAACAAACCTTCTAACACTGTCTTGTTCTTAGTTTTTACTTTAAAGACTGCACCTTTAGCCTGTAAAGATGTTTGCCTTTCTTCTCTGTATTCTTTATTAAAGATTCTATTGCAAATATATCTTTGTTTTTTATAAGCATTATTTTAAATCCTTTGCTATACCTTAACAAATTTATATATATATTTGTTTGTTTGTTTCTTGTTATTGTGTATATATATATATATATATATATATATATATATATATATATATATATATCTTCTTCTTCTTTTGGCTGCTCCCATTAGGGGTCGCCACAGCAGATCATCCGTCTCCATACCACCCTGTCCTCTACATCTGCCTCTTTCACACCAACTACCTGCATGTCTTCCCTTACCACATCCATGAACCTCCTCCTTGGTCTTCGTCTTTTCCTCCTTCCTGGTGGCTCTATCCTCAGCATTCTTCTACTAATATAACTCATGTCCCTTCTCTGCACATGTCCAAACCAGTTCAATCTCACCTCCCTCATCTTGTCACCAAAATGTCCTACATGGGCTGTCCCTCTAATCAACTCATTCCTAATCTTGTCCATCCTCATCACTCCTAACGAAAATCTTAATAACTTCAGCTCTGCTGCCTCCAGCTTCGCCTCCTACCTTTTGCTTAACGCCACTGTCTCTAATCCATACAACATTGCAGGTCTCACCACAGTCATATATATATATCACATATATATATATATATATATATATATATATATATATATATATATATATATATATATATATATATATAAAATCATATTTATTCTACAACTGCAACAGGGCCTATGTAGAAAAGTTACCTCGCTCTTTTGGCATTTAATGTAATTGACTGCCATATAGAGCAGGAAACAGCAAAGAAAATTAATATCTTCTGCTCTTTCTGTGCTTTGAGCACTGTAGGCAAAATGATCACGTAAGCTACTTCCATTTTTAAAACAACATGGTAAATGACCCAATAATGCTACAAAAGAATAAAATAGACAGACAGACTCGTCATGAGGCACGTCAAGACCCAGCTTCCACCCTCACTGGACCCCATGCAGTTAGCGTATCGTCCAAACCACTCCACGGACGATGCCATCTCCACGACCCTTCATCTGGCCCTTACCCACCTGGACAACAAGGACTCATATGTACGAATGCTGTTCATAGACTTCAGCTCAGCATTCAACACAATCATCCCTCAGCACCTGATTGACAAGCTGGGCCTGAACACTTCCCTCTGTAACTGGATGCTGGACTTCCTGACTGAGAGACCTCAGTCAGTCTGGATCGAAAACAGCATCTCCAGCAAAACCACACTGTGCACTGGGGCACCTTGGGGCTGTGTGCTCAGTCCACTGCTGTTCACTCTGCTTACTTACTACTGTGTAGCAATGCACAGTTCGAATCCCATCATAAAGTTCGCCAATGACACAACCGTGGTGGGTCTCAACAGCAAGAACGATGACTAAGCATACAGAGAGAAGGTGCAACGGTTAACAGCCTGCTGTGGAGCGAGTAACCTTTCTCTGAATGTTGACAAAACGAAAGAGATTGTTGTTGACTCCAGGAGAGCACAGAGCGACTATTCTCCACTAATCATCGATAGGTTCTCTGTGGAGATCGTCAAGAGCATCAAATTCCCTGATGTTTATCTGGCAGAGAACTTCACTTGGTCACTTAACACCAGCTCCATCACCAAGAAAGCACAGCAGCGTCTCTACTTCCTGAGAAGGCTGAGGAAAGCCCATCTCCCTCCCCTCATCCTAACCACGTTTTACAGAGAGACCATTGAGAGCATCTTGAGCAGCTGCATTACTGCCTGGTTTGGAAACTGCACCGTCTCGGACCACAAGACCCTACAGAGGATAGTGAGGACAGCTGAGAAGATCATCGGAGTCTCTCACAGTCAGACTGTGCAACAAGCCATCAGGTTCCTCAACACTAAACTGAACTAAAACTCACGTGTGCACACACACACACTTAACTGTGTGACTGATCTGTACAACCCGGACTCAACACACAATTGTATTCACGTCTTTAGCACCACCCATATTATATCACTTCATTACTACAAACTGTTTACATGCTGTGTTTTTTCATGCTACTGCATCTTTTTGACTGCTGCTATTGCTGTTTCGCACAAATCCTTTTGTTTAAATTTTGTTAAATTACAAGGTACACTCCTGTACTCAGTTCTCTTTTACACACCGCACTGTGTAATATACAGTAAGTTTACTGGCGGCGCTATTTTGTGTTTTGTGTATTTGTCCTACACTGTCTTGTGTTGTCTTGCACTGTCCGTCTTGCACTGTTTGCACAGGTTGCACATGATGCACTTTATGTGGCGAGGATACCTACTACTTCTTAGCTCTATGTTTTCTGTTATGTAGCTTTATGTTGTTTAATGTAGCACCAGGGTTCTGGAGGAATGTTAATTTCAATTTTACTGTGTACTGCCTCAGCTATATATGGTTGAAATGACAATAAAAAGCTTATTTACTTTAATTTTACTTGACATAAAAAACCCTTGCAAAAAAATTATATATAAAGTTTGTGATGAATAGCAAGTTGCTTCTTCATTACAAAAAGCAGATTAGGTGTTACAAAATGTATTTACTAATTTAAAAGGTTTAGTAAAAGTGGGTCATGTTTGACAAGCAGTGTATACATGTTGTTAATCAGTCCAAACCAATTACATCCAGACATTCTCAATCTGTAGATGTACATATTTAATATGTGAATGTATATTTTTTGTAATTGTTTATTATTTTGTAAGTGTGTAAGTGTTGTTGAATAGGTATTCAGCAGTACAGAAGATTGGTATAGTAAGGTGGTTTAGTTTATTACACCAAACCAAACTTGTGTCAATGTGTCATTTGTCTCAAGGGCTCTCATAGTGTAATAAGTTCACAGATATACTGTATAATTAGTTGCACATATAACTAGTATTTGTTTGTTGTTGCATATAAACTTTTATAGCCTAGCATATTTTAATGCATAATCCTGATTAAAACATCTATTTTTGCTATAACTTTAGTCATTTGCCATATTCACAAGTAAGCAGTTAAATTTTCACAGGTATGGAAATGTTATGAATTCAGAGGCTATTACTATACTGTCCATATGCTATGCTCCCTGAACAGGTATAGGGCACTCAATCTGCCATCTGCACCCTAATTGCTTAGCCTGTCATTGATGGTTATACTTCATTCTCTAGCTTTAAGAACAGATGGGTCTTAATTTCAGTCAAGTCCAATTCCACTATGAACAGTGCTCCAAGTATGTACATCATATTGCATGAAATATCCTTGGGGATTTTTAGCTGGTTTGTTAGATAGAAGGCTTTGCTTTATTTTAAACTGAAACTCTAAAAATTTTACAGTACAAATCTGTTGACCGTGTATTGCATAGCTGCAAACCACTTGCATTTTGACTACCCTAAGGATCTGGAACAGTATGCTGAAGCATTAACATAAACTGGCAGCTGGAAGATTTCTAGTGCTTTTTTTCCCTTGGATTCCAAAATAAAAAAAATATTGGCAGCAAAACAACAGCGCCAGTAAAATACGTTTTTAATTGTAGACCAATGTCCATTGGCATGGTCAGGGGGTAAAAACCTAAAACTTAAGACAAACATATGTGCAGATTTTCAGCTTTCCTGCTGCTCAGCTTCAGCTTCACTCATTTCATGGTCACTGACACTGAAGACACAGACACTGAAGCCACACAGGATTCCTGCTAAACAATGTCCCATCCCATCATAACCAAACCATAACGCAGATTGGTGATCTGTCTGGCAAGGGACTTTCTTGCTTCTGATAGAATTGGAAGTTAACCACCAGCATGTGGAGCCAGGTCAGTTTAAAATAATGCAATGCCAGATACCCAGCAGTTAACAGAACAGTGTCATCCTTCATGCAGTGGAGTACAAGGCATTTTCACTATGTAGTACTGCAGAGTTTAGTAATTTTAACTTAAACAGATAGTTCCTGCTGTATAGCACCTAACAATCTCCCTTTCCACATCCTGTGACAAAACAACACCCAGCTGTCCATCTACAACACAAAGGAGGGAGAGAACTTAGGGAAGTGAAGCACTGCTCTAAACACTGGACCAGATATGAATCTCGATTTTTAATGAGACCAGTCAGCAGGATGGTGAGGTCCAAATAATTAGGCACAAACCTATGATAATATCCCACCACATGAATTGACTTACCACCTAGTTGTTATTTGTCTGCAAACAGACTACAATTCCTTCTGTTATTAATTTGGGAATGAACCTTCCCATGGCCTAAATGAAAGCCCAGAAACTGTGCCATAACTATCCAATTTCACACTTCGCCAAGTTTGCTTTGGGGTCGGCCTCTCTAAAGGACTTTAGGACCAATCACATATGCTGCAGCCAATTATTACTATAAATAAGTAGATAATAGATAAAAGAATATAAACAGTCAAACACAATAGAACATTTAGAAAAACCTGCATGGAATAGAAACAAGAGAAAGAAAATAATCTTTCTGTTAAACAAGTATATTTGCTAGTGGTCCTTAATTAAATCCTTGGTTAAATCGTAAAAAAAGATCAAATGTAAATAAAAAACATAAAATTATTTAGCAAATCTCACAAATCAACAGAACAATAGATCAAATAAAGCATATAAAATATTAAACTGAGAATATGTACCATTTTAAGGAAAAAAATTGCATAATTACAAATTTAATGGCTGCAACATGTCTCAAAAAAGTCAGGACAGGGGTATATTTACTATGGAGTAACATCATCTTTTTTTTAACAACAGTCTGTATACATCTGGGAATTAAGTAGACCTATTGCTGGGGTTTTGGTGAGGAATGTTGGCCTATTCATGTCTGATACAGAATGCTAGCTGCTCAACAGACATGGGTCTTGTCTGTTTTTTGTTTCATGATGCACCAAATAAAAAATATATTCTATGACCTATTGTGAATAAAATATAGGTTTATAAGATTTGCTAATTATTGCATTGGTTTTTTTTTTTTTTTTTTTTGGGGGGGGGAATATACTGAACAAAATTATAAACACTTTTGTTTCTGCCACCATTTTTAATGAGCTGATCTTAACGGTCTAAGACTTTTTCTATGTACACAAAAGGCCAATTTCTCTCAAAAATGTTTTATATATCTGTCTAAATCTGTTTTAGTGAACACTTTTCCTTTGCTGAGATAATCCATCCACCTCACAGATGTGGCATATCAAGATGCTGATTAGACAGCATAATTTTTGCACAGGTGTGCCTTAGGCTGGAAACAATAAAAAGCCACTCTAAAATGTGCACCAGAGCTGTTGCCCGTGAATTGAATGTTAATTTTTTTTTACCATAAGCCATCTTTGAAGACGTTTCAGAGAATTTGGCAGTACATCCAACCGGCCTTACAACCACAGACCACGTGTAACCACACCAGCGCAGGACCTCCACATCCAGCATCTTCACCGCCAAGATTGTCTGAGACCAGCATCCCGGACAGCTGCCGCAACAATGGGTTTGCATAACGAAATAATTTATGCTCAAATTGTCAGAAACTGTCTCAGGAAAGCTCATCTCCATGCTCGTAGTTCTCATCGGGGTCTTGACCTGACTGCAGTTCCTCGTCGTAACCAATTCGCATGGGCAAATGCTCACATTCGATGGCGTCTGGCACTTTAAAGAGATGTTATCTTTACGGATGAATCCCGGTTTTCACTATACAGAGCAAAATGACGAGGCAAATAGTGGCCACACCAGATACTGTACCCCCCAATACAGTAAAAATGCATGTTAGAGTGGCCTTTTATTGTGGCCAGCCTAAAGCACACCTGTGCAATAATTATGCTGTCTAATCAGCATCTTGATATGTCACACCTGTGAGGTGAAAGGAGAAGAGATACCTAACACGGATTTAGACAGATTTGTGAACAATATTTGAGATAAATTGGCCTTTTGTGTACATAGAAAAAGTCACAACAGCTCATGAAAAATGGGGGTAAAAACAAAAGTGTTGTGTTTATAATTTTGTTCAGTATAGATATCACTTTATTCATCCAAAAGAGAAATTCATACAATGCTTATATAAACCTGAGCTATACCCAGCCTATGCAGAAGCTTGTCAATATTAGATATACATTGAAAGGACTTTGGATATCCCAGCCCCACTTGTCTCTTTCTGCCCTTCTCCCTTCACATGAACTCATGGCCATCCTCTCCATGCACACAAATGACGAAGTGAGAAATTATGAGCTGGATGTAAAACACAGACTGCTGATAAGAAATGTCAGAATTAAGATATTGCAGTCTTTTTTTGACCATAGACATTAGACTTAAGACCTTAGTACTTAGCTTTCAGATTAAAGAATAAAAATAAGTAGGAAATCAGACATAGAGTACAGATGTGCCATATTAATCAACATCTAAACTACAGCTAAACTATGTCGCATTAACCCTCCCTGTTAGGAAAACTATTTTGTTAATCAATAAATAAATAAATTAATGTATAATATTACAATTTATGTCAGTTGATGTGTCGGAAGCAGTAAAATAGGTAAGTGTAAGGAGTAGACGGATTGACAACATTCAAATAGTAATGGCTAGAGCATGGCAAGTGCTTAAATTAGTTACTATTTCCTTCCTGGCAGCTAAACTAAGTCTGGTCTGTTAACAGTCTGACCTTTTTTTTTCCCACAGAACTGTCACCCACTCACTGTTAATTTTTTTCCCAAATTCAGTGTAAACTCTAAAGACTAACAGGGATGAAAATCCCAGGAGTTCAGCAGGTTTTAAAATACCCAAACCAGCCATCTAGTATCAATATCTAAGTAACAGAGATCACATTTCATTCTTGTGTTTTGCTGCTGCCAAATGATTGGCAAAATAGAAAAATGCCTGAATGTGCAACTGTTCGCTTCTTGCAAATACATTTTATTGTGTGTGAATATGACAACTATGTAACTGAATTCTGTGAACAGTTAACAATTACTAACAAGTATTAATATCACATTCCAGGTTTATTCTCAGCATTGATGTTATGTCTTCCATTCTTTTGGGAATGCTTTCTACTGTTTTTTTAAACATAGATTTGCTACTTCAGCAACAAGAAAATTAGTTAAGTAAGGCACTCGCTCAATGAAGAGGAATTTGATTCCAGCACAAGAGACACCCTGCAACTGGCTCTCAGGGAAATGTGGCAGATGGAGGTGCCTTGCAGTTTCAAATAGTTAATATGTTTATAAAGCCTACAGAGACACTTTTTGTTTGAACGCACTCATTTAGTTTTTTTTTTTTTATTTTAGGTTGTAACCTCAGCATACATAAATTAAAGATCCTTATAACTAGCCAAATATTATTTAGAATAAAATAGAATCTGTCATCCTTCTGTGTAAAGAAATGTGTTTAGTTGACCTCTATGTTTTAATTTGTTATCTCTGCCTTGTCAATCTCTCTGTGAACAAGTGTCATGGGATCTCTAAGACAATGTCATTAGAAACCAATTACCCAATGTATTTGTTTTGTAATTAGCAATGTTTTGCTTCACAAGATGCTATAGTGGGTGGGGCTTGAGGTCATCACTTTACCTATTTAATTCTTGAGTAAGGAAGGCTGATACTTTGCGAGTATAGGCCTAAAATAACATGAATGCATTATCTAATCCAGCACTTCATTGGCAGCAGGCCCAAATGATGACTGGTTTTCCTGGGTAGTTTTTGAAGGGGTAAATTGTACACATCTGGCAGAGTGGATTATGTTAACCACACTTAAAGCTATGCAGAGACAAGCGATTGCGTATTACTTCCATTGATAGCTGGGTGTCCCACACATGACACTATAGATTTTCAACAGCACTGGTGACCACCAGCACAACACATTTCAGGCATCAAGTCAAAACAGGTGTTGCCCTGCTCATGTTCATCATATTATATAGAATTCTTGCTATTGAGGTCAATTGTAATTGAGATGTCTGTCCTAATCCTTTTTAAATGTTAAGGATCTGTGATAAAAATGCTTGTATGTGAATTCTATTATTTAAAGAACTTTGCAGCAGTAACAAGAAGGACTGTCAAAGCTAGATTAGAAGGGTTTAGGTTCTTACAAGTTAGCAGGCTAAATGTTGAACATTGTGGTTTAACTATATGATAATTGTTGTCATTATAAGCTGTGCAGAACACCCAGACACATATATAGTATGATAGTGCACCTTCATTGAAGAAATAAAAAGTTGGAGATGTAGAAGCCAGTCATTGCCATTGTATACAGTGAGTGTCTGAATCATCAAGTCCATAATGGCCTGTAGGTCATTAATTAATCCCAGTGAAACTTAATTTACATATTTCAGCTGATCATATTCAGTGTTGTTTTCAAACGTAAAACCACTCGCTAACTATACGGTCTCATACTTTCTTTCTCATACTCATAGTTCTGATTACACTGACCCATAATCCTGTCAACATTAGCTGCTGTAACACATCACCATAGTATATTTTTTACAGAAGCTTATACAAAAAAATGCAACAAAATAAAGGGTGCCTGGTTGCTAAGTTAAAATGCAGTGGGTAGGCTGAGATACAATATAATAACATAGATAATATTTTGACTTCTGTCGGCAGCCACAGAGTCTGTGCAAACAAACAAGTCAGTATAGGCATGCAGAGTAGACTGCACAGTCTGGAATATAACCCTTAGTATATACCACTATACAACATCATTTTAGCCTACTTAATTTGAAGTACATTTTACCTAGAGTTAAATATGCAAATATAATAGTTTTTTTTTTACAGACTTAAGAGGTGAAGTCAGACAAATTCAAACCCTAAAATGTGTACAATGCCTAGATTAAGGTTACAGACACCAATCTCTGGTGCCAGGCCTAAGAGTGGTGTGCATTGGTGAAGTGGTCACCCAAATAGCCATTCATGGGCAAATCTTGTGTGATTACAAATTGTGAGGTGCTGATTTGGGATCAGATACCATGCCAGTCAGGGTGGCAAAAATATAAATGAGTTTGAGAAAGTGTATACTTTTTTAATGAAATCTGGCTTTGTGAATGTAAAATGTCACCAGGATGCAAGTTCCAGCTGCCCTCACCAATAGCATTATAATATTTGCATTTGTGATCTATTTAGCTTTATTAGGCTGTGAATTATACTTTATCAATGTAATAGATAATGCATCAAAGGTGTTAATAAAATATAGAATGATAAATAATTTATATATTAGTTACATATACATACATATACAAATCTAAAAATATGCTCTGCTCCCACTTAAGGGCAGACTGATTAGAGAATAACATCTGCGGTGCTGGAGCAGTTTGGGTGCATTTTAAATATCATGTCATACACTAATTGGCAGCATAGCGCCGTTTGAAGTAGAACACAACTACTCACTGTCTGGTTCCCTTTCAGGAACTTAAGCTGCGTCAACAGCGCTTTGGTAAACAGTTCTGCGTGGCCACGATTTGAATCACGTGTGTATCGGTCCAACAAAAATGCACAACACCGTTTATGTGTAGCTTGCCTGGGAGAGGAGCATGCTCAGTCGGCTCTCGAGGGAGTCGACAGCTCTAATTTACATTTACATTTATATTTGCGGCATTTAGCAGACGCCCTTATCCAGAGCGATGTACAAAAGTGCTGTAATTGTGGCCGCATGTCCATGGAGAGGTCCATGGAGCATCTTCTCTGAGAGATGGGTGCTTTTGCTCCTTGCTGTTCTGCACCCATTTCCGCTGAGCCGCGAGAAAATGGACGCTAGCAAAACCTTAGATGCCCCAGTCCTGTTCGAGGAGCTTTTGGAGGTGGTGACTCGTGCTGTTGCCAAGTTAGGTATTGCTTGGCAGAACAAAAAACAGAAACAGTGTCTGCGAACAAGCTGGACAAGTGCTTTTTGCAATCTACGTTACTGCCTCCATGTCTACCTTTTTTTCCAGACCTGCACCCTGAAGGCTACTCAGGGCTTCTAAAGAGACTACCTAGGGCCATTGGCTGGTCTATGTCAGCCCTGGTGGACACAGAGAGGCATCTCTGGCTCACCCTGTCAGATCATCCTGACAAGAACAGAGCATTCCTACTGGACGGCCCGTAGTACAAACTGGCCATTAATATGGTCATCTCCCTACGCTCACAGCTGTGACCTCTGACATGTTTCCATCTCCTGCGAAACATGATATAAACGCCGAAGGACAACGTTTCAGGATGCGAAAAAGCAATAGTCCGTATTCCAATACTACCTCCCTTGTCGCTCCCCATGGGGTTGCTCTGCGGGTATAGCCCCAGTCCAGAACAAGTTGGCACCGTGAAGCCCAAAGACAGAGCATTGCCACTCGTACTCCCCCTGCCAAGGACCCTGGGTTGTGCTCTAGGCCAAAGCCCAAGGAGCTGATGGATCTGAGGACCATCCTCTTCAATAAGAGGGCTAAGGCGTGCACCTCAGTATACAGTGCCCATCCCTCCTCGGTGACCCAGGAGGTTGGCCCTGCCACAAATTGTATTTCAGGGCACTGCGATCGCTTCACTCCTGGACAGCACTCCTCGAGGGGGGTGCTCCTACTCCTCATTGTAAAAAAAAAAAAATTAATTATAAAATAAATAGAAAATTAATAATAATAAGCCAGTACATAACTTGGCCGGCTCACGATCAGATCATAGGCTCTCCATCCAGTAAGCTGGACGAGCTCTCTGACACCGGGTCGCAACCTCCATGTCGGGGTCTCCTGTTCTTTCCAGACCTGCACACTGAGGTGTCATGGTGATGGGCGAAGCCCCTTCAGCTCTTTTCTACGGTATTGGAGCGATGCTGCCGGTTGAAGAGATGCAGTCAGTGACAGTGAGAGGATGTCCTTTTTTGACCTTCCTGACAGCCATTAGGATGGCCACAATGCGGGCAGGGGCACTGAAGCACTGAGGGTGGCACGGTTAACGGACCAGGTCCCTGAGGGGGCCGGGACCGGGCAGGCACCGGATAGAGAGGTGCAGCATGCCCCTTCATGGCAGGATCCCCAGAAAGTCCCGTGTCAAAACCCTTTTGTCAAAGCCTTCCTGTTAAAAATGACGGTCCTCGGAGGTTTTAACGCCGAGCAGGATCCCTCACAGGGGGAGAGGGAGTCGGTGGCAGGTGGAGGGTTGCGGTCGGAGCTGTGCGGCGTGGGAGGTACCACTGGAACGCCGCCACCTGTTTCTTATTCTCCTGGAACCTTTCAACCACTGAGCTTACAGAGTCACCGAAGAGGCCACAAGAGGTTAGTTGGGCGTCCAGCAGTATGGCCCTGTCTCTATTAGACATCTCTGACAGAGTGGGTAACAGTTGCCTTTCTGTGGACACCAGGGCAGCTATAGACCGGACAATGGCCCTAATGGTCTCTTTAGTGGCTCTGAGTGCCAGATCCTCGGAGGAAGAGAGTTGGAGCTGCATGCGCTTGTCGCAGAGGGAAGAATCCGCCGAAAGGCATGCTTCCAAAGACTGCGAGCGAGCGCTGGACCAAGCAGGTGAGGTTGGAGATAGGGATAAGCCCGCCTCGAAACCCTCTGCAAGGTCGAAAAGTGCCCAGCGGGAGGAGAGCGAGCGCATAGACATGAGAGCACAATGAACACAGTCGGCTCCCTCGAGAACCGACTTGGCAGCCCCCTGCTCCCAAGCAAGCGACACAAAAGATATTTGGTAAATGGTTACTTGCATTGGCCTTGTTGCTGCACAAGAGTCTGAAAGCATTAGACAAAGAAGGTTTTTGTTGAGTCCGTTAGGAGGAAGTTCTTGGGCAGTTACCTACATACTTCCTATGTAGGTAAAGCTGCCGGAAGATCTGTCTTAAAGGAGGGTTTGAGTCACAATTTGTGGGTGTTCAAGACATTTAAAGGTCCTCTAGCCACACCTATCTTTGGTGGAATGGCCAATACTAGGCATGAACATTTTAGAGGGAGAAACCTTCTTTGTCTCCGTTTGTGGCCCATTTACATGTTTATGGCTGGTCTGAAGAACTGATGAAGTTTTATCCAAATTGTATCAAAGACAGTACCGTACACTTAATGATCATATAACATGTCCCATTATTTGAGAAATAGAGAGCAGATAATTTTTATATCAAGTAAGAAAGGAAAAGACAGCATTAAGGCAAAGATACATTAAAACACCTGGACATAAGCCTTTAAACTGGACTAAGGTAATACAGAGTTATATGCTAGGTTGATATGATATGATAAGGGGGAAAACATACAACACATGCATATATCATACAGAGTTTGGAACACTTTACTATTTCCTAAATAAAGAAAATGTCTTTAGGTGTGTGTGCTTGTATGGGGGGGGTATGTCACACTTAGACATACTGGAGCCGAGTTTAGAGTGTGAACTGCCTTATCATTTGAATGTCCCTTTGAAGTTGCCTGGAGAGACCAGAGACTGTTTATTGCCTTTGTGAAGATACTTGGATGTAAGACCCCACAATATATCTGTAGACTGGGAGGCCCAGTCCGTGATTGATATGCAGATGTTAAAGGTTAAAAGGGGTGTCTGGGACATGAGCTTCAGCTAATCAACAAATGATCTAAACTAGATGCTACATGCCTAACATATGTATGTAATTTTTTTAATATATGTACTGTATGTGTACACTATTTTACACTATTTGGATAGGAATATAGGCTTTACTATTTTATTCACTGTTAGATTTTTAGCATGCTCAAAAAAACATAATTCTTAGAGAGGTTTCCCATGCAATCTACAATGCTCGTGGTGCCTTTTCTGATTAGGGAGAAATACCCAGCACACAGAAATTAAACAAATGATCTTCTTTGCTTTAATGCAGGTAACAGACAAGTATATATACGCATTGGAAAGAAAGCCTGACCTAAAGCTGTTTCCTATTTGGATATGAAGTTATACTAGCCTGAGATGTGTGAGCCCAGATAAAGACTTCCTGTATACCTTACGTATTAACATCGTAAATATTCTATAGACACTAAACAGACAAAGGAATCAGTGATTTAAACTGCAAATGAAAAGATAAAGACAACACAAAAACAACAGATTTCATTTCATTTTGTATCTACATGCATATAATTCTTCATCATTACCACTCCAATCGTAATACATATATATACACGTACTTCCTGTATTCCTTACCTATTAACATCGTAAATATTCTATAGACACTGAACAGACAAAGGAATGTGTGTGAACCAGTGTTAGAACCGTCTTTACACTAACATTACTATGTTGCATATTGACAAATGATTTAATTACACTTAAATTAAAATAAACTACCATGTCCTTTACATCTGCCTTTTTCAAACTAACTACAGTACATGCATGTCTTCCCTCACCACTTCCATAAACTTCCTTCTTGGCCTTCCTCTTTTCCTCCTTCCTGGTGCCTCCATCCTCAACATTAAACCTATATACCCCATGTCCCTTCTCTTCACATGTCCAAACCATCTCAATTGCACCTTACTCACCCTGTCTCCAAATACCACAGTATTATAAACTTTTCTCTTCACTCTTGCTGATACTCTATCACAAATCATTCCTGCCACTTCTCTCCACCCACCCCACCCTGCCTGCAATCTTTTCTTCACTTCTCTAACAAACTCTCTATTATTTTGCACTGCAAACCCCAGCTACTTAAACTTCTCCAACTTCATCACATCTTCTTCCTGCAACAGCACCCCACTCAACTGGCCTGCTTTTCATTCTCCTTCTCTCCAGCACATACTTTTTCCTCTCCAGGCTCTTCTCATCCTGCCCCCTACTCTCAACACAAATCACAATATCACCCGCAAACATCATAGTTCATGAAGATTTCTGTCCCCCCATCCATCAACCTGTCTACCACCACTGGAAACAGAAAAGGGCTCAGAGCCGATCCTTTATGCAATTTCACCTCCACCTTGAACCAGTCTGTCGTTACTACTGCACACTTCACTGCTGTCACACTGTCCTCCTACATGTCCTGCACCACCCTTACATACTTCTCTGCCACACCTGACTTCTACATACAATACCACAACTTCTCTCTTGGCCACACACGTTCATTAGATCCACAAGCATACAATGCAAGTCTTTCTGACCTTCTCAATACTTCTCCATCAACATTCTCCAAACAAATATTGTGTCTGTAATGCTCTTCTTTGGCATGAAACCATACTAATGCTTGAATGCTCAACCTGGCTTCCACTACTCTTTCCTATAACTTTTATGGTGTGACTAATCAACTTTATTTCCCTGTAGTTACTGCAGGTCTGCACATCTCCATTATTCTTAAAAATTGGAACCAGCAAACCTTCTTCATTCCTCAGGCATCCTCTCACCTTCCATAATTTTGTTAAACATTATTGTTAAAAACTCTACTGCCATGTCTCCTAAACATCTCCACTCTTCTACTGGTACATCATCTGGGCCAACCGACTTTCCACTTTCCATCCTCTTAATAGGTGCTTTTACTTTTTTTCTTACTAATCCTATCCACTTTCTGCTTCACTATCTCATCCAACCTTTTCTCTCTCTCATTTCCTCTCTCATTATTTTTGCATCAGCTGCTCACAATACTCCCTCTACCTTCTCAACACACTCTCCTCACTAGTAAATACATTTCCATCTGCATCCCTTATTGCTCCAACTTGCAGCATATCCTTCCCTGCTCAGCCCCTCTGTCTCAGCAATCGGTACAAATCCTTTTCTCCGTCCTTAGTGTCTGATACAGCTTCTTGTATGCCATTTCCTTTGCTTTTGCCACATTTTACTTCACCTGCTGCTGCATCTTCTTGTACTCCTGCCTACTTTGCTCATTTCTCTGCTGATCCTAATTTCCTGCACTTCCTTATTTCACCACCACGTCTCTTTGTCTTTCTTTCTCTTTCCAGATGCCACACGAAGTACTTTCCTAGCTGCTCGCTTATTACTTCTGCAGTAGTTGTCCAATCATCCATCACCTCTTTACCACCACCGAGCCCCTGGCTGACCTCTGAATCTCACACTACAGTCTTCCTCTTTCAGTTTCCATCTTATTCTTTTTTCAGTCCTCACTCTCTTCCTCTCCTTCTTCACTCCTTTGAACTTTCAGCTTCATGTTCATCACCCTATTTCATCACTCATAACGTACTCTTTTTTCAGGACTACCCCACACCATTTCTCTTTCCATCCACACCAAACAGTTTAAACCCACCTCTAATGTTCCTGGCCTTACTTCCCTTCTACTTGGTCTACTGAACACACACCATCTACCTTTCTCTGCTCTACCATAGCAATACCTGTGGTGGTCACGGCCTCAACCGATCCGGTATAGAATTTAGGTTTGTTATTCACATTTATGATTTGGCACATTTTTCGCTGAATGCCCTTCCTAATGCAACCTTCTCCATTTATCTTGGCTTGGGACCGGCACTAAAAGTGCACTGGCTTGTGCAACCCTAATGGCTGGGTTGTCAGAAACAACCACAATTACATATGGAATTGTCAGTGGTGGGCAGTCTGGGCCAGCAAAGCCTTCTCTTCTAGCCTAAACACTATCAGAAGCACTGACCTACATTTATAACCTAAATTTTAATATTTGTTTCATGAAATGTGATTAATTTATTCCCAACAGTCTAGTCTTTTAATTTAAGTGTTTCTCTTAGCTGCATTGCTTCCAGTATGTGGATGTGGATGTTAGATTTTTTGTCCAATCAGATTTCAGCCTCTATGTGCTGCCATGTCAATCTAATCTGCCCAAAGGCTTGTATTAGCAATCGATCTGTTTCTTTAACCACGCAGATTTTAATAGAATAACAGAATAACATCAGCATTTTTTTTGTCCACTGATTGGTTGATCAGAGGGAAACTGTTACAGGCAAGTTTGACTAGCAAAAAAAGCTAGACATCATGAGAAGAGGTCGCTAGCTTGTCTCAGCCTGGAAAAAGGTTTGTTCGCCACTTCCAGACCAGTGCCTACGAGCAGTACCACTGGCTTACAGCCTCTGGTAAATAGGTTGTATTTTATTTACATTAAAATTTTTATGTTTTGTCATGCTAGACAAATATTGATTCTGAACTGCTCCAGATGATGTACGTGGCACAGTTGTGGTTGTAGTGTAGAGTTTTGGAGTTGTCTTAACTGGGTTTCTTGCTTTAGTAAAAAAGGTATTCATCCTCTATATGCGAAATGCGTCTCTCTGTAATGCCACGCATTGTTATATTGCTGTCAGGACGACAATCATAGGTGGAGAACCGGTCCACCACTACTAGGATGCAGGTGTGACCCTCCGACCACGGACTCACCATGGTCGGAGGGTCACACCTGCATCCTGCCGCCTTATTCCCCTAAGGGGCTGTTCTTTGGTTTCCACCTATGACCTATGACCGCTGAGAATCAACTTGATAGGTATGATGGGCTCCGGTTCCTTGGGTTCTTCCGGGCCATAGAGGCGGGAGAGGGCGACCACTTTACCGTTTTTCGAGCCGGGTCGGTACTTGATCTGTTATTGGAACCGGGTGAAGAACAAAGCCCATGCGCCTGCCGAGGGTTCAACCTCTTAGCCTCACGGAAATATTGGAGGTTTTTGTAGTCTGTGATCCAGAGGTGGGAAGTAACGGAGTACAAATACTTCGTTACTGTACTTAAGTAGATTTTTTTGGTATCAGTACTTTACTCCACTATTTATTTTTCTTTTTACTTTTACTAATTACATTTTTACACAAATATCTGTACTTTTTACTTCTTACATTTTCAAAACCGTCTCGTTACTTTAGTTTTAATCCATTGATTTGGTGAAATATATATTTTTTATTTTCACTGCGTGCCGTTTTCATCCAAACAACCAATTTCCTGTTACTGCACGTCTTTTTCAATCCGCTGGTGTATAAAGTCCTAAATCTCACTCTTTACGAAGATAAGAATCAGCAGGCAGAAGGCAGTAAGAAGTTTGGGCTTAACGTGGATGAGACAGAGGGAGTCAGTCATGTAAACATGACTGAGAACAGACACATTCATGATCATCATCATCTTTTCTCTGCTTGTGTTCTATATGTGGATCTTTAGCCTGGATACATTCATTAGGTAACAACATTTTTAATTCATTTTGTATTAATATATATAAATATTTGGCTGTCAAAATTATTGTAAACAGCACTAGATGTTATTAACACGCTATCAATTCAGCGCGCATTTCTGTTTTTACCATTTTTATAAAAAGTAAAAATACATAAATAAATAACTAAATATAAAAAAGGCGAAATTAAAACCTCCAGCAAAACATACACTTATTCATGACATCCCTTCTTTACTTAGATATACAAAAAATAAATAAACTCCACCGATATTTTTAATCAATAAACTTTTGTTTTATTTATGCGCCAAGTTTCAAATCAAACACCAAATCCGCCATGTTTTACACAATTAATCCTCTGGGTGGCGTTTTGTGGGTTTTTCCCTCATAATGGCGATACAAACATTAATACTGTCCGTGTGGAAACATAGCAAAGGCTCTTAATGATGTCCACACATCTCTGCACTGTTATAGCCTTTATATTTAATCACTGTACATATGCTCACATATATAATCCCATGTTGTAAATATTATGTGTATAATAATATTATTATAAATATTACATGTTTATCTGCACTATTTGCACGATTGCTACTTTTTGCACTTCTGGTAGATGCCAAACTGCATTTTGTTGCTGTGTACCTGTACTATGCAATGACAATGTTCGTTCTATCTATCTATCTATCTATCTATCTATCTATCTATCTATCTATCTATCTATCTATCTATCTGTCTGTCTGTCTGTCTGTCTGTCTGTCTGTCTGTCTGTCTGTCTGTCTGTCTGTCTGTCAAATATTAATATGATGTGAGGTCCAGTTAACAGATAAAACAGGTAGAAGTAATAATTACTTTTTACTTAAGTACATGTCAGAGTCAAGACTTCTTTACTTTCACTTAAGTAAAAAGGTATAATCAGTGCTTCAACTTTTACCCGAGTATTATTAAACATGAGTATCTCTACTTCTACTTAAGTAATGGATGTGTGTACTTTTGCCACCTCTGCTGTGATCACAGTAAATGGATGCAAGGCCCCCTCCAGTCAGTGTCTCCACTCCTCCAAGGCCAGTTTGATGGCTAGAAGCTCCCTATTGCCGATGTCGTAGTTCTGTTCTGCGGCAGATAGCTTCCTGGAGAAATAGGTGCAAGGGTGCAGGGGTGCAGGCGTGCAGGATCCCGCTGTGACAGGGCAGCTCCAACACCGGTGGAGGAAGCATCCACCTCAACAACAAATGGGAGTTGGGGGTTAGGGTGGTGTAGCAGAGGAGCCATGCAGAACCTTCTGCGCGTCAAAGGCTTCCTTTGCTTCCGGGGTCCAGGTGGGTGTCTTGGCTTTCACTCGGAGGAGTGAGGTGAGAGGGGCTGTAACTAGGCTGAAACCCCGTATGAACCACCAATAGAAGTTAGTAAACCCCAGGGAGCGTTGGAGTTCCTTCAACGACGTGGGAGGTGGCCACTCTCGGACTGCCTTGACCTTCTTCTCATCCATCCAGATCCCTGCCACATTAATGACGTACCCCAAGAATTGTACCTCCTCACGGTTGAACTCGCATTTGGGAAGGTTTAGGTACAGATGGTGTTTTCTTAGCAGACTTAAGACCTGGATCACGTGGTCAAGATGTTCCTGAGTTGTCTGGGAGAAGATTAGGATGTCATCGAGGTCGATTATGGCAGACTTCTCGAGCAAGGGCCAGAACACCTCGTTCATGAATCCTTGGAAGACGGCTGGGGAGATGGACAGACCATACGGCATGACCCTCTATTCGTACTGACCGGCGGGAGTTATGAAGGCGTTCTTCCACTCGTCCCCTTCACGGATCTGTATGAGGTTATAGACGCTCCGTAGGTCCAGTTTGGTGAAGACCCGGGCTTCACGTAGAACGTCCAGTGCGGCGGGTACCAATGGGAGTGGATATGGCAGAGGGACGATCTGAGCGTTGAGGTTCCGGTAATCTATGCATGGTCAAAGACCCCCATCCTTCTTCCCCACGAAGAAAAAGCTGGAGGCTGCAGGGGAGTTATATGGGACTATGAACCCCTGGTGTATAGCTTGCTGGATGTACTCCTCCATGGCTGTTCGCTCCGGAGTGGAAGGGGGGTACACCCTACCTCTTTGTAACTTCGCATCCGGAACGAGGTCAATGGCGCAGTCCCAAGGCCGGTAAGGGGGCAGCTGGGTGGCGGGTTGCTCACTGAACACATCTGCAAAGGCCTGATATTTCAATGGAATCTTCACCTAAATGGGTTTGGGAGCCTCCTCCACGTGTGTGGCTGACAGGATATTTGAGGAGGAGAAAGAAGGCGGGTGAGACAGTGTTCCTTACATTTGGGGCTCCACACCAGGATGCCACAGGGGTCCCACGAGCACCTGGGGGCGTGTTTAGTTAGCCAGGGCCGGCCTACGATCACGCTCGTTGTCTAATTCTCCAGGACCAAGAAACAGTTCTCCTCCCAGTAAAAGAGTTTGGCTGGCTAGTTCTCGTGTCCCTCTCTCCCGGTGAAGCTGGAGCTGGTCCAAGCAGATCTGGGAGATGAAATTTCCCGCGGAGCCGGAGTCGACTAGGGCAAGAAACGAGATGGAAAGAGCAGGGCTTAATAGGGTGACTGTGAGCTTGGACAAACAGGAAATGTCATTAGGGGGCTCTACGGTACTCACCGCGGGGCGTCAAGGTCGAGTGGGACATTAAGTGATGAGATGATTACGATTCCCGCAGTAGAGACAAACCTCTGCTGCAAGGCGATGTTCTCTCTCTCTCTTAGATAGTCTCTGGACTGGCAAGCAGGGAGGCTTTGTGAGAGCCGTATAGAACGTTGAATGAAGGCCTCCAGGCCAAACGTATCATCGTATATAGCCATGGCCTGTCGTATGTCCTGATTTAACCCCAACCGATTTGCTCCTAGGAGCGCCACCTCATTCCAGCCGCTAGTGGCCGCTAGTGTGCGAAACCGGAGGCTGAAATCTGCGTTGTTGTCCTTGCCTTGCCGTAAACTCAGGAGTTGGTCAGCGGTGGAGTGCATGCCGGTGGTGGTGCTGAAAACCTCCGCAAAGTGGTTTGTGAATAATGTGTAGGATGTCATGGCCGTACTCTCCGAGCTCCAGAGAGCTCTCGCCCATGCTAGCGCTCTCCCCGAGAGAAGAGAGATGAGAACCACATTCTCTCTGGCCGACGGGAATTTATGCGGCTGCATTTCTATATACAGCGTCACCTGGAGAAGGAAGCCATGACACTCAGCCACTTCGCTGGAAAAGGTGGATGGAAGAGCCATTGGGCTGCCGGAGGACGAGGCCAGAGTTTGATTTGTTACGGCCGGGGCGAAGGCTTCACGGAGGGCAGCGGTGAGCTCCTTGACCGTGTCTGAACACACGCTTGGCTGCGGATCCATAGCAGGTATTCCTGTTTACTACTCCGACTGTATAGGTCCGTTATTCTGTCAGGTTGACAAACACAGGCGGAAACCAAAGTCTGTTTTACGAGTTTAATGAAGTAGAACAGCACAAAACCAAACCAGGGTAAAGTTTGGGAATGATATCCGTATGTTGATCAGGAAGGCAGGAGTTACATTCCAAACCGGGAATGTCATTAGAAACCAGAAAGTCCTATGGGAAGGCTAGAGACGCGGGATCCGTAAGGTGCCAGGGAAAAGGTGAGATCCTCGGGAAAGGCGAGATGAGTCCTTGGGTGTTCTGCCAGCATAATCTGAGAGAACGGAATGGAAGAAAGGGAGAGGGGCCTTAGGTAGGACCTGGGCTGATGAGCGCCAGATGCCGTTATTTAGTATGAGGGAGACTCACTCCGTGCGTGCGGGGTGTTGAAGACAGGCGAGGCTGGTGGATCCCTGACAATTGCGTTTTTTTATATATATACATGATATTGGTGGTATAAAGACGTGGATTAATTCAGGTAAGTCCTCAATGAAGGCCCAGGTACCAAATGCACGGCCCACCACTGGGTACAATTGCATTTACATTTGCGGCATTTGGCAGACGCCCTTATCCAGAGCGACTTACAACTGAGCAGGGGAGGGTTTTAGGGCTTTGCTTAAGGGCCCAGCAGTGGCAGCTTGGTGGTGGTGGGATTTGAACCTGTGATCTTCTGATCCAAAGCCCAATGCCTTAACCACTGAGCTATTGTAGCGAAGGAATTTCAGCCAATGGCATTAATCAGGTTGTCATCTTTGATATGTCCTTGTTCAGCTCTTGGGCTGGGTAAAAACAAATTCAGCACAGGTATGGTGTGGCCTGGCTCGTGAGAGAAAATGTAGGATTATGAGTCATTTTATTAGGTTGACCTGTCCAAAGCACTGATTCAGTTTCACTGATTTAGAAATTATAGCATTTTAAACCACGTGTTTTAAGCACATGTATTGCTTCAAATCTGTAATTTATTGTTTTAAGATTAGCCCCCTCTTCTTTGTCAACCTGTAATATTATGAGCAGTCTTTTGATGAAAAGGGATGGAAAGTGTCCAAAAAAACATTAAACTTATTTTTTTCTATTGCCCTACTGCTGTGTATCTTAAATTACTTGTGTATCTGGTTTGTAGAGATAGGCTCTTATCTGTTATTGAGAGGTGGGCTGAGGTGGGCTGTGTCTAGTATCCAGCAGAGTGGCTCATCTCATGGCTGAAGTGTGTCTCCACATCACTGGTGCATTGGTGCATCATTGGAGCACTAACCACTTTAGCTCTTGCTAAAACTATTGCACTGAAATACACTACTCCTATACACACTTTGGCCATAGAAATTACACAATGGGGTTTTCCATTGTCAATGTTTTTAGGTCAAGCATTATTTTGGTTGACATAATTGAGTACTTTAGTATTATTTAGTTTGATTACTCAACATCGCATTTCTCTGCATTTTTTGTCAATAGTTGCAAAACCTTATGAGCCACATTCAACCATGGCAAAAAGCTGAAATTTACATTAACAGTATCTGTATTTAGTTTATATTTATTTTAAAGATATGAGGGTCAGCATATATAAATTCATGCATATATAATAAAAATTATATATCTTTATGACACCATTTAAAATGTAGCCATGAAGATTTGTAACTATTCCATTTTCATTTCTTACTTCTCATAAATCACTAGAGTATATCAAAGTAAACTTACACTACCCACATTCCAAAATCTCAAACGAAATCAAATTAAATTGTATTTGTCACGTACACATTTATAGAGTACGACGTAGTGAAATGCTTGTTATAACTTTCCAACATGTAAATATGTAAATAAAAATAGAACATATGTATAATATTTTATATACTCAAAAAAAATTTTGTATAAGTATAATAAATATAATTTATAGGTCTGGCTAATTTAATGGACAATCCTGTAAAGGAAATTTACTTTCTGTTTAAAGCTGATTCTAACACAATTTCTAAACAGAGATGTGCACATCTCTACTTAACTCAATCAACTCTAAATATCGTGTCGTGTGAAAATAAAAGTGCACCTTTTTTTTTATTCTATGGTTTTTATGTATCAAGACATAAAATACATATTGTCCTTATCAAGTCTTGGATAAATGCAACCTCTGCTAAACAGCCAAACATGGTGTATCACATCATGTTATTGTTCATTTTACAAAAATAAAGAAAAAATGAAAAGCCAAATGTGAAAAACTAAATACACCTCTAGTGCTTCCTTAGGATTTAAAAGGTAGCTGCCACGTACTGCTAATTAAATGCCCTTGACGTATTTAACCGTCAGCAAGTGTGACCATCTTTCTATATAATCCCAAGTTTTAGCAGTTTGCTGGTCTGGAGCATTTAGGTGTTTGTTAACATAACGGCAAGGTAGAAAAACATCAGCAATGATCTTATAGAAACAATTGTTGCTGTCCATCAACAAGAGAAAGGGCATAGGGCTATTTTCAAAGAGTTTAAAGTCCAACATTTTACAGTGAGGAACATTATTGACAAGTGGAAAACATTTGAGACAGTTGCCAATCTTCCCAGGAGTGGACATCAGCAATTTCACCCCAAGGTCAGACTGAGCAACTCAGAGAAATTGCAAAAACCCCAAGAGTTACATCTGAGACTCTCTGCAGGCCACAGTTAGTATGTTAGATGTTAAAGTTTATGACAGAAAAATTAGACAAAGACTCACTCTAAAAATAGAACATTTGGAGCACAGCTTCGGTTTGCAGAGTTGCATCTGAACAAATCACTTCTGGGCTACTGGAACAAAGTCCTTTGAACAGATGCAGAGATGGGAAGTAAAGAAGTACAAATACTTCTGTACTGTACTTAAGTAGATTTTTTCTGGTATCGGCACTTTACGTCATTATTTGTTTTTTCGGACAGCTTTTTACTTTTACTAATTACATTTTTTACACAAATACCATACTATTTTTTACATACTTAAACCAGGTTTGTTACTTTAGTTTTAATCTATTTCTCATTGCTTGGCTTTTTTAGCCCATCAACCTATTTCCTGTCAATGCACGGCTTTTTCAACCGACTGGTGTATTATTTTCTTACTATCACACACCACAGATATAGGCTAGCCTGAGAATCTTAAAACAAAGGCAGAAAGCAACAAGAAGTATGGCTTATGTGAATGACACAGTGATAAAAACATGACTGAGAATTGGGTGGTTGTTCAGTCTCAATACATTAATTAGATAACAATATTTTTTATTCTTTTATAATTATATATTAATATAATGTGAGGTCCAGTAACCAGGCTGACACTAAACAGTTAGTAGTAATGGCTACTTTTTACTTTAGTAAACTGCAGAGCCTATACTTCGTTACTTTAACTTGAGAGAAAAACTAGAGTCAGTACTTCAACTTTTACCAGAGTCTTTTAAAACAAGAGTATGCATACTTCTACATGAGTAAAGGTTGAGTGTACTATTGCCATCTCTGGTCAAATGAGACAAAAGTGGAGATGTTTGACTATAATGCACATTGCCATGTTTGGAGAAAACCAAACCGAGCATATTAGCACATACATCTCATAACAACTGTCATGCACAGTGGTGGAGAGGTAATGATTTGGGCTTGTTTTGCAGCCACAGGACCTGGGCAACTTGCAGTCATTTAGTTGGTCATGAATTGCTTTGTATACCAAAGTATTCTAAAGTCAAATATGAGGCCATCTGTCTGGCAGCTAAAGCTTAGCCAAAACTGGGTCATGCAACAGGACAATGATCTCAAGCACAAGAAAAAATCTACAACAGAATGGCTGAAAAAGAATAGAATCAAGGTAATGGCCCAGTCAAAATCCAGACCTCAACCCAACTAAAATGCTGTGGCAGGACCTTAAGAGAGCTAAACAAATGCTCACAAACCTCAGTGAACTAAAGCTACAGTGTAAAGAAGAGTGAGACAATTCCTGGACAATGATCTGAGAGACTGATAAAGTCATAAAGTCAGTATGTCACTCTGGACAAGGGAGTCTGCTAAATGCCGCAAATGTAAATGTATTGAATCATAAGGTGTACTTTTTTTTCCACACTTTAATTTTTTTCCATTTCAGCTTGAATCTTGTAAAAAAAAATTCTAATAATGGCATTGTGTAATACATCAGATTAGTTTTTATTATGTCCTATTAGATAAAAGCATAGGATTCAACTTTTAATTTCACTCAACTGTATAGAATATTATAATAACATTTGATTCTATAGTACCTTTATGCACCTTATGATTAAAATCTAAGATGCTTACATTTTTCCCCCTAACCCTCTACATCAGTGGCAGGCAAAAAACAATATTATTCTAAAGCATGGTGTTCCAGAGTGCCTGTAATAATAATAATAATAATTCACAGTCAGAGCTGTGTCAGATTTTGAGCCTTTTTTGTACCGTGTAACAAGATCACTGGTTCCGTGCTGGAAGAAAGACAGTTCACCAAGTAGAGCTTTCTTTATTTTACTTTCCCCTTTGCCCCGGCGCTTTCCCTTCCAGTACTTACGCCGGGGCTCCCACACTCTTTCCAAACACCTTTCCTCAGCATCTGCCCGAACCCACTCGCGGATCTCTAACTCTAACCATTTCCTTGGCACCCGCCCTGCTTCTTCGTGGACCGGCATGCCTTCTTTTTGATGTTCGCCCAAATACATTTGTGGACCGCCACACCTTTCTCTCAGCTTCTGCCTATGCTCAGTCAGTGTTCAGAGACCCTTCCGCTTTCCTCTGCTTGGTGTGTCTCTCTCCCCCTAAAGCCGGTGTCTTTCTCGTTTTTTATTGGCATCACCAGACTGAAACAGAGCACACTGATTAGTCTAATCTGCTACAGGTGTAGTCTTACCACTTGTTTCATTCAGCTCTGCCACATATCACCAATGCCTGACTCAGGCCAGTAAATTGTCCGGCCAGAGCTGACCAAAAGCACCAAAGGCAGAAGCTGTTGGGAAGTAGCCATGCTAAAGAGCAGTAAAAAAAAAACTGCCACACTGCCAAGCATCAATCAAAACAAGTTTACAACAGAGCGTGCTCTACCCTGCTTGCTGTGTGATTGACCAGTTAAATTTGTATCTGATCATAAATAAAAAGGAATGGCTGATTTTGCAAAATGTAGTTAAGTGCAAAATAAGATATTTTACTTTAAAATGTAGTGAAGTTAACGATAAAGTCTCCCCAAAACGAAAACACTTGAGTAAAGTACAGATACGTGAAAAAAACTACTTAAGTACAGTGGTGAATTATATTTACTTCTTTACTGTGCACCACTGCTAATCATCAGCTACAGGTGTAGGCGCTCGTTTTGTCTGTCTCCGACCCACACTCGCAAACCGCTGCCAAATACAATATGACATCTTAAGAAATTAAAACATCTTTATACTTTAGCCTTACAAATTTTGTCTACATTAGGCCCATGGTAGTTATTTTGCAAGCTAACATTAAGTATTTGCCTCACCTTTTAGGTCCTCTGCTATGCTCTGATTCTGTTGAACGAGCACAGTTACACTGTTGTATAAGGGATCAGGTCGGTGATGCATGGACAGACCCATACAAGATTAGAGACAGAGGTGACAGAGCAAGCTATCCAGCTAGCCCTAGATAAAGTACTTGTTAGTTCTTGTTTTGTGCTTTTACATAGAACTTAGGAATGTCAGTCATGTTGATGCGCATTTAATACAGAGAAAAAACTCTAATACTTAATAAAATGTATATGATGATAGATATTTGATGCTTAGGCACTTATCCAGGGCCTATGAATTTTATCCCAAACCATAGTAATCATTGATAGGAGACGGAAACGACTGTAGAAGCATATTTGAACAAGACAGTGATTTCATACTTTCAAATTAACAAAGAAGTATTTCCAGGAACACCAAAGGAATGGTTTGCAATGGTTGTATCATATTTATCTGATAATTTATAACAATGAACAATTTTTTTTACAAAACTTGAAATCATGTGTGCCACAATTATTGGCACCCCTGATGTTAATACTTTGTACAACCTCTTTTTGCCAACAAGACAGCACTTAATCTCCTCCTATAACATTTCACAAGATTGGAGAACACAGAGAGAGGGATTTTTGACCATTCTTCTTTGCACAATCTTTCTAGATCATCCAGTGTCCTGGGTCCTCTCTTATGCACTCTTCTCTTTAGCTCGCCCCACAGGTTTTCGATTGGGTTGAGGTCTGGGGACTGAGATGGCCATGGGAGGACCTTGAGTTTGTGACTGCTGAACCACTTTTGTGTAGATTTTGCCACATGTTTTGGATCATTATCCTGCTGAAAGACCCAATGACGACCCATCTTCAGCTTTCTGGCAGAGGCCATCAGGTTTTTATTTAAAATATCCTGGTACTTCAAAGCGTTCATAATGCCATGCACCCCAACAAGGTTCCCAGGGCCTTTGAAGAGAAACAGGCCCACAGCATCACAGATCCTCCACCATACTTCACGGTGGGCATGAGGTGCTTTTCGGCATACTCATCTTTTGTTTTACGCCAGACCCACTTAGAGTGTTTGTTGCTTAGCAAACTCCAGACGTTTACGTTTGTGAGTGTTAGTGCCTCCCAGACAGCTTGTTGGCATGTAGAGAGCGTCTGATGGTTGTTTTGGAGACTCTGTGACCCCAAGATGCCACTCTTTGATGCAATTCTGTGACGGTGAGCTTGGGAAATTTTTTTACTTCTCTTACCATCCTCCTCACTGTGCGTTGTGGCAAAATAAACTTGGGACCTCTTCCAGCCTTGTTTGTCACTGTTCCAGTTGTTTTAAACTTCTTAATGATTCCTCTGACTGTAGATACCGGCAAGTTAAGGCAGATGGCTATTTTCTTGTAGCCATTGCCTGACTTATGAAGGTCGACACACATCTGCCTTACTTGAATGGTGTGTTCTCTTGTCTTTGCCATGTTGACAAATGGGTAAGAGAATTAGGCCTCTGTGTCACGTCATATTTATACCCCAGGGAAACAGGAAATCATGAATTACTAATTAAAAGTCCCTAGATACCCTGACCAACCTTAGCAACTACAGAAAAATATAAAAAAAAAAATAAACAATTAAATTTTTCAGAGGAATTGTTAGGGGTGCCAATAATTGTGGGACACATGATTTCAAGTTTTTTTTTTTTTCTAGATGTATGATTTTTTTTACCACCAAAGTTATGTACTTAAATGAAAGGTTGGATTTTTCTCTTTTTTTGCATTTGGGTTCTATGTTGTTTTAAAAAAAAGGAGAATTTTTAGAAGTCCACGACCACATCTTAAACAGGGGTGCCAATAATTGTGGAGGGCACTGTATTGTTTCTTGGTTTCATACATTTTTTACTGGCTTTTCAACAGTAATTGCAAATTAACTCATTCATCTCCAGAACCACCATTAACCTGATCAGTGTCACAGTGGATCTGGAAATTATCCCAGGCCATTTAGTGCAGCCAGTCCTCCTACACGAATGTTTTAAAACAGTAGGAGAAAAACAAAGAACCCAGATGAAACCTACATGCTCAGTGGAAGAACATGCACAGAAGCACCAAACAGACAGTAACCTGGATTTAGGATTAAATCTGGAGCCCTGTATATGTAAAGCAGCAATTCTACAGTTCTGCAAGACAAATTGTTAAACAAATTTTCCCATTTGAAAATATTTTCTTTGTAACAAGGAACTGTTCATGAGGCATGTTTTTATTTGTTCTGCTACTTAGCAACACACTAAAAGTACTCTCTGGGTCAAAATAAAATAAGCACCTAATGCAGCATTTCCCTACCATTAATGTGTTTTTATTAACTAATGTGTGTAACTATTTGACAAGTTTTTTTATTATAATGTGAAAATTTTAATAAATATATGTAATACATTTTTTATAATTTTATTATAATTACAATTGTAATTTTTTAAACTCCCCTATTACTGTCAAATTTAATAAACCAGTCTGATAACCCATTTAATAAACCATTTTGTAATCACTGAAATAAATATTTCTGTGCATAATTTAATCTATAATCAATAGTAATTAATTTGTTTATTTATTACATTTGTGGCAACTTTAGAAAAACCCAAACAGAATCTAATTTATACATTTAAAAATGTGCTTCATTCTATTTGCCATTATGCCAATATTATGCCATTCAATATTAGATATGGCTGTTCAGGTATCTAAATGCTTGGAAGAAGTCTGCAAATTTTAGTCTGAATACTTCTAACCCTCTTCCTTTATAGGAGATTTATAAACTAGATGTAGAAAGAGGTTTTTGATTCCGAAAACCCTTTGTTTTAGTCCAAGTGCTGACATTTTCTCAATTACTATCTGTGGGTTGTGTGTACTTCATGCTTAGCTAAAGTCACCAAACATCATTCTAACATATGAGTTTTATTTTCCAAGTGCAAGAGGGCTGGGTAAATTATGAATGTGATTGCAATAATTGTGGACTGATGCATAGTGTTTAGGGTCCAGTGGGAGTGGGAGGAGTGCTCTGAGTTGAGCTATGATCACATGAGTGAGTACAACCGGGTGGTAGTCATTGAGGCACGACACTGTAGATTTTCTTAGATGAAAAAATTTTGATGGGCACATTCCTTGAGTTTGGGCTTGGGCTTCCATCTGTTCCACTAGGTTTGTGGGATTAAGGAAAACCTCAAGGAAGGTCTTCATCACGTTTAGAAACAGACATATAATGTGAGTGGTTTTCAGTACCACCCACATTATATTAATTCTTTATCATAAACTGTACATGCCATTTTTGCACATCTTTTCTGAACTGCTGCTATTGCTCTTTTGCATAACGTTTTGTTTACATTTTTGTTACTGTTCACTTTATGTCTCTTACACACCACAGTGTGTAATATACAACAAGTTTACTGGCAGAGCTATTTTGTATTTTGTGTATTTGTCTTGCACTGTCCTGTTTTGTCTTGCACTTTCTTGTGTTGTCTTTGCATTGTTTGCACCAGGTTGTACACAATGCACTTTACGTGGCGAGGACACTTACTAGTCCTTAGCCCTGTGTTTTCTGTTTTCTGTGATTGTTGTTGTATGTAGCACCAGGGTTCAGGAGGAACGTTGTTTTATTTCACTGTGTACTGCGTCAGCTATATATGGTTGAAATGACCATAAAATCTTCACGACCTCTTGACTTAACTTGAACAATTTGTCACTTGGTGTAGCAGTAAACTTGACAATAATTCTGGAATTGGTTGCTTTAAAGCATTCATAGAATTAATTAATTGTGTCTGGTAGAGATTTGTCAACTATAGCACTCTGTCTTACAATCTGGATGCTTCATCACAGTCTTCAAGCAGTGAATGGATTTGACCATTTAGCCAGAGCCCCTGTCAGGACAAATACTGTAGTGGTTGGCCAAGTACAACATTATCCAAACACTTAATGCTTGAGTTTAGCATGTACCACCCTCCTTTTACCAATCAAAGCATTCTTGAGCTGAGCTTGCCACCGCTGGTAAAACTTTGATGCTTTGTGCTTTGTGGTTGGATCCTATTTTTGCACTGATTAGTATAAGGGGATTAGCAACACATTGATGTGATCTGAATGGCTAAAGTGTGGACAGGGAACAGCTTTGTAGGCTTTTTAGTGTAAACATAGTCCAGTGTGCTCTCCCCCTTTGTAGGCACAGTTAAAAACTAGTAAAACATTGCTTGCATGTTTTTGAGATTCACTTGATTGATATCTCCAGAAATAATGAAAAAACTCTTCACAGAAACACAGTGTGCAGCTAATGCTTATTAAACATAGTAGCAATAGACTTAACATATATAGCTGCAACATTGATTACTGTCAACTTTTAGGCAAGTAATAACAAAATCCCCCAAAATAATGAAATAATAAGTAAATATTGGCAAAAATAATGAAAAACCCTGCACAGTGACAACGGTGAGCAGCTAGTGACGTAACTCAGAATTTGTCCTTTAAGGTTATACTTAATATACATAGAAGCAAAAAACATGTGTATATATATATATATATATATATATATATATATATATATATATATATATATATGTCAGGATCTTCCAAGCACACGGTGCACACTTCCGGGTGGGCGGCCATATTGACCTTTTTTCCTGCGCCTCCCTGTATTTAAGGACACCCAAGATGTTAACTCTGGGCCAGATTATTTTACTGTCTCCCTAGCCCCTGAGATTATTCTTGCCACTTTGTCTGCTTTGGTTTCCTGTTCCTGATCCTGTTCCTTACCGCTGTTCTGCTCTGGTTCTGGTTTTGAACTCTGGACTGTTTTTGGTCTGTGTTTTGCTCTGCACTTTATTGCTCAGTTTGCCAGCTTATGGATTTTTTGGACTGTTTGGGATTTTGGTTTTGGTTCTCCCTGCTTTGCTCTGTCTGCCTGTTCTGTTTAAGGACTTATTTTTTTTTAGGCCTCTGTTATGGCTTCGGATTTTGGACTTGTTATAAGACTGTGTTTTTGCCTTGCTCCCATTGCTCTGCCTGTCGGCTAGTTTTGATCTTATTGCTCTTCATTAAAAACTGTTTTCATCATACACCTGCTTGCATCCTGCATTTGGGTCCTTCTCTGCCATTCACCCACATTCACATTCATGTGGAGAGAGAGAGAGAGAGAGAGAGAGAGAGAGAGAGAGAGAGAGAGAGAGAGAGAGAGAGAGAGAGAGAGTAATTACTGTCAACATTTTTGGCAAGAAATAATGATGTCAAATGATCAGTAAATATTCCACATTTGCAGAACAGTAACTATTAATGATTTAAATCATTGTGCCTTAAAACTGTTAACATACACCATCCTGGATGATGAGATTCTGTTTGTGTGCAAACAAACAAGCTTGTCCAGATGATCAGCCAAATTGGAATGTTGTTATGTTACTTTAGTTAAAATCATGTAGCCCGTCCACATTTCTTTTTGAGTATTCAGTCTTAGTAGATCTATTTTATTATACAGTGACCAAACTTTAGGTAAAAATAGTGACTGAAAGAGAAAACAGAGCAAACTGAATTTTGCAAATAAGTATATTGAATTATTTTTTACATATTGTAATTCACCTATTTTCAAAATGACTTTTTATGTGGTTTTTTTTAACACATTTTACTTCATTTTTTAAAGCATCTTTGCTTTACTTTTTTTTTTTTTTTTTTTTGCATGAAACCTTTACACATTGCTTACCGTTTGGAAATTATTTGCTTACAAACTTGTTTGATGAGGTAAGCAGAGAACCAAATGCAGTTTAATGGCTTATCATTAGTACATTGTTGGATGGTCAAGGTGGCAGGAAGTTTTCATATTTCCCATATTTCAGAGAAATGTTCTATTCAAACTTTTAAACAACATTCTTCTAATGCAGGCTTCTTTTATTCTTTGTGTATGTCTTTCAGACTTTTCCAAAGTCAAAGCCTTGTGATTAAGGAATTGACTTGCCCCTTATGTAAAAACAGCATGGAGTGATTTTCTGCTTAAGAACCCTTAGGTCTTTATAGTGTTTTACACTGAAATCAACTGGGCATTGTGAGTCAAGCTGCTGCCCTGTCAGTTGCTAGAGTGGGTGCTTAACTTGATAAGGCATAGGGATTTTAAAGTGAGATGAATCATGTGGGGCTTAGTAATGCCAATGTCCCAGCATAGCTGGTCAAACTACATAAGAAAATGTTTAAAGAGTTTGTTTTATAATGTTTAAATGTT
The DNA here is from genome assembly GCF_014805685.1 of Silurus meridionalis. Classification (NCBI taxonomy): domain Eukaryota; kingdom Metazoa; phylum Chordata; class Actinopteri; order Siluriformes; family Siluridae; genus Silurus; species Silurus meridionalis. The sequence continues at coordinate 10,778,754 of NC_060884.1, read as the reverse complement.
TGTCTATTTATACTTTACCTTCGGTTTTCAAGATAAAGATGTCCCTGGAACATGGTAGTATTGCATTTTTAGACTATTTTGTGAAAAATTCACTTGCCAAAAGATTAACCTATTACAAATTATTTAAATACTTCATTCACTTGGAGTGTCATGCTGGCACAATATGCAATGTTGCCACATCATAGCTCCCGAGCTCTCTATGTCCCCATGGCCTTTCTCTGGGTTTCCTGTTTCCACCAAATTATAGCTAGTAGCTATAATTTGCCTCCTGGGTGTGAATATATAATTTAACATATGCATCTTATTTCTAAAGACAGATGAATCACTGTATTAGTTTAACAAAAAGCATTCTAGCCTTTATTCGATTTTATATTCTATCCTTGGTATAGCAGCAATATTTTTTAGCAGCAAACAGATCCAAAATAGAAGGCAAAAAGGTAGTAAAAAAAACAGTCAATGGTCAATGTGCAGAAAACAGTATGAGTTCAAAACAAGAATAAGCAACAAGAAATAAAAGGACAGCAACAGGTCCTCTCTCTCTCTCTCTCTCTCTCTCTCTCCTCTATATATATATATATATATATATATATATATATATATATATATATATATATATATATATATATATATAACAAAATATAAAACAAAAACACACCAGAGATAAACATAGAAGCACAAAAGTGTGCTATGCGATGGAACATGCAAACAGAGTAAATCCCTGAAATAACCCCTCAAAAGGCACTACTCTCCGAGTCCCTAACAACATAGTCCCTTTACATTATTCCAGCCACTGTGGACAATATGTCCCCACTGTCCCTGCATTTGGAAGTACGTGTTGTCTATTTCATGAAACAAGAAAGAGCTTGCTGGGGTCAGGTTTTGGAATAGGCTTGGTCGGTCACTCTATTTTAGTCTATGGCATAAGCAGGTTGTAAAGGAAGGTTGCAAAGTCCACAGTTGTGGTAATCTGGTGGAGGGAGGGTGACTTCCCCATCTCAGACTGGGGCTTTACCTGGGAGGCTACCCTGTTAAGATCTGTTTAAAGCTTGACTTAAGAGGCTTTATTGACAACCTCTGGCTGGAGCTTGGGTTGGGAGTCTACCTCATTGGTCTCATTAGAACAGACAGGTCTTGGGAGGTTTACCTCAGGGTGGAGCTTATTGTGGATGGTGGCTACAACTGCCACTTTGGAAAACTTGGCAACTGAGGTCACCATGTTGACTTCAGGATGGAGCTCACTGTAGATAATGGCTATGTCCACTGTTTCCGTGAGCTGAATTGAGCTGAAAAGCTCCTTGTGAGCTCTGAATGCCCCATTCACCTCTGTTTGGAACTTGACTTGAGAGGCTTCCCTGCCAATCTCTGGCCAGAGCTTGGGTTTGGAGGCTGCCTCATTGGTCTCACTGGGCAAAGACAGGTCTTAGGAGGTTGCTTTGTTGACTTTAGGCTCAGACAGGTCTTGGAAGACCTTGGGAGGCCCTTTCATGAATATAACAGAGAGATTACCATGTCAATCTCTTGCATGGAGCTGGGTTGAGAGGGCCTCCTCATGAGCCCCTGGCATGAGCAAGGTTTGGGAGATCCTCTTGTCAGCCTTCTGCTGGTGCATTTATTGGGTGTTTGCCACATCAGCTCCTTCAGTGAGCTTAGCTGCTGGGGTTACCAGGTTGACCACAGGGTAAGCTCTGCAACTGAGGTCACAATGTTGACCTCAGGAAAAGGTTCATTTTGGATGATGGCTATGTCCCCTGCTTCAGTGAGCTTGACAGCAAAGGTTTTTATGTTGACCTTGAGTTGGAGTTCTTTGTGAACTTTGTGTTTCCTTCCCTCATAGAACACATGGAATGGTACAGCAGGCTCATCTGTCAGGCTATTCTTTCCAAAAAAATTATTTAGATCATGCATAGATCATGCTATACAGGCAGTTACCATTATATTTCTACTTTTCTAACTACTAAAGGAAAAGGAAAAATGTGGACTAACCAGAAAAGGTATTTAGAAACAATTACCTACCCTTATAGAAACTAGCATATAAATAGTGTCTAACAAAAAAACAAGTACAAATATCACATTGCAGCAACCATTTTATTATAGGTTCTCAGGGGACAATACTATAGAAATGAAAATTGCATATACTTTAGAGTAGCCAAACTGCTGTACGGTCTGAGCACTAACAAGTGGACCTTCTGCTTCTGCAGCCTCTAAAGCAACTCTGACAAGACTCATTTGTTTGTTTGTTTTTTAAGCCAGCTTCTGCACCTGACTCAAAGCACAATCTTTGATCGAGCCTTGCGAGACCTGTTCCTAGTGGAACCCGTCTTAAAAACCCTCTGTGTGACCCTGGTCACTGTACTGTAACTCAGTTTCAGGGTGTTACCGATCTTCTTATAGCCTAGGCCATCTTTCTGGAGAGCAACAAATCTAATTCTTAAATCCTCAGAGAGTTCTTTGCCATGAGGTGACATGTTAAAAATCCAGTGGTCAGTATGAGAGAATTGTACTGAAAAGCACCAAATTTTAACTGGTATAATAACACACATTTGAATGTATACACAACTTTGTATGGTCCTATCAAGCAAACAAACACATGAACATTATGAATCGGACATGTGGCTTTGCATGGTTAAACAATATACAGCTGTTATCAGGGTGTACTCACTTGTTGCCAGCTGTTTTGACAATAATGGCTGTTACTTATACTTATAAAGAACATATTAATTTTTTATCACCACGTTATCTTTGTAAAGCTGCTTTGAGACAATGTTCATTGTTAAAATCGCTATACAAATAAAAATAAATTGAATTGAATTGAATTGAATTAAATTGAATTGAATTGAACTGAATTGAACTGAATTGAATTGAATAAAAAGCTTACTTTAATTGACTGGACTGGACTGGACATTTGCAAGAATTAAACAAAAAATGTAGCTCTCTTTATGCTTTGTTGATAAAGAGACCCGTGATAGGTTGCACCAGGTGTGGCAGGTAATCAGTGATAATTAATTATAAATCTTCTAAGAAAACAGAACACCTAGAAGATATTTTTGGGAAATTCTGGACACTATGACAAGTTAATATATTATATGTTAATTTTACATAAAACATGTAATTGCTATCATTATTTTACCTTTATGTCAAAGAAGAACATAATGTTCTTCTTATGTTTAGAAGATTTCCTTATTTCTAGCAATTTCTTCAAACAGATCACTGCAGCAAAGTTAAATGAGTAAATATGGGCACACAAGGTCACATAAGTGCATTTTATTAATTCTTGCTAATGTTCTGCACAGACATTTTATGGACAATGATGATGTCAGCCATCCAGTGTGCCAGTCTCTGCCTAGACACCAAACACCAGTTTATCTTCTATTTTGTGAGATTGACAATTAAAATGCTAATAAAATGACCAGCATCTGGCCTAAATAGCACCATTGTACAGGAATTAGGAACAGCAAGGTTATCAACTTCATAGACTAGAACAGTATCAAACAGTATCAATACAGCAATGTCAGAAATTGTGGGTTTTCGCAAAAAACGTCTCCTTAAAAACTTTCTTAGGCACACTTTGTTTCAGTTCATCATTCTATGGCTATCAGACACAAAAAGTGTTCCAGGTAGAGACAATATAGTACTATAATATACAATGAACAATTAATATTGCTTGCCACAATTCTTCACTGTCTTCTTCATTTATCTTGGCTTTTCAGTGCCCCTGTGGCAGTTTACTTGCCTCTCCACATCCTTGTCCTAGTCACATTGAAAGAAGAAAATGTGCTAAGAATTGTTAAGGAAAAGGGGGAACAAATTAATTACATGCAGTGCCATTGCAAGTGTGGGATTTTGCTGAAATAGATTTTTTTCTAGGTTCATAGTAGAAAACATACATACTGTTCAACGATATAAATAATGTGAATTATTTTTATTGAACTTTAATTGCAGGAGTACAAAAAAACAGTAAATCGCATTATCTTTAGTTCTTTGTGGAAGCACTTGTTATACTGCTCTTCTTATTTAAGAACACCCCACCTTCTCTTTCCCACTTTTTACTTCAATTTCTCACTCACTATAACTTTCATAATGAACAAAAAAGAAAATGCATTTGTGTATTGCAGGTGTTTTAAAATTTTTATAGTTCTGAATTCATTCTCAGCATAAGGGCTCAGGGCATCTTGGTTTAAGTTATAATAATAATAATAATAATAATAATAATAATAATAATAATAACATCTAAATGTAGATGTCATAAATTTATATTGTTTTAAATGTATCACTGCATACATTTTTATTATGTTTGTTTTTGTTATTGCTAATAAAGCCAGACTCACTGTAACAAACTATTATTAAGCATTCATAAGACCAAGGTGTCTAATTACACATTAATATATTAAAAGAAATATGGTTAACAAAATAAAAATGTACTAAAAAGATGAAGTAAACATTTTGCTTGACAAATAGAAGCTTTTAAAATATTTATGAAAATAAAATTTAAATATTTACACACTATAATAAAGTTTATACTATTTTTTTCTCCAATTTGTTTTATATTAGTGCATTAAATTCATATTTAGAAATGAATATTAACTATTTAAATTAATATTTATAATATATGTTATAATGATTACCCAGCATTCTCTCAGAATAATTGATCATATACAGGGCATTCAGAATATATTCAGACACCTTTCACTTTATTTTATTTTATGTTGCAGCCTGATACTATCATTCAAATTAATTTACTTTTCTTTATAATCTATACTTAGTACCCCATAATCACAAAGTGAAAACAGAATGTTTGCAAATATATAAAAATAAAGAATTGAAATATCACATGTACATAAGTATTCAGACCCTTTGCAACAACACTATTAGCTCAGGTGCCAATTTTACAAAACACCACAACACAAGATTAGCTCAGGTGCCTGATTTCTCTTGATCGTTGCTGAGATGTTTCTACACCTTGATTGGAGTTTACCTATGGTAAATTCAATTGATTGTAAATGATTAGGAAAGGCTCATGACTCTCTACAGAAGGCCTCACAGTTTTCAATGCATATCAGAGCAAAATTTATAAAATAAGGTCAAAGAACTGCCTGCTAAGCTCAGAGACAGGATTGTTGCAAGGCACATATCTGGAGAATGCTGCGAAAACATTTCTGTTGCACTCAAGATTCCCATAAACACAGTGGCCTCCAATTCTCAAATGGCATAAGTCCATATTGGTCAAACTGAACAATCGTGGGGAAAGGGCCTTTGCAAGAGAGGTGACCATGAACCTGATGGTCACTCTGACTTAGCTCTAGAAATCTTGTGTGAAGATGAGCCAAAGTCCCAGAAGCACAACCATCACTGCAAGCCCTCCACTGATCTGTGTTTTATGGCAAAATGGCTGGACAGAAGCCTCTCCTCCGTGCAAAACACATAAAAGCCTGCTTGGAAACTGCAAGGAATAAGATTCTCTGGTCTGAGAACCCCAAGATTGAAAGGTTTGCCAAAAATCTAAATGTTATATCTGGAGGAAACTAGGCACCATCCAAACAGTGAAGCATATTAGTGGCAGCATCATGTACAGAGCAAAGTACAGCAATATCCTTAATAAAATCTGCTCCGTAGCACTAAGGACCTCAGTCTGGGCCAAAGGTTCACCTTCCAACATGACAACAACCCTAAGCACACAGCCAAGACAACAAAGGGATGGCTTAGGACATCTCTGTGAGTATCCTAGTGTTGCCATGCCAGAGACCTGACTTGAATTCTACTGAACATCTCTGGAGAGACCTGTGAATAGCTGTCCACCGACAGCCCCCAAACCAGAAAATCCCCCAATCCAGGTGTGCAAAGCTGGGTGCATCATACCCAAAAAGATGTAATTGGCTGTAGTTTTTAATTTTCAATAAATTTACAAATCAGTTCTAGAATTATTATCACTTTGTCATTATGGAGTAATGAGAGTAGATTAATGAAAAAAATTTTTTAATGATCATAGTAGCAGCCTGCAACATGACAAAACTGGAAAAAAATGAAGGGGGTCTAAAGGGGGTCGGTAGCTTGTTTTATATGGAATTGTAATATTTTCCTCCTTTGCTCCATAATATGATGGCAAATTGTACCAAGAAAGTACTGTCATGTGACTCCAAATATATGTGAAATACATTACACGTGCACTACAATTTTGATGCTACATCATAAATAACTTTGTCTTTACATCAGACACTAAAAGCCCCTCTAAAACATTAAACAGAGAATTGTCTTCACCTGTATTTTGTTCTCTTTTTCTTGCTCTTTTTTTTTACTTTATTTTTATATTTCTATCCTTGACAGGCAGACATAGGTGTGTGGAGATAAAACTACTTTTGCCTTATCTGGGCCTCTCATGTTTCAACCTCTGTTGCACTGTTACCATTACTCGCCCCCGTCATGTGAAGTGAATGCTCCAGAAATCAATACACTTGAGAGCTGGTTAGAGCTCCTTCATCTTTGGCAGTTGATGATTTGAATGGATGAATAATTCATCCTTTTAGAAAGTAGCCAGGGAGGAGATGGTGAAAGAAGTACTTCACCTTATCGCTCTTCATCTTAGAGACTGTGCAGTAATGCAATTCTGAACATTTAGCACTTAATGGTGTGGCGGTGAAGGAACATGATCTCGGCTCATTAGGGCCATCTTTAACCGTCACACACAAAGACAGTGTCCCCTCATTCCAATGTAAGGACACTAGTAGGGAACATGAAACATGAGTATAGAGAGAAAAGACTATTGTTTAAAGCCTGAATGTGGCTTTAGGGAGCAGGCCTAATGGGTATTTTTGTGTGAACTGTAAACACACATCTGATTGCTTCCAAAACAAAACACTTCATTAGTCAGAGGAGCTCTAACAAATGGCTTCAATGTACATTGTATGCAGCCCCTTTCTTTCTTTTTTAATGAATAATATAGATCTACTGCTGATGTAAGAAGTATTTAAATCAAGAAAATTACTCTCTTACTGGATTTTCACTTAATGGAAAAAAATAGGGCCAGTTCTTGGCAATACAGCATAAATTAAATGAAGCCACAAAATTTTATGCTAAGAAAAAAAATATTGGTCCACAATTATGCATGTGAACCTATCTTTACTTCTGAGTAATTCTGCCTCTCTAAGATGCTCTTTTTATACCCAATCATGTTACTGACCTGTTGCCAATTAACCTATGTAAATGCAAAACTATAATTGGTTTATGGTTTATGGCTGAACTTTCCTCACAATGTGTTCTTAGAAGTACAGATTTGAAGGTTGTAGCTCAGAACAACATTGAGGTTTGAAGTGAAGGTTGCTTTAATCCAAATATGTTAGGTCCGGCCTTGAACTTTGATGATCATAGAGAAATGAACAGTGATTACTGTGTATCATTTACAATAATTGACAGGCAGTTTAATCTGTGATGATCCCTGGGAAAATGTTCCCTGATGAACAATTAAACAGGTTCACTGGGCTGTGCTACATATGCACAATGGCTTTTTAATGAGCCTGGTCCAAACATTATGCTTGTTTTTCCACCATCACAATAGAGTATTGGAATCTCAATAAGCGAAAGATCCAGAAATTATTGCATTCTAGCTGAATGTCAGGAGTCTACTGTAATATCAGTACAAGTTTTTCAAGTTAACACATAAAAGAGGTTAACTCTTTTATAGAAGGTATATGAACTCTTGTTAATGGAACTCAAGGTGCCTTCTGTTTTGTATGGGTAAAAAAAAGTTTCCTATGGGATAAAAAAGAGATTCCGCTTCCTACTGAATTTTTAGACCATACCAGTTGCTTTACCATGCATGCTTTCGGCCTTGTTAGTACGTCCTTTGCTAGACCGTACGTGCCAGGGGGATTTGGCTTTGGAGGCAGTGCATGGAACGGCCTGACGTGATGAGATGTGCTACAGTGAGCAGGGAAATGAAGATCACTGCGGAGGAGAGGTGGGGAGGATGGTGCTCATTTCTCACTCACCACGCTTTCTTTTTCCCTGCTTCCCCTCCCCAAAACCTCTTTATAATCTACCCCAATCGGAAAAGTCATCACTGTATTCGGTGGAGCGACATGGACTTATTCACCATCAACTCTACTGCCTTTGCTTCTTTTTTCTCAGCCTTCTGACTTTAATCTGTGAAGCTCAGCGTGTTCATGTTTTTTCACAAAATAAACAACCTTTAATAAAAACTTGGCTGCATTTGCCCTTCTATCATTTTGCACGATATCACTATTTGAAGACTAGAGTGCCTTAGAGACCTGTGATTGAAAAAAAAAGAAATAATTTTTCATTCATTGAGCATATCCAAGGGATGTAAATAGTGTGATGATTGGGCTGTCACACATTTGTAAGGGATCAGGCCATGAGAGAGTCAGCTAACGTTTCCTATTGAAATGTGCCTATTCTAGAAGGAAATGGGAAATGATCATCAGAGATGACAGATAACTAAAGTGCTCATTAAGATTTTAACACATTCTCAAGTGAGGATGATGCAAGCATCCAAGGCTAAGTTTGCAAGGCATTATCTAGGCTGTGATCATATGACTCTCAGGAAGAGGATGTCAAGTCACGGAAACTTTGATGGCGGAAGCTTATTTTTGTGCCGTCGCAGACACATGATACCATCCATAACTCTGATTATAATGCAGAACATGAGTTTATAAGACATTGCAGGGTTCTCTATAAAAATTAGACTAGATATTATCAGGAATTTAGGATATTTAATAAAGTTCTAATTTAAAATACAGTGCTAGTTTGCAGGAGACAACATTCATGATTCCACTTAAGTGTCCACCAGTGAGTGAACAGTTAATTATCTCAACTCTAAAGAATAGACATTCGGTGTCACCCAGATGAGGAGAGCTTACTATTTGAATCTTGTTCATTTCCCTGAAACCATCCTAGAGAGTTTTTCCTTGCCACTGTCAGACTGGCTTGTTCAGATATAAACTTAGAGACTAATTTATGAATAAAAGCTTTATATTCTAATCCATTTATTTTTTTTAAAGTTGCTTTAGACATTGTTAAAAAAAAAGCTACACAAATAAAACTAAACTGAAATTTATTGAATATGAGTGATATTTGAATGAGTCCAAATACTTAATGCTATTTTAAATTTCAGATGTCTGCTAGTTCATTCTCTCTTTACTAAATATGACTGGAAATAATTATAAACATTATATATAAATACCTCACAAAACTCCTGGTATACAAAGACAGGTTAGGCAGTTTACATTGATAAATAATCCATGCTAGCTTTGGTCCTTTGCCAATAGATTTCTTGTAAAAAAATTTTAAAAGATATGAGGCACAGGGGGTTGTGTCACCTTATAAAGCAAGCAACTTGCTAATGACTTTTTCAGGAGCTAATTTTCTGCATTGAGGCACAGCCCATAAAAGGAGGTTATTTCATCCATCCAGGGATAGATAGAGATTTAACTGCCTTCTCTGTTTATTGTTTTCTACTGCAGAATTTTTATAAATTGTACACAGGATGCACATTTCTGTGATACTAGCATTGTGATTTATATTGCCCCTTCACATAGTGGCTCTCAAAAAATAGTTTGAATCAGAAAAATGGAATGTAGTAGAAAGCCGATTGACAGGAACAGTTGTGTGACATTAAAAAGTTGACAGTGCAATATGCATGTTGTCTAGAATATAAGGATCATTTAATCCAGCACTAACCTGTGTTTATAAGAGCAGGTTATTCTCGGAATGCTGAGGCATGTTCTACCACTTTTTAATGTGACTATTTTTCTCCCTATCAGTTTTATTATTTTATATCATTACTGTATATAATTGTATTTTATGTAACTATACAACAATCATATTCATCATGTGTTTCATAAGTATGTAAAGAAGGAGGCACAGAAATAAGCACAGCTTGATATAGCCTTAAATATGCCTGTGTCTGAAAATACTAAGGCTTTAGCTCATCTTGCAAACTGCACTGGGGACCAACTGCTACATGCACACTGCTAGGAGCTCAAATTGGGGTTTAAAAGCTGCAGTAAAGTGGTGGAAAAGGTCGGGAATAAAGCCACCAAAAAGCTTTGGATTGGAGAGGAAATTTTAACAAAAGAAAAAGACAACCAAACAGAGAGAAAAAGATTTATACAGTGATAGGTTTGATTATTTTAGATGATTCGATTCGATTATTTAAATTTATTGTCATTGTGCAGAGAACAAATACAGAGCCAATGAAATAAAGTACTGTAAAAAGAACAAGATAGTACGGTACAGTAACATTTCCCATAATTTCCATTGCCAAGTGTGAGATCAACCCCATGGTCTCGATTCACTCTACAGAAAGTCAATAAAAGGCATCCTTGTAAGGTTTTTAAACCATTTGAACTGACTATTCTAGTTTTTGACCATTAGAAATTAAGATGGTTAATGACAACATGCTCAAAGACTGTTGCTCACATAGTTATGCTTGTTCCATGAAGGTCTGACATATTTACTGTGACTCAACGACCTATGATGTTCCTGAGAATCAATTGCTATTGCTGCCTGCTGAAGAATATCTTACATATTGTTTTGAGATTGTCATGGATTGTTCTACACAGATACACTGAGGACTACTACCCTGAGGACACACATGCTTAATCCATCATCTAGTGGACAATTTAGCCTATATATTACACATTTAAAATGAATAATATAATATTATACAACAATAAACAATAATAATGCTAATGAAATCGAAAAAGTCCATTATGCTACAGTATATAGCTGTGGAATGGTAATGACTCATAATATAACTATTCAATGTAAACCAGTAGAGAATGGTTCCCATTTGAGTCCCTCTCGAAGTTTTTATCTCTTTTTTTTTAGTCTCCCTATAATTGTTAAATTTTAAAATACTAAATAAATAATTGAATGAAAGCTGCAATTGCATTTTTTTAATTGCTTCCTAAATCGTCGCAGTACAAATTAACTTGGTTTATGATACTGTATACTGATATGTACAGTATATTGATTAAGTAATTTGATTGTTATATCCCCAAATAATGTCTCTGTGGCAATTAAGGGTTTAACCACTGACTGGATATACATGAAAAACAGGATACCTTTTTAACACTCACGGAGCCTCATTTATCAATCTTTTAAAAAGAATTTTCAGTTGCAGGTTAATGACACAACTTATTTTTATATAGTGACACCTACAAACTTCCCTAAAATGTGTTCATACAGCTGACAACAATGATCAGCATAACGGCAATAATATTCAAATATTGAATATATAATATAAAAATATTAAGAAATTGTTCAATATTCCATCAGTTGAGACATTAGTTTATGGCCTAAGGCTATGTGCAGACAGACCAGCCCATCCTCCGTTTACATGATAATGATATTAGGATTTATTTGGTCTTCACTTAAAGGTTGTATTTGTTTGCATTTCTAATTTCTTTATTTTACATTATCAATAATGTCAAGAATATTAATATACTGGTTTTCGTAAAAAGTTCCTTGTCCCCGACCTAATGAACAAGCATGACGGTGTGTTTTGTCGGAGACTCCAATGTACTTCTATTAGTCATGCTGGATATAGTCTTCTACTAAATGCTGTAAAAGTAATTATAAAATAAGCAATTAAAATGTAATAGTATATTCCACCTACAAGAGTGCATGCTTTCAACAGGTTTACATTAATTAGGGTTTTTTTGTGCAAATTTACACACAGTCTAGAGCATAAAGTAGAATACAAACATTTTTAAAATTCATGGGATTCTCATAAATTTGTTGTGTAAATGCTTAGGCAAAAGCTTTATGCATAATCTGTTTGTTTTCAGCATGATAAATGAGGCTTATTGTGTGGTTTGGAAGTAATTTTTTGTTAAAATAGGAGTGGCCATCTTGTGCATAGTCTGAGTCTATTTAATAGAGCTAGTGGACCCACCACATGCACAGTATATAAAACTTGTTGGACAATAGGTCCCCCTCTAACCTGCCCACATTTGAGATGAACACTCTTCTTGTTATTGTTTCTCAACTCTTAGCATGGTTGGAGAAAAATAATTGCATCGACCTTTTCCTGTGTTTAAACATTTCGTAATAACTATTTTATTTTTCAGAACAAAAAGATGGTTCTTGTCCTGCAATAAGAACTTCAAAGTCGTTTGAAGACAAAGCTCAACTGAATAAACAACTTATAAGTCTTATAAGGAAAATGCCCCCAAATTAAAATAATGGACCAATTAAATACAAGTCTCTTGTTGCTATTGCATAATGGCCTTTGAAAAAATAAAAATTATATATTAACGTATGTTTTTAACGTTTATGTATAAGCACATTGGTATCCTCAGCATCTTGCAATTCTGCAGATCCATGTTATACAGCTATTATATTATTTGCTGTTAGCAAATGACTTGTTATTTTTTATGTATAATAATAATAATAATAATAATAATAATAATAATAAGAAGAAGAAGAAGAAGAAGAAGAAGAAGAAGAATTTAAAAATTTTGAAACTAGGAACAATTGCCCACCAGTGGTTTTAAAAATAAATGTGCAGAATGACATGGAGAAAGCCTTATTTTATTCCAGCCAAGACTATATATGTCTCTCATTAGAAGCCATTTAAATTATTAAACAGAGTAACACCTCTCCTTTATTTGTTGTTAATTAGATAATTTATTGTAATCTGTCTTGCAAAATGACATTGTTATCCATGATTGAGAAGGTGCATATGAAATGCAAATTATTTTGATGATGTTTACAGGTCTGTGCCACTTAATATGTTACTCCTGTTCGATAAGGTAAGTAACAATAAATATTAGCATTTATAGACAAAATAACTAGGATTTCTAGAGAAATTTCTCTAAGATTTTGTTATATTCTCTACAGGTGTCTAGCAATTTTTGAAACATAGAATTACAGTGTGAGTTGTCATTTGTTAATAAGATCTAATATTACTTTTTTTACAGAAACATATATTGTAGAAACAATGTCCACACAACAAATCTGTCACTAATGCCATTATAGCTGGGTTGTTTGTTCTGGCATAGAAAGCACTAAAGTTTATATTATAAGTATCAAATCAAGTATATAGAAAGTTTATTATATGAGACACATCCATGAATTAAATTTGAAAATTAAGGTAGTGGTGTGTTCAGAAAATAAATGTTGTCTACAATGGTGTCTAGCATTACATAAATGTTGTTTAAAAAGAAAATGTTAAACAAGGCTGTACTCACATAATCTTTTAAAATTATTATTTCTTGGTGAAGTATTTTGCAGAAATCCAGGATGCCAAAGTTACCAGTTTACCCAAATTAATTGCTCAGCACAATCTCAAATTCTGAAGAATAGGCACACCAGATGTTTTCTATCAGCCTAACAGAATGACCATAAACTCCTGGACTGTGTTTTTGATTGGATCAGCAAGCAGCTCCCCTGATGGCCTTATTTTAGACTTTTCAGATGGCTATTGCTGGTTGTTTAGTTGCTCCTGTTTGCTTCTTTCTGTTCTCCACATGCAAATTTAAATCTGAATATCCAATAAAAAAATCAAGGTAAAGAAATTGTAATTGATTATTGATTAAGTTACCTACAAAGCCCTAAATAGTTTTGGCTCCTATGTATCTATCCAGTCTTTCAACACACTACAATCCGTCATGCTCTTTGAGATCTCAAAACTCTGGACTTCTAGTAATTCCTAGAATAGCAAAGTTGACTAAAGGTGGTAGAGCATTCTTACATGTAGTTTCTAAACATTGGAATAGTCTTCCTGACAGTGTTCGGGGCTAAGACACACAGTTGAAGCACAGATTAAAGACATATTTTTTTAACAAGGCCTACATATAACACATATCACATATCATATCCTTGTGCTCCAGTACATCTGATCAAATGCACATTATCAACTTGTGCTTGTTAATATTATGAACCGCAGCTACGCTAATTCCTCTCTACTGTTTTTCTTTCTCTACCCATCCTAAGGCATCTCGAGGTTCCACCAGCTCCTGTTGTGTCCCACCTCATGAAGATTATGGACCTTCAAAGAAATAGATGCTGAGCCCGCAAACATCCCGAACCATCTGGAGATGTACCAGCGCCATTTGGATCCCCACTTAATTTAGAGTTTGGACATTGGACCTCTTCAAGGCTCTGGCATGAAGAAGCTGGTGTTTTTTTAATCTACAATATGATGATCTCAAATGTTGAGCTATTTTATAAGTTGCTCAGTAGCTCTTAGTTCCACAACGCCAACTGACTGAATAAGACCATAGAAAGGACATTAGTCATAATCACACACTCCGGTACTGATGGTAGTTCTCATTCTCCAGTGTTTTGTATTGTTCTAAGATTTATAATCACACTCTTGAAAAGCGCTAAGTCTAAGTCAAGACAAGTCTTAGTCCCACTCAGCTGTGGTGGAATCTAGGAAGAGTTCTGGAAAGAGCTACAGTATGCATAAATGAATTTCCCAAAACACAAAATAATTGAAGCAATGTTTTAAACAAGAGTGACCAAAATTCCTTAAAAATGATTAAGAAATTCCTACAGAAATATATATTTGTTATTGACTGGTTCAATGTACTTGAATTATAAGCTTTTTTTTTCCTTCCAAAAAATGTCAGCTTTTATGAAGCATGGCACAGTCACAGTTCTTGATGAAATACTAATCTTGTGCATTACATTAGTAACACCTGGTTGCTAATTACTCTATTAATGACTGTGGAAGTAGGAAGATTTCATCACAGAATGAAGCCATGAACTACAGATATGAGGAAAAGAGATGAGAAGACTATATGCAATAATGTGGCACACAAGACAACAAACAAAAAATTCAACAAAGGCCACACACACACACACACACACACACACACACACACACACACACACACACACACACACACACACACCCATCCCACAATGCTCCAACTATGATTCCTGATGTGTGAACTACAGTCTAGAGAGCCAGGTGAGATGTTTCTTAACAGTTATGGGCACTTAAGCGAACATGAAACATTGAGAAGGATGTCACAGCTATTCTCAGCCAACCAAGAAGGCAGAGCAACATCCTCATCTGATCAAGGAGGTGGAGCAACATCCGGGGCAGAGAAAATTAGCATAATGACGTCTGAGGTTGATCAGGAAGGTGGAGTGACACCCGTGGTGAGGCCTTTATCCATAATGTGTCCATTGTAGGGCATTGTAGGGATAGAGGGACATTCCCAGCTGAGGTATGAATTGTTTAGACAAGTGTTCTAGCCTGGTTGGGAGCCCCTCTACTCAAAAACATAATGTAGCTTCAAGCAATTCTAGCATGGTACTGATCCAATCTTCCTTTCTCTTTTGCTCCCACATCAGGTTGTTCTCCAAGAGTCTCTGCCAAACTTTAAAAAATCTACTGCATCCATCTGTCAGTCAAGCAATTGCAGATTTTTTATTATGTAAAAGTGCGAACGAAACAACCAAAACCCTGAAAACAAGAACATAAACATTAAATAAGGATGCAAGGCAAGAAATAGAAACAATAAGCTATAATGTGGCACACATTATAAAAGATAAACATATATGGATTGATTTATACATTTGAAAATTATATTTAAATATCTTTTATCTTTTTTTTTTTTACTGTAAAGCTGCTTTGGGACAATGTCCAATAATTAAATGCGCTATACAAAAAAAACTGAATTGAACATGACAACAAAAGCTTGTTAATGAGGCACTGAAAACTAGAATTTGAATAATGCTAACAAGGCGAGGTGGGATGCTAACAAGGTGAGAGTGATTAGTAAAGCATGTGATGTGCTGGGGTTGATGGGTAGTGTATTTCTGTTATCCATAAAAGGCTATATTTGTTTTTTCTCACTTGTTGTTAGATTTATTTATTTTTTGTTACTTTTAGGTGGAAAATAGTACATATTAAAATTGTTTTAGGGCCTGATAAATAAAAATATATAACTGCTGGAGGGTGTACATTCTTCCCCCCATGGCTGTAAAATATAAAACAGTTAAATATTTTTAATTCTAAATGTTTGTATGCTTCCTTATCCTGCACTTTGTAGAGGAAAATAATTTATAGCAGTAATGAATCAGCACAGCACATGCCACCAGAATATCAATATAATGCGTGTATGCTCGCACACCTGCCTAACAAATAAAATTTAGAGCATTGATTTATTGATGTCCACTGTGAGATAACGCAATACTTAATCAAGTTCAACTACGCTAGAACATTTCATGCTTCAAAGACACTGATATGCTTAGCTTAAAGACAGGTGGCCTGAGGTTAAATGTCTTTGCCCAAGTCATTAGCAGATGCAATGTGAGAACAAGCAGACATACGTCTATCTGGTTCTGCTTACGATCGCCAAGTATCAGTGCTTGTGTGCCAGTTGAGCTCAACTAAGTCATTTAGACCACAATTACTTCCAACATAATCACGGACCTCATAACACCTCAAATCATTGTGAACATGCATTTCAAGGAAGGAGAGTTAACTGAATTCAGTCTGGCTGTCTGAGCTTTCAGTAAAGACATCCCCATATTTGCTGTCTGCCCAGCTCTTTCCCTTCCTTGCTGCTTTCCTTTTTGGTTAATCCCATCAGGAATTCAATTTACTCCCCCTTCAATTATCAGCTTTCTCATTGACTGTTTTAAAAGGAGAAGATTTCCTTAAATCCCACTCGCTATAATTAGGGCTTATGTGTGGATAACAGAGAACCGAAGTGGATCAAAGGTTGAATTCATTTCAAGAAAGGAGCCAAAAGAGCTGTGCATTCACTAGATTGGACCATGTCACAAAGAGCTGACATAATTATGTAAATAACACCAGCAAAAGCAAGCTCACTTCCAGACGGCAAGTGTGATCTGTCGCAACATTTGTGCAGCATTTAGTCCTCTTTTTAGATTAGACTTGTTAGCTTGTGCCACCTAGTGGATTAACTTCGACTTATTGCTTGTGATGCTACATCTTCACTAACTGTTGATTGCAGAAATTCTGAACCGACCCGTGCCTCTGATTCATGATATGCAAATCATACAAATTACACGCTTAGTGCTTAATCGTAGGTGTAACACATTTATTTAGATTCTTTTTGGGTGGATAATTTGGTATCTACTGGTAAGGAAGTTGCACACGATTGTGATTGTTTTGTCATGAACTTTACTTCTGTTTTGCCAGAATGCATGACTTTTGTGTGTATGTATGTATGTATGTATATATGTATGTTTGTATGTATGTATGTATGTATGTATATGCATTCATGCACACACACATGCATGCATGTATGTATGTATGCGTGTATGTATGTATGTATGTATGTATGTATATGTAGGTTATATATTAATGTATTTACTCTGCTTTTCCCCTGTTGTTTACATTAGCAAAGTAGGCTTTCTCAGAGCAAGGTGCACACCCGCACATATGCATGCTATCTAAGAAGTGTCAAAGCTCCATAGTTACTGTTCTGAAGTGTTTGCCAGGACATACTGAAGACGGATTGTGGATGTCAGGAAGTGTATGATATTTATCAGCACTCTCATCATGGATATTGAGAAGTTCTAGTTTATTTATAGACACAGACAGACAAGACAGACAGACAGACAGACAGACACACACACACACACACACACACACACACCTTCATTGGCAATTATTATTTCAAAGTATACACTTAAAACCTGACCCTGTCCTTAAACACAATAAGCAAAACATTTTATATTTATAAAAGTTCAAAAACTGTTTTAAATTAAAATGCTTGAGTGGACATCGAGATATAAAACACACTCCCTACACACAAAAGGAGGCTGTACACTTCCCACAATATATGTTCTCATTAAGTGAGAATGAATATTTTATGTGGTACATCATTGGGGTTTTTTCTGAAGGATCATGTTACCGTGGCACAAAAGTGAACATAGCTTGTCCTAGATCCTGCTTTGATGAAAATTAAAAAAAAAACTGGTCTAACTGTGCAGTCCACCATGGGGTTAACTGCTATTTAAAAGGACCTGTGCTTAACTGTGCTAGCTGTATGCCAATATCGGCCACTTGGACTTCTGGCGTCGCCTGAAGCTCGCTCCATCACTCCTCCCGAGCCCTTGAGCGCAGAGAGTGGGCGGGGCGAGGCGCGCGCCTCTCCGACGCGCCGAAACTGCGCTGGACTGGTGTGATGCACGCGACACCTCCTGCTCGGCGCTAGCGTTCTCACGCGCGCTACTATGCAGAGAAATTACATCCAGCAGCGCGCAGAACAGTGGCGTTGAGAGCGCGAGCGCTTTTCGCTGTCCTATATATTTAGACGAGAAGGACGAGTTCGGTTCCAGCTTGGATTGCGCGAAGCTTTGCTTGGAGGAGGCGAGATCGCGAGAGCTCATGCACCACAGTAAGTGCACTTGGTAGTTGTGGATTGCTTAGTAGTTTTAAAGAGAGGAGCGGTAAAGACGCACGGGGTCAGGCTCGAACGCAGGGCTGGACACGCGGAATGCAAGAGGGAGCGAGCCTTGATCATCTCATTTTCCCCCATGTCCTTTCTTCCTTTTCAATGGAATATTTTCATCTTTATTTGAATCAGGACAACCAGACAGACTGAGTTTACAGGATAGCGTGGGCTTATTATTATTATTATTATTATTATTATTATTATTATTGTTATTATCATTATCATTATTATTACTGTATTATTATAACAGACTTCTTCCATTTAAAATACTAGATAAGTCCTGGAAATGCTATTGCTATGATTATTCTTATTCTGTGCCTATATAAAAGAGTTGTATTATTATTATTATTATTATTATTATTATTATTATTATTATTATTAATAATTGTTTTTACACTCCGCCCATACTTCACAATGTCACACAGTTGACCATAAACCAGATATAACTTCGCCTCCAATCTAACCTGCCTAAGGCCTTTCTTATCTTACTGTTGTTAAAACATCCTAACTGGACAGGAAAGCAACCAATCTGGCAACATGGTATATAATACAGTCTCAATTCAAGATTTCCTGTGATTATAGCTGTCTGCTGACTCCTGTCGTACATCAGATTAGTCTAGACATGACATAAAAGTCTAGACGTAAATCTGAAAGTTGTTAGGAGCCATTGTATTACAGGCTGTAGTAAATAATGAATACTACAGCGAACGCTGAGTTCACATGCCAAAAGAGGATATTAGGGGAAAATAGCCCTGTTGTCTTCAGCAGCAGAAGTCATTATAGCAGTGGGATATGAAAACTAATCCTAGTATCTATG
The DNA here is from genome assembly GCF_014805685.1 of Silurus meridionalis. Lineage (NCBI taxonomy): Eukaryota > Metazoa > Chordata > Actinopteri > Siluriformes > Siluridae > Silurus > Silurus meridionalis. The sequence continues at coordinate 10,759,533 of NC_060884.1, read as the reverse complement.
AATGGAAATCGCACTATTCTTTCTTTCTGTAGGTGTATGTATCGTGTATTTCGTTTTTGCTTGTGCTTTTTTCTGTCCTTGGCTGCCAGGGTTGGCTTTCAATGGATCATTTTCTAATGTCACTCACTGTCAGTCCAGAACAACTGTCAGTGTAAAGAACATCTGTTTTATATGTTTTACTTTTGTTTGGAGCACTTATGTTCATCATGTATTCTGCTCTTACTTTACAATGAGAAAGATTCCAACAATTGGTTTGTATTATAAAGAAGACTCCACTGTTGTTTTAGCATTTTTAATTTGAGTAACAATTGTTTTGTTTAATCTTGTGATGAAGTGTCCTAAAAAGAAAAATATGAGAATTGTGTTTAATGACTGTAGTCTGTTGTTACATAGGGGAATGAGAGGACAGCACTTTTCAGGGTGAGCATGCTGCAACCTGGCTGCCTGTCAGAAGTGATGTAGTGCAAAAGTGACATTAAAAAGATTCCACAGTAGTTACATTTAGAGACATGTCATAAAAATTTCATAGCATGTTCACTGGCTGGGAGAGTGTCATTGGTGGCATTTCCATTTTATGTGAATATTTGTTTTTTGTGTGGTTTTTTTTCTATTACAAGTTCTGCAAAAGATATCACAGCACACTTAGATTTCTGTTTGTTAAGATATGCCACAACAAACTGTTTTATATAATCAGGACAGCCAATTAATTTTTTTACTGTCTTATCTCCTGTAAGCAGACACACAAGTACAACTGTCCCATATTAGATGCAGTTTGCAGCCAAAAGAATATTTGTAGTCTCACTTGTGGTCAGCTAGATAACACACCTGTCCTCCCTGGATAAACTTCCAACAATATTTGGGAAATGTGCAAGTCTGGTAAACTGGCACAAACTATTTCACAAATAAATATAGAAAAAAAAAAGTTTGGGGGAAAAATATAAATTTAAATCATTTTGCACCATTTTGCAAACTGTGATATGCTCTTCCTATCTTCAGCAGAGCTTATGTTTGATGACTGTGTGTATTTCTGCACTCATTTTATTGTGGTTTTCACTGTGCAGACTTGCTCCTTTAGGGAAATGCTGAGCTTCTCAGGATCTTGTTGCTACTAGCACAACTTCTTGCGTGTGCAAAGTGTAAATCTCCTGGACAGCTTAAGTATCGAGAAACATGGTACTTACTCTGCGTACAAGTACATTTACATATAGAATAGGCTCGGCTGGGTGCTTATCAGAAATGTTATTTCTCCCAGCATTTTCTGAAGTCTATTAGACTGTACAGTATGGCAGACCGAAACCACAATAAGACAAATGCTCAGTGTCACACCCCTTATTTTGCTGCACTCTCATTTTGAAAATGAAAAGTAAGCACAGCAGAGTCTTATTTTTTATGGCATTAATATGTACATGAAAACTAAGCTTATGGTGATCTAGTCACTTTTTTGGTCACTACCCACTGTAAAATGTTTTCCCTTTTCTATGTGTGCTGCTTACCAAAATACAGTGAGTGGGTAATGTCATATCAACATGGCTTTGACGTTAATCTCCGACAGACCCATGCTCATGGTTGATGTTAAGCTGAATAGGGTCCAAGTGAAATTGATCAAAGACAAAAATATATAATGACAGGACTGCAGATACAAGCCCTAGCCATAAAAAAAAACAATAGACAAACAAAACTAACAGAAAACAATTCAGTTATATATGTCTAATTATGTTAATGCATTGTGACAATTTTGATAAATGGTGCATTGAATACAGGGTAGCAACACACCACTGATGCCAACATAAGATTAGTAGGCAATGGGATATCAATAGTGCTCTGAGTGTATAATAGTGTTATGTCTGAGTTAAAGAAAGAAATGCTTCATGTGTTATGAATGCTTATTTGTCAACCTTTGATCACAAGCAAAGCGAGTTTGAATGAATATTGACCCTGACTAGGAGAAATTTTTACAGAAGATAACGGGGTGAATGATTAATATTAAAAACAAAAAAGAATTTCCTTTTATGAATAAAGTTGTAAAAATGCTATGACTGTTAAACACAACCTCAATATTTAAGAAATCATAATCTTAAAAAAAAAAAAAAAAACAGTCTTTTTGTAGTTGTTTATTCTTGGGAGGTACGGAGCGGGCTGACTACGTAACTTGTAAATTTCACTACCTCATTGTTTTACCAGTGGATATAATCACTTTTATTGCATCATGCTTAATCCCTTGATTAAATAGGATCTCAGCAGTTAAGCTTTTGAGCTCATGACTAGTAGGTTGTGAGTTCAAATCCCGAATGTGTCAGATACTCACTGGTGAGCTTTTAAGCAGGCCATTTAATCCTCAGTGTATCAAGAACAGTATCTCATTGTGTTACGTTCTCCCTCATTTTAAGGTCAGGCTCACTTAAAGCATTTGCCAAAAAAATAAAATGTAAACGTGTTGGATAGGATGTGCCAGGTTTGTGCTTTGACTTGGGCTCGAAGAGAGTGTGTCTGAAACAGGGTATTTGAAATGTTTCTCTTAATATCCACTCAGGTTTTGAAAAAGAGAGTTAAGACGTGATACACAATTGATACAGAGGACAGGGCATTGGCATTTGGTGAAGCAACTTGTGAAATCTCTTGTGTGGTGTTTCATTATTTATTGCAAGAAAAGGACAGGAGTGAGTGGGAGCTAAGTAACCAGATATGATGGGTGCTTAAAATATTTTCCTTTGTTACAGCATTTAGACAACATTATCTATTGAAAAATTAATGCTATTTGCTATTTTATTTTTATTTTTCCCTGAAATGTTATTTAAAATATCCTACTTTAAAGGGGTTAAAATGGATATACTGTGTCCAACAAGTGGAATGTGGTTCGTCAAACCAGAAAAAAAATATAGTTAAGATAAAATGATAATGGCTTTTTTTTTAAATATGACTTCATGGAAAATGAATTGAGAGACTGCTATTATGCAGTCAAGATTATATTTCAAGATACAAACCCTTAAGGAATTGCAATGGGCATATGTTCAACATGTACTATAATAAATGCATATAAACCCTTTCCCCCATCCTGATCTTTAGTATTGGTATCTTTTCCTAAAGGCTGAGTCATGCAGTTTTGAGTTTGTAATTGTGAAGCCATGTGGTTTCATCTGAGAATCGATAATAATGTCTATAATAACTAAACCTGATGTCAAATCCGATGCCAGGAAAAGACTTGTGGCCAGTGGGATATCAAAGGTGTATTTATGGGCAGTAGATGTGGTGACAGTAAAGGACAGAATTGCAGATTGAGGTACAAAGGCACTTTAAACAATTGGATCACAAATTAAAATGTGTAAGAATTCAAAATGCAAACTGGTCTGATTTGATCTGTGAAGAGCATTTGGAAAAGCTATGGCAGTTAATTCATACGTTGTGCCAATTTTAACTTCTCGCCTTTTTTCACTCCTTGGCTTGTACAAATTAGTGAATCATTAGACGAGGGATTCTTTGTTGCCAGGACACCCTTTAACTGTAAAATTATTTCCTATAACCCGTAAACTGATTTATTTTATTGACATTATTTACTTGTTTACAAAAATATTGCTTCAATTTATTGGAGCCATCGGTTCCTATACATTTTACTCACAGAAGTTCAGAGTTGGCATTATTATATCCTTACTTTTTTCCTTTTAATTACTAAGGACACATAGCTTGTAAGGGTCACAGTAACACATATAATGTGGTTTGATGTTGGTTGGTTGTGATTTCCAATGTATAAAAAAAATAAAATAAAGCAGACCCCTAATAAGGGCCAGTGGCCATGTTGAGAACCACAAAAGTGTGGTATGAACAGTTTATATTGACACTGTATAGCAGCACTTAAGAAACTGTGCTAGTTTTTCCCAGAAATCTCTGCTGGTCAGCGTCTGGTTAATTTGATATGGATAATTTGCATCAGTCAGATGAATTAATAAAAATTTTGAGTGTGTTTAACCACAAATTTCAGCCAGTCTAGGTCAATAGCAATCCTGTTTTACAGTGTAACTGTCCACATTGATAAAAACAGACATAAGTGTTGAAGCGATTGCTAACCTGTGTAAGGCTGCATGGTATTTGTTAAGCAAAAATCCCAAGAAAGTTACACAAAGCATATAAAAACCTATTTCTCATGTCTGTCTCTCAATGATTTTTCATTGTCAGTTAAGGATTTTCATTGAGTGAACGGAGCATAAACAAACGAAAAATGGCAAATTAATACCTCCTCAAAGGTCATGAGGATTATTTAATGAATTTCATGCCCTACATCTGTGAAAATCCATGAAAAGCAAGCTTGTTTGAAAACAGTAAAGTAAATCAGAGCGGCATTTGCCCTTTAGTATCTGTTACAGGGCGTGGGCACCAAAAATCTCTACATGCTGTAGTAAACAGATACACTTTATTTGGTGTTAAGCTTCCATTCCCATGAAAGTAATTCTTTTTTGTTTGCAGGTCAGCATCATTTTTATGAGAACCTGTGTTTTATTGTTTAACTGACTTACATCAATTGGGAGAGAACAAATAGCACCAACATTCTATTTATACGCATAATAATAATAATAATAATAATAATAATAATAATAATAATAATAGTCATTATTATTAATAATAATGATAATTGTAATTATTACTGTAAATGTTATTTATTCTAAATAAATCTGACTTTTTTCTTCCCTTTCGATTAAGCTCTTGACCCGCTGTGGACACTTTTGAATCACATAGACAGTTAAAGTGTATTCCAGTAATGTTTTTTGTGAATCTTGTCTGAGAATATTTCTTCAGATGAAAGGAAAAAAAGCACTATACAAAACTAGTGCAATGCCTCATACATTTTAATAAGGTTAAGTTTTACTATAGAGAGGACAGAGCATGTTGCTCCCTTTAACCGTTTCTTCTTAACTATTGTCTGTCATCCTTGTGAATTGCTTATGCAATCCTGGTGCAACATGCTTCCACCTTTGGGGATGTGTCTAATTGTGGGCTTAATAACAGCAGCGCAGCTTGACAATCCACTTGTGGATCACTCAGAGCAGAGGGACTGTTTTATTGTTACCCGTTAATGTTCTTCCTGATATCTTTTTCTCCATTGGAATAACCTGTTATGGGTTAACCTGCCTAGCAATTTCAGATTTGCTACTGATATCTGACCAGATATGTTGAAGGTGTAAATGTTGATATGTTAAAGGTGCCCCTAAGCAGTGCTCTTTTGAAAATGTGTAAATTTCTTCTCCTTCACAAAGAAAAGTTGCTCAAAATGTGATAATGTCAGTATTTAATTATTCATCCACCTTAAAAACCTTGAACCTTTCCATGTATTGTAGTGTTACAACATGGGACTGAAATGAAACTAAAATGCATAAATATTCACCTCATTGCCGTGAAATCCCAAATTTAGTTGTGGTGTAACCACTTGCTATCAGTAGGCATATAATTAGTTTAATGGATAAATACATGATAAATGCATCTGTACAAAGAAACCCAGCGGTTTGTTAGAGACCAAACCTTCCAGTGGGACAACAGCCCTAATTATACTGTCAGTGCTTCATTACAATTGTTCAAAGCCAAGAACCTGAATATGTTAGAATGACCCATTCAAATCCCAGATTCAATCTAGTTAAAAAAACCTGTGGGAAGACTTGAAAATTGCTTTTCAAAGACATTGTCTATTTCATCTGACAGATCTTGAGCAATATTTTTCCAACATTGACCTAAGGGGGTGATTACTTATGCAAACAAGAACTGTTTATTGGTGTAATTATATATACCTTATTTATTTTAAAAAGCACTGTGAGAAGCAAATCTCTCTCTCTCTCTCTCTCTCTCTCTATATATATATATATATATATATATATATATATACAAATTGTAAAAATTACTTAATTTACAATGCAATATTGTTTTGAACATACTTCATCCTATATGCAGTTTGTATGCTGTTTAAAGTCCTGGTACAGGCCTGCTCACCAAACCCAAAACCAGAGCAGGAAGTGTATTCTGTGATCACAAAATTGTGTTAAATTTTATTTAACCACATCCAATTAAAGCTGTGTTTGGCTCTATGTAAGTTTTCAGTGTAGGTTGCCAAGTTAAGTGTTGTTTAAAGTGTTGGTGAAGTACCTAAATAAATGTTTTGCCAATGAAGGGAATTTGCTTGACGTGTCAGAGAAGGTCTGTTAATGAGATTCATTCTGAAACTTTGCCTTTAGGAGATATTAGATTAGAGTTTTGATTGCCATGGCGTTTCATTAAGTTAAAATGTGGTATTTGAAATGCCATAGTTCACTCAACAGCATAGTTAAGGGTCAAGGGACTAGTTGTTCAATTCTAGTTAATCAATAGGCATGTAATGCATACAGCGTCTTTCAAGACCTCATCATGCATTTTCTCTCTTTTTTGTAAAAGCTACATGCAGAGGAAGAATACTAGATAGATAGATAGATAGATAGATAGATAGATAGATAGATAGATAGATAGATAGATAGATAGATAGACAGAAAGACAGAAAGACAGACAGACAATTATCAATAAATAAACAAATATATGAGTAGTAAATTAAGATAATCATAGCAAACATACATTGCAGTATTGTCTTAAAGCATAAAGGCTTCAGGCTGCTGATTAGAACTTTGCGAGTTCAAGCCTCAGCATTGTTGGGCCCTTGTGCAAACCAATTAACCCTATGCTTGATCGCCAGGGCATGCAAAGAAAACTATTTTACTGTAATGTATTTAAGATGGATAATATTGGCTGCTGCTGTCTTTTTTAATCCTGTAAGAGACAATGATTTGAGAAGCATCAGAAACTGGGTGTGCATGTGCTAGAATTAGATTGCCATCTTTTCTGTGTTTTTGCTTGTCAAGTGCACTAGAAAGCCCTTCATTGCCTGTTTCCAAAAGCTGAAGATCTTCAGTGAATACCGAGGCCTCTTGAGCGAGCCAATATGAAATTTTCAAGAGGATCAAAAGTCTTCTACACCCTTATCATTACACAGATGATGATTTGGTCTGCATTACTCTAAAATAACATACTCTGAATGCCCAAGGCACATCACAAAATAATAATTTCCCCCAAAAATGTGTGAGCAGGGTTTGGTCATGTTCAGTCTCTGAATTTTAAAATGTTAGAAATTGTTAAATTATGTTGGACTGAGTTTTTATAAATCTACATAGCCTGAGGAAAGTGGTCCATGCTATGATGTGCTAGCAAGGAAACACTAAGTGCATGCCCTAGGCCTGTATTCACACCAGAGTTAGGAAATCTGAACTAAACACTTTTCATCAGTCTTAAGATTAAATGACGAGAAGAGTGAAAATTTGTGAGACACACTGTTCTAATGGGGTGTTTAATCATATGACAAATTTGAGCACTCATAGACTTCAGAAAGAGTTTGATATTTGTTATTTGTCTGGATATATATTACAGGCCTTATTTGACTGGTAATACTCTAAAGTGACTTGAAAGAACTGGCATATCGACACTGATGCCTCATGTGTACTGTGGAAATAAATATTTAGTAAATTAAACTGACATTTAATTTAACAATGGGCATGGAGGTCCAAATAATAGACATTTGTTGGATGAGCATAAGATGTGGTCTTGCTGTACAAAAAGTTCCAAATTGCTAGTTCTATATAAAGAGTGTGACCTTTTATAGGTCCTGTACAATTACAAAGCCAGAGGACATTGCAGATGTACCAGTGTTAGAAAGAGCCTTCACATTATCCAATAATATTTACTCTATAAAATTAGAGTCAGAGAGCTGAACCTTGTTTGATACACTGTAACAAAAATTATTTGTTTAATGGAGGTCTCCTAGATTGCTTGGTTAAATCAAACACTGTGGGTTTCAAAAGGTCTTACAACAAAGCTAACAAGGAACAATGGTGCAAAGGAAACTGGTGTGCTGCATTAGCATAGGCAAAAGGGCAGTCACTCTCTTGAACAAGTCAGGAACTCTTATTGAAGCTCTCTCACAAGAAGAAAGAATGCTTTTAAGTGAACCAGCTGTGACATTTTGTGGATAATTCTGCAGGGATTCAAAGAAATGGCTCATCCAACATGGAATATTGTCAAAGAAAAGGAGCAGTTACTCAAACTGCATAATGACTCCTGCTAGGCTTCATTTATTATTAGCAACACCAGCTTTCTATAAATTCCTTTTTCTCTATTTTGTTTCTTCCTATTTTTAGATTTTTAGAATCTAGAGATTTATGCAGTTCCTTAATTACATCTAAATTCATGCTAAAGCGATTAATAATGTATATGATTACACCATATTTTATATATCTTACACTACCGTATTATAGAAGTAGGTCAGGTAAAGTGCATTGTGACTATTTTTCTGCTAGTTATCTTCAGAGCCTCTCCATCCCTTACTTTAGACTTTACTACAGGTATTTTTTGTAATTACGGTTTTAAATAATGTAAAGTGAATATTATATGCCAAATATACCAAATCTTTGTTTAAGAAAAAGAATTTCAACATGAGTAGATACGTTCAAAATGCTATTATTGACCATGATATTGGAGATCTTGGTCTTGGTACAACCTCATACTGCTGTAGTCATTTAGGCTTTGAATCATGTGCCTCTACCTGTAATCCATGTAAAGCCATGGTTCTTGAATTGGGGTTTAGGGACCTACAATCACATTATACAATTATCAACATTGTTACGTTTATGTTATGAATTCTACTTGACAGTGATGAGAAGATCTGACATTGAAGGATCAGAAAGTGATGATGCAGGGAATGCTTGGCTGCCATTAACAAGTAATCCCTTTTGGTAGCTTTTCTGATGCCTCCTACTTAAAAGTCAAAGAGCCAGAAGGATTACTATCAGCCTGTTTGACTCGTCAATAGAATTGTGAGGAAAGTCAACCCTTCTTTGTCAACTTGCGGTTAGTCAAACAGACTCTGAATGATTCCATACCAAATGAACAGCTGGGAAATAATTGTGATGGAGACATGATTAAAGGAAACCATCCCAGATGCTGCAAGCCAATTGTGCACATCATGCATAAATAACAATAGATGTGCAGTTGCAGACAAAAATAAAAGACAATATTTTCCTAACCTTGAATTATGAAAAAGACCCTTCATCCTGCTGACAGGATTCAGTGCAGATATTATTACAGCAGCTGTTACTTCCTCGAGATAATGTTAAGCTATGAACATACTACATGTCACTATCAGAGCCCTAAAGGCTGCCCATCCTGACGCTGACTTTATTACTGTGGGAACAATAATATATAAGTGGGAACTTCCGATTAGGGGGAATAACACACTGGATCAATTTACTAATATCCACAAGCTTACAAAGCAACATGATATCCCCACTTGGGACATTCAGACCATGTCTCCTTGTTTCTGACCATTGAGTGATCTGCAGATCCTATCACAACAGTGAAATGTGGATTGATAAATCTGATTCAGTTGTCATGGACTGTTTGAACTGCACAGATGCTAGAAGGATGGAACACGTTCTGTGTTCTATATACGTTCACATGGCTGGTGTCACTTGAAATAAGGGTATTAAACAGTTTAAAATTATAAACAAGGCTCAACAATGAGGTGTAGAAATTACTCAAAAATGGGAGACTTTTTTTTTGACATTGAGATGTACCATGCCATAATGTAGCAAGGACAAACTTAAAGAAATTAATCATAACTGCAAAGCAAAAATATATCAACAATACATAAGGTTCACCTCAGCAACAAAACCCCCTGCTCCATGTGGCAAGCCACCAAGTCTATTAGATACTTTACTACAAAAGCAACTGCTTTCCTCCCCTTTACACAAGACATGTCTCACTGTCAGTCAGCAAGAAGGCAATGGCCCTCCATCTTAAGTAAGGTGCACACTGCACATAATCCTGTCAGCAGACATTGGATGAGTACTCAGGTTCTTTGCTCATGATCTGGGAATTGTTTTCAACATATATATCAAAACGCTCTTTATGTCATTGTTGCCAACATGATTTAAATACACCACCATTGTGGCAGTACCCAAGACAACTGCAGTCTCTATAGCTAGCCACACATTCTTTACCTTTCTGGCAAAAGAGAACACATACTGTATGCACAGATGTTATTTACTGCAGTACATGCCAAACAGGTCTCCACACTCAGCCCTAACTTCACCATTCATATCTGTATTCGGATCATAAATTTTTTTACCAACAACCAAGTAAGTCCAGATTTAAGTCCACTAACTCTATTCTGGCTGTGCTACTGTATTTTACAGATAACACTACCAGGGCAGCCTACAACAGCAGCTCCTGGTCAAATTCTACAGTATCTATTTAAAAAACTTGTGAATATAATGTGTGATAGTATGTTTTGATGCTGATCAACAGAGAGAGAGATTCATTTTATGATAAAAAAAGACCAAACATATTGTTAAATTTAAACTCCCAGACCTAGAGTAAATCTACCCCAGACCCTGCTATCTGAACTTTCTTAGCATCATTACCGTTATTGTACATTCAAGATATCACTACCTGTACCTTCTTACATGCATAATTAGACTAAGAACAACTTCCTCCCCACATCTGTCTTCAGACTGTCTGACCCTTAACCTTCCATTCTCTCGTGCCAGTTCCCCCCCACATCAACAAACCCCTGAAAGAAAGTACCTGTTATCCCTAGTGCAATAGGACAACACACCCTATTCCCACTCTCAGTGTTTACATGACATTTCACATGAACTTTCTAGCAAGGACATTCGCAGTGCTCCATGCTCTGTGTTACATGCTGGAAAAAGGGAACGGTTTTAGGATCCATTTGGTAAAAGAATTTATTAAAATAATTTATTGGCAATACCAAAACATAGCCCTAGATCCAAAATGAAAGAGCAGACATAGGTCCAAACATGACCAGGCAAAACCTAAGGATAATAAAACAAGTAGTGAGAAGGACAAATATTACCTAAAAGAACCAACTGACCAACATTGACATTGACATTGAGATATTGAAAACTATAGATTTATGTGTGTGGAATTGCAAAATGAACTAAATAGAGTGCAAATGTCTGGACACACTGGTTGAAAATAGATTTTCTGGTTGCTTAATTTAATCTTAAATTGGAATATTTAGGAGTTTAGAAACTACTAAAAGAGGCTGCACATAGTGACAGTTTAAACAGAGACTTAAATTATATCTCCCCTTAAAAGTTATATACTCTAGAAGGTGCAGTGTTTTCTGTGAATAAAAGCTACCATGTGCATTTACACCTATTATTCTTGTGTATAATTCTTGACCTTTTCATGTGGATAGTACATAATCATTGGACATGTATAGCTCTTAGAAATATAGGTTCTGTAATGGAAGACATAAAATGGAGGCCATTTTTTTATGAGCCAGCATAGTGAGCTCTTTCCACTGATATTGCAAAATGTAATCGAACACACACACACACACACACACACACACACACACACACACACACACACACACACATATATATATATATATATATATATATATATATATATATATATATATATATACACATTGTCAAGGTGGTATGCATTACATTATTTTAAACATTTACCATGCATGGTATATTATACTGTCATTTTAAAACATTCAAATGTGGTTTACAGCCATCTTTTGCTATGGTTAACTACTAAAATGCTGTTAAAGTTAGTGCCTCAGCCACAGAACAGAAACAAGAAATTCGGAAATACATTATTTGTATAAATACAAATACATTTGTACACACCTGACCATGCAACCCAAATATATGGGATACTTTTTTAGAAAGGAGAAAAAAGGTTATAATTTTTGTGTTTTCTTTTAACTATTTTTAGGTCCTAATTTAAATGTATGCAATTTTTCTTTATACTGACAACGCTAAATGCTTTGTACAAAAGGTCAGATTTTTCTAATGCATAATATATTCATCTGAAGCATATTTTTAGCTGACATTCTAACATATTTTGTCTAAAACATACTATTTGTTGCTGAGCTTAGTGCTGAATTAACTTCCTTGCAGTCCTGACCATTCATGAATTGAAAACATTTGACACATAATGAAACAAAAGATATATGACAAAGAAGGCCTAGGGTTACTGCAGAGCATGAAGAATCCTTTATCAAACACAAATTGGGACAATAGTCCTCTCCCAAAACTCCAGCAACTGGTCTCCTCAGTTCATATACAGCATAAATAACAGCATCCCAAATTTCTTTAAGTTTGAGTTTTGAGTATTTCCTGTCCTTGATTTTTTTATTTATTTATTTATTTATTTATTTATTTATTTATTTATTTATTTATTTATTATAATTTTTTTAATAGTCTGCTGTCTGTTTATAGTAGTATACAATAGTTTAAGCTACAAACCACAAAATGTTATTGCTTCTGTTGCATTCAAGTGCTGACTCTAACCAATTACCTCCAACACATTTAAGAAAGAACAAGTGGGGTCCAAAAGTTTACTAATCAAAATGGTTCTATTTTACATACTTTTCTAAAATTATACAACAGTTGTAATTATGTTTTATAAATTGTGTTATTGGTGACCACTTGACTAATATATTTGAAATATATACATGAAATTTAGACTTTTTGTAGCATTTGGTTTGCTTCTATGTTGCATTCATTTTATACAGTATTTAGGTTAAAAGAATCATTACAAATTATATAAAAAAGTAAAATCTTTAAAGTATTTAAGCATGATATTCAAGTGGAACTGCTGAACACTTCTAAAAGATTTCATGGTAAATAACACAAATTTACATACTATTAAATAAGAACCTAGAAATAATAAAAAGTGCAAAATCTTGAATAATTAATATTGGAGATGTTGAAGATATTGAGTATTTGGGAAAAAGAAAAAGCAAGAGGTCTCAGAATTTTGAATTACTGAGAAATACCCACTTCACAGAAGATAGCCCACTCAATAAATTTGCTGATTTATCCAAACAAAGCTGCAAGCTTGTTGAAATTATTGCAATGTCATTTAAGTATTTCCTGTAATTGGTTTGTTTTGCAGTGCTGGTAGCTTGTTATGTGGTGGTTTCTTCATAGTTGATTAATAAATGCTGTTCTCAGATGTCATGAGAAATAAGTAATTAAGTGCTGTTTCCCCTATGCTGTTTTCTTAACTTGGATGCTTTTGCTTTGACCATATTGGAACTATTATTTCACAGTTGCTCTTTCAACTTGTATACATACGTACTTTAAACTGTAAAGTGTATTAATGTGTAGAACAAGTGCAACAAAAAATCTAACTGAGGTAATGCTCAGTTTGGCATTTGGTATTTCTTCCACAAGTGATCTAGTTTAAAAGGAGATCCAATCGATTCCCTGCGGCCCTTTTTTGACCTCATATTGATGTTAGTGCCTCATAGAAAGGGCAAGGCCTTGTTACATGACCTTATTATGTAAAGCTGAACAACTCCTCATTGTTGTAGCTGGGCTGCACTGTGGAGACCTAAGGGCACTGTTTTTCTGAATTTGCTATGTGTTTCTAGTAGATATGTCTGTATTTGTGCTCAGTAATGCTGTGGATTTTATTACAAACAAATGTAAAAATAACGCAAATTCCAAGGATATGTGTTCATTAGCTGATGTATTTACAAGAATTTGAGCAAACACAGCTTACACCTATTGTTTTTCTTGCAAATATTCCGAATATTAAAAAATGTGTAATGATATATTCCAGACACAGTAGGTTGTAAAACAATTTTTACCGGTAACATTGATATTTTGCCATTGTCTACCAGTTTACAGGAAGAAATAAATATGTATGCAAATGTTATTTTGTTAGACTATTGAATATCATTATATCTAACAACGAATATTGAATAATTAATATTTAATGGAAGCATAATGTTATAAGAATTAGTGTATCACCTGTAAGTATACTGTATAGACAGCATTTTTGTTTTCTTTCATCCAAGTACTCCCATGTGAAATGGATTTGTTTTGAAGTGGTGGTTGTCACCTGAGCTCACGTGTGAATAGCTGATAGGTCAATAGTTGACATTGAATCCATATTTACTCACTGTTCAAAAAGAGTAGTGATTTCACTGAGCTTTTAGTCATTAATTTTTCTGTTTGACTGGTGTTGTTAAATCAGTCTAACGTGCTAACAAGCTCAATACACTGATTAAAAAAAGCAATACACTTTACTGTTAAGCATAGCTGTCTTAGAGCTTCAGAGCTGCTGGTTTAATTCTGATCATCATTTCTTGCAATGTCTATATATCTTCATAGATTACTCCAGGCTCTCCAGTTTTCCTCTTCCTCCCCAATATATGCTGTTAGCTCTATTAACTATGCTAAATTACTCCTAGATGTAAATGGTTGTGATTCAGACCAGGTTAAAGCAGTTACTTAATATGAAAGAATAAAAATTGTTTATGTCAAACAAGGATATTTTACATATTTAAAGTTTATTATGAAGCATATAACATAACTGTGCTTGACATGGTTTATACCTGAATTTGCTTCTATGTTGCTGTATCTGACTGCAAGTCTGGATAATTTAGTGTGGGTGCATTTGTTATTTGAGATTTTTTTTTCCAAGGCTGTGCAAATGCATTTTGCAATTTCTGGTCATCAACCCCCAAGGTCAAAGTTAAAGAACAAAGAATTTGTTTAAAATTTATTTTTTGCTCGATAAAACTGCTGCAGCAGTGACTTGTGCTTTTCATGACCACCACATCCTGATGCGTTTCCAAAACCAAAAAAGCACGTCAGGTCAATTCATACATCAAGAAAATTATGATCACGATTTTTGACATAAGCAGACTCATCGACAGGAAGACATCCTTTTTTTTTTTTTTTTTTCGGTACATGCCAGGTGGTTTTGAAAAGTAGCATTAGCATACTCACTGCTTCATCAGCGGTTATACTGAGCAAAATCTCACATACAAAAAAGATACTACTACTATAACTACAACTTTGAGTGCATGTACCACTTTTGAATGTTGGGAATTTGTAATAATAAAAATAATTGTTTGGATATTACAGTATTATATTAACTTTAATATATTAACTTAATATAATAAAACATACTACTGTTGCACACTACATTTTATTGAAGAACCAATGCCAATCTTATATTTCACATTTACCATAAAAGCTGATGGCTGATGGCTTAGACCTGACACTGGCTGAAAAAAATTATTTTGTCTTCCTGATGAATATTTGAATGTTATGTCTTGAAAGTTATTTAGAGTGCTGTTTGTGAACAGATGTGCTTGACTGATAATCAGAGGATTGTAAATACAAATAAAATATGTGAGAAATCAAGTGACTGACCTTGTTGGATTTTGGGAAATGGAGGTGACTGAATTGTGAACTAGGGATGCAGCTATCTATTATGTTAGCGATCGAGTATTCTACCGATTATTCCTTTAATTAATCGAGCAGAAAAAGTACTTTTTCTTTATTAAAGAGCAATACTAAACATACACGAGAAAAAAGTCTCTTAAAATGAAGAAGTAATATGTTTCTTTTTTAAAAAAGATTTCCATACAAGAATATGCCAGTAATTATGGTCCGTGAGAAAACACATTTAGATTTACATTTACATTAGTGCCATTTAGCAGACGCCCTTGTCCACAGCGACGTACAAAAGTGCTTTGAGTCTCTATCAATGAATAAATCTACACTGGTATACTAGATTATAAACTTAAGATAAATCAGCCTACAACTCTGTTAAGAGGTTTTTTTTTTTTATGAACGAAGCAATCTTGGAAAGTGTTAGTTACATTTACATTTGACACAATGTACCATGTGTAGTTAAATGGACTAAACGAAGAAAGGCAAATAATTTCCCTAGATGCTATTTTGTATTCAAATTACTGGAGTTATTACTCGAAGAATTGTTTCAGCCCTAGTGGCGACATTATAATTGCAGGGGGTAATGTTCAGTGCATGTGAAAGGTAAAGCAATTTTCATCAATCAAGTTCTTAAAAGGTCACACAGAGTATATTCTTTGCTTTTTGACCACAGTGACAACGTTGACAAATTCAGTTTTTCAGTTTGTTCTGCCACAATCTCAGCCTATCCTGGTGGAACAATCAGTCATTCTGGTTTATAGGGGCTGTATCTGTAGTGGCAGAAATAATCCTGTGGAAGGCACCCATACTGATCAATCATTTCATGTCCTTGTAAATGTCATATTTTTAAATATAGGTTATTAACATGTTTAATACATGTTAATGAAAATAGCATTGATCCCAGCACAGTGGTAAGAGTAAAGATCTGTATTTTTACTTTTGCAGGTTTTACAGAATAATCTTTAAGATGAGGAGAGTGAAAACAGAATGGATTAAAGCTATGCTTGGAGTGATGGACAGAGTCAGGCAGTAGTGGTCAGGCCTGCAGCAGCAGGATTACTATGACAGGGACTGCTTCCACACAGAAGGCAATAAGGATGAGCCAGTAGTATCCAAACACATGGAGCACGGTCTGATGGTTCAACAGGGCAGAGAGAGACAGCTCAATATAAGATGCTCTCAGCCAGTAATGTAAGTGTGTCAGATGGTATGAGACAAATAGCTGGAAGCCTCTATTGGTGAAGACCTGCCATATCATTCTGGACACTGATTAGTGCTGCTGTGGGCTTTCCTCTGAGCTGATATCATCTCATCCTTCATCTGGGGATCTTTTTGTGAAACTGTTTACTCTTGATAGTATTAAAGTGTATAGGTGATTAATATTATTTGATGCAATTTTTTACTTAGTAATAATGTAGTAATAACTAAGATTAATTAATTAACAGTCATAGTTTAAATACATGCACTTTTTCTAATAAAGTAAAATAATGTTTTCTATTTTCTTTTCTTTTTTTTTAATTACTTTTCAGACCTCAAGCACAGTTACTGAACTAAACTTGCTGCACAGTTTCAATGGGTTTTAGAAAAGGGGAAAATGACTAAATCTTTTTAAAGCAGTGTACTGAAGTTCAATATCTTTCAAATATTGAAACTTTTTCAAATATTTGTTTTCAAATTGATTAATGTATTTACTTATATTTACATTTATATATATAGCCATTGAAGCAATACTTAATTAATATACTAGTAAACTATCCAATATAGTCTATAGAATATTTTACTAATATACTTTAAATTAGTGTTACTTACATTTTTGTTTGCAGTCCTGTATTTATTCTGTCTCTCTCTATCGAGAAGGTATTATCATTAACTCTGACAGTTGCTCTGACAATTAAAGTATTGTCATAGCATCATATCTGCCACTCTTATCAGCTGCAGTGACTGTTACAAATGCATACCATAAATATATTCTTAATAAATCTCCACGCAGACAGATATCGATTGTATCAGTGCACAATATGGCAGACTTTCAGACACCACAGACCAAGCAAAAGCAGCCCGGTTGTATCTTAGATGAAAGACAATATCTGACAAATAAAGGTAAAAAGAACCAGAACCTTGGTCCTCTGGGGGGAAGAGATTAAGTTGTGGGAAGGGGCAGTAATGATTGAAATAGAGATAGGGTATTAAATGTTATCTGCTCTGACAAATCCTTGGCTTTTAAGCGAAACTTGTTTTTGCAGGTTATAATCCACTGTCTCATCTGGAGTAACCTCTCACAAGTGGAGCTTCAGTGTCGCTTGAGGATCCATGGTTATATAATTCTTTGCATAACATTAACACTAGTCATGAGATGGTATAAATGTTTGATGTTAGGGCAGGGATATTGGTTGTAGCTTTTATTGTGACTTTTTAAATGAAAATCAGTGACATGGCTCTCTTTGAAATATCTATAAAGGTTTCAGTGTCAGATTTGTCACAAGTGTCAGATTTATGTTATTTCATGTTAAATGCAGGCTAACAATTCCACCAATGACACAACAATACATTTTATTTGGACCCTGGAACTGGATATTTCTGACTTAATGTTTGTTGGTTGTGGAGCAATCTACATAAATCCCTCTCCTGCACTCTCCTGCACCCAGCCCTATTTACACCCCTCAGTCTTCCTCTATATTGCAGTTTTAGAGCCAAATGGCCCACATATTCACCTTCTCTGACAGCAAAGATGAGGAGCAATCTCTAATACTGAACTGAGATACCAGTACCTGTGCAGCACTGCTGGAGTCATGTTTATAGATTCATATTTTGGTCTGAATATAGAGGTGGTGGATTCTTAAGTATTGGGAATGGGCTATGAGATGGTGTAAGAGTTCCACCCTTTACCATGAACTTGAAAATTGGTGTATTATCCTTAGACCTATTTTTTTAACAATTAAAAAAAAAAAATATAAAGGCATTATCATCGTTATAATTATTTTTCATTCCTTTCATCTAATTTTGTGTCAGATCTTCAGCAGTCTGCTGCAGATTCTGAAGCCTTGCTACCAATTTTGAGAGAGCAGAGTTCAAGAAAATGAACCCGCTTTAAGATCAGACATGGAGTGATGACATAGCATCAGACAGGTCATTGCATCATTTATGGCATCATAGAAATGCCATTACCATTAGACCATTACATCACTATATCAACTTATAGGAATGATAAGGATATTCGGGATGATAAGTAAGCTTTTTTAAGCACTACCTCCACTTTGTTGTTTGTAGCTGCACCATTGCGTCACAGTGGGGCTTAATGTATTTACAGTTTTATTAAGATTTAATTGTGAAATCAGAGATCATTATTCAGACTTTGGAATCACTAGCAATGTTTCAAAAGTTCACGTATGGTGAATTTTTATTTAAAAATAAGTACATCTTAGTTACCAGTGAGCACATTTTATCATCAGCAAGATATGTAAAGGAGCAAGCACAGGACATCTATATTTCAGATATCAAAAATACACTGGAAAAAAAAAATGGAATAATATTTGTGGCTAACATTAACTTCATAATCCCCATTTTATTCCCATGGAGTACAGCAGAGGAAGAAGACAACGCATTGTTAATGTTGTCAGTATACTAAAATCGTATTAGATTATTTTTGGAATTCATGGGGTTTTTTGCCTTCTGTGTTTGTGTTGCATTAGTAAATTTAAGATGTGACAATATAGAAACAAATGGCTTATTCAGTCTAAATTTCTTTTATTTTCCAAGCAAGCTCTTTTGTTAAAGACAGTGGTATAGATGCAGTGAGAAACAACATCTCTGACATTGTTTCTCAAGAAAGTCTGCCAACCTTGGAGGTGCAAGCTACACACAAGCAATTTTAATAATCTGAGCAGGCCGCCCAGAAAATCAACTTGAGCACCTGCATAAGCTGACTCTGAATACAGATAACTATCACTGTGTAAATATTGATGTAACATTTGAACTGTTAAAGCTTGGAGTCAATTTTCACACATATAATATTAAAATTGGTTTTATGCATTGCTACATACTACATTTTACCATTTTGCAATCTTTTTTTTTCTTGTAAACAAATATATGTTTAAAAAATTTGAATGTTGCAGAAGATTTGCTTTTGTTCCAATTTATATAAGGCACCTTCAAACTTGCCCTAAACCCTCTAGTTATTTAGCTACGTTCAAGGGTTGCATTAAAAAGCCATGTTGGGATGGTTAAAAATGCAGGTTTTGGCCCCTGTCTATCTGTTTTGTTAGCTGATTTATTTAAAAAGATTTGTTGGTGTTACTCAGGGCCTCTGGCTGTAAAACGTCTCTTTCATGCTGATCAGAGGGCTGCTTTCTCTGGACTTGCATCTCTCTCGCTTTCTCCCTCTCTCACGGGAAGGCCGATAGAATTTGCCTTGGGCATTTATTGCTTTCCAACTATGTGGGAGAACACTGAGTGGAAAACCCTGACAGTGGATTTTTTTTGTATCATTCTCTATACAACTAAAACCATAATCCCTTTCAATCTTTTTTCAGGGCTTGACATGAATAGATTGTCTCATGTCAGACACAGCTGTGCACTCAAACCGATTTACACTTACCAAACACAGTAATATCAAATGTCAAACTATTTGGGAGCCGATTCTAAAACTCTGAATAAAGTTGGAGGCTTTGCTGGAAAGGGAACGTGTAAGTAATTTGCAGTGTCAATATTCTTATACAGGAATCACTGACACATTTAGGCAGAACCGCCTTGTATTTGCGAAGAATTTGTTGGCCTGATCGTATAAAGATATTTCTTCTTTACACCAAGCATTCTTCTTATCTCCTTGCTTCACATACTGTATGACTTTGAATAGCTTGTGCAGAGAAAACATCTTTGTTGATACAGTATTGCTGCATTTTAATTTGCAAATTATCTAAAAAAAGGTGAAAAAGTTTTAGTAAAAACTTTAGTAAAGCAAATGGTGAATTGATGAGTATCAGTTGCATTTTTTTTTATTTATCTTTGGGCTAAAATTGAAGGATGATTAACAGCACAATGTTATGCAGTAGTCTGCTTTAATACATTCATGTTTAGAGTATACTTATTCATTCATTCATATATTCATTCATATATTTATTCATTCATTCATTCATTCATCTATTTATTTATTTATTTATTTATTTATTTATTTATTTATTTATTTATTTATTTTTGTTGTTGTTTTTTTACAAGGAAAGACCAGAAGCTTTGCTGACCACCATGTTTACTGGTATTTTCAATCACACAAGGATTACTTCGGTATACTTCCATTACATCAAGCTATAGCATCACGTTGCTTTTTTCTTTGTAGATGAGATTGCACAAAGTGGATATTTTAATTTCTTACATCCTTGATCACCTTAAGAGAGCATTGGAAACTAGAATTAAAATTTTCTTCAAACTATGTAGATTTCATCTACTGGGCTAGTTTTGAAAGCCTTCTATCTTCAAATACAGACAGAAAGAGCTGAAAGAGAAAGAGAGTGGAAGAGAGATAGAGAGGGGGAGGGAGGGAGAGATGGAGGGAAGGAGGGGAGGTCGGTGGAAGAGATGCACTCACATTGTGTAAATAAAGGTTATTCAGTCCCTGTGAAATACATCACATAATCATTGGCTGGTGCAGTTTGCGAAGTATGATGGAATCCACAATGAATAGAGTTTATATAAGGTCCCAGGCACACAACATTGAAAATATTGAAATAAATGATTTATTTTCTAATATGTATAATGCATTAAAAGCTAGAGATCAATTGTATAATTAATTTACTTGATTTCTTTAATTCCCACTATGGCTAGGTGATAAATTAACAATAATTAAAAACATTTGTTCAGTTTCATAAGCAGAGAAGCCATGCAATAATGCTGTCATAATTCTGACTAATATAAATGTAATACATTGGATTTCCTAAACAAGATTATCATGCGTTGCTAATATACACATATATCCATGCATGGTCTCAGGTGCAGTTCATACAGTTTTATAAGGAATTTTGCTATTACGATTTTTTTAAACATAATCTAATACAGCTACACTTGCTACCATTTTTTGGAGGAAATACCACACGGGCGTTGGCTGCCATAAAGAACTATCTTAAAGCATAGAGAAGAACAAGGAGCCCTCGAAGTGATGGTTTGACCAGCAAAGAGCCCTGATCTCATCATCATCGTGTCTGTCTGGGTTTACATGAAGAGAAAGAAGGATTTAAAGCAACCTACATCCACAGAATATCTATGGTTAGTTATTCTCCAAGATGGTTGGAACACCCTACCTGCTAAGCTCCTTCAAAAACAGTGAAAGTTTATTTAAATAGGGTTAGGGTTAGGGTTAGGGTTTTTGTTCTCCATGTGAATCTTTCCTTTAAACATTATATTGCTAATTAAAATAACTTAGGAGGAGGAATGTTATGGATAAACAAATTTGCTACTTTGTTCTGTGTTTATTATTGTTAGTGATCTTGCAAGCGTCAGGGTATGGTCCTGATGTTTTGTGTTAATTGTGCAAAGTTGATACTGAGGTGCAGCCTCACATTTTATTTGATAGCTTTGCTATCCGATTTGATAGGCCTTTATGGGCAAACTGCTTGGTGTATATACAATTATTTTGTTAACTCTTGGACAAAATGTGGATGAAAGACAGACTAAAAATAACAGTTAAAAATAACAAACAAAATATATAATTAGGCGGAAATTGACATTACAGGTTGGTATGACCTTGATATGGATTTTGGACACACTGTTGGTGAACATAAATGTGCTTACAAACTAGGCTTGAATTTAAGGGTGGCCATGGAGTGTTAGCAGCAAATGCAGCTAGGATGTACTTTAAAACCTTCCCCATTAGTTTGTCAAATATTTTATAAATGTGTAAAACCTTTTACCAAATGATTCAGTGGGCTTTTATAAAACCTAGCAAGAAGATAAAAGAAGAAGGAATAAAAGAATAAAGAAAAAAACAATAAAAAGTTATAGTAATTACAGTCATTTGCTAACAATAAAATATAACTATGCTTTGCATTAAGACTAATTCAGTTATTAAATTCAGTCTTCTGTACATGTTTGACCTGAGTAGTGTGAATAGTGTGGTTTTATTTTTCTGTATTAAGTTATAGTTTAGCACAGGGGTGGCCAACCCGCGGCTCGCGAGCCGCATGCGGCTCTTTGGCTGGTTTCATGCGGCTCTTACGTTAATATCGAAGTTTGTGTTTGTTTGTTTTTTTAATGTGCGTGTTCGCTTCGCTTGAGTTCAATACGGTATTTTAAGACTTAAATGAGCTTGCCCCTACTGGGAAACTTTGCGGTATATCAGACGAAACACAATTGTAATGACGCAATAAAAAAGCGCTGCTAGCACACGGTTATCTGGATAAGAGCAACATGTCTGCGGTGTGCGGAGAGCAATTTGCAAAACATGCAATGCTGAAATTTCAAGAGGGGGTGTATCTGCAAAGAGTTTCTCCAAGTCGGGTTTAATTTATCACCTGGAATCCAAACATCCCGATTGCCATTCTAAATATGAGAAGAACGCGGCGCAGAAAAGTAAAGTCAATCCGAGCATGCGCACTCCGTCTGTAGCGGACGTTTTTGAAAAGGCAGGAACGTTTTCCAGTGATGGTGCCAAGGCAAAAGGCATAACACAAAAAATGATGGATTTCATTGCCTTTTGAATTGAATTTTCATTTTGGTGCGTCCCTAAAATATTATCGTTGGTGTGGCCCTCTGACACAATTCAGGTTTCTCATGTGGCCCCTTGTAAAAATTAATTGCCCACCCCTGCGGTATATTTATCTCATGCACATGCGCATTTGACGAAAATACCGTATTGAACTCAAGCAAAGTGAACACGCACATAAAAAAAAAAAAACACACACAAACAAAGTGTGTTTTCTACCCTGAAACACGTGAAATCAAAGCATCGATCTGTTCTGACTGACACACGTGAAAGAATTGCTTGGAGTGGCAACAACGGAATACGAGGCAGATTTGAAGGGGATTGTTCAAGGCAAGGAATGCCAAAATTCCCACTAAGTAACATGCATAGTAAAAGAAAAATGCTATTGTAAATTATTATATTGTTGTTTGTAGACTTGGTTAAACTAAGAGTATGTGTGTGTGAGGCAGTGCACACAATGTTCATTGTCGAAAATTACTGTCCTGTGGTCTTAGAACTGTAGCAGTCAATTTTTGTCATTATGTTGGTGTGTGACATTTACAATAAATCTGGCTGAGCAGAGGTGTGTGTGTGTGTGTGTGTGTGTGTGTGTGTGTGTGTGTGTAAGAGGAAGGGATGGGTGATGTGCCCATGTGTATGATGTGGCTCTTTGCGATAACACAGTAAAAAATGTGGCTCTCGGTCTCTGACTGGTTGGCCACCCCTGGTTTAGCATTTTTAAAAAACAAATATCTAGTTCCACCATGTGGAAATCATATTTATGTTTACGCAACATAAAGCACATCTAAATTATAACCCTTTAAAAGAATCTATCTATCTATCTATCTATCTATCTATCTATCTATCTATCTATCTATCTATCTATCTATCTATCTATCTATCTATCTATCTATCTATCTATCTATCTATCGCCTGTTAACTTCTGCTTTCTTTGTACCGTTTATCTTAATTGTTCTTTTTTATACATACACAAAATAAGCTGATTGTATTATAATGTGTTATGTGATAGGTCCTGTTAAGTTGCACTGTGTATTTGTTTAGTTATTTAGTATTGATTAAGTATTGATCATATGCTGAAAGATGTTGCATGCATGTTCTTGCGCTGACTCACCAAGTTTTCTTCCTGTGTAGACTGTATAATAAAGAAGCCAAGAGTGTACTCTTCCCTGGTGGTTTATATTCGTCCAATCGGCTGTACTGAATGCATACATTTAGATTTCAGAATATAATATTCAGAATAATTCAACAAACACTGTAACGTTCTAAGAGCCTATTGAGGAAATCTATTCAGTCTTGTTATTACTTTTCTACTTCATAATACTTCAAAATAGCAAATTATTGTTTTTGTTAGATGTTTTTTCTCCCTCAAGAAACTTATGATATAAAAAAATGAATAGTTTGACAAATATGGCATCCTTCTTGGACAGGTCTCTTTTCACTATTGCATTATTGACTCCATTAAGGCCTTCATTAGTGCAGATATCTTGTTGATGGCAGTATTAGTGTAAGCCAGGTTTCTTGTTGATGAAAGGCAAGAGTGTATCTGAGTAACAGAAAGCATTATCAGGCTCTAGGTGGACCCACCTGCCCTGTCTTGAGGGACGCAATTACTCTTCTTGTAGGTTGCATGAACACAAACTTGTCCCCAGATGCTGGTGCTGGTGAGCCCCCTGCTAACCAATGATGTCAGCATTCTCTTCTTTCCACTACCTCTACACCACCTCCCTCATACTGTTTTTCCTTTTTTTGACCAAGTGCAGCACCAGGTTCATTTTATTGTTTTGTTTGTGCTTGCTCGACACATATTCCTTCGTCCGGGAGCACATGAATATCAGTAAATGTTTTATTCATGCAATCAGGACAAATCAGTCTTCACTGCTCTCTTGCTCACTTGTTTTCTCTTCCCTCCCCTCCCTTGGTTGCGTTTTGCAGCAAGCCCTAGCTTAAATAAATTGGGTTTCGTTTTCTTCAGGTACAATTCATAAACTATTGCAATTCACAAGCTGTGGTAAGGGGCTATTGTCAGAAATATAATACACTCTTTTTGAAAAATCTAGACATGCATCCTCATTTACTGCCGAGTTTATTTATTTATTTATTTATTTATTTATTTAATGAGTGGTATGAGTGTATTATTAATTTTGGGCCCAGGACATTAAGCTGATCAAGACAGGAATAAATGAGAGATGCAGAGAAACGGGTAGTGTTCTGTTGCAACAGCGAATAGACACTTAGTCCCAAAGGGTGTGCTGCACCTGCTCTAGAATAATTGTACTGGCTGTGTCATTTAACTTCCCTCCAAAGATCTCAGCTTTAATTAAAACTTCAGTGGGCTGTCTATCTCTCTGCAGCCCTAAATAACATGCCAAATTTGTGCTGTGGAAGTTTCCATAGAGCACCCTTGACTCTACTGAATAACTGGTGTGTTTGCAATTAGTGCTCAGGGGTTGCTAAGCAGCATGACATGATGCAAACATTGTCAAATATTTCAGCTTATATGTGTTTGTGTGTGTATGTGTATGTGTGTGTGTGTGTGTGTGTGTGTGTGTATGCTGTAATTTGATTATACGTAGGGGTGGATCGATGCATTTTTGTAAACTCCAGAGAAGACATATTCCAAAATTAAATCTTTATAACATCCTAATTGCCATTTTATCCACTGAGAATTTAAATCATTTATACATTTAATACATATTAAATCTAAAATATTAAATTCTACCGTTAATTACTAAATATTTGAATACATTTACTTAACACTAAAAACACCCCCTATTCAGAGCACTAGTAATAGTTTATAATTAAAGAAAACGTATTTTTTCCACATTTAGGTTTCAATTGATTTTTTTCAGTTGCACATTTAAGGAACTTAAGTGTGTCTTAAAGTTTTTCTCAGTTGCTTTGGATCAGAAATAAATTCTCAAAACTACGTGTTCAACGTCCACATCATTTAGTCATTTGTGCTCATTATAAGAACATTTCTTGTTGCTTTGATAAAATTGGGAATGCTTTGCACATTCATTTACTTGATTGTGTACAATTGTCTGATGTTTCCTACATTATCAGTTGTTTATGTCATGATCAAAATATATTATTCTGGTTTCACCTAAATAGTTTTAACCCCCAAAACATCTCAACGTCACTTCATTGCATAAGTCATTGAATTAAAAATGGTTAAACCAGTTGTTATCATCTGTCATCTAAAATTTCTATACAAATTTTTTTTTTTCATTTGACTTAAATTGATCAGTTAGGCAGATGAATTTTGAATGTAACTAATGAAGGGGAGTGCACCACATCAGATCAACCAATAATCAACTAGTTCTCTAAAGCAGGTCAAAGCTGTATCTTGTGAACTTTTATTTGGCAACAGAGCAAAACACGAATTACAATTTCTGATATTGGATACTTATTTACTTTTGAGAGATGAACTAACTATTTTGAGAAAGGTACAGGCTTTTGCATGAAATACAATGTGTTGTTTGTGCACATTGTTTGAGAATGCAGTTACTGGTTTGCAAATATTATGGACGATTTGAAAAAAACCTGAGAAAACTGAGAAAAACTGTAAATGACACTGTATAGGAGAAATATAGCCTTTATAATGTAATAATGTTTTTGGTAGTGATGGATTGTTTATCACCGATTTGTTCATTTTTAATGAATCTTTGAAATGACTGGGGACAAACAAATGGTTTCTAAAAGATTTGCTTATTTTGTGTTGCCTGCACATGCACATCATTTGTTTGTAACATGAAAACTGCTCTGTACTGGAAATAGAAATAATTAGTTCACCTCCCATGTCTTCTGGTTCGAATCTTTCATTCATCTGTCACGTGACAAACGCCCAGCCTCTGTACAGAAAACAAAAATGAACGATTCGGACTAGAAGCCTCGAAAGATAAACAACTCCTGTATGGAGCTATTACATTAGAAATAAAGGATGTTACATATGTAAGGCCAAAACACACCTGAATCATTTGAGGAGTGAATCTTTCTTTTCTATTTTTTATAGTTGTATGTGGCTGCATTATTTTTTCTACTTCTTAATATGATCAAGAATATTTGTATGGTATTCATGTTTGGGGAATCTGGCTTTTGAAAATTTTTTTTTTCAACTTTATTCTGCTCAAATTACTTGAATTTAGATGTGTTCATTTTGCTGAATGAGATTCAAAGATTCAGATCAGAAAAATGTTCAGATTTTCCCATTTACTAGTTTTTGGCATTCCCACAAGTGTGTCGATGTTTGGTGAAGCCTTCATGTAGGGAAGAACAGAACTGAGCAGCTCCCTGTAATGTCTGACCATTGGCTTCGATTCCAGACTCAGACAGCAATTGCCAAACACTGACTTGTGGTGGTAAATCAGCCACTTCTTTGTACATTTGGAGGAATTGGGTCAAGAAACTTTCATTTATGATCACACCTTTATATCCAGGCAAAGGTAGCCAGCTTATGGGCTATTTTAGTGGTACAGTCTGTCTATATATATATACAGTGCCCTCCACAATTATTGGCACCCCTGTTTAAGATGTGGTCGTTGACTTCTAAAAATTCTCCTTTTTTTTAAAACAACATAGAACCCAAATGCAAAAAAAGAGAAAAATCCAACCTTTCATTTAAGTACATAACTTTGGTGGTAAAAAAATCATACATTTAGAAAAAAAAAAAAACTTGAAATCATGTGTCCCACAATTATTGGCACCCCTAACAATTCCTCTGAAAAATTTAATTGTTTTTTTTTTTATATATTTTTCTGTAGTTGCTAAGGTTGGTCAGGGTATCTAGGGACTTTTAATTAGTAATTCATGATTTCCTGTTTCCTGGGGTATAAATATGACATGACACAGAGGCCTAATTCTCTTACCCATTTGTCAACATGGCAAAGACAAGAGAACAGACCATTCAAGTAAGGCAGATGTGTGTCGACCTTCATAAGTCAGGCAATGGCTACAAGAAAATAGCCACTCGCCTTAACTTGCCGGTATCTACAGTCAGAGGAATCATTAAGAAGTTTAAAACAACTGGAACAGTGACAAACAAGGCTGGAAGAGGTCCCAAGTTTATCTTGCCACAACGCACAGTGAGGAGGATGGTAAAGAAGTAAAAAAATTTCCCAAGCTTACCGTCACAGAATTGCATCAAAGAGTGGCATCTTGGGGTCACAGAGTCTCCAAAACAACCATCAGACGCTCTCTACATGCCAACAAGCTGTTTGGGAGGCATGCAAGGAAAAAGCCTTTTCTCACTAACACTCACAAACGTAAACGTCTGGAGTTTGCTAAGCGGTACTGGGACTTCAACTGGGATCGTGTGCTTTGGTCAGATGAGACTAAGATTGAGCTTTTTGGCAACAAACACTCTAAGTGGGTCTGGCGTAAAACAAAAGATGAGTATGCCGAAAAGCACCTCATGCCCACCGTGAAGTATGGTGGAGGATCTGTGATGCTGTGGGCCTGTTTCTCTTCCAAAGGCCCTGGGAACCTTGTTAGGGTGCATGGCATTATGAACGCTTTGAAGTACCAGGATATTTTAAATAAAAACCTGATGGCCTCTGCCAGAAAGCTGAAGATGGGTCGTCATTGGGTCTTTCAGCAGGATAATGATCCAAAACATGTGGCAAAATCTACACAAAAGTGGTTCAGCAGTCACAAACTCAAGGTCCTCCCATGGCCATCTCAGTCCCCAGACCTCAACCCAATCGAAAACCTGTGGGGCGAGCTAAAGAGAAGAGTGCATAAGAGAGGACCTAGGACACTGGATGATCTAGAAAGATTGTGCAAAGAAGAATGGTCAAAATCCTCTCTCTGTGTTCTCCAATCTTGTGAAATGTTATAGGAGGAGATTAAGTGCTGTCTTGTTGGCAAAAGGAGGTTGTACAAAGTATTAACATCAGGGTGCCAATAATTGTGGCACACATGATTTCAAGTTTTTTTTTTTTCTAAATGTGTGATTTTTTACCACAAAGTAATGTACTTAAATAAAAGGTTGGATTTTCTCTTTTTGCATTTGGGTTCTATGTTGTTTTAAAAAAGGAGAATTTTTAGAAGTCCACGACCACATCTTAAACAGGGGTGCCAATAATTGTGGAGGGCACTGTATATAATATCAACTTGGGGCTTGTGAGGAGACTGACAGTAATAATAATAATAATAATAATATATATATATATATATATATATATATATATATATATATATATATATATATATATATATATATATATATATATATATATATATATATATATATATATATATATATATATATATATATATATATATATATATATATATATATATATATATATATATATATATATATATATATATATATATATATATATATATATATATATATATATATATTATTATTACTGTCAGTCTCCTCACAAGCCCCAAGTTGATATTTAAGGTCAAAACTGCAGTCACTGTTTATTTTTTTATTTATTTATATATGTATTTATTTATTTATTCATTCATTCCATTTTCAGGCGCATTTAGCAGGTTGTGCTCAGAAAAGGCTATTTTTGTGCAATTTCCATCTTTGCACAGAGACGGGTAGTAATTCCTGATAACTGTGAAACTGCTTGATTATATTTTTGCATCCATTATCCAGTTGTAGCCTTGTACAGGCCACCAACAATCTGTCTCTTTTATGTTGAATGCTTCCCCATCCAAATATAAAAAATTAGAAAGAGCTTTTTTTGCGATCTCATATCTACAGTGAATCAACAAATCATCTGTATATTTAGTTAACAATAAAATACTACTACTACTTATAATAATAATATAATAAATAAATAAATAAATAAATAAATAAATAATAGTAGAGTTATTGTTGTTTGCTTTTGGTGTTTCAGTAAAAGGAAAGGAATCTACATTCCAATTTGATGTTTCATAAACATCAAATATTTATCATATTTTTACACTGTTGCAATCAACATTAGAAATAAAATAAATCTGAAAAATCTAATAAGAATGGACAGTCTGTAAAAATTATTTCATTCATTTGTTTTTTTGTCTCTTGAGGGATGCCAACAATTGTCTACCATGCTTAGTAGTCCATTTTCCTCAAAATGATTTCCCCACATTAATTATGACAGTATATTTTTGCAATTGCAACATACTTGTTCTACAATACACTACTTACAGTGTAAACAATGTATTAGCAAAAGAACATTTTAGTTTATGTCAGATCCCAGTTGTCCTAGAGAGTAGAGAGATTCTACACATTGGACAGGCTGTCATATTACTGGGGGAATTAGTCCAAGTAGCACAGGCTGGGATGACACGTGTCTTTTTGGAGAGACCAAACAAGGCCAATTACAGCATACAAAGCTCTCTGAAGTTACTGTGTAGTTCAACTCACCAGGTTTCTAAGCACTTTCTTTTGCCTACACCATTGCAAACAACCTCACTGGGAAAAATAGCTTCCTAATGTCTTTGCTAACACTAACCTCTGAAAGGATGGTACAGAATAAAGCACAGAAACTAACACTCTTAGGTATATACTAGTCAATTCATGCATCTCACATTCTTATGAGATGTAATGTGACTTACGTGGTGTATTTGTTTATTATTGATTATAAATGTGTCTGCACACCATGTAATCATTTTGGAATCCTATCTAATCAAAATTTTAATTATTTACACATTAGATAATATACACATTTCTTCTGAAAAAAAAACACAGTACAATGGACACAGGAGCATCAGATATGGAACATGAGGCGATGGAAAAAGGTGGCCTGGTCTGATGAATCACATTTTATTTTACATCATCTTGATGGCGGGGTGGGTGTATCGCTTATCTGGGACAGAGATGGCATCAGGATGCACTATATAGCAAGCCAACAGAAACAATGTGATACTTTGTTATGCTGGATAAATTAGGGGCTGGAATTAATGTGGCTCTCACCTTGACAAATACCACCTGCTTAAACACTGTTGCAGAACAAGTTATACCTTTTCATGGTATCTTTGTTCCTTAATGCCAGTGACTTCGTTAAACAGAATAATGCACCCTGCCACAATACAAAACGATTTTCAGAAATGGTTTGAGGAAAATGAGAGTTCAGGGTGTTGATTGCTAGACAAACGTGTAATCCATGCATGCTCCACCTCCCAACTAACAGGTCTTAAAGGATCTGCTGCTAATGTCTTGTTGCTAGAGACCACAGCACACCTTGAAGTCAAGAGGTCTTGTGGAATACATATGTGAGTTTAGGCAGAACTGCTTTGGCAGCACAATAAACATTTGGACAGTTTTAGGTTGGTAGTTGAATTGTGTGGCTAGGTCCCCTGGTGGTCTAGTGGTCTAAGATGCAGCGCTCTCACTGCTGCGACCCGGGTTCGATTCCCGGTCAGGGAACCATCCCCAGCCACTTTCAGTGCCGGTCCCAAGCCCGGATAAATTGGGGAGGGTTGCGTTAGGAAGGGCATCCAGCGTAAAACATGTGCCAAATCAAACATGCGGAGGATCCGCTGTGGCGACCCCTAACGGGAGAAGCCGAAAGAAACTTAGTTGAATTGTGTGGCTGATCAGTGTGCATTTTTTAAACACTAATTGTCTGTCCTGTTTTAAAAATAAAAAATAATACATATGATAAACTGATAAACTATCAAGGCTTGGTTAAACCACCTGCGTTTTTCTGTTTGATAAATGATACGGGCCTGCCCCCTCCTATCTTTCAAGGTTACTTAAATAGTATAATTGGCTTTCAAAAAAGAAAAGAGATGGGTTATCTTATAACAAAACAAACAAAAAAGTGTAAACCCTGCATGGCTCTATTTTTGTATTATACAGACAGATGCAAAGGCAGAGGTGATTTGTAAAAAAAATATGCTGATGTTTTCAACAGCAACAGATCCTGTTCTGCTGAATATTCAAACCACAAGAATATTTAAACACCAGACCTGTTGAGAATACGTCTGTTTTCCTGCTATAATCCTTTTAAAAAATTTTGTCAGTTATACAGGAAAAAAGAAAGAAAGAAAGAAAGAAAGAAAGAAAGAAAGAAAGAAAGAAAGAAAGAAAGAAAGACATTCATGTTCATCTCACTTCACTAATATGCAATTTATAAACTTTAGGGCACCAGAAATGTTGGAGGTTTATGAGAACTAAAGTCGGAATTGTGTGTAATAAAGTCGGAATTGCGAGAAAAAAATTTATCATAATTAGGCAACCTTTTTTCGAACTAAACAAATAAAGAAAACACTATACAGTGTGTTTACCTGTTTTGAAGTAATATCGAAACTGATCGTTGCATTTTGATTTAAGATTTTTTTATTTTTATATTTGTATTTGCATTTTGATGTAATATGGCAATTAAATGCACTAAATGCAAAAGTGCAAAAAAAAAAAAAAAAAGATTGATAATGTGACTGCTGGCACTGTGAGCTATGAGTATTAGACATTTAAGTATGATTGTAATTTGATATAAGATAAATTAAAAGCCATGGATTTCAGAGCCAGATTAAATAAATATATAAATGTACACACACAGTCAAAAGCCAGTTATATGCTTCAATCACTGAATCAGTCCTTACCTTCTTAATGACAGTGTGATTCATTCCTACTAACTCATAATCAGGACACCAGAGAGGATTTGCCAACACTCCAGGACATTAAAGAACTGAGATCTGAGGTCACATTTTATGCCACCACGGCAAATCGAGAATACAAAATTAACATTCTATATTAAAAGAATGCACAAGCAGCATATGACAAAACTTGGCTTTTTTTTTGTTTTTTGTTTTTTAGAAGTTCTATCATTAATTTATTGTAGAGTATTGCATGGAGAACCCCTGCTGCTAAAAAGCTTTTACACTTTTGTGCATGGAACTCAAATGAGCAGTGCTAGTTCAGGGGTTTGGAGTGGAAACGCAGAGCTCCTGCTGCTTGATTGTAAGCCACCTGACCTTTGGAACATTTCACACTACTTAAACTAGCTTAAGAGTCTGTGTGCACTTGTTTTGCATGCTGTACTTTGCACTAGATAAATTCAACCCATACTGTAAAGACACTTGGTTTTTCCTAAAAGGCCTTGCCACAAAAAAAATAAAAATATTTAATATGGATGGTGTAACTAATGCTTGACAGTTATTTTTGCTTTTTCCCCTTTTTTGTTGCCTAATTTATAATGGTAATAAGGTAATAGCATTATTAAGCATATCAATAATTTAACCACCCACTTGTGGGGGAAGTACTCCTATAATTTGATGTAATGTGTGAACACTTGGGCTTGAAGGTAACCACACCTCCATCATAGTAGAAAGCCTTCTTATGAGCTTCACTAAGACAACTGTCCTGGAAATACACAATTGAAAAACTTAAACTGAAAAGCAGGTATGCCTGATTGTGGACATGGATACAAGTGCAGGCTTTTAATTAAACAAATCAAACAAATACAACAGACAAAGACAAAACAAGAATTTTACATAAAGCAAAAAAGAGAAAGGAGAACATGGTACTAAACACACAACAGACACTTAGCAAACAAATAAGGAAATCTAAAAATATAAAGAGACACAAAAGAATTCTAGTGCAATTAGAAACAATTTATCGCTATGGCAACTGAACTAGTAACCTTTATCTGCCTTTAGTGTGAATGCATGCTTAGAAACTTGCTATTGGAAGTCTCCCCAAACCTGTAAAAGTGTTTTTGTGTGTATGGTGAATTTCCATTATTAAAGAAAGATAAAAATTAAATAAAAATTATAGTGGTTCTTCTTCTTTTTCTTCTTCTCCTTTTCTTCCAATAGCATCGCTATTGAGTGCGACACAGCACAGTAAAAGACTTGCTGGACTAGAGGAATCTCATCATTTTGACATTTTAGACAGAACAAAAAACCACAACTCTATTTGTCTCTCTCTCACTTATTGGCAGTAACACTACCACTACTCCAGTGTTAGCTAAAGTGTAATGCAAATTGACATTAAAAAAAAAAACCTTCCCTTACGCCGTTGCCTAGGCAGTGGTGTCAAGCAACGTCAATTGATACGTTTTTATCTTCTTGTGGTTTTCTCTCTCTAATGGTCTTCTAAGCTAAGTCAATTCCTGACTCCTTGTTTTGCAAGCAGGCTGGCAGTATGCGAATGAAATTTGCTTATCATTTCTCTTATTTCTCTTTCTCTAACAGTGGACAATGTCTTGCAGTCTCCCATTATCACCAAGCAGCCTGGCAGCATTGTATTCCCAGTGGACTCCTTGGAGAAAAGCCAAGAGGTTGTGTTTAGTTGTGAAGCTCAAGGACAGCCTCCACCATTTTACAGGTGATTGTGTGTGTGTGTGTGTGTGTGTGTGTGTGTGTGTGTTGGTTTTTGTGGTTTATGTGGACATTTGACCTGATTACGTACCGACATTATGGGGACATTTGGGATTATGGGGACAGGACAGGTGTCCTCATAATTCCCGCACTGTGGCTATATATATCTATACTAGAGGAGCTGAAATTCAAAATTTCAGTCCATGTCCATTATACCACAAACACCGAAACTGACTTAACACAGTGTAACTTTGGAATTTCGTAGTGCGCCCCTGTAGCCCGGAGCCGGTACTGCAATCCGTTCACACATGTGTGAAAATTTGAGCCTTCTGATTGGCTAGCGCTGATTGCCATTTTTTCGTTCTGTGATTGGCTGAGACCTACGTCAATTATCCTACGTGTTCCTTTTAAGGGCGGAGTTTCATTAGACTCGGTTTGCCAACACATTGAACAGCCATTATCCAGCCCTTTAAAAGCCAGGTATGATTATAAAGTTCATAAACTTAATGAGTAGACTATTGATATATTCCAAGAGCTCGGTTCCTTGTTGTAAATTAATGTTGTAAGAAATATTTCATTGGAATCTGGAGATTGGGGTGAATTTAGCCTTAATGCATAAATTAAAGCTGGCTAGTTAGCAACATTATCAATGGTTAGTTTTAAAACCTGAGTTGAATAACTAATTACTGATAAATCTTGTACCGAATGCGCACTGTATAAATTTGGGTTTAGTGCGTTTGGCCGAATTAAAATGAAGGGGAAATGTCTGTATGTTAGCATGGATGCTAGCTAATAATAGTCAGTGCTGATAGCCGCTAGCTGATAGCCGCGCGCATCCTCGCGGCTCTTTAAACGCGTTCGCTCCGGCCACAGAGCGCGTGCAGTGTTGTAAGGTGAGCTGCTGGGCATACAGCACCCGGACTGCTTATAAACTACTGAGAACTGCTTTTAATTATTTTATTTATTATAAGGCTGTATGCTATTTAATGTCGCTAGAACATCACTTCCGGTTAGCGCGTGCAGTGTTGTAAGGTGAGCTGTTGTACACACAGCACCGGACTGCTTACAAACTACTCAGAACTGCTTTTAATTGTTATTATTTTGTTTATTATAAGGCTGTATGCTATTTAATGTCACTAGAACATCACTTCCGGTTAGCGCGTGCGACCGGAAACAGCTGAGTGCGTGCGGCGCGGGAGTTACATGGCTGAGTTTGGAGCGGTGGTGAGGGTCTGAGTGTGAGATAGAGATGATGGTACAGTGTGTAAACACTGCTGTATCACTGTGAGGGTGTAAATAACCCCTGATACTCTTCACTCATAACTCAGTAATACTGTAGTCAGAAGTAAAGCAGAATGAACACATCAGAAGTCTGATATCTTTGAGTGTCAGTGTGATGGAGAGTTTAAATCCCAGCTCTCCTCAGCATTGTCCCATGCTCTATCACTGGACATGTTTTACATAAACACCACTTATATTAACAATTTAAGGTTTTAGTTTAAATAAACACTCATTTCTGTGGGGAAGAACAGCATCATTTTAACATGGCTGAGATGAAGCGCAGAAGAAGAAAAGAACATCAAAGCAGGAGACGGAGTATTACACATCTGCTGGGAAAGACAAACCTGGAAATATATAAATTCAGATAAAGGTAAGGGTCCATTCACACATGCCATCCTATGTTCCTTTTGACCTAGACTGCTTTCATTAACAGACAGGGCATTAGGATAAAACTGGTGTGAAGTTCACGACTGGATTAATATTTCATTTTTTCTTATTCAGGGTGTGGAGTATTCAGTTCAGTCCCTTTTGATGAGGGAGACCTCTTTAACCTCGCAACAGCAGACACTCTGGCAATCATCGAACACAGTAAACAGGTAATATATATTTTTTTACAGTTGTGAAATTATATTGAGCTCTTATTATATCTTATAAATCTGTATGTACTGTGTATGCCTGAGACCTGTTTCATTGTATATCAGGGCTTTAGTGATTTACATGTGTTTTGTGTTTATTGGCGTGTGTATGTAACAGACATGGTTTAGCAGTACACTGGGTATATGGGGACGTTGTTGTAATGTGATAGTCAATGTACATAAGCAGCTGTGTGTATAGTGTCTGACAGAAACCTGGTCTCGAGGGACTTCACTTTATAAAGTTATTGTATGAGCACCATTAACTTTATTAAATTAATTTCTCTTAAATTTGCATCTTATAGATGTAGACTTACTGACTATTGTACTTCCTTATCCCTCAGAGGTAAGGGTTTGTTACAGAAGCACCAAATAGCAGATGTGACCTGGGTGATTGTATATCATGAGAACAAAAGTGACCCAAATATTATAGTATAGTTAAGGCAGCAATGTTCTTGCTGGGTGTAAATAATATACCATATATACAGTGTGCTTTGCTAATGTACTGTATATACAGTGCACTTAAAATCACCCCAAAAGCCTGACATAGACCTTATAGAGTATCTGTAAATGCAATAGTAAAGGAAGTGGCAGATTGTTGTTGCTCTAATAAAAATAAAAGGAATATTTGTTGATTCAATCTTGGTGGAAACTACTGGAATTTTCACAGAAACAGTTTTATGCATAGTCATTTGTAGAACTAGCAGTTCTGCAAAACCTAGTATGTCGGACTAAATACTAAGACCTTGTTTGCGATTGTTAATAATACAATTGCTGGTGATCCAAATGCTTTTTTTTTTAAATATTTCTAAACATACCAATCTGTTTGAAATTAATGTCTTGGTTTGATATGGTTGCTAATGCAGTAAAATTAATTGCATTAAAATGTGACTTAAGTATCAAATACATTCTAGGGCTACTTAATGTTTATAACAAATGTGAGAAAGATTTCTTGTTTCTGTTTTTAGAATGTAGCTGAAAACATTAGAGGTTACTGCAGTAGATGAGTTGGAGGCTGCTGATCCAGGAGAAGAGTGAGAAAAGGTAATTTATAAAAATCATATTCTGATTATTTATTCCCAAAATGTTGCAGGTACTTTGCATTGTTTTAGTATGTTTTTATCAGTACGTATTGTCTCTCTTAGTCACTGGGAGAGATTGACTGGATGGGTGAACACTATCTGTGAACCATGTCTTGAGATCAAAATGACTGAGATTTTGTGTGCAGTTTTAGGTGCTGGGGTTAGGATTGAGTTAGTCTGTGTGTATGTAGTGTGTATGGCTGAGACCTGTTTTATGAGAACACTGTGTCTAATAAGGACATGCATAGACCATCATGTAAGAGTCCTCTACCAAAGGAGTATTAGTGTGTCCGTGTGTTTGACAAATACATGGTATATCAGGGCTTTAGTGATGTACATGTTTAGTGTTTATCTGAGTGTATATGGAACAGACATGGTTTAGCAGTACACTGGGTATATGGGGACGTTGTCAATGTACATAAGCAGCTGTGTGTATAGTGTCTGACAGAAACCTGGTCTCGAGGGACTTCACTTTATAAAGTTATTTTATGAGCACCATTAACTTTATTAAATTAATTTCTCTTAAATTTGCATCTTATAGATGTAGACTTACTGACTATTGTACTTCCTTATCCCTCAGAGGTAAGGGTTTGTTACAGAAGCGCCACATAGCAGATTTGTTGTACCTTGTAGTAATGTGATAGTCAATGTACATCATCAGCTGTGTGTATAGTGTCTGACAGAAACCTGGTCTCGAGGGACTTCACTTTATAAAGTTATTGTATGAGCACCATAAACTTTATTAAATTAATTTCTTTCAAATTTGCATCTTATAGATGTAGACTTACTGACTATTGTACTTCCTTATCCCTCAGAGGTAAGGGTTTGTTACAGAAGCACCACATAGCAGATGTGACCTGGGTGATTGTATATCATGAGAACAAAAGTGACCCAAATAGATTATAGTTAATGCATCATGCGTATTATTATATTGCTGGGTGTCAATTATATGGGTGCAAATTAATAGAGAGCCAAAAGATTATGAAAAGTAAAAAAATATTTATATATTGTTAATTATGTCCAAATGATAGTCCAAATGTGTTAACCTGGTTAAGAAGATGCTACAGCCAGGCTTACATTGTCTGATTTTTGGAATAACTCCAATATTTTACTGCTGTCTGTACATCAGATAGTCAGTGGAATGCGAGCGTAAATTTGAAACGTTAGTGAAGCTAAATGTATGTTTAAAATCAAAAATGCTTTGAGAATCTAATTGGTTTGTGTCCAGCCTAAAGGGAGGTAATAGCCATTAAAATATCCCTGGACAGGTCCATATAAAAGCATTTAGTTTTGTCTATTTTAGATTACCATTGTAAAGGGCCAATCTAAGCCTAAGAAACAGGATTCAAAAGAACTTTGTGAAAAGACAAAAAAGTAAGGTTGCCTGATAGACATTATTTTTGTCATAAGAAATTCTGTTAAATAATTATAAACTGAGTATTTGTTTTGGTTATGTTTTTAAATATGTACTGAACAGTATCTTACAATAACAAAAACAGTTCTTGAACAAAAGAAAATATGACAAAGGTTTATATTGATAATTTGTATATCATATTACTGTTCAGTAGAATATACAAAAACCTTGTTATTTTATCACCTCAGCTTTGAAATTAAAGGTATGCATTTAAATTGTAAAATTGAGTCCTTGATATGTCCTGTGTAGAATTAGGCTAGTATTAAGGCATCAAGATAAATTGGTGAAAATCTTTAATGTTATGATTATTCAAATCGATGAGCTTTTAGTTACAAACGAAACATACAGTAGTATTAATTTTTGCATCTGCTTTTAAGATAAACTCAACATTGATGCTAGTGATGGAAGTGACTCTGAGAGTGGGGCTGATGCTGCGAATTTGGATGCTTCCTGAAGACACCAGCACAGATCAGTAGGTTTTCTAACCTGTTCTAACCATGTTTAATATGCGCCATAATATGTCAGTCCACACTGCTAATGTACTCAATGATGATTTCTTTTTTACAGGGATGTGAAGCAATCGGACACCAGAAGAGGAAAATGGTTTGCGTTGCATTTTTTTAGGTTATGATTTTTCAGGATTTTTCAGGACACTTTTTTCAATATATTAATTAGCAATAAGAATTTATATTACAAAAGGTAACATTATTCACATTTATTTGCTATTTATAGTCCTAAACAAACCTCTGCCATCATACCTCTTTCACTTACTGTCTGTGGTTATGTTTGCATACACTCATTGATACAATTGAGTTCTTCGATGTCCCATCTACATTTATGGCAATAGCAAACTCCCATTCCCAGAGCGACGTAGAAAAAGCTTTGGAGTTCCCATCAAGAAATGTACACACCAGGCATAACGTTATGATCTTATAACGTTATGACTAGTGATTGAATAACACTAGCTCTTTATTATGGCAGCTGATCGTGGGTGGGATTTATTAGGATTGTAATTAGCTTTACAATTTTCCTCATTTTAAATTGGTTTAAGTGTCTTTATGTAATTCATTTGTATATCTAGCTCTCTGCAAGCTTTATATAACACTGAGCATTTTGGAGATTTCACTATGCACTAAACATTCAAATATCTAAACATCTTGGTTATCAAATTTCATTTATAATGGGTTTTTTGGTTAGTTTGTTTATGAATATTTTGCAGAGACTAAAAACTCTAAAAGAAGTCCCGAAAACTACAAGGAAAGGACTTGTTCTTTTAAGTCACTGATGTCTTGATAGTGCACCATGCTGTCAAGTCTGTGTTTGTGTGTGTCAGAGGGCCAATAAAACATGCCTGTCCCTTCAATACTGTGTGATGTCTTGTTTGTGTATTGTTAAAACCAATGTCCTGATAAAGCCCGTATGTCCTTACAAACACTATTTTTGTCAGAAGGCGGGACATTCCGAGCAGGTCCTCATATACAACCATAATGTCAGGTCTTTATATAAATTGTTTAAATTTGTGTAAAGTAATTCTGAAGTGAAATTTGTTTTCCTCAGAGCTGATTAGATTTTTTGACATTTGTAGCATCACTGTAGCACAAGGGGAAGGGTGGGTACCTTTAAACCATGGTACAACTTGTTTACCAGGCAAAGTCCACCTAATACATAAAAACCAGTATGTGTGTGTGTGTGTGTGCGTGTGCGTATGTGTATGTGTGTGTTTGTTCTACTCATAATAAATCATTAACTTGCAATTTCAAACCCAATCAAAAAAAAAAAACTGGAATATTTACTAAAGTAATACAGGAAAGTTTATTACTTTTTTAAGCATTTTAATTGTGTACAAATGAGGTCAGTGCCTTTTCTGTCATTCCCAATTATTCCAGTAAAACGTCTAGATGCAAAATAATAATGTCAGGTTTGAATATAATCACATTATACTTTATAACGAAATAATTATACAATCAAATATTACTGTATACACTATGGTATTGCTGTACCCCATAAAATGGCCACTTGCCTAATTAGAAAATTAAGAAGAAGTAAAATGGAAAATTTGAGAAAAAAGTAATGGTATTGGAAGAATGATGTTTCCTTTTGCTTAAAATCCGGTATGGGTACGAGTTAATGTAGATTCTTGCATGATTCTTGCACAGTGCAGCTTCTCAAACAAATAGTTGATTAATTAAGTAAAAGCCATGTATGGTCTGTCCAGCGAAGTGTCTTGTACGGATCAATGCGGTTTTCTTTACTTCAGCAGCTGAGGTTTCTGTGTACAGACAGGTCTATTTTGCTCCCCCAGGATTGAGGTAGCCTAATGGACGATCTAATAAGCCGCTTCCCGTATCCTGTCAGCTTGGCCAAATCACCTGGCCTCAAGGTGAACGTCTTCCTCCTGGCAGCTCCCAGGTCCATCACTTT
This sequence comes from Silurus meridionalis, assembly GCF_014805685.1. Lineage (NCBI taxonomy): Eukaryota > Metazoa > Chordata > Actinopteri > Siluriformes > Siluridae > Silurus > Silurus meridionalis. The sequence continues at coordinate 10,718,449 of NC_060884.1, read as the reverse complement.
CAAAAGTCATTAAACTGCAAGCCGTCGCGCTAAACCTGCCGCACTCATTATCGTGCTGTTAGCCATTTTAGCCTGAGAAGCTAACCTGCCCTCCCTCTCGCAAAAGTCATTTCATTCCTCAGTCAATTTACGCTCATAGAGCCCTGGAGATAAATGAAACCTGTGTTTCCTAGCGTTTCTGCAAAGACAGCTGGCTCATGTTTGTCTCGTCAGTTTTTCAGTTTACCTTCAGATGGTAAACAAAGGAGTTTTAAGATAAAATGTCTTACTGTCCCCAAAGCCAGATGTTTTCATCATAATATTGACATAATGTCTGCGTAAAAGTAACTAGATGGGTAAACGGATTAGATCAGGGTGCTTTTGATTGCCTTTACTTATACAGTTTTGCATATTGCCTCCAAACACAGGACATCAGTAAAGCATGCACCATTGTTATTGTACAACAATGCTGATGAGGCCTTTGGGGCCTCTTCTCTTATTACTAAAACAGTGTCTCCATCTAATAGCACTGTTGACACTGCAGATATGTATGTGTGTGTGTGTATATATATACAGACCGATCAGGCATAACATTATGACCACTGACAGGTAAAGTGAATAACACTGATTATCTCTTCATCATGGCACCTGTTAGTTGGTGGGATTCTTTAGGGAGGAAGTGAACATTTTGTCCTTAAAGTTGACAAGGGCCAAATTGTGATGGCTAGACGACTGGGTCAAAGCATCTTCAAAACTGCAGCTCTTGTGGGGTGTTCATGGTCTGCAGTAGTCAGTATCAGAAGTCAAATTGCTAAAGAAAGTAAATGTTGGTTCGGATAGAAGGTGTCAGAATACACAATGCATCGCAGTTTGTTGCATATGGAGCTGCATAGCACAGAATATACAGGGTACCCGCGCTGACCCCTGTCCACTGCCGAAAGCTCCAGCAATGAACATGTGAGCATTAGAACTGGTCTGGTTTGATTAATCACGTTTTCTTTTAAATCATGTAGATGGCCGGGGGCGTTTGCATCGCTTACCTGCGGAACACAGGGCACCAGGATGCACTATGAGCACAAGGCATGCCAGTAGAGGCAGGGAGATGCTTTGGTCAATGCTCTGCTAGGAAACCCTGGGTCTGGCTATCCATATGAATGTTACTTTACACATACCACCTACCTAAGCACTGTTGCAGACCATGTATACCCTTTAATGGAAATTGTATTCCCTGATGGTTGTGGCCTCTTTCAGCAGGATAATGCACCCTGACACAAAGCAAAAATGGTTCAGGAACGGTTTGAGGAGCAAAACAAGGAGTTTGATTAGTTGGCTTGGCCTCCAAATTCCCCAGATCTCAATCCAATCAAGCATCTGTGGGATGTGCTGGACAAACAAGTCCGATCCATGGAGGCCCCTCCCCGCAACTTTCAGGACTTACAGGATCTGCTGATAACATTTTCGTTCCAGATACCACAGCACACCTTTAGGGCTCAAAAGGAGAACTGACAAAATATTAGACTTTAGAGAGTTTATTGTCATTGTAGTGATACAATGAAATTTGTTTGGAAGCTCTCAGAGACCAGCAGTAATAAAATGATGTAAGAATAAACTTAAGAATAAACAAAAGATAATTGCACTTAAATATAATAATGTGAAAATATGTACAATGAAATATATGTGCAGTGGAAATCGGATTTTAGGGCAAAACAGTGCAAACAGGATTGTCAGAATAAGGAAATATTGCACAAGTTATGCTAAAAACTGCTAACTAATAACTAATAACAATAAAAATAAATAATAAATTTCTGGGTGAAAAGTGTTTGGTGCATTAGCATCGACATGGGAAAGAGGGACAGACAGTATTATACTAGGCAGGTGGTCATAGTTATTTTATTTTCCAATAAAAATATTCAGTGCGGCAAAAAAAAACAGCTAGAATGAACTTACTAGATGTGTTGTGTTTGAACTAAAACTCTGGAAGCCACACCCCTTCTTTTCATCTTATATTTGTAATTTCTTGTCTTTCTCTTTCCCACTGCAGATGTGTCCACACAATGTATGTTTTTCTGTCAAGGTAAATGTAAAGCGTTTAAAAGAGTTTAGAAATCTAAAAATCTTAATATACAATAATCAAATATATATCTATCAGTTAATTGTTTTATTAATGGTGACAAAAGTCCAAACATCAGCTGAAATGTTTAATTAGCCTGCTGCATTGAATTAAGTATTTGAAAGATAAAGATAATTAGAAAGTAATCACAAGTAAGTTTTCTGCTATGGGAAAGTCATGCTGTAGCCTTACGTTGTTTCTGGTATATCAGTAATTCAAAAAGGTTTTTTTTCCTTTTTTTATTTTTATTAACCTGTCATATTTTTCAGAACCTATTCCTTTAGAGGTTTTATGTGGCTTTGTCTTTATATAAACAAAAAAAGAAAAATCCTCAGTTATAATTATTAGTTGCCAGTTTAAGATTGAGATCACTGTATTTTTTATTAAATTTTCTAGATTGAGATCACTGTATTTATGTAGCCTTACATGAAAGAATTGTCGAAAATACAGCATGTTTTATAAATGCGAATGTAATTATTTTTAAAATTATAAACAAATAATAATTGTTTTAATAATGTAATATATAATATAATATTTTTATAAACTAGTCATATTAAGAAATAAGTTAATCTTCTTTTACCCTAACATTAAGTGTATGTTAAGGTTCTTAGCATAATAAGTAGTGCTATTATTATCATTATTATTAACTTCCAAAAAAGCTATAGCTTATCACATAAAGTGAAATTAATTATATCAAGAAATATATTCAAATTATAAATAAACCACATGAATAATGAAATGTTTTTAGATTGGAATCATGTATGTCTTTTGTTTGGCTTTGTTTTCTTTCTCTCTCTCTTTCTCTCTTTCTCTCTCTCGCTCTCTCTCTCTCTCTCTCTCTCTCTCTCTCTCTCTTTCTCTCTCTCTCTTTTTCTCTCGCTCTCTCTTTCTTTCTCTCTCTCACTCTATCTCTCTTCCATTGTTGCCCTCCATTTCTTTTCAGTAACAATGTCTGACAATGTATCTGTAATGAAAAGTTGTTCATGCCAAATTGCTTTCAGTGAAATTTGTGGTGTGAAAACTTGTTATTGAAATAATTTGAAGAAAGGAAACGCTGGACGTCCTGTCATCAAGCATCGTGTTTAGCACCAGGTGGTCAGTTCTGTCTAAACACAGACTTGGGTTAAATTCACAAGTACACATTGTGTAGTGTCACTTGCTCATTCGCAGCCCACAGATGTCTGATAGGACATTTTTTTTTATGTAATTATAAGACAATAGCTTTTTTGTTGTTGTTGTTGGTGGTGTCTATGACCATGTCCAATATTTTTTTCCCCACTGCATTTTGGCATTTCTCTGCATTAACACTCATTTTGGATAGCAGAACCAAAGGTGTAGGAGCTAGGAAATCACTAAAGTGTGCATTGTCTATTCCCTCTAGCAGACTTTCGTTTCAACCCTAATCTAACACATTTGCTTCACTGTTCAGATTCCTCTCAAGACCTCACAGCCTGATTAGTTGTGTTACATTACAATTGGAATTAAACTCCCCAGGAGGCAAGTCCACCAGGAGCAGGGCTCCATTACTAGTTAGAATGGATTGTAATATTAGAAGTAATGCTCCATTTTGATGTCGTTATTCTTAATACTGGGTCTACTTTCACCCTTTGGTGGATCACCACGGTGCAATAAGTCACTTAACCGTGTATTCAAACTGAGCCTAGCATAATAATTAGAATTTTATTTATTACACATTCAACACATTATATGAGAATTATGGATCCTTTATTATAGAGATGCAGTTCAAAACCCAATTATTGTTTTTGTTATATACTGAAGACATTTAGTTTTTTAGATTGAAAGAATATGAATATATTGTTCAAATGTAACATTATATTATGACCATAATATGATAATATGACATAGATTAATCTTTGGTTTTCAGATGTTTAGATTTCGATGTGGTAAACAATTTTGGATATGGCACTAAATGTGTAAGTGAGCAAAAGTATAGGAACAGACAGACAGACAGACAGACAGACAGACAGACAGATAGACAGATAGACAGATAGATAGATAGATAGATAGATAGATAGATAGATAGATAGATAGATAGATAGATAGATAATTGTATAAATTGTCTATGCCTTCCTTGTAATTAGGGCATTAATTTAAACAATTCTTTCCACATTTCTTGACTCTCAACATGCCTTTTGGCAAACTCTAAATGGGATTACAGCAAATTCAAGTTTGTTTGTTTTTTCTCCAGTACACTTTCATTAAGCACCACATCCATGTTTGAGTTTAATAATGAATTTAATGGTGAATAGTAAGATTTTTAAAGTTTAGTTTTTTTGTTAAGTCACAAAGATTATAAGAAAAACAATTAATTCTAAGATCTCTTAAAAACTACCTACAAATATTCCATTATTTCAAAAATATGAATACTATCATAAATAATTACGATCTTTAAGGAGAAACCTATCATTTACTTATATTTAACTGTGTAGTATGTTTACCATACCATATCAAATAACAGATAATATCCAAAGTGTCCTAAGGCGAAGCATGATAATAACATCTACATAACACAGGTAAAAACAACCACTGTCTGTTTACTGAACTTTATAAAAAAAAGAGAGCATTATTGAGTGCTTGGTGGTTCAATCTGTTTTTTTAATATTATGAGCTGAAATGCACATTTTGGTATTATGCATTCTTTTTTGTGCCAGAGTAATGATGACTGTGATGTGATGTTATTTTAATAACACTCCTTAGAACAAAGATATCCTGATAGGATACAGCATGGCCAGAGGAACCCAATTTTGCATGTACAATTTTGTATACGCGCAAATGGCCTGCCTATTTCCGGCATTAGAGGGATGTTGTTTTTGTTTAGGAAAATGAAATGCATCTGTGTACAACAAACAGCCAAAAGCAAACACTGAGTTGTTTTCACAGATATCACATAGCCAATGAGGTATATAGAAATTACAGACAACAAACCAAAACAGGGGAAATTTATCCATTTATGCGTTATAAAATTTTCCATTTTCCTCGACACTGTTTTCGGTTAACCTTTTGTGGACACTGTCAATCCAACAAGAGTTAATCATATTTTGAAAGCGATGCTTTGCACATGAATGATGACTTAGATCCCGAGCAAGAGCAGCATGGAATTTAGCGATATTGATTTTTGCGTTTCATTTGCTTTAATAAGGGAAGAGAAGAATCGGCTGCCATCATGACTAAATTACATCCTTCAGTGATCAGGCAAATTTGTGCAATGATCACCTAGCCCTCTATAGAGCTCAGGCCTGCCAAATGCTCACTGCACCTATTAGTTTTAATTGCTCCTCCACTGTGATTAAGTCCCTTTTTGATGCGGTTTGACTGGGTTTCAAGCAAGATGGATGAGTAGAAGTTGTGCACTTTATTGTGGCCCAGTCAAATTCTGGCTCAGTGGTTGGATGGTTAAGATTTGATATTATATTCACACACAAAATATTTCAGTGCATTGTCGTTACTGTATAATTTGTAGAATAATGCTAGATGTGATCATGTCATGATAAATAGAAGCAACTGAAATTGCCAATGTGGATTAAAATAAATGTCAATAAGCATGTGTTTAATCTTCTGTTATGATCAGTATTTTCATGAAACCTGCACCAATGCATACATATGACCTCATACTGTTATTTGGTCTTTCTCTTTTAGGTGGAAGCTCAATGGCACCAGCATTGATCCAACGTTTGATTCGCGATACACTCTCTTTGGTGGAAACCTCCGCATCACCCAGCTCAACAAAGACCAGGACTCTGGGATCTACCAATGTTTTGCCTCCAACTCATTTGGGACCATCGTAAGCCGCAAGGCCAGTCTTACCTTTGCATGTAGGTCTCATGCTTTATCCCTCTTTATAACTCTTTCAGTCTTGTCCTATCGAGGGGTTTTGTGGTCTCACCGGGTGTGACAATACATGTGTCTGCTGATAACAGCATTAAATGTTCAAATGGAAATGTTCCTCTTTTCTATTAAAGGTGGGAATCTGAATTTTCCCACCAGTTAAATCAGTCAAACAATTAGTATATAGTGGAGGCAGCAGGAAACAATTTTAAAAGTGAACTGTATTTTATTGAGGTAAATTGTTATTTATCATCATTATTCCAGGCAGTGGTCAGAAATCAGCCAGGCAAAAACATACACAGATAATCCATAATCAATTTAAAAGAAATCAAGCATTATCCAAAACCAGGGAGTAAAAAATTAGACATAGAGAAGATAAATGTATGGAAATCCAGGATTTGTACCGCTCCATAGCGTGGATGAGACGAAACTGATTTACAGAGAGAGGGTAAAAATAAACTAACAAATCAAAACTAGGAGCAGGAATTTGTGACACAGTCAAGAAATGTTCAGAAAACAAATACAGTGACAGCATTGTTCTGTCAGATGTTCTGCCATCTATGGTGTTAGTGAAGTGCATTTGTCAATCAAATCTGGGTGTTTTTGATTCTTTTCAAAAATATATAGGTAATAAAATATATAAATATTGTACCTGCATATAAACAAATAATAATACATTATAATGTAAATTTAAAAATAAAATAAAATAAATAAATCTTCTACTTTTTAGTAAGATTTTTAGGGAGTGACTCACTTTTTGTTCCCTAATTGGCCCTGCAGTCTTACTTGACAGCGCTGACAGTGCTGACAGTGAATGACTGGTAGCCCCCTCAGATTTTACTGTGCATTCCTGCATCCACATCCTACTCATTCACAGCCAGCTCTAGAATTACTGGCAGACTTTGTGAAAATGGGAAGAAATGAATATATGAGATGAATAACACATGCAGTGATATTTTCAGCTAAAACAAATGGGAATGCTGGGCCTTAATTTAACATTATATATGTATATGTGTGTGTTTAAAAAATAAGAATTATATTTGTTCAAATCAAATCAAATTTTATTCATCACATACACATACATACAGAGTACGACATGCAGTGAAATGCTTTGTACGATTGTCCGGCATGAGGGAATAGGACGGGGGGAAAAAATAAAACAAGGGAAAAAAAGAAGGCAGATAAATAAAAACAATAAACTATGTAAAATATTAAAAATATATAAAGATAAAGACATATATAGGAAAAATTGTATATACAGGGAATGTTTATGGAAACAGGTTATGCTTATGTACAGTAACAGGATATGCTTATGTACAGTAAACAATGTTGACATCTTCTCTAAAAAGGATAATGGTGTCCCTTCTGATAATGTCTAATAGTGTTTGAAAAACACTTGTAGTAAAATCTTGGAGCATTTGTCCATGCTGAAAACTGTAAAGTATGCTTATGTTTCTGAAAATGTACAAACCTCACCACATGGTTGTTCAGTCAAATATAAAATGATGTTGCAATATACAGATTTTTAGTTCTGTGTTGGCTTGATTGTATTTTGTGGGTCATTATTATGAGAAAAAATCAATCTATGGCAAAGTCTTAACCTCAAGCAGGTTTGGGGTAAAATACGTTTCGTGGAATTTTTCAATGCCTTCAGTCTTTTCTAGAGCTTCTTAATCACTAAAACCCCGAAGCATCACTCATCAACAATTGTATTTTACAGTGTGCATCATATGCTTTTTTAAATTTTTTTGTATAGAGCTGAATATACTGATAATGTGCCTGGCTAAAAAAAAACACACACATACACCCAACACGCAACTTCAATTGTAGTGTCAGTGATGCTTGGTGAAGCTCAGACACTGCACTGTGTGGGTAGCTGGAAATGCATTTCTAAAATTGTGGTCGTTGGCTTCCTCACTATTTTCCTTGCTTTATGCATACATTCTGTATTGTTTTTATTGTTCCAGACATTTAAAATGTTTACCTGATTGTCCTTAGCGGTATTTAAAATTGCTTATGTTCCTTTTATATGTATTAACTTATTCATGTTGGAAGCCTATTGTTTGCTGCAGTGGTGATGGATCACAATAGGATCTTCTATCACACAAAGAAAACTGGCTGACAAATCCATCAATTACCCAGACTCCTGACCTTACATGGGCGCAGATTGTTGTCATGAACATCTTGGCCTGCCTACCATCCATCTTCTTTATTACTCATACTTTAACTTAATTAACTCCAATGCGTGATGGATCAGGAGAGTAATTTAAAGGGCAGCTGATGTTATGAGACAGGCTATTTTATAATTCGGTCACTTAATGCAGGAGAATTTAGAGGGAGTTGGGAGATGGGTGTGGGAGTTGAGAGACTCATGAAGCATGGTGCAAATTCATTTCTCAACTTAGGAATTTGTTAGCTGGCTGACTAGGAACACTTTATATACTTTTTGCTCTTGTTACAGCATATTTTTGAGCAGAGAAAAACAGACATGTATTATGCTTTTTTCTTTTTTTTTGGGGGGGGGTGGGTGGTAATGTATTCACACTACAATTTCTTTTCTTACACAAGCATACAGTTTTAATTACCTCCTTATTCCTATTACTTTTTTTGTACTGAATAGTTAAATCTATATCACCAAGGACATTTATTGAAGACGGTCTTTATAATAACTCTCCCATGCCCATGTGTGCTACAGAAGTACCAGCAGAAAAGGTTATAATTAAACAGACATTTTCTCTTGCTGACAATAAATGAGTCAGGTTTTTTTCCCCTTTTCTCTCAGTGGGGTTATTTCAGCAGCACAAATATTGAAAAACTTGCATTGAATTGTAATTGTCAATGAGCGCAGTGTTTCTGAACACGGTAATTGAGTTCTGGGATTCAGTAAGGTGTTTTAATTAAAGCGTTAATGATAGAGAACAGTGCGCAGTATCTTTATCATGTTTCTTAAGTGTCATTACCTTCAGAGGACCTTGATTTAAGTTATTATATTTCCCATGGTTCAGCTATCAGGTTCTGCTTTGCTGCATATTAACAAGTCCACGGTTATTAAACCCACTAATAGATAATGGATTTTATATATTAAAGATAATATGGGATATCATACAGGTTTACTTCTAATAATGATTTTCAGCTCTGCTTGAGTCATTTGTATTCCACCTTTACAAGATTCTTTTATATACACATATCTATTCATGAAGGCAAATTTGTGGAAAATATGCAAGCCATAATTATCTCATTATTTGCTCCAATTATCATGACTTTGCCATGCTGGATAATTTGTGCTTTATTATATTTAATCAGTTTAATCACCTTTAAAGATTGCAGACACAGTGCAGTAAAATTCTCCTCACAAGATGGAGATTTAAGAGGTACATAATACACCTGAATGACAATTAAACTGTTTAAATCAAGCTCAATATGTTAAAACAAATACTGTAGTAACTCACATTTATAGCAGAAAGAGAAAGAAATAATAAATAAATATCTATCAATGCTATTAGTTTATTTATTTATTTATTTGCCCAGGATACTTTTAAAATTAATTTTCACTTTAGGAAATAAAACATGAAAGACATTAAGATTAAATAAATGTTTGAGACTCCAAACATTTAAAGATTTCCAGCAGAGAAAAAATAATTAAAATGTACATAAATATTTTTAGCTTTAGTATATTTTCAGGGTCAATACTTTCAGAGACATTTGTTTTTAATTTTAATCTTAAATCTCTTTGGCCTGTTCCTTTTTTAATTGTTTGTTTTGTTTTCACTATCATCCAGTCCTCTGCTCTATTAATTCGCACTTGTATGTGTTGCAGTGTTGAGGATTAAAGCAGTCGAGGTGACACCATGGTTGTTCACACCAGAATAACTAGCAGAAACATGTGTGAGGAAGTAATCAATTAAATCATTTGTGTAACATTTTTATTTTTCTTCTGGATTGGCTTATTATAATCTTATTACATTATGTCCACAAATATTGCAGATTTATTTTCATGTTTTGAAAAGTATTTTACTTTAGTACTTTTTTACAAGTATTTGTACTTTATGAGAACATTTGATTTAATTTATTTAACTAAACTGTAATGTGGAATATCTTCATTTGTACTCTTTTAGAAAAACTACTAAGCTACTAAAAGCTACTATGAAGTACTTGCTACACTGTGTGTCTGTAACAATCAAAACCTTATTCAAACATTAATGCATATTGAAATATTGAATTGAAGGATCAGAATATCATACTTCAGAATATCATACATCAGTACTTTTACATTTGATGCTTAAGTTTTCAAAAGTAGTACTTCTATTGTATTTTACTTAGTTAAAATGTAAAAAGGGTTACTTTTATTGAAATAAGTGATTTGTATTTTTACTCAAGTACAGGAATGGTTACACTTCCTCTATCACTGAATGTAAAAAGATTGAACTAATGAGAGCTGTGAATGAGAGTGTATTCTCTTTGGTTATATGTAAGAACTAAATAGGTAAATGGCAGAGTGTTCTTTTTAAACGTGAGATGTTCACTTAGTAAATTTTGAGTGTATCATTCACATTTACATATTTTTTAATGCCATCTTGCGGTTTTCTTCTGTAAGGCATTTTCATGCAATGCCAATAAAAGAGATGCACAATCAAGTGCCGCAGTCAAAGCGCCAAGGGTTTCAGTCCCGGATAAATTAAGGGGAGGAAGGAAAAAGCATCTGCAGTCTCTTCTTCAAAAGTATGAATCATAAAGTACTTACACACATCCATATATTTTGCAAAGAAAATGTTTTCATGAAGAAATATTGTGAGGGGTAGGGCTGATCATGCTATGTTAAAAAGAGGGTTGTGTTATGTTTTAAACCCAGCCAATCTTCTAGGGATGAAGATGCACAAATAGATGTGCAGTAATGTACTTTGGTTCCATGTTCCGGTTTAGTATAAATGTGTAAAATTATGAATCTTCTTGGATTACACTGATCCCCATGGCTAAGAATTAAAACGGCAATAGATTCTGGATTATAAGGATTTTCAGTGCAGGATAAGCTTAGACTTTCATTTCATTTAATAAAAATTGTCCAATACTGAAAATTTAAAATCGGGCCCAAATTGGCTGTTTGTATTAAAAAAAAGTTTTGAAGACATATCAGACCCTGTTGTGCAACTAGAGATCTGACTTGTGACAGTAGGGTTATACAGGTTAATGTTTTTTACTTTGTGTGTTGCTATTAGTTTTGCAGCAGTTGATGTCAGAACTGAGTATGAGAAATGCTTTGGAAATATCTGTTTTAAGACAATTCTGAAGTGAATTCACACTGATTTTAAGACAAAAAAGGATTACAAAATTATAGATTTTATTAGTTCTTTACAAGATTGTATTATTAATTATCCACATAGCTGTGAATAAATGGTAGTATATCTTTTTCTGTTTTAAGACTATTAGGAAATAGCCTTGAAGCTAATCCATGAAAATATTACAAAGCTTCACATATACTGATCACTAATGGATATTTCTTCCTCTTTACTCGGATGTCTATTGAACCAGTTGTTGACACAGTGTGCTTTTTCTTTTCCCAACCCTCCCAATGTACAGGAGGACTGAAATGTGTATAGGCTCGTTTTTCTTTCCCTTTCCTTCCTCTCTCTCACTCACTTTTGAAAAGCCTCAGCTGCATCCTAGCCCTAGGTGCCCTATTGAGGACAGCTCTCAGGGCAACTCATACAACAATGGTGCCTTTGCTCTTTTTGGGAATTACAAGCAGCAACCTTGATGTACTTAGCCAAAAAAAGAGAAAAAAAAAACCTCTCATGTAGCGGGTGATGGTGAGTGTCTGCCTGTCCATCTCAAGATGGCTTCATGTGTCCACTTTTTTGGAATCATAAATCTCCTTTTTATCTCTTTCCAAAATATCTCCCCAAAAAAAGATACTTTCCACCTTTTGTGTAGTAAATTAATTCAGTACCTTAGATGTTGATTGCGTTTGTCCACTTTGTTCTCATGGGCTCTCAATTTTCTGACTTCTGTCAGGCTTTTATCTAACATCCTGTCCTCAACTACACATGAAAGTGCCACTCCAGGCCTTTGTTGCTGCGCTATCATCAGCCAGATTGGAACCAATAGACTTACAATTGCGAGACTATGAGTTTTGCACTCACCCAAACAAATGAGTTATGTTTCTGTTGAACGAGAAAAGAGCACACCCAAAGCTTTTTCTTTATCGTTTTTTTTTATAATTATTCAAATTTCGGTCAATAAAAGCTGCAGTAAGGATTTAATACTGAAAGTAAACACATGGTATTTACACCTGTGATATAACCTTAGACTTTTAAAAAATGATTGAGAAGTTACACAAGATTTTTGCGAGTGAGGTGTCGTTACAATTTTGAACTTGAGCCTATTTTTTTATGATAAGTTTGAGCAAGAAGAAGTATTAAATAAATATTAATAATATTAATAATGAAGATTTAAAATAAGTATTTAAAACCATAAATAGTGAGTTCACTGAAGTAATTGTGTCATTATCTAGAGTTATTCATAAAGAATTCAACAGACATTAGAAATGTGAAATAAATCTCAAGTTTTTGGTGAATGCGATAAACATGTATATTTGCAGATAGCAGGGTGTCAAATTTGCACAACAGCTCAGTTTTACTGCTGGCCTCTGTAACTATCCCTGCTGTCATCATTGCTTAAAATCTGTATTGTTTATACCCAGGCAAGACTAAGCAAAACGTGAAAGTTTTGACACACACTGGGTCCTACTTTTGTTTGACATAACACTAGCACAATATAAGGTATACAGTTGGATATGTATAACTGTGACAGCTCTAGCATTGGTATTTTTTAAGGAGTATATGGCCTGTAAATTTGGACTGGATTAGAATGGACAAAAAATTTGAGGTTAGCCAATATCCAGAGAAGTATTTTCATCAATATGTTAGTAGTGTAAAAAAAATTTTAAATGTGATTTTTTATGCATTTTGTCTACCTTTGCACTTTTGTGGTGTTCAATAACAGAACATAATCTTTATGGTATTGAAGTTGAGGTGACATTATAAGTGAACATCCAACAAACTGGGTTGTAAGAAATGTGACCACACCATAAATTTCAACTCAGGAAAATCTTATTTTACTCTATCAGTGTTAATATAGAATGTACACCATGTCCTGATGGTTTGTGAAGTTGTATATAATAATGTGTGCAAATACACATTATTTATAAAATATTAGAAATTTGCATTTATTATGTTAATTGTTTAGGTTTAATTGCATCGTATTGAATGAATAATTCTATTTCAACTAACTGAACTGAACATTTTCTATTTATTTTTATTCATTTAATTTGTCATTAGCATTACTGGTATGTATCATTCTGTTTACCTATACAGAATTGTCTTACATTTGTACCTCATAGGAGTATTCAACCATAACCTTTTGTTTCTGCTAAATTCAACACTGATAGGATGCCAACTGCCACTATACTAGTACACAATAACATTGAACTTAGCCTTATGTATATTTCATTACAGTAGGACATCTTATTGATTCAGCATTATTGTTTAAGAAATGTGTGTTCTACCACTGAAATAAATAAAAATTTCACCTAAGTGAAAGTAAGCTTATTTAATTTATTACACCTAGCCAAGCAAACTTTTAGACTAGCAACATTGTTGAAATGAATCTACTAAATTAAACATTAAGTCTCACAGTTCCTTATTATAATGACCACAACAGAATGTCTCTAATAGTTTCCATATAATAATATCCATAACTTTTTGAAGCATATGCAATATGATAGAAAAGAGTTGCCACTAGTTCAAACCGGTTGGAAAAAAAAGTCAATAAGAGCAAAAGAACAAGTTTGCCATTTCAGTTTAGCTTCACTTCTGTATTATACACCTCAGACTGCGCTTAGAAAAGAAAAGTGGCACTTCATGGTCTGCTTATTATCTACTGATTGGACACGACTTTGCACATAGTCAGTTGATGCGTGAAAGCCGTAAAACAGTGGCTAAGATCAATCACATTCTAGAAAGACTTTTATAGAATTTCAAGCATATGCAAGCATCGAGACTGAGAAGCTCATCACATGTCGAGGGGTTAAAGAAGTGTGACAGTATGTAATTAAGTTCAATGGAGTTTAATCAATCTAGATCATTTATATGCGTTTTAAAGAACAGTGGTTGAAGTTTTAAATAGAAAGCACTTAATGCAGGGTAAGGTGGCATTAATGCCTACTCCCATGTTAATAATGGGGAAAAAAATGCCTTTTCTTAATCGGAAAGCAGTGTCTGAAATTGTTGTTGAATCAGAGTGGCTCCAGGGTTAAAGGTGTGTGTGTGTGTGTGTGGGGGGTAGGGGGGTATATTTTATGAAATAATTAAGACAAAGCTACTTAGTAGACTTCCTGTGGCCAATATAAAACACACATTAGCAGACCTTTATAAATAACTTTTCATAAATCAGTGATCTCTGTAATTTTGCTTTTAAATCTAGCCCTGAAGCAGAACCAAGCCACCAGCAGAATACAGCCTGTGACAAATTAAAATAAAATACTTGATCTTTCTTCTAATATAGTTATTTTGACTAAGCACTTGTATCCTTAAAGAAACATTTGTACCTCATAGGAGTAGTTTTCTAAACCATAAAATCTGATCACAGTGACCAGATCTAAAACCAATTGAACACCTATGGAAAATTTTCGACCAACATATTAGACTCTGCTCAAACCAGCCATTAGCGTTGCACAAGCCAGTGCACTTTTAGTGCCGGTCCCAAGCCCAGATAAGTGGGGAGGGGTCCGTTAGAAAGGGCATCCAGCGTAAACATGTGCCAAATCAAATATGCGGATAACAAACCTAAATTTCATGCCTGATTGATCGAGGTCCAGGTTACCAGCAACTGCAACAGGTATTGTTAGCCAACAGGGTACCGGTGGCAATTGGGCTACTGTTCGCCAGAGGAGGAGAAGGAGAGGAGAAAGATGTCTACAGAAAGAGCGTGGAAAGGAGACGTGTAGGAGAGTGGGCAGATTTGGGGTGGGCTCTTTAAATGTTGGTACTGGTGACTGGTAAAGGGAGAGAGGTAGCTGATATGATGGAGCGGAGAAAGTTAGACATGTGTGTTCCGGAGACCAAGTGGGAAGAGAGTAAGGCCAGGAACATTGGAGGGGGGTTTAAACTGTTCTATCATGGTGTGGATGGGAAAAAAATGGTGCAGGGGTGATACTGAAGGAAGAGTACAGTGTATTGGAGAAGAAGAGAGTTTCTGATAGAGTGAATGCTGAATGTTGAAGGGGTGAGGATAAATGTCATCAGTGTTTATGCAAGTGGGTTGTGAGATGGAGGAGAAAGAACAATTCTGGCGTGAGTTAGATGAAGTGGTGGAGAGTGTTCCTAGGAAAGATTAGTGATCGGGGCAGACTTTAATGGGCAATGTTGGTGAAGGGAACAGAGGTGATGAGGTGGTGATGGGAAGGTATGGCATTAAAGATAGGAATGTGAAAGGGCAGATGGTGGTAGAGCTTGCTTAAAGAATGGAAATGGCAGTGGTGAATATGTATTTTAATAAGAAGGAGGAGCATAGCATGTTGAATAAGAGCGGAGGAAGGTGCACACGGGTGGACTATATTATATTTCGGAGATGCAACCTGCAGGAGACTGTAAGGTGTTGGCAGGGGATAGTGTAGCTAAACAGTATTGACTGGTGTTCTGTAGGATGGCTTTGAAGGTGAAGAAGAAGAGGAGGAAAGTGAGGACTAAAAAATAACAATATGGTGAAGAGGTGCTGGATGATTGGGCAACTACTGTGAAGTGATAACGGAGACAGCTAGGAAGGTACTTGTGTGACACTTGGTACAATACAGAATTGGGATAGACAGAGAGATGAAGAAAAAAAGCAAAGGATAAGGCATATATATATATATATATATATATATATATATATATATATATATATATATATATATATATATATATATATAAGGAAGGAGGAAGCGTGAGCAGCGATTAAGAGGATGAAGAGTCGAAAGTCGTTTGGCCCAGATGACGTACCAGTAGAAGCATGGAGATGTTTAGGAGAGATGGAAGTGTGGAATTTTGTTCAACAAAATTTTGAAAGGTGAGAGGATGCCTGAGGAATGGAGGAGGAGTGTGCTGGTAATGATTTTTAAGAATAAGGGAGATGTTATGGGAAAGAAGCCAGGCTGAGAGAAGAGGTGACCATCTGTGAGCAACAGTATCTGTGAGGCATTGTATGAGGAAGTCAGGTGTGTCAGAGAAGTATGTGAGGGTGCTGCAGGACATGCAGGAGGACAGTGTAACAGCAGTGAAGTGTGCAGTAGGAACAACAGACTGGTTCAAGGTGCAGGTGGGACTGCATCAAGGATTGGTTTTGAATCCTTTTCTGTTTGCAGAGGTGATGGACAGGTTGGCGGACTAGAGTCTCTATGGACTATGATGTTTGCGGATGATATTGTGATTTGTGGTGAGAGTAGGGAGCAGGTTAAGAAGAGCCTGGAAAGCTGGAGGTACACGTTGGAGAGAGGGGGAATGAAAGTCAGTAGAAGTAAGACAGTGTGTGAATTAGAAGAAGAATTAGAGTAGCCTTTATTTGTCACATATACATTACAGCACAGTGAAATTTGTTCTTCGCATATACCAGCTTGCTCAGAAGGGTTCAGAGATGATACGATGAGGGTTAAGCTTAAAGGCCCAAGAGTGGCAGCTTGGCAGACCTTCTGATCAGTAACCCAGCACCTTAACCACTGAGCTACCACTCGCTTGTGAATGAGGGGGAGGGCAGTGGACTGGTGCGGTTGCAGGGAGAAGAGGTGGAGAAGGTGAAGGAGTTTAGGTTAGGCGTGCAGGAAGGGTGACGTGGGTGTAGAAGTGTGGCAGGAGTGATTTGTGATAGAAGGGTATCTAAAAGAGTGAAAGGGAAAGTTTATAGGACTGTGGTGAGACCTGCTATGTTGTATGGTTTAGAGACAGTGGCATTGACTAAAAAACAGGAGGTGGAGCTGGAGGTAGCAGAGCTGAAGAGATTTTCATTGGGTGTAACGAGGATGGACAGGATTAGAAATGAGTTTATTAGAGGGACAGCGCATGTAGGACGTTTTTGGGACAAGGTGAGGGAGGCTATATTGATGGGGACATGGGGTATATTGGTTGGAGAATGCAAAGGATGGAGCCACCAGGAAGGAGGAAAAAAAAAGGAAGGCCAAAAAGGAGGTTCGTGGATGTGGTGAAGGAAGACATGCAGAAAGTTGGTGTGAAAGAGGCTGATGTAGAGGACAGAGTAGTATGAAGCAGCTGAAAAGTGTTAGACAGTGCTCCTCACCACTATCATCCAAACATTACTTGAGGGATTATCTTGTGGATGAATAGTGTTTTGTCCTTCTAGTACAGGTTCACTAGTAGAAAGTATGCCAAGCCATTTTAAAGCTGTTAATAGCTACTAGACTGGGACAGAAATTCAGGCCAGGAGACTGTCCAGGCCAGCTTATACACACACAAACATTTTGAGACCCTTTGACCATTTACTGAATCTCTTTACAATCCCATTGATTTTTTTTACTCATGCAAATAATCAGCCATCATTGAAGCAGTGTTATGCATTATGCAATACACTTCCAGGTCAAGAGATTCAGATAATGTCAAGATCATACAATGGAACGAGGAAAAAAAATATGATCTCAGTGACTTTGACCAAAGGACATCTGTTGGCAGAAACATCCATGTTTGAGCTGACAGGAAAATCAGTCTTTATAAAAGTGCTTATTTTGTATTCCCTGTCTGTTACACCTGGTGGCAGCTTGTCTATAATAATAATAATAATAATAATAATAATAATAATAATAATAATAATAATAATAATCATAATTTGACAGATGGACCTGTTTTATTCAATATGTGTTCTTTGACATTGCATCAAAATTATTAACCTTAGACTAATAGAGTTTTTGGTGTTTTACTATGTATATGTAGCCTAATGATTATATTAATAACAAGAACAACTTGTTTTTCTTGTGGCATCTAATATATATATATATATATATATATATATATATATATATATATATATATATATATATATATATATATATATATATATATAACATTTTATGTATAAGTTTCTGCAGTCTTAAGAAACAGATGTGCAAGGAAAAATTTGCAGACCAATAACACATGAACAACTGCTCTTAACTATGTTCATTAATCAACATGAATTGAAAATAAATAAATAAATAAATAAATAAATAAATAAATAAATAAATAAATAAATAAATGTTATCCCAAAACACAAAGCATATGTTTAGGCAGGTCAGTTACAACATTATGAGAGCACATTATGTTCCAAATTCCAGCAGCAGGACCATGAGTCTACTGTACTTTTTAAGTACTTTAACTGGGCTGCTCCAGGCTCTTGGGTAATGTTCAATACCTCTGATTCTCAGTATATTCCAAATTTTCTGCTTCATACATAAAACCATTGCATTCAAGTACCTTAAATGAGCCGCATGTTTGTAAGCTTTTTTTTTTTACTTATGAAAGAGTGAACAGAGCACAAGAATTTTGCTCTTTGCTTTTCCTGGTCCAGAACAGTATGATGTGCTTAAGTGATGTTACATCAAACCTCATCTTCACGTGCTGTTCTCATCCATTTTATTTCATAATTGCACTGTAGCATGCTTCTAATAACTTTCTCTGCTTCCTAAAGAACAGTGAGAGGTTTTGAAATTAAACACCCCAACTGCGATATCAGAGGGCATCCATCCTTGCAGCTGTCTACCTCTGTGAATTAGCTTCATCAAAGATTTGAAGGACAAAAATAACATGGGAAATATCATCACCTAGGTTTCTTTTTTTTCCATGAGAAGTTGGGGGTAAAAAAAATAAATGAGTTCCAGAGGTAAAGGTAATTTCAGTTTCTAAAGTCCTTTTGAAATGGCTTCGTAATGGTTGACAGCAAACCCGCGATGAATAAAGCACATAAGGGAGCTGATAAATAGGGGAGCCATTAAACCCATTGATGTGTGACTTATGCTTGGCAAAATACCGCTGTCATGAAGGTACAGTGGATTCCAAGCGTGCCTGCTTGCTTGGGGGCTGTTATTGATTTCACCTTCATCTAATCAGTCTGTTGAATGCCATAAAACTATATGGTAGATGACAAAGAGTTTCATTTTTATGTTTGAGAGTTGGGAATGTCATAGATCATGCAAAAGCTTGAGGCTCTTTTGCAACTTCTGCACTTTTCTTTACAGCAGTGATTTAGTCCTTGCCCTGAGGACCTGAATAGAGACTGGCATGGTGCAACAAACTAACTAAACAGCTAGTTACTGACGTTTGAAGGGAACAGCCAAAGAAGGTGTGCCCAGACCAGGAAGTCTTTAATAGCCTATTGACAAACAGTATAGAACAGTCTGAAATATGTTTATCTTATAAAACTGTTGTCGCCTTGGTTTATGCATCATTTACAAGACCTGAGATAATGTTAATATATTTTTTTTTTCTTTCAAATGTGTTTAGTCTGGTGTGTGTTTATGGTAAGAAGTTTAATCCGCACTACAGCTTTCATGAATAATACCAGAGCTTTTCTCATGTATTTAATTATTTTGCTCTATCTTTTTAAACATGTTGCTATATGTTACTTTCATATGTTACCCATTCACTATAAATCAAAAAAGAAAAAAATACTTTTTCTGATTTTATCATATTTTAGAATCTAATAACAAGCTGCAGTTTAGTTTATAGTAGCTCAGTTTCAGAGGCGGAAAGTAATGTACTTTGTTACTGTACTTAAGTAGATTTTTCTGGTATCAGTGCTTTACTTTACTATTTAATTACGTTACTGCGTTTTGATCTATTAGGTGAAATTAACATTATTTTTCTTCTGACTGCGCACCGTTTTCATCCCAACAACCTATTACTTGTCATTGCGTGGCTTTTTCAAACCTACCACTGGTGTATCATTTCCTTGCTATCACACACCACAGATGTAGGCTAGCCTATAACGCTCATAATAAAAACAGAGAGATTCCTGATCACCTGATCATCATCATTGTTTGTCTGCTTGTGTTCTATATGGTGGCTGTTTAGCCTGTATACATTTATTACGTAAAAATTGAAAGTTGAAATTATGTTGTATTAATATGATGTGAGTTCAGTGACCTGCGTGACACTAAAACAGGTAGTAGCAATGGCTAGTTTTTAACTTAAGTACATGTCGGAGCCCAAACTTTTTGACTTTAACTTGAGAGAAAAAGTCAACCTCAACTTTTACCAGAGTCTTTTAAAACATGATTGTCTGTACTTCTGCTTGAGTGAAGTATGTGTGTAATTTTGCCATCTCTGCTCGTTTTTATTATTGATGATTTTGTAATAATCATTTCACAAACAAAATAAATCAAAAACAATATTGCATGAGATGATTTAAAAGAAGTGCTCAGCTTTACCACTGACATCAGATTAATACACTGTCATAAGAAATAACACTTTTTTTGCCTAAAAGGGTTGTCTTGCAGAATTTCTGAAATGGTGCTGCTCTTTTCAGGTTTTTATTTACTACTAGCATTTTTGTGTCAGGTGTCAGGTGCGCAGACATTAGACTTTTCGCTTTGTTTTGTTTGTACAGTTCTCATAATGAGCACCCTGACTGATGCACATAATATTCTGCATACGGATATAATATGGAAAAAACTCAATAGACACTGATGGCCCAATGGTAGTCTTTTAACCATTTATATCCATTTTAACTTGGCAAGAGGCTGCGCTGGCAGAATTTCTTAATAAACCCACACCATAGGTGGTGATATATCCCTCAGTCAGGGAAAAGGCTGTTTACTCTGTATTTGTGTGCACTACACCAAAGCCCAAATTCTGAAAAACAACACAAATTTGAAATACTCAACTAGTCTCTAGTGAGTTCTATTCACAGTTTTTTTCCCAGATCATCACCTAAAACCACCAAGTAAAAAGTGGGTTACTAATTTAATATCAGCATTTTTGAATCAGTCAGACTTTATTGTCTTTTTCCTTCCTACTTTCAAGTTTAATGACTTACTTGTCAAGTTTAATATTTTTATATGCCCTTTAAAATGTCACTTTCTTTTGACTCTAGTTTTAAAATGTGTGAATTATTCATGAATTTCCATCTCTTTTTTAGATTTGGAAAACTTCAGGACTCATCGAAGAAGTGCGGTATCTGTGAGGGAAGGACAGGGGGTGGTGCTTCTGTGTGGCCCGCCTCCTCACTCTGGAGGTTAGTACCTTGATTTCTAATATCCAATAAAATTTTTTCATTTGCTCTCATCTCTTTAAGCTAAAAGCTTTGTCCATAGCCATTTACACTGCGATTAGATGATATTAGTACTGTCATAGTTGTAGTTGACTATGAACTTTAATCAATCAGTATATTTTTTTCTGTGTTTTTTGTACTTTATTGGAATATTTTTTATTTTAGAAATAGTTTACTTTTACTTCTTACAGTGCCAGTCAAAGGTTTGGGATCACCTAGTTTGTTTTTATTAGTTTTGAGATGCAGATGCATGTTTCTTTTTGTTTCTATGCAAGAAACTAGGTTGGAGATTTACTTTGAGCAAACAAATCTTTACACAGTCTTGGCATCCAAACAGTTTTTTTTTTCTAAATATTATATATACTGTATATCTTTGCTAGTTGGATATTTCTTTCTGACCTTGCAATCCAGTTCATCCCAGAGCAGTTCAATAGGAATTAGGTGCAGTAAGTGGGCAGGCCATTCCAGGATAGATAAGATTTCAGCTGGCTTTTTGCTATCTAAATACAGAGCTACACAGCTTGAACGTTTGCTTTGGGTCATTGTCTTGTTGTATGGTTAAATTGGTTCCAATTAGCCACAGTCCAGATGTAATTGCATGGCGTTGAACTACAGAGTGGTAGCCATGTTGGTTCAGTATCCCTGGAATAGGTCGCCAACTCATCTGTCCACAGAACTGTCTTCCAGTCTTATTCTGGATTATTGTTCTCTAATTCTTAGGTGTTTTTGCCTTTAACCTTTTATCGTCTCACAATCAGTGAGACACTTCATCAACCACTGGCTTTTATTGATTTTTAACTTGGACAATACATTTATTTTAATCTATGCCACAGCATGCACTGAAATATTAGCTTGATAACTACAATGATACATAGCTAACTTGATAAATAGTGGGCGTTAGCTTAGAGTGAAGGTCAGAAGCTGTAGCTGACCTTAAGATGTTATGATCTGTCATGGTTGATGCTTTCTCTTATAAAACCAGCTTGCTCATTAGCCTCCTTCTGAATTGTAATAAATAAGGGTAGAGTGTATAATATTTTTCAGATACATTTTAAATCACTAAACCAAAAAAAATAAATGTTTATCCACTTAAGACCTTTAAAATGTTAAAAAACATTACAAATCTTTTAAACAATACTGAAAACATTACACAGCAAAAAAAAAAAGAAAAAAAAAAAAAAAGTGATTACTTTTAAGACTTATATAGTGTAGTAAAATGTTCTACAATTTGAATGAAGCAGAACCATATAGCCATAAATAAATATATGACCAAATTCCCATAAACATTTTACTAGGCTAGCTAAGTAAATAGGCAAAATAATTTTCTTTTCATTATGCTATTAAGATTTTTTTCAAAGTGTCTCTACTTAATATATTTTTTTGCTATTGAGGGCAAAACAAGAAAAAAAAAAAAGGTTGTGTACACTGACAAGAAAATTGCATAGGCATGAAAGAAATAATACATCACATGCAATGTGATGTATCAATTTTTGTAGCAAAACAGTAATGGAAAAAGCATTCTCGTGTGTATAAATCATGGATAATGGCATGGTGTTATCCTGAAGTCTCCTCCTTGTGTATAGCCTACTTACATTTACATTAATGGCATTTGGCAGATGCCCTTATCCAGAATGACTTGCAGATCTGCCTTAAACTTGCTATCAATAACATGTCCTTATGCTGGTTCACTAGATAAAGCAACTAGATAAGGATAGCATCAATCTTAAAACCCTGTTGGGAAAAGTTAGTACATCCATCTTCCTACTCGTCCACATTCTGTTCTACCTTCAATCTATTAATGCTGTCTTTAGTTATGTCTTAATTGTTTACACCCTATTTGTGGTTCATGAGTTAACAAAAACATGTCTTAATTATGGCCAATAGTAGTATTAGAAGGCACTTTAACTGAATCTGTGTTGTCATATACTAAAATTATAGTGTGGCAGTAAAAATGAGAGCCTCA
Source organism: Silurus meridionalis (assembly GCF_014805685.1). Classification (NCBI taxonomy): domain Eukaryota; kingdom Metazoa; phylum Chordata; class Actinopteri; order Siluriformes; family Siluridae; genus Silurus; species Silurus meridionalis. Next base: position 10,695,269 of record NC_060884.1, on the reverse strand, counting down.
TACATCTTTATACACTTCGGTGACTTTCAGCTCGTTTGCTTTATATCCACTATTTAAAAAAAAGACATTTAAACATTTCTAAGGCATTTTAGACACTGTTCTCATTCCATTTGTGGTTGTCGATTTGTCATTCTATGGTTGTTGTTTTTTTTTAAGAATTTCTGTTCTTTTTTCTCCTGTGGTGTTCTGCTACACAACTAGAGACAAGCTCTTTAGTGTTTGTTCCCCTTAAGGTCAGTGCTCGTTCATGCGTTTTATGCTTTACTATTCCTAAAATATGTCATGATAGTTTGTTATAAAATTTGTGCACAGACGTAAAGCACATTGCAGAGTGCGAGAAAAGTTTTTTTCTCATGCTGTTATAATGAGAGTGAACTCACAGAGAGTAAAATGTGTATTTTAGTCTTGCAGAGCTGTAGTCTTCGAGAGAGATGGCTCTGTTTACAGTAACAATGTACTTCTGTAATTTTTTTTTTCTTTAACTGTTGGACATTGTGTTTTGAAACAGTGGTTGTACTTTAGAAATGCAGTTTTATGTCCGTGTATAATGTTAGTACAAGCGAGTCCTGCAGCTGTCTGGAAATTTTGTGTATGGGCATATTCTTCCAGTCTTTCTGTAACAGGCATCTAATTACTTCATATTCAGTAGTGCATTTTGCCAATTTGTCCGTAGCAGAAAAAGAAGGAAGAATCTACAATCCTTCTATAACCCTTGCCTCATCGCTCCATTTCCCTCCACCTTCCAAGTCATCATTAACACAGTCATATCAATTTAATAGCCTGTAGTTAATTAATCCAGCAGCATGGCAGCATGCATATTAGGAGCTCATTCATGTTGGCAGTGATGCACATAAAAAAGCACTTCTGCTGCATAAAAAGGCATTCTTTTTAGGCGTGGCTGTTTGGTTCTACCTAGTTTATGCCTCTGTAATGTTTTCCGATCTACATTTAAGGAGTTAAATTTATTTAGTGTGTCAGCAATAATGGGAACAGCATCTACAATGAAAGACAAAAAAACATTTAAATAGTTTTTTTATGTTGTCTAATTGTTTTGCATATGGCAGAAATTATCAGGTGTTATATTGCAATGAATCATTGTCTATTGCTCTGAGGAACATAGGTGTAAAAGTATCATTGCCAATTGTAAGTCTGTCTGTCATATGTTTTCAGTTTAGTTGCTTCTTTTGTTTTATTATTTTGTAAAAATTTAGTCTAACTTTGCTTATAAATTTTACTGTGCAATTTTCATTCTAAGGGCTCACACACAGCTTGTTTTTTAACTCAAATAATTTTTGCCACATTCTGCACAAAGAGTGTTTGTGGCTAGAAACAGTACAAAATGCAGTGTTCATACTATATTATGCAATTTAGTTCCGAAATCGAAGAATTACATGTCAACATAAAGCCATACTTCAGCAATTATTATTCTTATTATTAAAAAGTAAATTCTAATGCAAACTTTAAGAAAGGTCACATTGCTAATGAAGATATCCTTGAATCCTTTGATTACAAAGTGAACTTAAAAAACATAGCTTTCGTAGTTATATATAAAACTGTATATAAAGTTTATAAAAAGAACATAGAAAAACCACAGGTTCACATTACTTCTCTATCTTTGCACTGAGCCAGTTGTTCAAACAGACAAGACTGTTTACATTTTTAGATGACAGGGCAGCTCGTAAAAATACTCTTGTAAATGTTAAGTAATTATGTGTTGTGTGTTCTGTAATTCTTCATGCTGCCGCTAGAGACACTGAGTAGGAAAAAAGAGAAAAAGATTTAGTTTTGGTACACTAAATCGAGGGTGGGCAATTAATTTTTACAAGGGGCCACATGAGAAACCTGAATTGTGTCAGAGGGCCACACCAACGATAATATTTTAGGGATGCACCGAAATGAAAATTCTTGGCCGAAACTAAAAATCAAAAATGAGGAAATCAAGGCCAAAACCGAAACACCGAAAGAAAAGATTATGTCAATTATTAGAACCATTGCATTTATGGCTATGAGTGAGTACTAACCTCACTAAAATCAATGCATCGCAATTCAAAGAATAAATCAATTACAAAAGTGTTTTATTTATTATTATAAATGTTGTTATTTATTTGTTACCATTCATAGTATTGACAGACAGACAGCAGTCAATTATTATTAGCAACGGTCTGTTAAACGAAAATAATTGACCGCCGAACGTTTGGAAGCCCATTTAAGTGAATGGAACGTTCTAATCTACAGTATTAAGAAGAGCCGTGTAATAAATAAAATTATATTATAATGATTATTATTTTCGGGATCCTTAAAGATCACCCCGTCGAGCCACTGGTGACCATTCCAAAAATTTTTGAGTTATACCTTTTGCCTTTGCACGATCACTGGAAAACTTTCCTGCCTTTTCAAAAACATCCTCTACAGACGGTGCATCCCTGTAATTTATGATTGGCCTCACCCGGCCCGTTGTACGTATACAAAGGGCCACATCCATATATATATATATATATATATATATATATATATATATATATATATATATATATATATATGAGTAAAATGAAGAAATGAAATGAAGAAATTTGTGTTGACATGTGTGGACATTTATATATATATATATATATATATATATATATATATATATATATATATATACATAAACAAATATTATAAGTACCGTAATTTCCGGACTATAAAGCGCACCCTTGAATAACCCTTGTATAAGCCCACTGAATTTTACAAATATTTTTATTTTTAACATAAATAAGCCGCAGTTATACACTGAAACTATGAAACTGATGCTCATTTCTAAGTTTATTTGACTAAACCGTTACGTTGTTGCCAAGAAAAATAAAAAAGCACGAGTTTTGAAAACCTGTCTGTGCTTAAATTATTTCTGTTGCAACTGGAGTTAGCGAGCTCTCCCTTCACCCAGATTCAACGCGCTACAACGGCTTGTTATATAAACAGTAGCCGACCAAGAAAGTCATTGTTCACTGTCTTCCTCCTTCCTTTCACAACTACTGTATTTCTCTCGGGAGTTTATCTTTTGGCATCGTCGTGCGTTTAAAAATCAACACCGGTGGAAGTTTTTCTCCCGATGCCGTGCAGCTCAGAACACAGGTGAGGTGCGTTTTTTCGTTTCCGTTCGAAAATTTCATTGGTCTAATGTTATGGGGTTCAGTTTTTTGGCTTGAAGTTTGTGAAACCGGGAAAAACCCAGGAAAAATCCATAAATTAGCCACTTCGTTGTTTAAGCCGCGGGGTTCAAAACGTGGGAAAAAAGTAGAGGCTTATAGTCCGAAAAATACGGTATATAAAAAAACTATGTAATAGTGTATTACAATCAATTTCAGCCATCTCTATCATTCAAAAAAAGGAGCCTTAAATTTATGGTTCACTATTTACTTTTAATATCTCTTTAAAGTCATAGAATAATCTATCTATCTATCTATCTATCTATCTATCTATCTATCTATCTATCTATCTATCTATCTATCTATCTATCTATCTATCTATCTATCTATCTATCTATCTATCTAAATATTTATAATTCATACAACTTAAAAGAGATATTAGTCCCTGTAGTCATATATATGTGTGTATACTAGCCAGCCCTGAATGTACAGCATAAGCAAAGCTATTGCAACTTGCACCTTTTCAAGTTTAGGTCTCTGCAGTCATGAAAAGCCACAGAGGTTGCTTTATTCTATTTATTCTGGCTTTCCCTCTCATTCAGTTCAATGTCTTTTCTTGCTCTGTCTTTATTCTGTCTACAACATCAATTCACAGTACAAATACTGTAGGTGAAAATGAAACATTACCAGCAATGGCACAGAGAAGAAAAAAAATGACATTTTCTAAAAGTTAGAACACATTACCATTATGGGACAACACCAAAGCTTTAGCTAAAACAGAAAGTATTTTCAAAAACCCATTTAGAATAAAAATGCCTGAGGTGGCATGGGGCTGAGGAGGTAAGAGGGTGGCGAGGGTAATAGCAAAGGATGAACATACAGACTTTTTTGTGATTTGAAGCTAAGGCAATATGTGGAATCATAAACAAGCAGAATCATTTAAATGAGTTATTATATAGTTAAATGGTCCTCTTTTACGTTTTTTAATGAGTTTTCTAAAGAAAATTAACTTTTGCTTTGGTTGACCTATGAATGAATACAAATACATGGTGACTTCGTCCTTAGTTAGGAAATTGAATGTGTCTAAATTCATGATTTATTATAAAATGTAATATACAAGAAAGTCATTTGGCAACTGAACAGTGTAGCACATAAGCACATCAATATACCATGCTCAAGTATTATAAAGGTTTGAGTCCTTGTCAAAGTGGAATTTGAGCAATATTATATGCACAAAGATTCCCATTTAGTTAATATTATACACATAATTAGATTATGCATAATTTACATTTCTTTGTTCATATAACTGACCAAGTTGTGGCAAAATCACAATTTTGTCAAATTTTTCAACAGGCAGATTTCTCCTGTTGATCTTGTAGTCTTAACCAATTCTTGGTTTGGTCACACTATTTGTAGTGTGGTCTTTACACTGCTTTTGCTTGGAAAGTTGAGAATGAGAATGAGAAGAATTTTTTTTGCATTATAAATTGAAGTATAAAAAGAACCAATGGCAAATGTTTTTTTTTTTGGTGGCAAAAATAAGTACAAGCAAGTAAAACATGCTCTTCAAAGATAATAGCTTGATTTTTCTGCACCAGTTGCAATTTTCACTTGTAAATTTAACGTGCTTGTCAAGATGTGCCTAGGACTTTTCATGTATTGCATTTACTGAGATATCCAATTTGTCCTCTCATTGTTTGTTGTCGCCTTTTTTGTGTTCACATTTCCATGAGCTGTCCTTGTAGATTAGATGAAAATACATTTGGAGGCTGAGAGGTTTATTTTTTCTCGTGGGGTAATAAATATAATGTGTAGAGTATGTAAAACTGCCTGCAGGGGCTGTGATCAGGGCCTTCTTGATTCACTGGATGTGCCTGGGCTTGCAAAAATGAGATGCTTTTAGATGTTGAGTTTTGTCATGTTGTTATGTTTGCTTGAAAAAACAAAAAAACAACACAGTTGGCACCTGTTCATTGTTACTGGTGAAGGCTTTAATTCTGCTAGGATGTAATGTTTTGTTAAAAAAAAACAGACACGACATACAGTTGTCTAGAATGTCTGTGTGTTGGAGCATTGAGATTTCCCTTTGAATCTCAGAGACTCCTACATTTTCTGGCATGACAGTGCCCCTGTGCACAAAGAGGGATCTGTGAATACACAGTTTACAGAGCACTGAACTCAACTCCTTTGAACACCTTTGGGATGAATTAGAACACCGACTGCACACCAGACCTACTCACCCGTACTAATTCCTGACCTCACTAATGTTCTTGTGGCTGAATGAGCAAATCCCCACCGCCATTCGCCAAAATCTAGTAAAAATCCTTCCGAGAAAGATATTATGACGGGAAAAACTGGGATAAATGTGGAATGGGACATGGAATTCAACAAGCACATATTGGTGTGATAATGGTGGTGTCCAAATTAGTGAATGGATTCCAGTGGGGAAAAAAAAAAGGAAAGGAACTTGTAATGTCTGGCTTCTGGTTATTAAATATGTATTAATCATATAGAATACTTGCGGTTTGTTTATATTTGACTTCGTCCTTAGTTAGGAAATTGAATGTGTCTAAATTCATGATTTATTATAAAATGTAATATACAAGAAAGTCATTTGGCAACTGAACAGTGTAGCACATAAGCACATCAATATACCATGCTCAAGTATTATAAAGGTTTGAGTCCTTGTCAAAGTGGAATTTGAGCAATATTATATGCACAAAGATTCCCATTTAGTTAATATTATACACATAATTAGATTATGCATAATTTACATTTCTTTGTTCATATAACTGACCAAGTTGTGGCAAAATCACAATTTTGTCAAATTTTTCAACAGGCAGATTTCTCCTGTTGATCTTGTAGTCTTAACCAATTCTTGGTTTGGTCACACTATTTGTAGTGTGGTCTTTACACTGCTTTTGCTTGGAAAGTTGAGAATGAGAATGAGAAGAATTTTTTTTGCATTATAAATTGAAGTATAAAAAGAACCAATGGCAAATGTTTTTTTTTTTTTGGTGGCAAAAATAAGTACGAAGCAAGTAAAACATGCTCTTCAAAGATAATAGCTTGATTTTTCTGCACCAGTTGCAATTTTCACTTGTAAATTTAACGTGCTTGTCAAGATGTGCCTAGGACTTTTCATGTATTGCATTTACTGAGATATCCAATTTGTCCTCTCATTGTTTGTTGTCGCCTTTTTTGTGTTCACATTTCCATGAGCTGTCCTTGTAGATTAGATGAAAATACATTTGGAGGCTGAGAGGTTTATTTTTTCTCGTGGGGTAATAAATATAATGTGTAGAGTATGTAAAACTGCCTGCAGGGGCTGTGATCAGGGCCTTCTTGATTCACTGGATGTGCCTGGGCTTGCAAAAATGAGATGCTTTTAGATGTTGAGTTTTGTCATGTTGTTATGTTTGCTTGAAAAAAAAAACAAAAAAAAACAACACAGTTGGCACCTGTTCATTGTTACTGGTGAAGGCTTTAATTCTGCTAGGATGTAATGTTTTGTTAAAAAAACAGACACGACATACAGTTGTCTAGAATGTCTGTGTGTTGGAGCATTGAGATTTCCCTTTGAATCTCAGAGACTCCTACATTTTCTGGCATGACAGTGCCCCTGTGCACAAAGAGGGATCTGTGAATACACAGTTTACAGAGCACTGAACTCAACTCCTTTGAACACCTTTGGGATGAATTAGAACACCGACTGCACACCAGACCTACTCACCCGTACTAATTCCTGACCTCACTAATGTTCTTGTGGCTGAATGAGCAAATCCCCACCGCCATTCGCCAAAATCTAGTAAAAATCCTTCCGAGAAAGATATTATGACGGGAAAAACTGGGATAAATGTGGAATGGGACATGGAATTCAACAAGCACATATTGGTGTGATAATGGTGGTGTCCAAATTAGTGAATGGATTCCAGTGGGGAAAAAAAAAAGGAAAGGAACTTGTAATGTCTGGCTTCTGGTTATTAAATATGTATTAATCATATAGAATACTTGCGGTTTGTTTATATTTGACCTAATCCTTAACTAGGATAAGCAACTTGGTCAATGAACAAAGAGATGCTACGACACAAGAAAACAAGATAGTAATGTCACATGACTTCTTTCACCTCTTCAAGAAGAAAAAAAAGGCATTTTATTTGTACAAAAAATTCATTAGTAAAAGGATTTGATCACAATAGGCTTCGAATGAGTGGTGTATATGAGCTGATTAGGTGGTGCTAAAAAGAGACATATTGACATTTCCAATTTTTGAAAGCAAATGTCACAACTGTAGATTTTTTGATTTGTGAAAAAACTAATTGCTGGACTTGCACTCAGTACACTATTTTGACACGTAATTATAGAGTGTTATGGACATAATTAAGTGTTTTGAACATAGAAATATATTCTTTTAACTTCATAGAAAAAGATAATGTGAGCAAATGTAATGAAAAAAAATAATTAAGTGCAAATTCTATTGAAAGCTAAGCAGTGTGCCTGTATGCATGTGTGTGTGTGTGTGTGTGTGTGTGTGTGTGTGTGTGTGTGTGTTTGTTGGTGCCAGTTGGAGCGAATTCAGGAATACTCACGTACAAAAACAACTGATTATGATTACGGTTTCGCAACAGGAACTAAGTTAATTTGGCATTAATCAACCTTTTTTTAAGGTTTTTTGAATAAATCTACACTTAAATGCATTCTTTTTGCACTATCTTGAGATACTGCATGGCTAAGTTTTATTTTTTACTGTAATAAAAAAACTTCCCCAAAAATACACATTTTCTAAAATATTAATAATTGTATGGTATAAGAGTACTTGTGTTTAACTACACACCAGGTTTATCTTAAAATATAAATGCTAGTGCTATTTCATAGCCCGTCAAGCTGCTGCAGTTTCATGGACACCCAACTCTTACTGATGCTAGTGGAGAGCTATGAGATCTGGGGACAGAAATGCCTTATTGATAAGAGAGGTATGTGGAAAATGGCAACACTGCTTCAGCATCACAGAAAGGCTACAGTAACTCAGATAATCACTTTGTACAATTGTGATGAGCAGCAAAGCCCCTCAGAATGCACAACACATCGAACTTTGAGATGAATGAGTTCAACAGCAGCCAAGAAAGCTGAGGCTACAGTGGGCTAAGGCTCTCCAAAACCGGACAATGGAAGACTGATCTAATGAATCTTGTTTTAAATTTCTGCTGATGCACACAGATGGTAGGGTCATGACCTGAAGAAATTAGGCAATTTTTTTGACAAATTTTGAGAACAAAATGAGTCCTTGCCTTGCATTAGTATAATGTACCTAATAAAGTGTTTGGTGAGTGTATATGCATGAGAGTAATGTGTGCAGGAATCCTTTATGCCACTTTTTCTTAAAAATAATTGTTCTTTAAATTCTTTTAAATCCATGGGTTGTCCACAAAGACACACACAAAAAACCCAGACAAGCATACTTATAACCCAGCTATTTTTATTTTTTTGTATTCTTCAATTACCATCCTTCATGTGGCCATCTAATGTATCCAATTCCTATTTCCTAGAGAGTAAAGGGCTTTTAGGTGTAGACATTTTTGCTTCTTTTTCTTTCAAATAAATAGGACAGAAGAGTCAGTCTATTCATATGCAGCAGACCTGGGGGCCAAAAAAGAGCACATGACTGTAGTTTTTCAGGAGAAAGATATGAAAGAAAAGAAATAAGCCTTGAGCAAAGCTGTGTACAATGTTTCGTTTGATTCTCAGTCTCTCTGTATTATCGAAATTGCATTTATTAATCTGGAACCTCAGTCTTGTATTGTGTACTATACTTGCTGTGGAATTAGATGGAAGGATGCTGCATATTTAAATACTTCTTCCCAAAATTCCGATGTGGCTAATGAATGGTAGAATGAATATTGTTTGGGTTACTTAGCCTTTTAAATTTGCTCTTTTCTGATTCCTTTTTATAAGATATCTTAACTTGTCCGGTAAACTGTTTCTTTAAACCTAAGCATTTGCATTTACTTTGTCAACCACTTTTATCAGATACACATGCATTTGCCAGGGCCTGAACATGACTTCATAAACAATCTAAAATTTAACAGCAGCAAGTCTTCAACTGTTCTTTAAACTGAGTGGTCTCTCTCTAGCAACACAGTTCAACATGTGTCTCAATTGGGGGTGTAATGCAATGCATTTCGACTATACTGTATGTATTTTTATGTGCTTAGTGCTCCAAATATCCATGTCTGTAATTGTATGCAGATTAAAATCTAAAGAGGAATGAAAAGGGACCTTACCTTGGTAAAACATGTAGAAAATAGAGTGTATTTGAAAAATGTCCATACATTGGAGAAATAAAGACTTCTTAGCCATTTTTTATAAATGCCTATGACAAAAAAGGCCATGAACCAGGAAAAAATATATCACAAAGGAACATGTTTAATGTGCAATTGCATGCATAACACCAGATGAGCTAAAATGAGTGGGAGAGACGACGCTCTGTGTTTACAGAGAAATGGCAATCATGTAGAGGACATTTTGTGAGGAAAGTTACAAGGCTAAAAGAAAAATATCAGTAATAGAGTAATATCTTCAGCTAAAGTAATATATACATATGTGTGTATATGTGTGTGTGTGTGTGTATGTATATATAAAACACTTACTTATAGTAAGAGGGGGAAGTGTTGTAGTGTTGAAGTGTTGTCCAGGAAAGGGAATGAATAGTGGCTGGGATGTGAGAAGGAGTGGGGGGTTCTCGCCGCGCTCCATTACCTTAGGTCCAGACAGGTGGGCTGGCTCTACCCGAATCTCCATTGGTAGCGTAGGGGTGAAGGACTTCCTGCCACTCTACCGAGGAGTGTCCCACCTTTACAAGGTGTTGCGAGGGCCCTCAGGGAATTTCTCTTCTGACCCCTTTATTTCTTCTTCTCTTTACTGTTTAATATTGTTGAATGTCTAATATTTGCTGTAGATTTCTATAGTTTGCCTGTTTGCCTCACTTAAGCATTTCATTGTAAAAACTTCCACTGACATCTACCGTAATTTCCGGACTATAAAGTGCACCCATATATAAGCCGCACCCACTGAATTATACAAAGATTTTTATTTTGAACATAAATAAGCCACACCTGTTTATAAGCCGCAGGTGTCCACACTGAAACTAATGAACTTTACACAGGCTTTAACGAAAGACAGTGTCTGTTACACGGTGTAACAGGTGAAATTTGTTGTGGCTCCTTTAAGAGCAGAGCGGCATTTTGGGAATAGCCTGCCGCTGCGTTTCTCCGGTATTACTGCATGTGTGCAAGACCGAGGAATATGTCCTTATTATTTTCTGATGCTCATTTTTATAAGTTTCTTTGACTAACTCGTAACGCTGTTGCCAAGAAAAAAGCACGAGTTTTGAAAACCTCTCTGTGCTTATATGATTTCTGTTGCAACTGGAGTTAGCGAGCTCTCCCTTCACCCAGACTCAACACCTTACAATGGCTTGTATTTAAACAGTAGCCGACCAAGAAAGTCATTGTTTACTGTCTTCCTCCTTCCTTTAACAACTATTTCTCTCGGGAGTTTTTCTTTTGGCATCGTCGTGCGTTTAAAAATTAAGAAGTTTTTTCTCCCGATGCCATGCAGCTCAGAACACAGGTGAGGTGCGTTTTTTCATTTCCTTTCGGAAATTTCATTGGTCTAATGTTATGGGGTACAGTTTTTTGGCTTGAAGTTTGTGCGCTTTATAGTCCGGAAATTACGGTACTTCAAGTGCATGCTTTGAGTATACTAATACTTGCATTGTCTTGTCATTTGTGGAGTGAGTGAGTATGTTAACAGTCAGTGGTTTCTGGTTATTCACTAAATTGCAGTAAAGATTCTTTACTAGCCAGGTGTTTTTGCCTGTTTTTATTAATTCTCTCAGTGAATGCCAAGCATGGCATGTGCAGTCTACACACTGTGACCAATCAACAGACCTTACCAGTAGCTATAGTCTCGTATTTATGAAACAGTTAAATTTTTCAAGTCAATAATTTTTTTCTCAGTTCATTGTCATGTTTATTCATATATATATATATATATATATATATATATATATATATATATATATATATATATATATATATTAGTGCATGTTCTACCCACACACTGCCTATGAATTTGCACAAATCATTTAAGATCCACTTTTCTTTTCATTCCTTGTTGACTTCCCCGAAGCCTTTTTTGCAACCCCAGCAGTCCAGCCTATAATGCGAATCGTATTTTGTCAGCGACGGACGGCCCACTCTAGGCAGTCCTCAAAGGAAAGACCTCTGCTTCTGGAAAAATTATTCTTTAGTATATCAGTAAAAATCTTGGCAATTCTATATAGATCCTGATGCATGGAACTGTTGATGAAGCATTTTAGTCTTAGAGGATTTAGCGATAAATAACATGAAATAAAATAAAGTAAGTGTTGTATTCATATCATGAGCATTGCAGCCTTATTACAATGCCTGGACCTTAATTGAGGGAAATTATTTAGTATTTAAAGCATGAGGTTTCTATTTTTGTAGAACACTTTGGGGATACACTGCTACAGAGAAAGATGACAAATGAAAGGAGAAAAAACATACTGTAGAACATCAAATTCAGTATTTTCCAGCAATGAGCAAAAAATAACCATGAATCAATCTATATTAAATTAAGCATAAACTATGTTCATGTGAAAATATATACAGTATATAGATGATGTAAAGATTATTTGTTAGAAAAGCTTAAGAGAGGACCGGCATTTGATTTTGACCCGTGTACAGAAAAAAATTATCCACCTAAATATACAGTAAAGGCAAAAGAAATCGCAGGTGGTGCAACATTAAAGCTGCAAAGATCATCAGTTTAAACTCCAAAACTGGCATCCGTGGTTTGAAGTCTAAGGAATGAATTTGCATGCTCTCTCTCTCCTGTCAATTAAAGTGATGACAAACTATTGCTAGTCCAATTATCAGAATGGTAGCCAAACCAGTCATGTTGCTGTATTAATGTGAAATAAGATGTTTATATTTAACTTTATTTAAAACACTGATGTGTCACAAATAACTAATTTAACAGTAATTCCAGTGATGACATCTAGTTTCAGATTTAGTCTGTTGATGACATGTAGCCTATGGTTAGGGTTAGGGTTAGGGTCCACTTCTAGAAAAAAATGGCTCCACTGAAACACTACAAACACTTTATATCTGAATGGCAAAAAGAAATGTACATAAAGAGTGCATGTGGTTCCAGCCTAGTTAGGATTATAAAACAGTTATGCTTTTAGAATGTAGCAGTTATTCATTATTTTTATTCTTATTATTAAAGTGTAGCATGTACATAGGGTGTCTTGAGAAAAAGACAGAAATAGATTCTCCACTTAGACTGAATGGTAGAAAAGGCAGTATGCTGGAGATTCCCAGTAACTCCCAGTTGTGATATTTTAATATGTTTGAAGATTCTGTTTTTATTGACCAGCATAACCAAACAGAGCCGGGTTGGTATTGTTTTATCTATTCATGATAGGAAGCTGGAGCAATCCAAATGTGATAAAAAGTTGAAGGGGACACTGAAAAAAGGCAGCATGATCACAGGAGTCTCATCTCTAGAGGGAGACCACAAATCATCCAGTGTTGTGAGTGTGTGTGTGTGTGTGTGTGTGTGTGTGTGTGTGTGTGTGTGTGTGTGTGTCTTACCCCTGGGCCCACAACACAAACAGTAGAGTAAAATAACATGTTCTGTAAATACTCTTTTCTAAAAAAGACTTGTACTTGTATATTCTTATATAACTCACTATGTTTACCATGAAATATATCTTTAAATTGCACTAAACATCTCAAGGTAATACACTGACATACATACAAACTTTTTTTTTCCAAACAGTTTTAATCCTCCTTTGTACTGGCCCAGGTTCCTGCAGCTGAGGTGTGAGCTGATATAGACCAGCATATCAGACCTGCCTACTGCTCACACCAGCCTACCGCTCCTTATACAAAAATGTGGAGTGTGGATGATCAATTTGGCAATACCACTGTCATGCTTCATGCTTATGATTAACTCTAAGGATTAACTCATACTCCAGGCTAAGATTTGCTTGACGAACACATTTTTACTTCTAGCTTTTAACTAAAAAGTAAAATATAATGTAATGCACACTAGACTACTGTGCAGACTTCTAGTATACTATTTAAAGATTAATTATTAAGTAATACCTAATTAATTAAGCAACATTAAAAGTAAAACTTTCTAGGACTGATTTTTTTTGTCTTCTCAATTCCTGCTTTGTGATTGGTGGGTTTAAAAGATTTTGTAAATTTGAGAATAAGAACAAAGAACAAAAGTGTATTCTCTTTAAAAAATTATTTAAGTTGTTTAAAAGTTACTAATACTGAATAGCAAATGTTGGCATCACTGACCAAAAAAAACAAAAAAATCTTTCTTGCTTGGAATATTGTCTTGCAAATGATATGGCAAAGGTCGATGACAAAGTTATCCTTTTTAACCCAGATTTAATTACTGATCAATTACAATGCAATTCTGGCTGATTGAGGCATAATCATTTCCGATGCACCGCATTCAACTGGCTCTGCTCATTTGATCTCTAGAGTCAAAAAGCATGATGCAATGTGAATTAGGAATATAAAGTAATGATCCTAGTGACCACAGTATGATGGAGATGTTATACTTACAGGATTAACGTATCCAAGTAATGGCTCAGTTGGAGCGGAGAATCACAGAATGAACAAATTCAACTAGTGACACATCTCTACCTATGGCACAAATATTATTTAATCGTTACTATATTTTAGTTCTCTAGTGTGATATTCATGAAGAATATGGCTAAAAGTAGCTCCTATTGTATTAAGCTAAAGCTTTAAATAGTCACAATGATTAAATCATTAACAATTCTAAATGGCTGTTATTAATGAGTTAACACAACCGGCTTAATGCATCTGAAATGTTTTATGAGCTTTTAAGAAGGTATTATCTTGATTTGTGTGGGTTAATAAGTTATTATGGGATGCTATTATTCATTATAAGAAATAATGCAACACTTAAGCAGATCTAGGTTATGACTCTCCACTGCTTAGTCATACAAGTAAATGCAGTTGCAAAACACTGAAAAACTCATCTGCTGTTTATTGTCCATCAGGTCTTAATCAGTGATGCCAGGGATCAAAGTTTACACAACTCCCTGCTGTTAGGTCATATGAGAATTGCAGGGGAGATGAGCTTTGAATATTATCCACGCATCGTGGACAATAAATGCCCCCTTGACTGATGTTAACAGTTCAGTAATTGCTACGGATGACGCCATTTCTCATAAAACCACTGTCTTAAAAAACAAACAAAAACTATATTTTATGAATTCAGCAATCAGCTGCTAGAATTGCAGCATTATGCACAAATGACTGTTGTGATGCGACCTAATTTCAAATTAGCCTAACATACAATGGTCAAATGAACTAGTTGGCTATGCAAATTGTTTATTTATTTGTGTCATTCAGTCATTCATCTTATTTTGTAATATCGCAAGCTATAGGAGTTCAGTCCCCTTCCTAATTTGAAAAATGCATTGGTGATAAGTGTGGTTAGACTATTAGTTAACAATTGTTAGTGGGTAGCCTATTAACACTGCTGTAAATCAATAGTGCAAATTCACAGCTCTATTAATAGGCTAGAATAGAATTCCTTTCATAGAAAGCCTATGCTGATAGCAGGAATATAGACAGAATTATTTTTAGGGGACCGTTAATCTTTGCACGATCTGTGTGCTGAATTTGGCTCAATTTTTTAAGAAGGCCATCCTTGTGAAACGAGTCATACCTGTCCACACACAGGTCATAATGACCCTTAGAAGCAGTTCCTTCCAGAGGGGATTAGCTGACAGGTCAGTAATATCCCAGCTATTCTTAAGCTTAATCATGCTGGCTGTCTTAGATAATTAAACGGTTGTGCCATTTCATCAGGTGTTTTTATCGACCAGCATCAAAGCTCAATTTGCAGCAAAACACTGGATCATTGCTATGTATTTTTCAAGTGGTGACTCTTAGTAAATGTTGCAGTGACTGTGCAGCACACTTTGTGTAGGGCTATATGCAGAAAGGTAGATGCCATGCTTTAGATACATAAAATAGGAGACCGGGAAACTTTACCATCCAGAAAATGACAGCTGCATTGTAAAGTAAGGGTATGTGCTGAATTGCACAGCAGAGTGGTTTTCATCTCTTCTTATTTTTTCACCTATGGCCTGTCCCAGACTCAGATTCACAAATGCTATAAGACATAGATGCACCCACTCTAAATCGGCAAAGCTTGATCTAAACGCATTTGCTGTTTCTGACAATGCTATTTTTGTCATTTTCATGCATTTCAATTGTTTTCAATTGTTACCATTGTGTTTCTGTGTTTGTAACATAGCAACTATGAGCACACACCCAAAATTAAAGGTACTCAGGCCTCATAGCACATAGAGATGATGTTAGGGCTGCTTGAGATCATTCTCATTAAAAATTACAGTTTGCTAATAGTAAATGAATTAACACAGACTAGAATTTTGTGTGTTTTGCATATTTGACTCCAAAACCTTAAAGTAATTGGAAAAACCATTTTGTGCCAAGAGCAAGTACTAAGGACATTATGATATCAGTGAGTGAGGACAAAATTGCAAGTTTTTCCTCACTATAGACAGTTACACTTTGTTGTTTCTTGTTGCCTAGAATTATAAGTTATTTTGATGCTTTATCAACAATGCAGTTTGTGGCAATAACATTATCAATTTAATGCATATACAGTTATTTTGGCCACTATTCTGGCCAACAAATAACATTTTTTTTTTCTTTAACATAAAAACCTTAACTTCACACTTCACACAAATGTATTTTTTTTTTACTTTCTGCTCTTTATTGTTGCCACTTTCTTGCACTCAGCAATGATTGGGACATACTGTATTTATGTATTCATGAACTCATTTGCATTCACTATTTATAAATAGTTCTGGGTGGTAACCAAACGGAATTTGAGGCTCATTCAAGGTACATACCTTTTCAAGATGAATGTGATTTTCAAAGAGAAAAATGGCATGCAGGTGTGTGTACACAGTTTTATAAATCTGATTCATTTTTGTGTGCACACATTTTTTCTCTGGAATACATGCAAGGTTTTAAAAATAAGACTCCAAGAAACCTGGATTTTGCTATCTTCATCTTTCCAACAATGTGACACCATCTGACCTGAATACAAGGCCATGCATTTTACAAAAATACCCTCCTTGCGGTGACTAAAATTCTACACAATGCTGCAGAATGCTCTGTGTCCTTGGTCTTCTCTTCTGCTCCGATTTGGTATTATGGTCAAGGTGTAGGAACATATAGATGAAAAGAACAACTCGTATAGAAAATCTTACTTACAATTTAAAGTGTACAATTTACCTACAAAAGTGTACAACGTTCTTACAATTTAAAGTTAAAGTATTGATCTAATAATATATTAAGTACTAATGGGATAAGCTGAAAGAAAAAGTAAAAGTGGAATAGATTTAACCCTGAATCAAGTACACAAGTATTAGAGTAAAGAAAAAATTAATATATTTTCATGTAAAAGCTTTTATTACCTATATAAAATTGCAGCAAGCAATTATTCATTTTCTGTTAGCATACTTCACAGCCTTAGAAAACTAACTAATACATTAGTTAAATATCATATAAAAATATATACCGTATTTTTCAGACTATAAGCCGCTACATTTTTCCTACGTTTTGAACCCCGCGGCTTAAACAACAAAGCGGCTAATTTATGGATTTTTTTATGGGTTTTTCCCGGTTTTACAAACTTCAAGCCAAAAAACTGAGCGACATAACATTAAACCAATGAAATTTCCGAATGGAAACGAAAAAAACGCACCTCACCTGTGTTCTGAGCTGCACGGCATCGGGAGAAAAAACTTTTTTTTTAAACGCACAACAATGCCAAAAGATAAACTCCTGAGAGAAATATTTGTGAAAGGAAGGAAGAAGACAGTGAACAATGACTTTCTTGGTAGGCTACTGTTTAGATACAAGCCGTTGTAACGCGTTGAGTCTGGGTTAAGGGAGAGCTCGAGTTGTACCTCCAGTTGCAACAGAAATCATATAAGCACAGACAGGTTTCCAAAACTCGTGCTTTTTAGTTTTCTTGGCAACAGCATTAAGGGTTAGTCAAAGAAACTTAGAAATGAGCATAAGAAAATAATAAGCACATAATCCTCGTCTTGAACACACGCAGTAATACCGGAAAAATGCTGTGCCAGTCTTTTCCTAAAATACTGGTATGCTCCTAAAGGAAGCGCAACAAATTTTACCATGTGTAACGTGTCTTTCGTTAAAGCCTGTGTAAAGTACATTAGTGTAGACACCTGCAGATTATAGACAGGTGCGGCTTATTTATGTTAAAAATAAAAATATTTGTAAAATTCAGTGGGTGCGGCTTATATATGCTTTATAGTCCAGAAATTACGGTATTTAAAAAATATTTATTATTAAAAAATATTATTTATTGTCTAAAAGCAAAAATTTGACTCACTGCCTAGCCAAGTTCATTTTTGAATATAGAAGCTTTAGGTAGGTCCAGGAATTCTTCAGTGCTTCTTCAAGTACTGATGTCTGGTGGCTTATCTATATTCAAATGAACATAGATAGCTGTAGTGCTAACATATTAGCACTATTTGTTTGGTTTTCTGCATTAATGTTTGTTTGGTGTTGCACCTTGGTCCTGTGGAAACGTTGTTGTGGAAACACTCTATATGGTTGAAATGACAACAAAGCCTATTTGACTGGATTGATTTGACTTCTTTAACATAATGCTAACTAATTGGATGCTCAAATAAAATGCTAAACTGAGCTTCATTGATTGATGTGTATTATACATTCATTGAGTGAATGAGTGAAGATAAAACATTTGTAATCAGTATTTTAATGGTCTACATATAAATTTAAAGTGAATGTGCACTTTTTTCTTCTTCTTTAAGATATAATTAGGTACAAAAAATCTATTTCAATAAAACCAATTTGCTTAAATATGCATATACCCAAATAATACTTATATAAAAAAATGAATAGTTCTATAATTATTTGCAACTATGGTAACTACAGTTACTGTTTTTTTTTTTCTCATGCCTGAATATACATGGTATATAAAATTTTTCACTAACCACTTGTGATTGCTGTTCATGACTAGTTTGCCAGTTCTGCCAAAAGCAGACTATTTGATTTGCTATTCTGTGCAGCTTTTGTTAAGCTGAATACTCTTTATGTGCATTCAACAACCACAAACATCAAAAAGCAGTTCTTTATAGAAATAGAGCAATGGTAAAAGTAAACTTAGTCACAATCTAGTGCAAACTTCTAAGTGCAAGAAAAAAAAAATCAATTTAGTTCTGTCCTTGACATATTCATTTATTCTCCATTTAATTAGTTTTGTATGAATCTTTAAAATTATTGCAGAAACACGTCTTAATAAGCCGTTGAGAACATTTCACATTTCATGCAGTCTAAAAGTGGCCTACAGAGTCATGTTTAATATGGTTCACATACTATATAATCCTAAAAGTGTCCCTGCATAGTAGCTATACATTTTGTATTTCTTTAACATTTAGCAGATAGTAATGTGGAGAGCTTTTTGGCTCAGGGAGAAAACCTGCCTTTATTTGCCACTGTCAATTAAATTTCACTTTTCAGTGTCTTTTTTTTTTTTAAACACACATGTATACCCGCACAGCACCTTGTCTCTCTCTCTCTCTCTCTCTCTCTCTCTCTCTCTCTCTCTCTCTCTCTTTCTCTATTTTTCTCAAGGCTTCTCTCTCTGCTTTTTATCCACTCTAACAAAGAACACTCGTAAGCATCACCATGCACCATCACAATGGCCACTCGTTTTCTCCTATCTGGCTTTGCCCTCCAAACCCGGCGCTTGACCATGCCCCACTACCTTTTACCCTTACCGCCCGTCTCTGCACCACAGTCTGTGGGGCATTTTAAACATAAATGGCAAATAGTGCCAGATACTAACAAGTGATCCAAGCATCTTTTAGCATTTTTAAAGTGATGGAGCCTCTAGAGGGGAATGTGGTCTGAGCACGGATTAAAGGCCAATTCCATGAGTATCAAAGGGTTTGGGACCTATTTGAACGTCCAGCACTCCTTCACGATCTTTCTTTACCTGCTCTTCTACACTCTTGCACTCTATCTGCTCTCCTGCACAGCATGGAGTGCTTCCCCTTCTCCAACACCTGGGACTAGATGGCCCCCAGCCCTTCATTCTATGCACCTATTTAAAATGATTGTGAGTGCAGTGTTTACCTGAGTGAAAGCCCAATGGCATTACTTCATCTATTGGACCGGATCTTGGGCTCTCTTTTTAGTCAGTCTGTCAGAATAATAAATATTGTTCCTAATAAAATTAGGCACAAACTTGCAATAATGCCCAGCCAGCCCCACCTTTTTAGTCTTGGGTCTTAGGCAGACTACAATTGCTGCAATCTTGTTAATTTGAGGATAAACCTGCTCATGACCCAAGTAGAAACCCAGACACAGGACGATACTTCCTCGCTCCCAATTGAACAAATTTTTGGATTTTTCCTTATGCAGTCCTCTCTAATGGATCAACAAGGTCTTTTGAAGAGGACCTTGATTAGGGGTTAAAGGCTCAATGGCACTTTCAGTGGCCAGCAGATTCAACATTCATTGTTTAGTGTCTTTTGCTGCCCCAAATGTCCGGCCATCAGGTTATGATGAGCCACGTAGGCACTTGAGGACCAGCGATTGGATCATCTTTTCATCTTTTTCTGTTGTTTAAGTGTCTTGTTGATATAGCCTTTTAAATTAAAAAATATGGGTAGGATATCTTTAATAATAAAAAAATATAGGTGGCACAAAGTCAGGCTATATTCATTGACCATCACTTATTTTAACTTTGTCAAAGGGGTGCCAGAGAGTTATGTTGCATGTCTGCTCAAGGGCCCACCCTTCCACTTTGTGTCATCCTGCTGCAGACGTGAGGTTGACGACCCTAGCATCACGTCCCCAGCCAATGCTGTGCACATCTCTTATCGCTTAATAATAGTGTAGGACCCATTCACATACACAATAGCAATAGCAGCTGCAATGCAGGACAATTTGTTTTTAGAATTAGTGGGTTCGTGAGGTGGGGACAAACCACTGTGTTGACAGAGCCAGCACACCAGCCCAAATTTTACTTCGTCCCAAACTGCACCTGTAATGTGAGGATCACCCACCTGTCAGAGAGAGAACCCAGACACAGTGGTTAATGAAAGTGGAGGTCAAGGGAGGAGCAGCCAGGTTCGAGTGACTGGTCTCAGGGACTTGGCCACTATTTCCAAGGAGTGAATAAGAATGAGAGGAAGGCAAGGAGAGGAGAAAGGTAAGGAGGGGAGAGAGTGATTAAGAGAGAGAAGAGAAGGGCTCACCTGCCCCGATATACACCACCAAATGGTCCTTAGACAGCTGGACCACCTTGTCTAGCGACGCAGGACACTGGCACTGGACCCACTCTGTCGCCCTCTCGGGGAATGAAACAATGAACTGCTTCCATATCAGTGTCAAGGACCCCATTGCTATTGGTGCTGTTCTGGTGTGTTGTCGACTTACTGCAGGATCACATGCTCCAGGTCAGGTTATTTTAGCATACTTTTGACGTTTTTGGGCTGCGAGTTGAACATCTCCAGACAGCAGAGGCAGTGATAGGGCCAGCCCCAATGTTTGGCCAATACCACACTTCAGCCAACCCCTCAAAAATGACACACTTAGCAATTTCAGGTCCTCTACCTGGACTGGGAGCAAGCTTGGAAGCTCTGCTCCTTCTCCTCTGTAGCTTGAAGATTGCCTGATGTTGAGTCTGCTAAAGGGCTGCTAAAACCTGGAGAAGCTTGCCCAGCTGCGAGAAAAGGAGTGTGAAGAGCTTTTTGACTAAGGAATGAAGAATAGAAGGCAGGTGACAGGTTCAAACCAGACTTGGCTTTATTTAACACATTTCAATTATGTGTCTTTTTTTTTTAATGCTCACACTCCCACTTACAGCTCTCTGTCTATCTGTCTGTCTGTCTGTCTGTCTCTGTATTTCTTTTTTTTTTCTTTTTGCAACAAAGAACACTTGTTAGTACAACCATGCACAGGTATATGATTCATAAGACTCATTTCCTCCAGCTCGAACCTGCATTTACAAGCAGTGCCACACTCATACCAAAAGCAGTACACCATTTTGCATCAGAAGATTATTTCTAAAATTATTGCAATATTCAAAAGCAGCATTATTCACTATGTTGTAATTATTGTGTAAACATGTATTTTATTTATTTATTTTTATTTTTTATTTTTTGCTGATCTGATCTTGTATTAGTGTACATATTGTCATAAAGTTTCCCTGTTGGATATTTCCTTGTGTAATCCTGGCAACTCTGTAATTATCCAGTCTTTTGTCCATGACACATAGAAAATTAGTGTTCATGCTACTAATGTAATGTGGTGACCTCCATCCCAAACACCTTGGTCCCAAATACCATCAAATGGTCTGAGTGATTGGATCTCAAGTCACATTTGATACTATTTTGCTGTCCACCTGAGATTGAATCATCCAAGACAGATGGTATTGCAAGTCAGAGCAAGGTCTAACATCCTATGACTCACAGATCATCCTTGCCATTCTTGCTGACACGGGCACTGGGGGCTACACTGTGACCTGTTTGTTATTGATATCATTTCTACCAAGTTGTAGGTGAGGTTCAGTATCATCTCACATCCTCACTACAAAAATTCCCCAAAGATTAGTTCTTGGTCCATCCTTGTTCTCTGAATATAACTAAAAATCAGTTTTCAGGGTTTCTGTTATCACTGATGTGATGATGACACACTTCTCATTGATTTTCTTTTGTTTGCCTCCATTGTGGGCGAAAGGATATCAGATTAAATTTTGAACATTTCATCATGGATAAAGACCTTTACTATATGGTCAAGAGATCAGAAACACCTGACAATCAAACCTGTGTGTGCTGTTTTAACATTCCAGATTTAGTGTCTCTTTGTGTGTGGTTTTGAGGATTTGTGCTTATTCATTTAAAGAGCAGTTGTGTGGTCAGGCACTGATATACAACTGTAATATTTAAAACCTAGTAAATCAGTGTTGATTTATTCATTGATTGAGACTTCAAAGCATTTTTGTATGCTTCTCTGGATAAGGGCGTCTGCTAAATGCTGTAAATGTAAATGTAATACGAGGAGACAATGTTGAAGGTGGGGTTAATTTCAAGGCTCTGTGCAGACTACTCAAGGTCTTTCTCTTCAACCTTTGCCAACCATGTCTTCAGAGACTTCACTTAGTTTACATGTTTCTGTGTCCAGAGCAACTTGCAATTACAGGGGAACCCGGTTATGTCGCCGGCCTAGGGGACGCCAAAAAGCATAGAGATAACCGATGATCGAGATAAACGAAAACCAATATGGCGGCAATATATTAACGTGCTTGAAATTTCTTTATGTACATAATGTGCGTTATTAAATTAAAATGTGCATGCACGTGTTTTTGGAGGTTTTTTACACAACAGCGTTGCTGCGATTTGATTGATTGGTCATGCGGATCGAGATAACCTGTAATGCGGATAAGGAGGCGGAAGCCGAAATAAACGCAAACAAAGTTTATTGAGAATACTCAGGAGATAATCCACCAATATTTGTAGCGAAGCAGTAATATCCAGTGGTGCGCTTCGGGAGCGCAGTCCACGAAGTTCTGTGAAAGCAGAGACAGTTTGTGTATAAATCCACGGATCCGCGCTATGGAAAGCGCAGCGCTGCGCAGCAACGGATAAACGTGGTGCAGACAGCGTGAACATGGAAAACAGCAGGATCGGGGTAATTCGGGGTGCTGTTGAGAGAATGTGGAGTCCGAGAAGAAGGGTACGTAGCGGGATACGTATATGCGATTACACAGACCAACATGAACCAACACACACGATCATGCACAAACAATAACGGACTGCGAGTGTGTGGAGCTGAGGGGCTTAAATAGGAGATGGGATGAGTGAGTGAATGAGAGTCAGGTGTGTGTGATCAGCATGACTGCGACGAGCTCCGTGGAGAAGAAGCAGGGTGCTTCGGGGAATGCCGCCGCCAAAGGGGGCGTGGCGGGAGGATTCCTGACATAACCAACATTAAGTGGCAAATTTGCCCCCCCTTGTGCTCAAGACATTAGGGTTCGGCGAAATAAAAAAAAAAATCACCATAACCGATTAAAAAATGCTAAGACAAAGCGAGAATTTGCCGGTTCCACTTCAAAAACGTCGACTTAATAGGGTTGGCGAGTTAAGTGGATTCGACTGTATCTCATGGTTAGGTGTCCACATATTTTTGCTATTGTAGTACATGTTCTGAAACTCAACCTTAACAAACAGAATTGACTACCTTCTGAACTAAATCTTGAAATCACCACACTGACAATCCATCTGGGGGTAAAATTCTTTCTGTAATTTCTTCAATCATTTTTTTTTTAAACAACAAATAAGTTTTCTAGTTATTGAATCTATTCACATCCTTATGCAAGCTTTCATGTTTCTCAAACATGTCTAGTGAAAAAAACATGCTGTATGCATTCAAATGATACATCTCCTGTCTGGGTCATTTCTAATGCTTGTCTGTTTCATAATTTCTGAAAGTTGTCTTTTTACTCTCCACCTGAGGTTAATTCACAGACATATTGTTGTGATGGAAACTTAATATTGAACTTCTTGTCCTCATAATGCAGTCATAATTGGGCTGTGTACAACATTATGCAGCCAGCCTTCTAACTGCACACTTGCTTGCCCAACTCTACAGCTGTCTACATCTTCAGGGCGCCTGGCAGTCCCCTCTCAGAGATATGAGATATAAATTTAATGTTCACATCAACATGTCCTACTACAAATGCAGCAAGGCCACTAGCATTGTGGATGACCCCTCCTATCCTTTTATATTCAATCTTGCAGGAGGTACCAGAGCCTTTGTACCACCACCAGATTCCAAAACAGCATCGACCTTGATTCAGATCAAATTCTTACACTGTTGCTCCAAACATCTACCTGAATTAGCCTTACCCTTTCCAACATCCACCTCATACATTCTTCATTGCACACCTGCACTATGTAATGCTGCTGGGGGATATTTTACTGTAGTTCCTATCTGACACTTTTTTGCTTTTTGCTACATTTAACTTTATATTGCTACTACGCTTCATAGTCAATAGTTTACAGACAATTTTTTGCATTGGTTCCTCCCATCCAATCTTCTTATGTTGTCCTGTCTAGTTAACATGTACTGTCAAGTTTTCTATATTGTGCTGCATTCTTGCTTCTGAGTAAACAGCATTCTATTCCAGTGTATACGTGTTTTGCTGTATATAGAAGAATGACAGTAAAATTTCACTTGACATGACTTGACTAGTGCTGGTGAGATAAGCTAGAAACTTCGTTCCAGACATTCTACTGCCTTTATTTTAAAAACATATAGAGACCTACATACCTCTTTAGGCAATATCTTGGATACTTAGTTGTAATTTTTCTTTGCATTTTTACACTTTTGCCTTGATATGTAAAGTTATTTCTACTCATTATATGCTCACATCTTTCAATTTGTCTGTTTTGGTTTTTACTGACTCGACAACTGTGTCACTCGTACAAGACAGCATGAGTATGTAGACTTAAACGTTATCAATGATTACATCTTCTATATAGAAGCGCATACAGCTACATAAACAGACACTAAATGCACAAATGTTTGTGGACTCTTGAATATAAGATTTGTATGTGCATTTTGAAAAGCCCATTCCACATTTAGTCCCTATTCGCTGTAATAAAAACCACCACACTTCTGGGAAGATTTTCCACTAGATTTTAGAGTGTGTTTTGAGATTTGTGCTCATTCACAGGTTACATACTCAGAATGTCTCCGCATGTGTTATCATTAAATTTTCCTTTCACTTGAACTAGGAGACAGAAACCTGTTTCAGCAGGACAGCAACCTTGTGCATAAAGCAAGTTCAATAAAAATATTGTTTACATGGGTTAGAGTGGAAGACTTTGAGTGGCATGCTATAAAGCTCTGACCCTACTTAACACCTTTGGGGTGAATTGGAATGCTGACAAAATTTATACCTGACTTTACTTATACCCTTTTGTATGAATGATTTCAAGATTCTTAAAAAATTATGCTTTTACATCCAGAGACATCCTATATAGTTGTGTACAACTTTCTGGTAACAGTTTGGGGAACAGGCGCATATGATTGGAAAACTTTCAGTACTTTTTCCTATATATTGTATGAACACTATATAAACATTACTGCTAATATTTTGATTGTTTGTATAAAGCAAACATAGACTCATTAAGGTTTACTAAGGTGTTGGCTGAGGTTGATATTTTATCCATGCCTTTATGGGTTAAGATAAGCAGATTGTATAGTGAACCTGAGCTTATGTTATCCTTGTGGAGTTGTATGTTTGTGGGTTTTGTGGTTTCCTTCATCCCCTGAACAACATGCCTGTTATTGGGTCGGCTTTTACTTCACACCGATTTCTTCATGCCTTATTTTACTTCAATTTACACTTATTAATATGCACAATTGATTATATGTAGTGTACTGACACTCATATAACCATAGTTAGCTATCCTATGGTACATTTCATGTATTAGCAACTGCATATTTAAAATGCCAGATTATTTGTGACTATGGCTGCTGGCCTGTTGAAAAGAACACCTTAAGATCTTTTGATGTTGTTGGCAATCCCTGCAGCGTTCCTTCTGATAAACCATTGACAGCTGGAGTTAAAATCAATGGTATTTTTTTCCATCCATTACAAAGCAAAAGAAAGTCTAAAGAAAGACCCTTTATGTTAGAGAAAGGTCACTGCACCCTTAATACAAAATACCAAATGCATAAAACGAGGGCTTATCCTTCTTATTATGCTGTTGTAAAGCTGGTATGTTTTCTTTCAGCTTCAGGATCAGGCTTAAACACATAAAGCTGAATTGCAGATTTTATTATTTAGCACTGTAGGTGGTCCATTCAGTTATATACATGTTACAGGCAGTGGTAAGATGTGTGCTGTGTATATATTAATATAACTTGAATTATATGCTCATCACATTGAATAAAGATTATTTTATTGGAATCTGAAAATCACCTTTGCTGAAAAGCCAGGAAGCATAAACTACTCTGTTCCAAAGAAGTTTAAGTAAGTTTATATTTTATATATAATAACAATTCTCAGATTTTAAACAGTTTAAAAAGGCAATGATCAGTTTATAATGCAAATGTAGGATCTAGGGAAGTAGATTGATGAAGATATTTGGAAGAATAAACTAACAAGGAATCAGCATCAGAAACCACTCACCCCAGGAAGAAAAATGAAGCCTAGAAGCATGAACTGGCCAAGCCCCTTTGTTGTTTTCCCTAAAATACAAACAAATCAGTCTTCATGGGTGGGACATGACACAGGCTGGTAGGTAGAGGGAGAGAGAAAGAAGATAGACAAACAGTGGAAACTCTTCAGAGATAAAGCATGAGAGAGCATCAGCCATGACATTCTGTTGGCCTTTAATATGACAAATCTTTCATTTACCTAGCTGTGAAAACAGCAGACAGCACATCAGTCTCTTTTGCTTGTTCAATAAATGGTAGCTTAATCTCTCCTTTTAAAAAAACGTCATAACCATGATGAAATATTTTTCTTTATTAAACAATGCAATTTCTAATACCTTTTTATTATTCATTTTCGACTACATGAAACATTCTCTTAACAAGTCCACGTGTGTGACCTGTTATTGTAGAAACTTCATATAAACCTATTGTTCATGAGGTTATAAAACAATAATGCACACTTTTTGACAAGCAACAGTTGAGAATGTATTATTTATATTCATATATTTTTATATTGCACTAGAAGATCTGTTACGTAAAAAGTGCTTAGGAAGTTGACACGATTACAAGATTTTTTTTGTTGTTTGTATGTTTTCAAATGTTGATCAGCAGGGCGGCACAGCAGGTAGCGTTGCCAGCTTGATCATGAGCTCAGGTGAATGTCTGTGTAAAGGAAACAGGTCTGAAGTCCGTCTAGCACTGCAAACAGCCACAGTGGCCTCTCACTGCGCACAGCAAGCAGCATGCACCAGGTCTCATATAATTGGTCCGACCTGGTGTAAGACACTAATTGTTAGCATTTAGCTTCCCTGCAGTTTTTTTTTCCCCACACCTGGTCTAACTAAAGATAAGAGTGGAAAACAGTCATCCCTTGTGATTGAAGTTGGTACAAGTTCCAGCACACCTCAAACGTACAATTGCTACTAAATAAATGTTATTCTTATTGCCTTTTTTTTTTTCGTTTTATTAAGGAAGTTTCGTTTTATTAATGTCGTAATCTGAAGCGAATATGAATGCCAGATGATAATATATTATGGAGAAACAATGCTTACACTGCACAGTGTAAAATAATATACACCACAGATGTAATTTATATATATATATATATATATATATATATATATATATATATATATATATATATATATATATATATATATATATATAATAACAATTTAAATATAAATAGTAGCTTTTTAAATATGTGTTCCCTTTTGTGGCTACAACAATGTTCGCTTATATTTGGTTACTGCATAAATTTTTGTCAAGTAATGGAAATACGTTTTTCCTTGTATATGTACAATTAAAAGGTAATAGCTTTTTTACTGATTGTATATAATGTTAAATTGACATTCTGTACATTCTGTTGATTATATTTTATATTAAAATTATGGCCTGCTTCAGTAGTTCTACTACCCCTTTGACTGGATGCCAACGAATTGCAGGACACTGGTTATCCTTTTCCATCATTAATTTTCACCCTCCAAGCCCCACAACCCTCCTCGGCCTGATTAATTTTCACCCTAGCATGTAGCCCAAATGCTAATTAAGCAACACTGGGGAGGCACAAGATTCATGAGCAGCGCTGACTCCTGCCATTTCAATTCAGCGGAGAGCAAAAATGTCACGACATCCTCTAGTTATGTTCATGCAAAGTTTTCAAGCTGTAAAACGACCTCTTTCTTTTTTTATGATTCATGTCAAGTGACATTTTTGTACTTCTTTTTTTTTTCCTCCCCTGAACAGCCTTGACGTTCAGCTGGATTTTTAATGAATATCCATCCTTCGTAAAGCAGGATTCACGAAGGTTCGTGTCTCAGGAGACAGGGAACCTGTACATCGCCAAGGTGGAGCCATCTGATGTGGGCAACTACACATGTGTCGTCACCAATACAGTCACAAAAACGCATGTCCACGGTCCGCCCACTCCTCTGATACTGCGCACTGATGGTGAGTCACTAATAAATAGTGTTATATATTTTACGTGTGTAGAGTCTGACATGATAAATCAAATCGAATTGGTTGAGGTCAAGTTCGGTTTTATTGTTTATTGAGTTAGATCTTGTTGTCTGATTAACAATAATATTTAAATATATCAAAAAGGAAAAAACCTCCCACAGATTTTTTTTATTTTATTTCATTTGAAATCCAAATTTTAATTAGCAGCTTTCTTACAAATTTTAAGAGACTTACCAGCACATGCTTTCTGGCTTGTAGGCTGGCATTATCAACTGGTCTTCAAACAGAAAGGTCATTTGTCCTACACCCGTCTAATTGTTGGTTGTCTGAATCAAGATTTACAACAGAGATTAGTTGTATTTACTGGGAAGTCTAATAAACAAACAAACATGAATAATTAAAGAAATCACAATTTCTGGTGTAATGTCATTCATGAACATATTCAGAACTGCACTGAAAAATAAATAAGGTTGACCTCCCCTTATGTTTATTTTTGCGTTTACTGCAGGATATAAAATAATAATGATTATTGTTTTTAAAATGTAATTTATTAAACAATGGATTTTCAGTTCATAATTATTATTGCTGTAAAAGCATTTTTAATTGTAACTTTTTTGTTGGTGTAGTTAATAAGAAAACCTTGAAATATATAATTGATAGATTATAGATATAGATATTTAATCAAAAGTCATTAAACATCACATTTTTTTCATCTAAATATAAGAAGAGAAAAAATATCACTAGATCTCCACAGCTTGACCAGTGTGCATGCACTGACACGAGCATGCTGTGTTACACACTAGCGATAAGGATCTCTTTAAACTCCCTCTCTCACAGCCCAGCAGCTATCAGAGATAACATAAGCCTTATACAATCACTAAACATGTCTTCTGATCACAGAATATCTAAATAAAGTGACCTTTCAAAAATTCAAAAGTAATATGGATGACAAACATAAAAAGCATAAACAAAACTACGGTGTGATGGTATTTTTTTATCAACATGTCACCCCAGCAAAATTTGCATAAGCAATAAAACCGTCTTTCACCAGGTGTTATGGGAGAATATGAACCAAAGATTGAAGTGCAATTTCCAGAGGTGGTCCAGGTGGCTCAAGGTGCAACTGTGAAGCTTGAATGCTTTGCTTTGGGCAAGTGAGTGTCCTATATGTAATTTATAAAATATTAAGCAGGATTTATGCATTCTATTGACACATGCATCACAAATCGAAAACATTCACATTATGGGTGATGTCAATTTTAACTTGAATTAGCATCAATACATTAAACACAGAAAATAAAAAGTATTGAACACAATTCATGTTAATCAGATTGATTAATGATTGATTGATTGATTGATTGATAATTTCATCCACTTCTATGTCTCAATTTCTGTTTCTTTTATCTCGTCCTCAACTTAGTCCTGTACCTTCCATAATATGGAGGCGTGTAGATGGTGTCCCATTCTCCCGCAAGGTGGACATGAGGAAGGCCAGTGGTGTCCTCGAGATCCCATACTTCGAGCAGGATGATGCTGGTACATACGAGTGTGTCGCTGAGAACTCTAAAGGGAGGAACTCAGTGCAGGGCAAGCTCTCTTTCTATGGTGGGTTTTTACAGGTCACGTGATTATAAGCCATATTTAAGACACATTTATTCTGTGGTGAAGGTATGACATAATGATAGTGCATGCGCCACTAGCTAGATTATAAGGGGGTGGATTTTCAACAGTGCATGAAAATGATTAAAGCTCCCGAGCCATGAAGCTACTAATATTTTCATCCAGATTAAAAAGGATGAAGAGACGACCTTGTATTTTATCTTATCTGTGTGTGTGTGTGTGTGTGAGTGTGTGTGAGAAAGAGAGACTTTACCAGATGGCACCATGACTGACAGGTTAAGTGTACTTTACTTAGAGCATATAGTCACATGTGTCATTCAGGAACTCACTCAATGTGTCACCATCTGGATAAAGCACAGCACCTGTTATTATTCATTTTGATGATGTGCTTTAGTAATGGATGCTGTATAATATAAAAGTTAAATTGTATCCTTTAATTGCAGGGCAAACTGTTTAAATCCTTAGTTAGTCCTCGGTTAGTCATTTGAAGCATAGAAAAAAAAATAAATAAAAACACATTAAGTGTCTGTTTAGATTTATAAGACTTATACGTAAAATATTAACAAATCAAGCTCACATGCTTCTCTTTGAGAATAAGTGGCCAGCAGGCACATGGCATATGTATAAAAGCATATTTAATATAGACTTTCAAATGAAGGGCTCGTGACCTTTTCCCTGCACCACCACACTGGCAAGGCCGAATTGCTCACACGAGACCGCTCCCTATTAAGTAAGTAACTGTAGGCAACAGAGCGCTGGGATTTATCCTCCCCTTATGGGAGTGCTCGCTAGTGCTAGTATTCACATTAGCTCGCGTTTGCATTACTGCTGATGCCCAATGGCCTATTTACAGGAATAGCCTTGACAGTGCTGAATGTTTTTATTTTTTATTTTTATTTTTTCTATCTCATTGTTTATATCCTCTTTGACAAGGGATGCGCAGGGACAAAAAAAGATAAATTTGGCAGCACATAAAATTTGTGTAAACCTGGCTGTATACTGTATATGCAGTATCATTCAAATTGTTAGACACCCTAGAAAAATACATATTATTTTAATTAAAAACAATTGTATGGCGGATAAAAAAAGGCATCCTGTTAATTTTATATCACTTTTTAGTGAAAAAAAATTGTTTTTACTTACTGCACTTCATATAATAGCTTTTTATTTATTCATTTATGTAGATATTTTAATATCATTATTTCTGAGGAATTTTTTTTATCAGCATATCTTAGTCTATACTGTATATATATATATATATGTTTGTGTGTCTGTGTGCAATACTGAATCCACCAGCAACAGCCTCAATCTGGTTTGAGGTGGCTTAATAATTTATGGTAGTTCTTCTTGATTTTCCATCAACACCCACTGCTGTTTCAATTCCTTCTTTTCTTTTCTGCTATGGTCTATAAGTCAGCCACTAGTCGTCCAGTTGGGTATAACTCATTTCTGTGCATTAAATAATTTGCTACTGTCTTTTTTCCTATCTGTCCATTTTTGTCTCTTTTTTCCCCCTCTTTTCCCTTTCTTTTTTTTCTCGGGCAGGTGATAAAAATCTGTAATCTTATTTTGAAGTCTCGTGGAATTAGGCCTGTAAGACATTCGTCAGCAGAGCCAGGGAACGTGCCGATCGATAAGCCTATCTCATGTTTATCGCTTCCACCGGCAGTTGAGGGAGACACAGCCACCCTCCCTTTGCGCTGGCCTCCCCTCAGCTCATGTCGACTTGATTAGCAATCCGGTGCAGATGGTTTTTGCACCGTTCTCCTATTTAGTTCAAAAGCAAGGAGTGTCAACAAGCTTTTAATGTTATTCGAAGGACATCTTAAAAGAAAGCTATTAATTGGGGGAGGTTTTTAGCATATCTTTGATATTCTCGGCAAGCTCTGTTGAGTGCAGGTATTAAAATATTTAGTGAAAGACTTTATTGTTTACTGTTTTGCCTGCTATAGAAATAGACTGTTAATTATGGATTTCATTGCATTTTTTTTTCTTAGTTACCTACAGTTTCTTTGTGTTTAGGCAGTGTGCTGTGTAGCTTACTTAGGACCTTGATTTACACGGTGGGGGCTAAAAGTCAATACCCTTTCAGCAGGTAAAAGATAGACTCTAGAAGATGTGGAAAAAACAGCATCATAATGGTTAGAAAATTTTAAATAGATTAAGTTTTGCAGCTAAGGCATGCTTAATAGGCGAGTAGGTATGTGCTTAAGAGTAAAATATATATATATTATTATCTAGCTGGGCTATTTTTCAGACCCGTTGTCACTCTGCCCTTTGCTGTGCAGAGAACAAAAATAAGAGAAGCAAAAATATATTGTGCATATAGAGAGTTTTGTGTAGAATAATGTAGTAAAGTACATAACATGGTTGTTTTTATTTTTTTATTTTTGTTTGTTTGGTCATCCAAAATTTATCCATTAATTCATTCATTCCTTGTCACAAGGAATTCCCATTAAGGTTGTTCCGAGTATGCTCTTGGGCATTTGCTCAATAATTAACCAGGTTTGAGTTACATGCATTTAAAAGATTGGAATCAATATGGCTCATGTATAATTAAAGCATGATCTAGTTTAATGGGATTTTGTGAAGGAGTTTATGGTATGGGCCATGAACAAGTGAATAATAAATTCTATGCAGTCGAGTAGTGCACCAAGCTTTCCTTGCTATTGATGTGCAATAAAAAATATATGAAATAATATATGAAACAACTTTGCTTTTCATCAGCGTGATACTGTATCTGTAACAACACATCATATGAGCAGACTATCTCTGTCTTAGTCCACCATGTTGAATATGCATCAGTCAGCCACTTTATTATGTACTATTTCCTACAGTACAGAGTGGTTGGCTTGGTCTTGCTGTTTTGAATATTTTACGCCTGAAACCAATCTGCCTTTTGTCTCCCCTTGTTTTTTATTCTGTTGTAAAGCTCCTCCACAGATGATTGAAAAACCACAGGACATGCAGAAGGCCATTGATGACTCTCTAGTGTGGGAGTGTATGGCCATAGGCAGGCCCAAACCCTCTTATAGGTGGATGAAGAATGGAGAAAATTTGGAACCTACAGAGGTTTGTTATACTTCTATGCATGTTCCTATATCTAATAAATGCGTTATTAGTCAAGATTCAGTCATAAGTTTTGAATATTATAGTTCTGAACATTTTAAACACAAGCCCCACAACACCAATGGCAAGAATTCTGGGTCATGGCGGGGGTTCTGTGTAACTCTTAAATAACATCTTGTGCAAATGCGTACCAAAATCCTCCAAAATCAAATGGTGTTATATAAACCAGCTTTGTCCATAAATTATTTGCCATAACATTATACATAAGTCACTCTTTCGTCTTTTTACCTGTGTACATATAATGACATGATTCTGCTAAGCATATATCCACTAAGTAACTTGTAACCATGACAAAAGTAATGGTTAGACCCCTCCCAATTAGCTGAACCTTGGTGAGTGTTTTTTACTTCTACGTTGGTAGCATTATTTATAATACCTACTATTCGTTTTTTCCTCACGAGTATTAATGTCCTGCATTTAGTAAACATGCTTGAACATTCCATGCACTGTTAATTGCTAAACCTGATGACTGAACTGGATATCCATTTATTAGCAGCTCTTTATTTTAAAAGTGGATGTCTATTTTCCTTCATATCTGGACCGAAATGCCACCACAGGTTATGCTACACTGTGTGGCAAGCCACTAATATCCATGCTGCTGGACATGCACTCATGTTGGAATCTCAGATGATGAAGTCAGACCACTGACTAAATGTCCACTGCTATATTGCAAAATTTGTTTCTGAGTGGGACAATCCAAGATATGGAGGGACAATATTGTCAACATTGGATTCTGGCTCAGAGATGAGTATGGTCAAAGTCTGTCCATCTAAACAGCTTGCTAGTTGCCAAGGCTCAAGACTAGTGGCAATAGAAACAGACATGGCCCAGGGGAAATCAGTGATCCAGATTATGACACCAGGAGGTTTGCACTTTTCTACAGCCTTCCATATATTTCAGTTACCAGTCATTTTTCGTGTGCCTTACCAGCAGTGTCTGAAGACTGGTCTGGTTTTGCCCCTCATCACCTATGGCAGGCTTTAAGCTAACTGTGAAAGAAGATAACTGTGACTCAAGTACACATTTAAGGCACTCTTTTGCAATACCACTTGTAACAGCAAAGTTTGCTATAACAATAGAAATATTTTCATTGGGGAATTGGGCATGCTCCAGCTCACATGTTCTCAGTCTCAATGGAACCTGCTCAGGTTGAAATTAATAATCAAAAGCAGGTCAGTTTGGGCCATGTGTGTGCTGTTGATTCATGTGCTTCCAGAAGAAGCACTGCGCCCAGGTGTGTTCTGCATTCAATGCAGGCACACAGATAACTCTTTGGTGACAACTTATGATGTTGTATAATATTGCATCCATGCATGTGTGTCATGCATACAAATGATTTTGGCTATTCTGCTGTGACGTTTATACCCGTATGCTTCTGTTAAGTATTTGACTGGATACCCTGACCAGCAGTTGCCCACTACTGGATTTTCTGCAACTATTTACTGATTTTCTTCACACTGTGCAGGATTTGGCAAATAGGCAACAGAGTATGATTTGTTAAAGCCCTATTTATGAGAGTCCTATTTTACAAAGATATCAAGCAAGACTTTGGTTCCTGCTGCTGCTCCTACTAGTCGTTGGTACACCCTGGTGGCATCCACATGAGCAGGTCTGCTCTCTCTCAGATGAGCAGCATGACAGGTTGCTTGTATCTGTGCATGTAACCCCCATGTGGGTATAGCCTTCACACAAAAGTCTTGTGAGATCCCAGTGTGTGATCTCCCTTTTGTATCGGAGACCTTTAAAAACCCTTCATATAAAACTGTGCTTTGACTTTAGTCTGTGTCTAGGAATATTTTTGTTTGTTGTTGTTGTTTTTTTATTACATATTCTTTACCTAAAAGAGGAGTTGCATGCTCTGGTGATAAGCTCAGCTTACATGTATTGGTTGCCAGATGATTCTGGAATGACCTTGTGTCTCAATCCAGGATTGCCCCAGGCTGTTAGGCTGAAATAAAAGGCTAGTTATAGAGATAATGCTGGTTCTATGAACCCTGGATTACCTCTGTCAGCCAAACAAAAAGGTTGTAGAGAATGGCTTATATAAGATGAAGGTATTTATATCAAATACTGCATCACACATCACTGCTAAATGTGATCTTGTTGAAAGATCTCAGCATGTGTGTGCGTGTGCGTGTGTGTGTGTGTGTGTGTGTGTGTGTGTGTGTGTGTGTGTGTGTGTGTGTGTGTGTGTGTGTGTAAATGTATGTTATACAAATAACATTATGCGCTTATAGACAGAAACTTCACAGACTGTTTATGTAATTCTAGCCATTTTAATTTCTATTATCCTTTATCTTTCATCTATCTATTGAGGGAGCTTTTGTAAATGTGTCAGTCCCAAACAAACTACTAAATG
Source organism: Silurus meridionalis (assembly GCF_014805685.1). Lineage (NCBI taxonomy): Eukaryota > Metazoa > Chordata > Actinopteri > Siluriformes > Siluridae > Silurus > Silurus meridionalis. The sequence goes on along the minus strand of NC_060884.1, from coordinate 10,659,663 downwards.
GTTCACTGATTTTAGACCACTGTGCCAACAAATACACTGTAATTTTCTATTAAATCCCTGAACACAGACAGGAGAATTTAATATATTTTTGCCCACAGGCCAGGAGAAGAACGCTTATAAAACTTTACTGTTTACCCAACATGCTGTCGTTGCTTTTTGTACTCTTTTGAACAACAATCCACTGACACACAATAAATAAGATTCACTTTTTATCTACTTGCATGTAACCTAAGCCTTTTGTAATATTCATCATCTATTTGTTGACTGTTTGGATGAGTTATTGGCCATTAAGTTGATGGATTTCCAAAAGATTAATTTTCCCAGAATTTTATACAGAGGACCTTTATTATTTGCTGAGCTGATGATGAAGAATATCCCCAGATTCTCATGATGCAGAGAAAGAAAAAGGGTTACAATAGCTTGCACTGAACTTCTTTATTTAGCAGTTAAACAGCAAGGCAAATTTTGGCTAAGCTTTCCCCCGGGTGAAGCTTAGCCACATGAGGAAAAGAAAAAAAAAGATCACAAGTCCGTCCGTCCCTACAACATTTCCCTCAGGAAAAATCTTGGAACTAAAGTCACATTAAAGTCACATTCTCACAAAATGATATATACACACACATTAAATAAGGGACTAAAAACTATTCAAAATCCCCTTAATTAAAAGACTATTAGGAACACCTGTACACTCGGCACATTCAGGTAATTATTATGAACTGCTGATCTCCTGACTTTTTTTAACACTTATTAGAGCCTTTGGAATAGTGGAATAGTTAACAGGAAAGTAATACATGGAATAGTAAATAGGCTTCAACAGCAAGAAAAAAAACCCACCATAGGTTCCACTCCTGCTATTCATTTGTAGCATCAACATCACCAAAGTAGCATCACCAAGGCTTGCTAAACTACTACTCTGGATGTTTTGATGGGCTTTGTGTGTGTTTTGTTTTGTAAATCCCTGAAGATTATTATTATCTTAAATACTAAACAAGCTCATCTGGCAGAAACAACCATGCTCATTGTCAAAATGGGTGGGGGGATTGCATTTTCCCAGTTCTAATTTTGAAGTGAACATTAACCAAGGCTCTTTATCTGCATAATTATATGCATTGTTTTCCTGCAACATGTTTAGCTGATTGGATAATTGCAAGGGTACAAGCCTTGTGGTTGCTGTTACTATGGCTGTTGAGTGTATATGCAGATAAGGATGATGTAGGCCTGCATTATTCTGATGATTATCACTGACTTTGCTTATGAAAAACTTTGCATTTTATAGGACTCTTCACAATGTAGTATAACAGTGACAGTAACAGTGCGATTTGACAGACATTTTAATCTTAGGAAAGTACAAAAGACTACAATCCGAAATTAAAGCAAATAAACTGAGATTAGGTTGAGTGTATATAATATGGCATAGCATAGAAACTATAGTGTTCAAACTCATAACCTGCCATCGGTTTTTAATCCATAATGTCAGAGCTACTACTGCCTTATAATACTTGTTCTGTTTTCAAATAATACTTAATTTAATTTAACAATTCCTCATACACATGCTAAGGACATCATTCAAATAGATAAAATAATCAATAGAGAGTAGATAAGATAAGATAAGATAAGATAACATAAGATAAGATAAGATAAGATGAGATAATATTGCACATTTAAAAATGGTGTTATTACACAGTTGTTATTGTACAAAACTTTAAAATAATTGTTATTGCAAAGTTAAAAAATACAATAACAGTGTGTATTATGGTGACTGGTACACTGGGAGCAGCTCTGATTATACAGTCTAATAGCATCAGAAAAAAGATCTTCGGTATCTTCAGACACTTAGGATGTCACAGTCTGTCACTGAAGGAGCTGCTCATGGACGAAACTGTTCCATACAGGGGTAAAAGTCCTTCTCCAGCAGTGGTAATAGTTTCGCTACCATACTCCTTTCTCTCACCTCCTGTACAATGTCAGGAATCCCCAGGACTGAGCTGGCCTTCCTGATCAGCTTGTCCAGTCTCTTCCTGTCTGAAGTAGAGTGCTGCGCCAGCATACCACACCATAGTAGATGGCTGAGGCCACCTCAGAGTAAAAAAAAAAAGATCTTCAGTAGCTCTCCCTGCACTCCAAAAGACCTTAGTCTCCTCAGCATAAAGAGTCTGCTCTGTCCTTTCTTATAAATTGCTTTAGTATTATCTGTCCAGTCCAGTTTGCAATCACAATCTTCAAATGGCATTGTCTGCATCAGTAATCCTTCTGATAACTAAAGGTCATAGACACTGCAGAAATAGGAAGCATCGAGTTATGCCACTCACTGGTGTTCATTATGCTTAATTAACACGGCCCCCCTTTTCTTTTTTCTGCTATGTATATCTGAATGGAACATTGCTAAGGTGACCTGCTAAAAACTTGTTCCTTTTGTCTCAGAGATTCCTTATGAAATGAGTGTTCTCATAGAGACAGAATTATTAGACAGTGACATCATGCATGTACATTGAAGTGACCCGGTGCCGCAGATGGTCCGCCTCAGGTCCTCCCCCACTCAGAAACTGCTGATTTAAGGGGACCGTTACACTTAATTAATAGAATGTGCCAAGCTTTGCTGGACTGATGTACACCGCCATATGCTTTCCATGCTGTTGGACTTTCTCTTAACCAGTGGTGCAAACACAAACAAACACACCAGAATAGCTTAATTAAACTTATTAATGCTCTGCCACAAACAAACACAACAGATTTGAAGGTGATTTTAATACTATTACTATTATTATTATCATTAGTAGTAGTAGTATTGTGATGGTGGCGTGTGGGTGTGGGTAGGTGTGTGGCCCTCTTGTTAGAAAGAGTATGATGGCAGGCTTACCCATTCCACATGCCCCTCTTCTAATGCTCCTGACAGCAGGCTTAGCTATCTAAAAAAACATCCTTTCACAAATTGCCATTAAAGGCATTAGAGTCTGCAAATAAAAGATGAGGTCAAGGGCAGAGAGAGAAAGAGAGAGAGAGAGAGACTGAGAGAGAGAGTGAGAGTGAGGGTGTCAGTAATCTGGAACTCGATCTGACAGTTTGTGTTTGCTTTTGGGATGAGTTTAGATTTTAGAAGAATCAACTTGAGCAGTTGCCGGTACATGTAGTCATTCAGTAGGGAAAGGTAAATATATTTTCTGATCTTCATGTGAATCTGGTGTAATCAAGTCACGTGTGGGTAGATCAGCTGTAAGGTCTCAAGACACGACACAGATGTCATATTAAAAGTGCAGGTATTTTAGTCCTTTCTTAACAGACCTTTCTCTTTACTCTCTCCCTACATTACCAACACACAGCATCAAGTGAAAAATATAACACACTGGAGACCCAGTGCTTTTATGCAGATTAGCAATCTCGCTAAAAGTCTTTTAAAGGCAGTATTTCTTTATTACTTGACAGGAAAGGGTGCAGGTGGTTAATGGCGCTCTGTCTATTAGTCACTTGGTAATGTCCGATGCTGGAATCTACCAATGCGTGGCTGGAAACAAATATGGAGAGGTGTACTCAAATGCCGAGCTCAGAGTGATTGGTAAGTATTTTCATTTTTTTAAACATAAGACTCATTGAAAAGTCAACAAATATGGTGTACAAACTGTAAACATACTATAAGTTTGTCTTATCCGTAGTGTAGAATATGGCTGAGTTTCCTCCCAAGGTGGTGCTTATGTTCTTGCTTTGTGGGATGAGAAAAGTGTGCGTGTGTGTGTGTGTGTGTGTGTGTGTGTGTGTGTGTGTGTGTGTGTGTGTGTGAGTTTGTTATGTCTATTAGAAAACTAATTATGGATATTGTTAATGTACCCAGATGCATGAATGTGACAATGCATATATTTTCCCCATTCTCCTCATCTGTCTCTGCCCCCTCTGATTACTGTTTTGTGATCATTCTGCTCACAAAAAGCCCCCTGTCACTCAGAGGTTAATGTGGCACTGGGGTTAAAGGTAAAGTAAAGGAGACAGGGATTATTTGACATGAGTTCCTCACTAAGCTACAGTAAATCAAAGGGTTTTTGAAAAGCAGAAGGAGTGGTGGAAATGATAATAATAAAAGCTCAGAGCAAGCAAGTGAAAAGGGGAAAGGAAAAAAAATTAACATGACATTTTCCTTTGTTTTTCCTACTGAAGAAAATGAATGGGTGGTAATTAAGGTGTGTATATTTAGCTCAACCTCTGCTGCACCATCTCATTTCACACACACATACATATTTCATACTGTGCAAGGCAGAGAAAAGCTGATATTTTGAAAACGATTAAGCAATGATTTCATTAATCCTATAAAAAAAAAAAAAAACCTTTTGAATTGTTCATTTTTACTATAGACTGCTCAAATTTAACCTGTACCTCTGGTGTACTTTTAGCCGTGGCTCCAGATTTTGGAGCAAACCTCCTGAAGAGCCATATTCTTGTGAAGGAAGGGGGTGACGTGCTGATTGATTGCAGGCCTAAGATGTCTCCCCGAGGCCTGATCACCTGGAAAAAAGGCAGCGAGACACTCCGAGAGAATAGCAGGTATTTCAACATAGATCTTTTTTTATCCCTTTTCCATCCGTATAGGAACATTGCTGATACCATTGATGGTTCCACCAATTTGCAGTTTTAACCTGTAAGTTACATGTGGATATTTCCATCCCAAATAATTCATATTTGCGTCATATTTAGTTTGAAGGAAATTTTTCCCTTATACACCGAGGAAATTTGGGCTTGGTTCATATTTTGTAATGTATTATTCTAAGACTATATTGTTCTAAACGCAGCTGGAGTGGAATGCTAGTACCATACTGAGTGTAAAGAGTCCAGTTTCAGATTCTAATTTATTTATTTATTTATTTATTTATTTATTTATTTATTTATTTATTTTTATGGCACCAGAAGTACTGATGCTGAATTGTAGAATTTGTCTTCAGCTGCAGCCATGCAGGACACATTCTCAAGCAAGTGCAGAATAAGCACTCTAAGCATCTCCATGATATACTCAAGATTCAGGCCTTTAGTGGACTTTATACTATCAGACAGCTGTGTAGTTCCAGCTTTTTTTGCTGTACCTATACAGGATTTTTCAGTGTTTTATTTCTTTGTCTTAAACCCCATTGAGCTGCACTACAAAAAAAAAAAGTTAATCGTAGCTAGTGAAAACATTTTGAAGTTATTAAAATTTTAGAATTTTTACAATAAAATCTAAGCCTACAACAATTATTTATAGATATTTTATACTAATTTCAAGAGTACTTTAGGCATTTGACTATACTAAAGATATTGTTTTTTTTGTTTTTTTTTTTGCAGTGTAATGATTTAGGTTCAGATTTTTTTCTTTTACTCTCTCTCTCTCTCTCTCTCTCTCTCTCTCTCTCTCTCTCTCTCTCTCTCTCGTGTGCTCTTCAGGCGTCATCGGCCTTGCTAATTTTTCACAGCCGTGTGGGTGTTAATGCAGCCTCATGACCCCCAACACGCTGACCTTATCAACACGCTCTCCTCCCAGTGTGAATTACAGTGGCAGGTAGAGCGTCTCAGATCAGCAGGGCTATGTTTGTGTGTGTGTGTGTGTGTGTGTGTGTGTGTGTGTATGGGCGTGTATGTGCATGTGTGTATGTGTGAATGAGAGAGAGAGAGAGAGAGAGAGAGAAGAGAGAGAGAGAGAGAGAGAGAGAGAAAGGAGGCCACACAGCTGCCCATCGTTTACATATCCAAAGTTGGTGTTGGTGCTTGTCAAACAAAGTGGCTGGGTGTTTGCATGGAGGTTTTTCTGTTGCCGTCCTTCAGCTGTTCTGTGTGCGCACCCAAGAGGAACGATGTGTTTCAAAAACACTCGACGCATGCATATAGTTTTTGACTAGTGTGGGCACATGTTGCAGACAAATTATGAACTCCTTACATAACCACCCACTTGATTTAGTAAAATACTTTACTACTGAAATTGTGGGAATCGGAAAATTACCATGAATGAACTTTATTTTATGTTGCAGTGTGTGTGTCCTAGGTGTGATGCTGTCATATGCCTGGTAAAGCATAGTTTTTTTTTGGTATTTCATTTGTTCTCAATTGTTTGTGTATTCATCTGGCTAGCTTTGTAAGAATACACATAGCGCATGTAGACAATGTTCAATCTAAAGTACAGTGTAAAAGTGTAAAAATATATATCAAAGTGTAAAAATATATATCAAAAATACTGTATGTATTTGCACTACACTAGTGACCTTACTGTAAGACAGATTGGGGTAAAGAATGAATTACACTGTTCAAATACTTATCTCATTTTCATCAAATTTACATAATTAAGGTTGAGACGTCTACACATTTGAATGTCTCCTATTCTACTTTCAGTTGTCTGTTTAAAGCGATTTGGCTCATACCTTTAAAACAGTCTATGTGTTATTTGATAATAAATAAAAACAAATGTGCTTCTCCATTCTTCATTTTGATGTGATTGCAGTTTCTTAGTAAAAAGAAAGGACAGTGTGCAGATTGGCATGTGAATAAATTAAGTTATTCAACAATTTGATAGAATTTAGTGCCATGCTTTTTACTCTCTGAGGTAATCCAGATAATTTGATGGATCAGGTGAATAAGTTTGCACAATGCTTTCAAAGTTCATTTTTCTTTGTAGTACAACCTGATATCACATGCTGAAAAGCAGTTTGTTGACACTAATTTATTCTTTTGAATTCAGTTAAGGGTAAAGTTGCTTTTTACTTTACAGTACAGTGAAATTCTTTCTTCACCTATCCCGGTGATATTAGGAAGCTGGGCTCAGAGTGCAGGGTCAGCCATGATAAAGTTTTCTCGAAGCACAGAGGGTTAAAGGCCCTTGCTCAAGGGGCCAAGAGCGGCAGCTCGGCAATACTGAGGCTTGAACCCCGACCTGTAACCAAGAGCCTTAACTCCTGAGCTACCACTACCCTTTAAAGATATGTATTTATATTGTGCAAGAAATTAGCCTCCTATTAAAAATGAAGAAATGGATCGAAATGTAGGTTATGGGCTAGCTCCAATTGCACAAAATGTTTTGCATTTACTTTGTATTTACAGGAATTATGAGATTTCACTGATTTATAATGAGCTTTCATGTGTATTGTACATTCTTAGATGTGTTTTACCATTTAACAAAAGGTGAAAAGGGTGTTTTTACAGACTCATTGTTAGGTTCAGAAGACCAAGCCCTTTGCTTGTAGGTAATTAAAAAAGAATGCTTGTATCCCAGGTTGTATTGTGGTGGATTAAGCTTTGTCAGAATGCTGGATTGCATTGTCAATACCTGGAACGAAGCCAAGGAACTTTTTGCAGATCTAAGTATATTTCTAGAAAATGCTGACATTGTCTGTTGCATGCACCCATCTACACAAACACTAACTACGAACACACGCACACACAACCAACCACTCACCCAAAAACACACACATATACGCAATCACCCACCCACGTATCCATGTACACACACATACAACCAAATACCCAACGGCCCACAAACACAGTCACTCAACCGCCTCTCCACTGACCCACAAACACATAAACACACACCTAACAACCAACACAAAAATGCACACACACACACAGATATTTTCATGGCTATAGGTAATAAGTAATGCTATGTCAAGATTTAAACCTCATTTTTTGCATCATGTAAATGAATGGTTTCACATTAAGTTATATCATTTAATATATTAAGTTAAATATTTTATTTAATGCCTTTGTACATAGTCATTGATCCTGTTTATCCTATGAACATCCATTACACCGCAGTCAAAAAAATACTGCCACCGCTATTGACACTGAAGGCTAATAAGTAGTTGGCTATGCTTTTTAATGCATTTTGGTGCAAGTTGAGTGTACACACCTGTCTGGAAGCCAAGACTAATCAAAGCAACGTGTGTGTGAACTCCTTGTGTAAGATTAATTGCCTTAATTGCATTGAGCTCTACTCAGTGGAGCTGGATGAAGGGAAGTCAGTGTCAATGGCAGGGTAATCCATCTTCATAGCGGCAGCCCCTCCTTTTTCCGCTGCTGGAAAGAAAGGATGGAGCCAGTAAGGGAAGAGAGCTAAGTGGTAGAGGTATTTGCACCAATTTTCTTTCTTTCTTTCTTTTTTTTTTTTTTTTTTTGAGAAGCCTTAGATGACATCAGCTCAAAGAAGAGGTTGAGATGGTAGAGAATGTCTGAAGATCAGTGCTTTCATGAGTATTCAGCATTTCTGCTCGTTTTACAGTTTGTCATTTGTACTTTCTCTTTCACTGATCCTTTTTTTTTTTTTAAGTAGTACATAAGATCTTTCACTCCTAATAATGAATCATTTGGTTATATAAATATATACTTTATAATTCTATATAATATATATATATATATAGAATATAAATAGTTTATATTAAAACAGTTGCCAATTATTAATTATGTGCATAAATAAAAGAAACTTTTTGTGTAATATTAATATTGGTTATTTAAACTCTTTTACAGTTTTAGACTCAGGTAAAAATAAAATGCATAATGCATAATCTCTGTAATATCAATGTAATCTTTTTGATTTAGTTTTTGATTTTGTTACCTTGTGTGGTTCCATATGATGGACTGGCATTCAAGCCAGGGTATTTATCCTTGGCATGCACTAAGTGTTCCTTGGGAAAAGGCTCTGATGCACTGATGCATTGATGAAAGAATTGAGCTGTGTATATTCTGGACATCCTGTGTGTTTTTTGTTGAAAATAGCTGGTTCTAACCAGAACTGAACAAATAGCTTAAGCATGATATGCTGATAGTTTTGGGAAATGAATTAATATTAAGCCTTATAAAAGTAGTAAGCTGTCTGCAGTCATACAACCATCCGCTTTGTTGCAAAGTCGAGAATGTTTTTTGTGATTTTCCTAGTTATCAGTGAGGACTGTTTGAGAGTTGGTGGCGTGTCACTTGTGCCTGAAAAAGGAGCTCATTTTATTCATGCACTTTTTAATGCATAAATGTAAAATGAGCAGTGCAGTGTAATGAGCTCATCTGACGCAACGACTCCATGCACTGTAGAGCCCAGGGGATTAAGCATTACACTGGTCAATTGTGCACTGCAGTTTTAGCTTCTGCTTCATATGTACCGTTTCGTCGAACACCATGCATTGAAATAACATGACTTTCCCGGGTTTATTTTCTAAATAAACAGCATACATTAATGTTGAGTGATTTTGCAATCATTATTCAAAGAATCTAAGATTAATCAATTACAATAAGGTGTAGGCCTATAACAATTGTATTCTATAAGGAGTATATTGTTATAAGTAATGCACACATGAACAAAGAATAGGATTATATAACACAAACTAGACAAGCATAAAATATACATGAGCATAACATTATCACAGCATAACATTACTACTCACAACAGACAGTGGAGAGACAGTGGTGAACAAATATTACATAAAAATCATTTGAAAACAGTCATGTGATGTGGGCAATATGATCAGGTGAGATGCAGTGGCTGATGGACCTAGTAGTTTTGCAATTGCAGCAACCAAGACAATATGAACTCTAATTTTACAAAAGACAAATGTTTTTAATAGGGAGTCAAAGGTATGAGGTAGAGGCACTTGTGCATTTCATCATTTTACGAACACTTGTATCCAGAGTGCCTTGTTAAAGCTGAAAACAGCTGAATATGCAGCAATTCAACGTATTTAGTGTATCAGTAAAAGATTTATAGCTTGTAAAATTAGGAGCTAATGCTTCTTTGAGGTTTAGTTAAGTCCAAAAGGACAATTTCAAGCCTGAGTGAGCGCATAAATAAGTGAATACACAAAAACAACAAGAGTAATACAAGAAACAATGCACAAGAGGGTGGGAGGGGAAGTGAATGCTGTCACACCATGGGAATCAAGGCTCAAATAGCAGAGGCATCAGACGGACAAGCGGATTAACAGCTCCGCAGTCACTATGAATTCATATGACACATTCGACAGCCAATTATCATATCTAATTATAGGCTTCTTAACGCTATCTTCTTAAATCAGAATTGGGCCTTAAATATTAATTTGAATGTCCTTGTAGTATTTATCATCACAATTTATTTGTATGTTGATTTTTGGAGAATAAGAAGTAGCAGCATTTCTTGGATGTAGCTGGTAAGTATTGCACATCTATCAAAAAAAATATTAACGTGTAATGTTTAATAACAGTTTGGTAGGGGGAGTTGGCTAATTCTAGAAGAGTCCTTGCCTTCGATCTCAGCATCAGGCTTCCTCCTGTAACTTCTTATTCACTATTGCCTGTTCCTTGATTAAGGGCTTATTAACTCTTATCCAGAGTGGCTTGGAGATAATGTCATATCCCTCGTTCGCTTCTTATCTTGCTGTCGTAAGGATATTGGAAATTTTCCATCATTGTGAGTTTCCTATTTTGTGCTAAGTAAATACAAGCCAAAGACAAATGTCTCATTCCACCAGGATACAATTAAGTCTAGCAGTTTCTAAAATCTGCGTCCTTCATCATAACAACTTTCTTATGCATTATGTTATTTTATTTATATGACTTGTGTAAGGAGTAAAGCACGTTGTGGAGTGTTATCACTAACATGGAACTCTAAACATTCACTTGTTCCTATATTCATTTCTCTCTCTTTGTCTCTCTCTCTATCTCTCTCTGTATCTCTCTCTCTCTATCTCTTCCTCTCTCTCAGCTTATAATAAGAAAAAAATGATTACAGCTTGTTACATAATTAAAAAAAGTACAAAGCACAAATTTACCTGTTCTATAGATTCTCCCCTGTAGGGAAATACGAAGGAACAGCTTTGCTTTAAAATAATGGCTGAATTTTTTTTTATTGGTGTTCAACATCTCACTGTCTCTGCATTTCTGCAGCTAATTAACAATAGGTTGCTTTGTATTTTTTATCTGCTTTTGCCATACACTTCCCTGTGAATGAGCTGTTACTATTAAAAGAAAATGTATTAGAATAAGAATTTGATTGTTATATAATTTATAGAATGCACGAGCGCTGAAGAGGATACAAGTGCAGTTAAGAGCGTTTATTATAGTAAACATGGAAACAAAAAAACAAAAGGCATACACGTAAATGTTAAACAGGCTTGAGATTAGCAAAAAACATGAACAGGGCTAGGCAAGTATGTGAATGAGAAGCAATACAATATTAAGAAATTGGAGGGAGTAAAACTGAATTGAGAAACAAAATTGTCTCAGTAATTGGCAGTGAACAGGACAAGTTACTAAAACTCAAGACACATAAACGGTGGTTTATCTATACGCATAAATCAGCACGAAAGTGAGACCAGCTGTGAACGGGATTACACATAAACACAAAGACAGTGACAGGACAAGGGGTGGAGACATGACATGAATGAAAAATATATACACAAATCACATGACCAAAACCACACCGTGGTGAGACAGGTACTATGCTAGGAGCTGGTACGTTCTTTGTGGTGGCTATCTCTGTGTGCAGGCATATGGGTGAAAGGCAGAGTCTCTAAAACTACATCACAATATAAAAACAAAATAATTTATTAACACCTTCTGACAATTCTTTTTTTTTTATCTGCTTAAGATGTCTTTAGGACAATTCTTGACGATGTCAGCACTTATTTGTTTCCTTAGGGATCTAAATTCTGGAATGCCTGTTATTAAAATCTACGAATAGCACACAGTAGTAAAACAGTATAAGGATTTTGTATATAGGTGCAAGCATGACAAGTACACAATCAGAATCGGCATCAGGATAAAGACAGCCAGACAGCATAATTGTGTGGGGCTAAGCAAAGCGACTGTGTGTATTGCATGAGATTGCACAAGAGAATCGATCATAGTTGCTCCCTGACCTGCCTAGACTATGCTCCCTGTTCTCTTAAGAATTTTGGAACCATTCAGACCAACAGCACTGCACTACTTCATCAGTCTCACAAACACTGGACCTTTGTCCTATATTTGTAAAACGTAAGGAATAAAATGACACAGTGTGCTGTTCTAGATAAATAATGAACCCTAGGATGGTGGTTAATGTTAAAGAAAAATGTCATAGTATATGTGTAGTATTAGTGAATACTCCACATATGTTATATATTATATACATATGATAAAAATGTACTAAAAAAAAGTAATTTCTTCTCCAGACTCTTTTGTTTCTCTCATTTGAGACTAATAACACAAAAAATATGCCCCTTCTCCTGTCCTAAAGATCTTTCACTTAAAGGCTTCTTTTTTTTTCTTCATAGTTTCCTTCCATTAAAGGTAAATAAATATATCGTCCTCACAGAAAGCTGCTGCATATTCATACCAATTTTTCTTTGTTAAAACACAATGAAAATATGTTATTTTTAGCCTCATATTATATCAGCATCCACCATACATCATGCTCTAAATGCCATATTAAATTTTTTCATCAAGTCATTTAAATTCCTTGCACAGTTTGTAATTGAACATCTGCTTGTAACTGGTGACCGAATCTCTTGTGTACTCATGAAAGAACATCATGTCAGATTAGAAAATGAGGGACAACCTGCTGCCCAAATGCAAGCGCATACACATACCTTCATTGCCATCCAAACATTCTCACCTTGAGAGGATTCGTTTACACGCACAGATGTTTATGTGGCCTTCTTGATTTTCTTTGTTGTTAGGGTTTTTTTTTCTACCGTCCTCTTCCACCAGGGACATTTGGACTGTTTAGTCTTTGGAATGTCATTTGAAAGAGAGCAGTTTCTGTTAAGGGAAAGGCTGAAGCATGCCCTGAAGCTACCAGTTTTCTTCTAACATACCTTCTGTTTCTAAAACAGCCTGCTGCATTGCACAAAATAATCCTGAAAAGGCTCTTTGACCAGCAGGTTGTAATTTGATATGGCATGTTGCAAGGCTGTGCTACAGAAGATCCATACATATAGATTTTTTTCTGGAGTCAATTGGTCAATCACAACGGTGGACAGCACATTGACCACTACTAATGTTATGTTTACTGACTTACACGATTGATATCCGCCGTTAATTAAGGGCAAGGAAGAGCACCTCATTTGTTAGGCCAGTTTTTAGAACCAGGAAAATTGCTTTCTGAAAATGTAAATATATGTGTTAACCAGGAGCATTTTTGCCAACGCTTTGTAAACTATATAATAAAAAATAAAAATAAAAAAAACATAACCTGGTTAAAAATTAATTCAATGTATAAGAGAGGAAAAAAAATGTTTCCTCAGATTAGGTAAATGTGAAACTTAGTAACGATACAAAAGTAGTGGGATTAGATTTATCTTTGGGGAGCCTGGGGTTGATATCATTTTTCAAAGTTAGAACCATCCAGCGCAGCACTGGTAATCCATCTTGGTCCCTGTGTACATTTCAGGCAGCACATATGTGTTGTTTCTAATTCCTAGAAGAATTCCTGTGTAGAGGAAGTGAGAGAAAAGAAAGAGATCATTATCAGTGGGAGATATCAGAGTCTTCTCTTTCTCTCTCTCTCTCTCTCTCTCTCTCTCTCTCTCTCTCTCTCTCTCTCTCTCTCTCTTTCTCCCTCTCTCTTTTCCTCTCTTTTAATTACAAGCACTCTTCCTCTGCTTTCTGAAACTGGGAAAAGACGTAAGCGAAATGAGAAGGCTTAATTGAGATTGCCACCTGTAATGAACTGCATGCACTCTCTATTTGAAGACATCATCTGTACAATTATTTCTTATTTTTTTCTTTTGCCTTTATGCATTATTAACAACAAGGCTGTTTTTTCCAATATGAAGAAAAAAAATGAACGAAAGCATAATAAATTACCTTAGCATGTCAGACCTGTATTAATGCTGTGTTCTTCACATTATTCTGTCCTGACGACTTTTTGGAATTTATCAAGTCAAGACTTGAACAGGAGTGGAGTGGTCTGAGTCAGGAGTTCACATGCTAAATTTGCGCACTGAATAATTGAACAGCACAGAATGTGTTAAGAAAATTAGCTGTGGGAAAGCATCAGGTCAGTATGCACTTCCTTCCAAGGGGCAGGAGGTGTAAAACATGAAACGCAAAATGTTACATTCATGTTACTAAATTCATTTATTTTTCACTTTGACACAGCTAACCGTCTCATTTTACAATAAGTGTTTGGTGGAAGCACAAATTTGTTTTAAAAAGCAGTAATACTGGATGCAATTCAGGCTCCCAGGTCTGGCTCGTTGCCCTCAGCTTTTTATTACTGCTCTGCTTAGTCTGATTTCTGTATAACCATGGAAACTCATAACACCAAAGAAAAGCTTTGAGCCATGGGTCGATACAGAGTGTATGAAATGTCATAAATGTCATTTTAATTTTGTCCCATAAAGCTTTGGCAAACACACATAGACACAGACACACATGCACCAAAAAATGGTTTATAAACCTGTTAGGACCTTTTCTATTAATTTTATAAAATTATAAATTGTTAATATTATATGAAGGGTCACTGGTAATAATAACATCATTTTTCAGTGTAATAAATGGATTTGTACATAAAAAAATATATGTATATTATTCTAAGTGGTGTGTATTCTAAGTGTCCTGGTATTTATCAAGATTTCCAATCATTTCAAAGACCTTAAGGCTCTTTAGATGTCTGTGAAAAAGGGGCACGGCTCAATAACATTATGTTTCTATGTCTGTTTAGCACTCAAATATCTTTTTTTCTTTTTTAATAAATCTATTTTCTTTTATTAAATATGATTAAATATAATATTTCAGCTTGGATACCATTGCCATTACATTCAGCACGGGCTGTAAGTTCTGATGCTGATAATGTACAGTTTCTGATCCTTAGCTCACCTACATCGCAAGAGTGGAGATTGTCAACAAATTCTGTTGGTTTTATTTCCTAAAATATACCAGTAGCACAATTTAATCTAATTAAGGCTAATCTCAGTCCTGATCAGGCAGTTACTTGGTTATGTTTGAATGAACTCTCACTTACACAAGCTTTGAAATATCCCCTGTGTACCTTTCTGCCAAGCAAATAGTGCAGCTTCTATTTTGTAGCTATATTTAGACATGTTTAGGACATGGTTTTTATTAGCATTTGCCCAAATTCAGATCCTGCCAGATGCAATGTCTCGTTAAGATGTTCACTTAAAGGTCATACAAATTTCAAAGTAAATAAAGTAAATTAATACTTTTAAAGTACAAACTGGAATTGCTACATACTAATTTCTGCTGACATGCACAAAAAAAATACTAGATACAGTATTCAGTTATAGAGTTTACAATACAGCAATTGTCCAGACAATGGCAAAACAATCAATTCCTCGTTGAGGTCATGAAGACACATGATCATGGTCTAGCTGGAAAATAATAAATGTCATAGATTTGAAAATATGAATGCACAAATAACATTTGCTAGTCTAGTTAAAATGAAAATATTTTAAATGTTATTTACAAACGTGTCATACATTTATTATTATTTCATAAACTTTCTTATAAATCTTCTATTATATAATCTTATAATAAAGTAATGTTTTATCGTGTATTTGTTGTGTCCAAAAGCTTTTGGATCATTTTTTATTTGAATTTTAATTTCATACAAACACTACTTAACAATTATTCATTAACATAGTATTTACTAATTAGTAATTAGCATAGTTGTTTTATTCACAGCAGGACCTATTTACATATGACCAGAATGATACTTATCTGTCCAGTAAACTGCATCATTCCCAGACAATGTGACTAAAAAAGCCTGGCAAAAACTTCGGTATAAAATGCAATATCAGTTCATTCCAAATTTTATATATATATATATATATATATATATATATATATATATATATATATATATATATATATATATATATTTGATTTTGTCTCAAATGTAAAGTGAACAAGCTTTGGCTGAGAAATGTATCCTGACCTGCAAACAACCTGAAAAAATATATATAATTTAGCAAGTAAGGCAGAGACATTTTGTCATTTGTGCTTTTGTCAAATGGTGTTGTTATTGAATTCCTAAACAATGTTTGTTGCTGTGCTGAGGTTAAATCTGATATATGCTGCTGAATTTAATTTAGAGGATGTTTTTGAAGAAGTTACCTATAATACTTCCACAGGCTCCCAAATAAGCATAGATGGATTCTTTTAACCAATTAAGTCTATTGAAAAGCAGACTCTGACATATTGTTATGTGCTTGTCAGATATGTTATGTAATGAATGTTAGGGTGTACGAGGCACTGAGACAGCCTGATAAAGACTAAAAAAATCAATATCAATTACCTGGCTATTGGAGAACTGTCAAGAGGGGAACAGTTCTTTCCTTCTTTAGTTTTACAACCAAGTGATTTGGTTGTTGGGGTTTTTTTTTGTGTGTTATAAGAAACTAAATAATCTTATGTGACTATAATTGGGGAGTTAACCTTGAGGTTACAGATAGGCAAAAGTAAAGCAGGTACACAAAACATAGCCATCTGTGTAATGGCTCAAATCCTTAGGATTTTCGTTACCTGGTTAAATGATTTTCTCAAAACTATCCTGCAAACAAAAGCCTTATGAGGCATTCACTGTACTTTTTAGCAGCATAAATCTATTTATTTTTCACTAATCTTTTACTTTTAGACTTTCATTATTAAATGGAATTTTGGTAACCTTCACTTAACTAGCCACATTGAGGCAAAAAACTTTTAATTTGTGTGAATGTGTTTGTGTATGAGAATAAATGAATATATATATATATATATATATATATATATATATATATATATATATATATATATATATATATATATATATATACACATAGTCACAGTTTGGTTGAATTTCAGTACGGCTAGGAGGAAGAAATGCAAAATATAAAATGTATTAAATTAAGTAAGAATTAAGTTGGCAAAAAAATGTATTGATACAATTACATTTTATTAAAATTATTAAATAGTTTACATTTGTTAGACCTTATTTGGGTAGTACAGATACTGTATGTATGCAAGTGTGTGTTTTACATTTAATATTTCATTTTCTAAAAATATGCTCTATTTAACTGTTCTACTTATTTCAGCATCATTTAACAAATCTCTTTGTTCCTTCTATCCTTCAATCATAGGTCATAGGTCATTCTATCCTTCATTCATAGGTCATTAATTCAAAACATGAAATCATACATGCATATCGGACAATCAATTGTAATTTACTGATATTTATGTCTACACTGATCAGACATAACATTATGACATTATAACATAATGACAGGTGAAGTAAATAGCACTGATTATCTGTTCATTATGGCAGCTGTTGGTGGGTGGGTTATATTAGACAGCAAGTGAACATATTGCCCCCAAAATTGATGTGTTTGAAACAAGAAAAATGGGCAAGCGTAAGGATTTAAGCAAGTTTGACAAGGGATATATTGTGATGGCTGGACAACTGGGTCAGAGCATAGCCAAAAGTGCCGCTTTTGCAGTGGTCGATATCTATCAAAAGTAAGAACCATTGGTGAACCAGCAACAGGGTCATGGGCAGCCAAGCCCCATTGGTGCACATGGGGAGTAAAGGCTGACTTGTGTGGTCTGATTCAACAGGTGAGTTTGTTTGCTTTGCAGTTTGTTTTATAAGGGGCTGCATAGCTACAGACCAGTCAATACTAGGCAGGTGGTCATAACTTTTTGCCTGATCGGTGTAGATATGTTACAATTAGACATGTCACCTGTGTTGGCAATGTTTGGTGTTAGTGGTGTTTGATGTTTTAGTCTTAAAGTTAGGGTTTCCATTTTTATACACCAAAGAGTTGATGTGGCTGCAGGCCAAAAACAAGAAACACCTGATTCCTCTTCCAGAACCCCAAAAGTTAAGCAAAACAATAAGCTAGATACAAAAGAAGACTAAGAGCGAGCAGAGTTGCAGTCTAGATATATTTATTAAACACTTCACCAACAGAGACACAAGGGGGTACATATAACAACAAATCAATCTAGAGTGGAAGAAAAAACACCTGAACATGAATGAGATGCAATGTGCCACTTGCATTCACTACTGTGGTTAATTTCTATTTTGTAATAATATGGTGTTTCTGGCAGCACTGTTTGCATTTGCTAGTGCAGCGAGATGGCGATTTGTCCTTCAGGTTTCTCTATTTTTTTCCCTATATTCATTTAAGCATCATTAATGTTCACTTTAAAGACACTGACAAAAAAATAACAGCAAATATAGAAAATGAAGCAGAAACACAGTAGTAGAGTAACATGGCAGTATTTGTGTCATAATCCAATTGGGATATTAACCAATAACAAGACAGGAATAGAAAAAAGAGCAAATGTAAATATAACCACGTGGAACATTAAAATTCTTGTTTCTAAAACATGGATTTGCTCTATCTTAGCAACAAAATTTTACTGTTACTCCTAGACCAATTTACAAATATAATCTTGGCCTCAATCTTATCTTGCTTTTTGGCATCGATGTTAGCGAGGGACTTGGTGTCCCCTTGAGCTCACCTGAATCTGATAGCTGTTTGATCTGTTTTGAATTTCAGATAAGTATGAACTTCGGCACCAATCCTACCTATGTCGGAAGTGTGTGTTCACACCTCTTGCAGTTAAAGCACTCATAGATAACCTTCTAGACCTGAAAGAACTATGCAGTGTAACTTGAGCCCAGCTTGATCAAATGTTTGAAGGGGTAAACAGAGCTCTAAAATCTTAAACAGCATTCCAATATTTCATAGAAAAAACAATGTTATGTTCCCACCTTGGCTAGGCCTAGAGGAGTTTGGGAACAATAACCATTTAGTTGTTATGGGTTGTTTGGACAAAAAGCAGGACCAGAGTTTAGAGTAGTTATTGTTTTAATAGTCAAGTGCAGTAAGGTAACAAACAGTTTCCCAGAGTGTTTCACAGAGTCAAGAAGACTAGACTCACACCGGCAAAAGAACATGGACAGTGCCAAAGAAATAAACATAAGAAAAAGGTCTACTCTAGGCTGTATTTTGGAAGCTTAACCTAACTAACAAACAGCAACAGACTAGCTGACTCCTCTAGGCTATGCTACCAGAAAGTACAGTGGGTGAACGGAAGGCTCTGCCTCCTCTGGTCGGGCTCTTGTTTATCATTTGTCCTTTTTTCCAAGCCTCCATTATAATTACCAGGTGGCTCCACCTATAGATAGTAAAGAGCTAAAGACAGAGCCAACAAAAGGGGGGAGGGGGAACCAGTAGAAAAACAACAGCAGACACGTAACAAACAACTATTAAAATTCTTGGAATGTCCTGTAGTTAACTTACAAATAAGTGTCTTCATAGTATGCACAAAGATGACAGATACATTTGTTTTTGAATATATAACTAGTTCCATTAAGTATCATCATGCTCTTGTTTCAGCTAACTCAAGAGTAATACTGGATTCTTATTTAACACTGCCGCATCAATGGAGCTTCCTCAAAGCCCCATTGGTAATTTGCAAGCTTAATAATAGTCTTTCTCATGTAAGCTGATGATACACAATTATAATTATCAGTTCTGCACTATTCAGCAGCGTAGCTACAAAGAAAAAAACATCAAAGATCCTAAAGCCTTGCCGAATAGAAACTTGTTCTAAACTATAGAAATACAAAAACAAAGATATTCAGTTTAAAATCTATATGCAATATGGTGGATCATTGTTTAAAAAACATGACAGAAAAACTTGTACATGCTTCCCTGACCTTCATATTGGTTAGGAATGTGTTGATGGGTAGCTGCTGTGCTTCCCTTTCTTACTTTTCTTTTGTGTCCGTCCTAGAAAATAGCCGACCTGGCTACTCCAGTCTCCTTAAAATCTATTCATGAAACTGCTACAGTCTCCTCCAAATGCATTAGAATGACAAAGACCATTCTTTTGTTCCATCCTCAGCTAGTGTTATTCTTCTTAGCTGACCTTTTAAATGTCTGTTTGTTACTATACCAGTGGTTATTTTCTTTTTCAAGACATTCCAAATTGCTGTATGTTCAATGATTGATTTTTTTCTCTCGCTCAGTTTCAGAATGGTTTGCTTTTCTTGTGTAGACAGTTTTCTGGTCTTCATGTTGATTTAATATATTTAACAACAAACAACTCTTCACAGGTGAAACCCAGGGCTGAAATCAAGAGTAGACATTTGGAGCTTTTAAGTGTTTAAAACAGTCAGTCTCACAGAATACCTGGGCAACAAGTCACACCTGTGAGTCACATTACATTCAAAATAAAAAAAATAGGGTTCAAACAAATGTTTAAGTTGTTTAACACATCTGGAGTTACATATCAGGAAGCTGACATTCTGCTCTATTGGTTCATATGCAGGTTTGGATCTCAAACTCAGATGGATGAAGTGTATAGCAAAATATAAAGCAAATAATAGAATTGGCCTGCTATTCCAATACTTTCAAAAGGGACTATAACAGTAACTACTATTTACTGATTTAAGAGTAAGAGAAAGGACAGGATTGACCCATTTTCTAAGCCTGTGTGCATATATAGTGAATCAGTGTTGGCGGTGTTTTCTTGATGTGGTAGTGGTCTGTGTAGTAAAAAAAAAAAGAAAAAGAAAAAGAATGACATCCCAGTGCAGGATATCATGCAAATAAAAATGATTAAAAAAAAAACAATGAACGTATTGCCGAGTCCATGCTGATTCCATTTAATCAGAGTACTGATTTATACACCTTATCTACCATGTTACACCATAGTACCTATGACTCTGTAGTACTGTATCTCTCAAGATGAGTGCTGTCACCTCCGATCGCCATCATGTGCAAAAAAAAATATAACCACTACAGAAATGACTCATATGAATTATTAATTTGTAGTCATACTGTATGTACAGTTACCAGACACTTTAAAAGGAACACCTGTACACCTGCTAGTCTCCTCTGATTTTCGTGCACGTCTATTTGTAGTGTTTACACAAAATGGTGCCCAAAAAAGAAGTAGAAGAAAAAAATGACAGAGAAATGATAAGAGAGGTAAAAGAATATTGGCCAGCCAGGATTGAGCTGACAGAAAATGCACAGCAACTCAGATAACTACTCTATGGTGAGCAGAAAAGCATGCATAACACAGCAGATGGGCTACTACATCAGAAGACCACATTGGGTTCCAGTCTTTTCAGCCAAGAACAAAAATCTGAGGCGACAGTAGTCACAGACTCGCAACTAAACAGTTTAAGATTGGAAAAAGACCAAGTAGAATGTCTGATGCCATTTAACACTTTTTTTTTGCAATTACTTTGCCAAATATGTGTTTACTACAGTATCTCAAAATGTGATTATAATGTATCAGACTATGGCAGTGAACTTAGCATTATTTGCTTCAACTCATATTGTATGTAGCAAACCTTTTCATACATGTGCAGTTATCTCACAACTGTCGTGTGATTGTGTATAATTTTCTAGTTACATCAGAGCCCCAAAAAATGATGTAAACAATTTAGTTATGAACATTTCTCTACATATGTTTATTTCCAGCCTGCTTTTGACACAAAAAAAATCAGAATTAACAAAATTGTACTATATCAATTCAGGTTGTTTAAAGTTGTTTAAATTACCTGCAGGTACACCGAAAACAGACATTTTGTAACATAAGAATTCATATTCTAAAATAGCACATGCATATGTACATTGTGCACTCAAGGACTAAGACTATGGATTCAGATAAACCATGTATGTCTGTGCATATTCACATGTATAACAGCCTCAGGTGCTTATAGAATGAAGTAAAACCAGAGACCATGTGCAGTTAGCTGCAGCATAGAGGCAACAAATTTAACACCGCAGAGCACCTTCTTAATTATTTCTGTACAATTAAGGTGCAGCACATATTGACCTTGATCCAAAATGTAGGTGTGATTTCCATGATGGTGTGTTGTTTGCTCCACTAAAAAAGACTTTAGCAGCAAAAATCTTACTAGCAGGTACATAATATAAGTAGCGTGCAAGTTCTGCTAATTATGATATAGGCTGTCATGTTTTCCAATGATCTCATCATAGCTGATGAAATTATAATTAAATTAGCATGTAGATTCACACTCTGAACTGGTGTTTTAGACTCAAATCATATTGAAGATGTATGTCACTTCTGAATTGGATTTGCTTTTATAGGTTATATTAAGTGGAATAGATATTGCAAGTGAGTGGCAGGCATAAGAGCTTTCGAAAGTTTCTAAACGATACAACCCCTCAGGGCAAGCCCCTTTTCAAAGATGTAGGGCTGATGATAGTTTTATTATTTCACTTGCAATCTAATTTTAGGAAGCTAGCCATCAGAAACAAATTACCATTTACTCATTTCATATCAGGGGCCATAATAGCTCAGCAGTTAAGGTTCTCTGCCAGAGTTCCCTCCAGGAGAATCCTCACTTAAAAGTTGTTTTGGATCAATGAAAGTAAATGGGATTTCTTTTTTTTCTTCTTTTTTTTTTTGCATGGGATAAGATTTAGTTTTTTCAAAATTTAGTCAGAAAACTGAAGGGGCAATTACAGGAATAGCCCCTTAAGCTTCTGCAATTTCACTTCACAGTGGGGAAGTTTCTTCTGACACCACACTTATTTTTGGGTCACCAAAAGTGTGTGCGTGTGTGTGTGTGTGTGTGTGTGTGTGTGTGTGTGTGTGTGTGTGTGTGTGTGTGTGTGTATGTGTGTGTGTTTCACACTACACAACATGTTCGGGCCATGTGTAGGGATCTACTAAAATATGTTATACATGTGCCCGTAAGCCAGCATAATCCAGAAAATGGTACTTGGGGTCATTGTGTTACTGTGGAGGAAGATGCATTAATAATTCATCAATTCAATATAGACTTGGCTGTGTGTGTGTGTGTGCCTCTCTAAAACAGTACTGCATTCTAGACCTTGTTCTGGTGAATGGGAAAATCTTACTCCATAGTATGTCCTTCTATAGTCTATTTTGGAGCAGAATGCTTAGAGGCTTTGCTTCTTTTTTAACAATTACTGATTCTACCATGAAACATTTTGTGAAGTAGATTTTTTTAATTAATAATTTATATATTTCATATTACACATTTCATATTTCACATTCTGTATTTTTTTTTATTTACGGAAAGGTAACAAGAACATGATGAAGCATGCTGTTTTATATAAATAAAACAGTACATCTCTGAATTGTATGATTTAATGAATTACTATGTATTTCTATTATTGACATATAAGGGGACATAATTAATATAATCTGGTCCTTAGCAGGTCAACCTCAGATAAACAACACATGACATAGAGTATTGTGCAAAAGATCTAGGCAGGTGTGAAGAAATGCTGCAAAGTAGGAATGCTTTTTTTTAAATACATTTTCAAAATGCGAAGTTAGCAAACAGAAGAAAAAGATCTATATCAAATCAATATTTCTTATGACTACATTTGCACACTTTGTACACTAAAAAAAACAGGGATTTTGTAGTATCAGTGTCACATGTATGATTAACCAATTACATCAAGCAGGTGTACATGATCATTAATTTCATATGTCAAGTCAATTCAAGAGGTTTTTATTATCATTTCAGCTATATATAGCTGACGCAGTACTGGGCATTGTCCCATACACATAAAGTGCATCGTGTGCAACCTGGTGCAAACATACAACACAAGACACAAAATAATGCCACCAGTGAACCTACTGTATGTTACACAGTACAGTGTGCAAAACAGAACTGTATACAGGAGTGTACTTGTAAATAAACACAAAATGTAAACACAAAAGGCTGTGCAAAACAGCAATAGCAGCAGTCAAATGGATGTGCAAAAAAAACAGCATATAAACAGTTATGTAATAATAAAATAATATAATATGGGTGGTGCTGAAGACACGGATGTGTGAAATGAGTATTGAGTGTGTGTTTGAGTTTAGAGTTGTTGCAGCTTAGTAACACACAGTTGAGTGAATGTGTGCGTGTGAGTTTTAGATCAGTTCTGTGTGTTGAGGAGCCTGATGGCTTGAGGGGAAAAACTGTTGCATAGTCTGGATGTGAGGCCCAAATGCTTTGGAACCTCTTCCCTGGTGGTAGGAGAGTAAAAAGTGTGTTTGAAGGGTGTGTGGGGTCGTCCACAATGCTGTTGGCTTTGCGGATGCAGCGTGTTGTGTAAATGTCCGTGATAGAGACTCCAATAATTTTTTTAGCCGTCCTCACTATCCTCTGTAGGGTCTTGTGATCCGAGAGGTGCAGTTGCCAAACAAAGACAGTGATGCAGCTGCTCAAGATGCTCTCGATGATCCTTCTGTAGAACATGGTCAGGATGGGGGGAGGGAGATGGGCTTCCTTCAGCCTTCTCTGGAAGTAGAGACTCTGATGGAACCCTTGTTTGAGTGACCATGTGAAGTTCTTCGCCAGATGAACACCAAGGAATTTGGTGCTCTTGAAGATCTTCATGTAGGGACTCTCCCAGACAAAGATTTCGAAGCAGACTGCTGTTAGGATATGCAGTCCAAGCTATTTTGAAGAAACACAAAGAAATGTGCAATGTTGTGTACTTTTGAGCAGTGGTCAGCCAAGAAAACATTGTGCAGCAGATGTATTTCACATGATGCTTACTTGCTTTCAACATAGGAATTTGTCCAGCAGTGCTATCAGTAAACTAGCAGAAATCTGGCAGAAACCAGGTGGACATAGGTACACCCATCTACTGTTCGGAGAAGTCTAGCCATGGAAACAAGGATATGCATATCAAGTATGCATGAAAACATAGGAACTGGGGTCCAGAAAAATGGCAGCAGGTGCTCTGGCCTGACGAGTCAAAATTTTTTATTTTTGGCTGAAGCAGAAAGCAAGTTTGTTGAAGGGCTGGAGAGTAGTACATTAATGAATGTTTTCAGGAAACAGTGAAGCTTATTGGAGGTTCCTTGCAAGTTTGAGGCTTAATTTCTGAGGAAAGACATGTAACAAATGCCTCTTTACATATATATATATTTAAAGAATAAACATTGTTTGGATATGTTTGGCGATAATGCACAGCTAGACATTGGTGAAAGCCAAAAGCGGCAAATCAGCACAAATACTTCATTCCACCTGTCAAGCACAGTGTTGAAGGCAAGATGATTTCGGTTTGTTTCGCAGCCACAGGACCTTGGTAACTTGCAGTCATTGAGTTTGCCACAAACTCCTTTGTATACCAAACTATTCTGAAGTCAGATCTGAGGCCATCTGTCCAATCGCTAATGCTTGGCCGGAATTGGGTCATGTAACAGAACAATTATCCCACACGCACCAGCCAATCTATAACAGAATGACTGAAAAGAACAAAATCCAAGTGTTACAACGGCCCAGTCAATATCCAAACCTCAACCAGACTGAAATGCTGTGAGCTATAACCTGCGCATATACAAATGCCCTGCAGACCTGCAAGAAATACTGTAAACAAAGCCAAAATTACTTCACAATGATGTTATGCTAATAAGATTATTTCAAGATATTGCTGCTAAAGGTGGTTCTACAAGCTATTGAGTCATAAGGTGTATTTAGTTTTGCATGCATGGTTTATGCATGTCAGCTTAATCTTTTGATATAAAAAACAAAAAAAAGAGAAAATGTATTTTGTCATGTGTTGTTTATATTTATATTTATTATAATAATAGTTATGGTTCAGTACTCCTGTCATCTGGAATAAGTCTCAAACCGTCCCTGCTCCAAATCATTAAGCTTCCACCTCAATGTTTAACTGTGGTTGTGAGGCAGTCTGATCACATCTTCTCTCCTGTTCTTACATACTGTTAGAGCCAAAAATGTAAAAACTGGACTCATCTGTCCACAGAATTCGTTTTGTCATTCAATATCCAATTCTTAAATGTGTTTTTGTTGCATAAATGAAAGGGACATGCATCTGCCTCAGAAACTATAAAAGACTAGGTGTATTTTTTTTATTTTATTTTTTCGAGCCATAAAGGGATGTTCAACTGTGTGTATCGTTGCAAATTTACATGTTCGGCATGTAAAACTCCACTTCCTACAGTTACTACAGTAGTGTTAGACACATCATCATCATGGATATATGGCAAGCGATAATTTTGGCTTAAAATATGGAATTATGCCAGTTGAAGTTGGAAAAGATAGAAATGTGTTATAAAATGTGTCTTTTCCTGGATCTATTTTTGCTAAAAGGTTTACAATTCAACAGAACATTTGGCCATACTGTGGCTAAAATTTCACTTGCTTGATATTAATTAGTTCTTTATAGAGCTGTTGTATGAAAGCACAACACTCCCAATTGTGTGATTATACTAAATATTCTATGGACATTCAGTAAAATCACAGTACACATTTAGATT
Source organism: Silurus meridionalis (assembly GCF_014805685.1). NCBI lineage: Eukaryota > Metazoa > Chordata > Actinopteri > Siluriformes > Siluridae > Silurus > Silurus meridionalis. Next base: position 10,633,476 of record NC_060884.1, on the reverse strand, counting down.
ATGATAAGCGTCCACCAGACAAATCCCTGTGAATGAGCTGTAACATTAAGTACAGAAAGTACATATTAATATAAACCTTAGATTACTGCCTACACTGTACTGTTATGGTAAATAAATAACATTTCAACCATTTAGAACAGAGCTTTCCACAGGGTTGTATTAGTTCAAATAAATGCATATATTTGGTCTGTGTAATTATGGGAAAAAATATTTCGTGTTACATGACCTGAATCTTTAATCTGTATTTTATTCCCACTTTCACCTACTGTCAGGAATATCTGTTAGCATGGGAAGCATGATTATGGTGTGGCTCATGAATATTGTTTATATTGCTAATAATCAAGATTAATATAATATAGTTGCATTTCATTTTGATGAATTGTTGAATAATTAAGTCTAGGCCATTGATGTAAGGATTGCAAATCTTAATGCAAATAGATCACTTAGCTTTCTCCTACACCTAAAACCTCTTGTGTTTAGAAAATCCAAGGTCACATGGAGCCTTAATTGCTATTAAAGCAAGTGGAAAATATCTGATGGGGGAAGACAGTGGTCATATGAACAAAGGTGAGAAGGAACACAGGTTTATAGCTTAAATTTATTCCTAGCAGGTGTGAAAGAAGGAGAGAGTGGAGTGAAAAACGGCCATCAAATGATCTACAAACAGCAATGCTATTGCTCTTTATTTATTTATTTTTACTTTGTATTTTTTTACGGGTCCCACAGTAAGATGCATTCAGATTCAGCATCTTAAATTATTACATTTATGTGTACATTTACAGCATTTGGCAGATGGCCTTATTCAGCATGACTTACAGAATTGCTTGTAATCTAAATCAAAAATATATACTTGTGCTATAACATTGATGTCAGGTTATAAAAATACTATAGTCACTGATATTTTGTATAGTACAGTTGTTTCAAAATATTTTGACAGTAGTACAAATAGTCGCTGGTTTTGAGTAGGTGGCATGGTTTCACAGTGGGTAGAATTGCTGCTTCAGAATTCCAGAGTTCTGTTAAATCATGAGCTCAGGCTTAGGTTTCTGTTTGTGTGGACTTTCCTGGGTTTTTCCTGGGTTTTATCTGGATCCTCCAGTATATTCCCCCTGTCCAAAAACAGGCAGGAGAACATATTGGCAATGGTTAATAGACCATAATTTGTTTGTAAATGCTGCAGTTAGATGGACTTTGGAGTGAATTCTCTTACTCAGTGCGCTAACCAAAATCCAGTGAATACTGAAGATGAATAAATTATTGTATGTCACGCTACAACATAAATAGTTACACATTGTTTACATATTTAAAGTACAGACATTTGTTTGGATTTGTGTAAGATCCACATATGGTATTGTACTTATGCACATAAATCACTAAATCGCAGAGTACAGTTTTCTTTTTTTTTTTTTTACCAGCTTCCATTTAAACATAACCTTACAGTTGCTCTAAATAACAGTATTTAAACTATTATTTAAATAGTGATGAACATAAAACTTCATGTAAAATAGACAATGTGATTAATAGACGATTTCCAGTTACTTCATGGATTTGGGAAAAATGTCAGTATATGCATTGTAATGTAATTTAAAAGCTAAAAAATATAAATGTAAACTTGAGTGACGGTTTATTTTCCAAACATTTAAAGTAGGACATATTGATAAGATCATGAATATATTTATAAGGAATGTGCAAAAAGGTTTGATTGACAGTTGGATGACTTCTGTAGGTATTGAAGACAAGTTATTTTACATAGAGCTAATGAACCTTGTTTCATTCCACACCATTTCTCACATTACAAGATCATAAAATTTGTCATTAAACTAATTTTGAAAACGGTTCACTGTTCACTGAGGAGAAGGGCCTTAATCCGGTTTTGCACCTTTGTGTCTGTGTGTGACAAATGGTAAGCATTCTAGCAAAGTCTCATTGGATTGCAGGAACACTTTATATATCGAGACAGCTATATCTTTTTTCTTTCACTGTGCCACAATGTTATTGAGTTTTGTTATAAGGATCCGGGTTCAGAGTTTATTAGGGACAAGAAAGCTCCAAACCTAGCAGAGTATCTTTAATATTTTTCTAGCATTCTGTCATAGTTAGAGATGATACTGATGCACACTAAGGGGGCAACCTAATGTCTGTGCAGTAAGGAGGGTGTAATGCAGAGACAAAATTAGTGCTTACAATACAATATTCCTATCAGCTTGCAGCTAAAACAGGAAGTGGTCATGGTCTATACTAAACAGCAATCAATCAAGTTATTAATTAATGCCTAAAATACAGTCAATCAACAGAAACTTTTATTTGATCACATACTACAATATTTTACATTGATATATTATTTGATTGAAAACTTTCAAATTCCAATATGCTAAGTGTTTATACATAATGTATATATACATACATATATACAGTGCAACCTCGATACTCACAGGAGATACGTTTTATGACCCCTCGCGAATAACAAAAAATCTCTCCATTTTATGGATCCTGTTTCGAAGGGAATTGTACATGTACTGCGCTGTAAACTCAAACAAAATTTTGAATTACTTTTTATAAATGTTTTATTTACTAATTGAAATAGATAATACAATAATAAAATAGTTTTATTATTTCTATGTAATCTGTTAGTACAAACTCTGTTTTGAAATAATACTCTGAACTTCCGAGTCACTCGCGGCTTCTTGCGAAATATCAGATTTTCCGCAAGTTACTCTTAGTCAGGCTCTAAATGAAAAGTCGTGAACTATCAAGGTCTTATTGAGTGTCAAGGTCATATGTTTGTACAGCATTTATTTAAAGTTGGATTTAAAGCATGAAAACAAACCAAATGATAATCCAAATATCATAAACATAAAACAATTGTGGGTCAATCAATAAACAACTTAAACTGGGCAAAAACAACAAGATCACAAAACCAAAACGAGGTCAAAAACTGGGAAAACAAAGCCCAGAACAAAGGCTTGTTAAACAGCTGAGAACAGGACCAACTTAATGTATAACTTTACTGTGAAATGAATGAATCATAGTTCTTTTAAACGGTTGCTGTTATGAGGGTTAGGGTTAGGGTTAGGGTGTGACTGATTAGTCTGAGTGTGTGTTGGGAGTTGGAGTCCAGGGCAGCCATGTTTGAAAGCTTTTATGTCTGATAGGAAATGGAGTTTCCATTTTCCACCTGACACTATAAATAAATGTCCCTAGTCTTCCCTTGCGTTATTCAAAATAAGGCACGTCCACTTTCAACTGATTAAATTGTGCATGTCAATAAAATATAGCTGAAGCTTACACATTTGCTTCATTACTTTAATACAATTGTGAGTCCATATATTTCATTTAAACTGTCAACTGTTGATGAGTTGCATCTGCTAATGAGTCAAGCACTATATTATACAGTACTGCCCTCTACTGTAAAGTTATGAGCTATCATTATTTTTGCTTTCTTTTTTTTTAACTTCCATTAGTGAAGAGAGATAACATGAAAAATTAAACAGAACTCTTTCTTTTGTGGTTGTGTATTTACAATTTTGATGAATGATATCTTATTTTGCAGAATGACTGTTCTGGAGAGCGGAAGTCTGCGAATATCCAATGCCATGAAATCAGATGCCGGCCTCTACACATGCGTGGCGCGCAACCAGTTCGGCGTAGCAAGCAGCTCAGGGACGCTGCTGGTGAAAGGTTTGGTTTGATGCATACAAATGATTACAATTGGCACTTATAAGATTTCTATCCCAGTTCTCATTATTTGAAGCCGTTTTGCATGCTACCACCCCTGCCTTCTTCTCCTCATTCTGTTCAATATAAATTGCAAAATAGAATACTTCCACACTATGATCTCATTATATGAAACCGCAACCATTCCGACTGATTTTAAGGAGTTTGTTAGGAGCAAATGCGGCATGGCTAGCAAATTTTAGAAAATAAGGCAAGTGTTTTAATTCCTAATGAGATAACATCGGCGTATACTGTCACAACCGCAGCATGTGGGAGCCTCGGGGACCCCGGATCTGATTCCTGTCTTGTCTCTGCTTTGGAGATTTATTATGCAGCATTAAATATGAATGAAAGTGCTCGGCACCGTGTGTGTTGTGAATCAGAGGAGGGGAAAAGGAGTTTCAGGAAGTAACCATCGCACCGGTTGAAAGAACGTTAATGCAAGATAATTATATCTCATAATCTTAAGTTTTATGCTATCAGAGACAGATGCCTTCCTGCATTACTCATTCCTCATGCCTTCACTGTACTTAAATATTCCGTTAAACAAAAGCACTTCAGATATAAACTCAATTTCAAAAGTCAAATATTTTTCACAACTACATATTAATTCATGTCAAACCAAGTGCTATTAAAGCTCGAAAATCAATTTTGCACTATCAGTAAACATGTAGTCATGGAGTTATTAATTTCATGTATGACAAGAGGAAAAATGGAGAGTGTGACCAATATTGACTAAAACACAAAGTGAAATGATTACCTTGGCATACATGTCAGTGTAAGTGATGTCATTTTGGCAGCAATATGTCACAGCTCTTAGTCTCAGTGAAAAGTAATTGGTGAGCACTGATTCAGGAAGATAGATTTAGTCAATAAAGAGAGCAAGAATAAAGAAGCATGTTTAATTAAGGACACTAAATTCTATACTTTCTAAATGCAAGTGCAAGTTCAGTACACCAGAATGCAAAAAGAATCATCAGAATCTGTTTACTTAGGGGTTTAGTTGCTTGTAGTTTTTTATGTTTTTAGTGACTGCTTTAATTAGCTCACTTTATTTTTCTCTCAACAATACTGTAGATGTCAGTTGAAGAGAAATGTCTTTATATAGCACTTATCATAGTTATAAATTGCTGAGTGTTATTTTAGTTTTAAATATGTAAAAGACCATCAAAACAGCTTAGTAAATAGTTAGTAAAGCTTAAAATAGCTTAGTAAATAGTACATAACAAAGGTTTATGCACTTCACTGTTACCCAAAATTTAAATAATTAGCTATATTCACTGTACAACAGGGCTGTTTTATTAATTGCACCCTAACTATATTCTATTTTTGTTAAAAGGAATTATATGTACCAGAGTTTCTTCTTGGGATAAATAAAGTACATTCATCTACCTTCTTCCACCCAATCATCCATCCAGTTATATCTATCTATCTATCTATCTATCTATCTATCTATCTATCTATCTATCTATCTATCTATCTATCTATCTATCTATCTATCTATCTCTCTCTCTCTCTCTCTCTCTCTCTCTCTCTCTCTCTCTCTCTCTCTCTCTTTTCTGGCTGTCTGGCTGTCTGTCTGTCTGTCTGTCTGCCTGTCTGCCAAGGCAACAATAAGAGACTTATTGTTTATAGCTGCTATAACATATATGTGAATATTAACATGTTTTATGGTGTACCACAACATTGAACATAAACATTTGGAACATAAACTTAAACTTGCCTAACAAAAACATTATTACTGATAGCAAATGGTTGTGGTATAAAAAAATATACCTTAACAGCCCAGCCTGAATAACTTTACTCCATATACACCAACCAGGCATAACTTTATTGTCGCTGGTCAGGCATAACAATATGTCCACCTGCCTAATATTGTGTTGGTCCCCCTTTTGCTGCCAAAACAGCCCTGACCCATCAAGCATTAACAGCATTAACTTCTTCAGCATTTTGAACTACAGTAGCTTGTCTGTTGGATCGGCCATTGCTCCCCTTGTACATCGACGAGCCTTGGCTGCCAATGACCCTGTTGCCGGTTCACTACTGTGTTTTCCTTGAACCACTTTTAAAAGAGATACTGACTGAAAACTGCAGACAAGGAACAACCCACAAGAGCTGCAGTTTTGGAGATGCTCTGACCCAGTCGTCCAGCCATAACAATTGGCCCTTGTCAAACTCGCTCAAATCTTTTCATTGGCTATTTTTGCTTCTAACACAGCAACTTTTAGGATAAAAAGTTCACCTGTTGCCTACTATATACCACCCACTAACAGGTGCCATGATGAAAGAGATAATCAGTGTTATTTATATTATGTCTGGTTGGTGTACAGTGCTGTTCACCTCAAGAATATTTACTGTCTATGTTTCAACTAGAATATTCATTATAACATGTAAGTCTGGATTATTGTTTGCAATAATTATAGACACTACAGACACACAGATCACATTCTGTTATGACTATAGATATGTCATAGCCAAACATGGGTCACCTTGATCAAAAACAGAAGTAAGACAGGAAGATCTGATTCAAAATGACTATATTATATTATATTATATTATATTATATTATATTATATTATATTATATTATATTATATTATATTATAATAATTATTATAATATGATTATTATTATTAGCATTATTATTATTCTTAGTAGTAGTAGTACTAGTATTAATATTTTTTATATTTTCTCTCTTAGGAATTTAGCTGAAATGATGAATTTTGCTTTTAAGCCTGTGCTCTAAAATATATATTGAATGTGTATTTTTCAAGGTACATGATAGAAAATAAATGTACTATTCAATCACTTTTGTACTGAATACTGCAATAACAACACCCTGAAAGACACTTGTTTTTCTTTGCTCCATTCATCTCAATTTTCCTTCTTTTGACATCACTTCATCAGTTTATACCTAAAATACATCCCTAAATGACTCTCATGCAGAGAACTTGTAATGCATTTGAAACAAAAAAAGATAAAGTGTTGCTGGTAATCTATCTACACACGAAGATGGATGTGCTTCTTTCCCTGAATTAGCACAATAATCTTTGGAGCTAGACTTGCTAGACAATTACATGGGACAGTCTAGCTCTAGCCATTAGCTTTTTTTCCATCATCCTATTTGAGTGTTACTGCATCCTTGGCTGATGTACAAATACTTGCTCATATTATCTACTTCCTCTGTGTCAGTATCAATAATGCAGAGGCAACACGATGGGCTAATTTACATATGCAATTTCATTTAGGATCTGCAACCATGGCGTGTGTGTATATCAAAGCAATTGGTGGCCCTTATGGGACATGACAGCATATATTTAAATTGACTGTTGCTGTACAAGGGCTGAAATACCTGTCACATCAGATTCTTCCTAGATATGTCTGTGTAAACTCACCACACAGATATGCATATACTGTAGGAGAACACATGCCATAGCAGTGACAACAAATGATACAACGTATCAGTTCAAGTAATATCCCAATTATCCCATTGCTAAGAGGATATTAACCAGATTCATTAGTCTTAATTAAAATGAGATTTTTTTTCATAGACAGAGATTAACAAGGGGCAAATCACATGACTGGTATTCTGCCCTTTTAAGTAAAAGCCTGTCGAAATCTGTTTTGATTTCTCAACCTTTAGTCTCTTGTCAAATGACCACATTCAGTCTGAAACAACTTAATGGTAAATTACTCTGTGTAGTAAAAGCCTCTTCAAATACTCTATTCAAAAATCATTTACTCAAGTTAATTTCTAGGTTTTTCTTCTAAACAGCAAAACCTGGGCAATTAAATTGGATTATGTTTGTGAATGTTGTATTTTCAATAGAGAAATTTAAGAATTTATGTCTTGCTCTATTTTAATTCAGTTCACTTATCCCCAAAGATCCTCCAAGAACCATTAGCTGAGGTAGGTCCTTTTGTCACTTTTACACTGGGGTAACTTTAGTGTTGAAAGGAAACTAAAGTCATTATTTGTAAAGATCAATATTTATAAGTGAGATAAGGGAAATTTATTAGGGTGAGATAAATTCTAGTGATTATAATGAGCTCCATGTCCCAGCATGCTGTGCAAACAGACCCGCCTTTAGCAGAATGCACTAAATGTTCTATCTTGCCATTACACTACCTGCAGCTGGTTCTTAGCAAATCAAGGAGGCTATTAAATTCAAGTGCTTTCTCGTGATCCTTGTGAGGTCTATGATTGTGGAATAGTGGGTCATTGGGCCATGGCAATGGAGAGGTTGGTGAGTGAACTGGTCTGGTGCATTAATAGAACAAAATGACGGTTATTCAGGAAGTGGTCTTGAGTTGGCAATGTCAAAAGGGGTCAAGTTAAAATATGATCAAGGTCAAGCCAAAAGAAGAAAAATCTAGAGATCATAGTTCTGACAATGACAGACTCAGATTGCTCTAGGACAAAAAGAAGAGCTCACAAGTAATATTAAAATGTATTCCTGAATTCCCCAAGCAGACTAAAGCCACTAAACCTAAAACAGTGCTATGGCCGTATGTTTCAGGCATTGTATTTGCAGATAAAAAATGGCAGTTGTTAGTGAAATCCCATTAAATATGTCAGTTTAACTGATTAGGGACAGCATCATGGGGGCTAAAATAAGAAGGTTCAAATGTTTTAGGGCAATTGAGAAAATTGCATTTCAGTGTTGCTTATTTTCAAGAAAAGAAGCAATTTGAAAGTATGTTTTCCCATTTAGGGCATATATATAAATGCCAAACGTATCCTTTAAAAGCTTTATGGAAAGTCAAATTCTGCCGTAATGGATACGAAGTTGATCATGAATATGCCAAATGTGAAAAGGAATAGTGTTGCAAAGTTGGAGTACATCAGAGTGCTGAGTATGGTGGATGTCATGAGCAGGTATAGTACAAAATATATTGCAGAGTTGCAGATCAAGATTTCTATATAGACGTAGTAAGAAAAGCTGATCAAAAGATGCAGAAACTGAGAAGTCAGCTTGGGCACTAGAAATACAGCCAAAAAGTCACATGTCTTGCATTTTTTTTGGCAGTTGTCATTCATTTATACATTTATTTATGTTTTGCTCTGCTCTAGTCAGGTATGATCCTACCACAGGAACACCGGACATGAGGCAGTAATAAATCTTGGTATGGTTGCTAGTTGATCACAGAGTACCTTGCACAGACACAAAAAATTTATTCACGTCTAGGGGCAGTATTACAGTTCACCTGCTGGCATGTTTTTAGGACATGTGGGAGAAACAAGAGGAAATGAAAACAGAGAGAAAATGTGAAACTCAAACTCAGGTATAAAGTTGTGCCACTGAGGAGCTCTAAGTCAACAATGTTAGCTGGCATGCTACCCACTGTGCCATTGCATCAGCCAAATGTGAACTGTTCAGCAAAAACAGGTAGTAATACTGAAAGTGTTAAAATAATAATGTCAGCAAAAGGTTTTTTCTTTAATGTATTTTGTTAGCATTATTGGCTGGGATTTTTTTTATGTATAAGTGGTGCAGAAAAATGCAGTACAAAACTGTGGGTAGCAATAATTTTTCTATACAAAGTAGAATAAGTATAGATATTGTTCAGGAGAAAGGCCAGCCTTCAAGAAGCACAATAAAAGCAGCAAATTGGGAGCACTCCAAAGCATTGTGTGAGGAGAGAATGGAGATACATATAACAATGGAAGGTATAAAAAAGGTGATAAGTTGTGCAAAATACTCTGTGCAACATCTGAAGTAATATGTAGTTGATTAAAAGAAAGAAAGCATTATAGTTGGTATGAAGTAAAACAATTAAAAAGATCCCAATGGCTTTTATCATCGCTGGTGTTTTATAAACTATAAATAAGCTCAAGCAGTAGTAAGGAGAGCCAGTCGTGCAGAAAAAAAAAAAACATTTTGGAGACAGCTGTGCTTTGCAATTGGCAGGTAGTAGAGTATAGACAAAAATTAGGAAGATGGCATGCATTAGAATGAGTTATACTCTTGATATAAATAGTAATTGGGAAATAAAAGCTGTAGGGTTAGTGGAAGTATTCACTGAGCAAATAGTGATAGCAATTTGACAAAAGAGAGGATATTTACAGTATAGGACTAAGCAGAAGAAGAAAATCAATACAAACTCATTATTAACCACAGGTATTATACTCTATAAATCTAATTATCTAATTGCATGTAGTTCAGTTTATTGAAAATGTAAAAGTTCGATTAAAATGTTCTTTTACACAGATAAAACAAGCCTTCCATTTTAGGGATGATATTTATGACCGTATGATTAAACATTTGAGAAAAGGATTTCTGGCATGTACTTTACTCATTCTATAAAATATGAGTAGGACTCCCGTACACATGGAAACAATGGGTAATAGTGCAAATTTAGAAACCAGTTAAAGATACTTGCACTTAAAAGACTAGTAACTACAGACCTATTGCTCTAACTTACATTAAACAATTTTCTTTACAATCATGGAACTCCTGGCTTTATAGCAAGCCTTTCTTGTTTTTTTGTAGAAGGCATTATACATATTTTGTTTTTAGAAAATGTCACTTGCTAGAGCTGATGGAAAAATAGTTAACAGTATTTTAGGATGATGATTGACATGCTCAGAAATGATTCAACAAACATAATGATCAACATAACATATGTTTTTAACATAATGATCAATGACATCTTCTCAAACTAGATCCAATATTTGACAAATCTTTAATTGTGACCGATTTGTATATTCATTTTACTTAAAATTTCTCCCCTTGTTATTAATTATTTAATATTTATTTAATTATTTTACACACTGAAAATTATTCTTTTAAAATGATTTTTTTTTTTAGATGTCATGTTTTTATAGTTAATATGTTACATTTTTAGTGGTTGTTTTAATTGTTAAATATGTTACATGGCTTCTTATAAAAATTCAAAATTAAGCTATGCTAAGGAGAGGTCAATGCTGAAATTGTCTGGGAAGACGATATTTAGTGATTAAAATTAATTTTTTTGTTACAGTTTATAATTTTTTTATATCTAAGTAAGGAAAGGATGTCGCGAATAAATGTGTGTTATGTTGAAGGTTTAAATTTTGCCTATTTTATGTTTATTTATTTATATTTTTTTATAAAAATGGTCAAACAGAAATGCACGCTGCATCAATCGCACGTTAATAAAATTTGTGACGTTAAAATGAATTTGTGTTAGCGTGTTATTAACGCGTTGTATCTATATATATGTCAAGAATATTTTACAGATACATTATCTGGTGTGGGCATTCAGTTTTAAATCAGACATTTTTTAGATGTGAAAATCAAGAAAGACTTATATCATTAGCCATAATTTCCTCTCAGATTATATTCAAATTCTGACATTTCAGTGGATGAAAAGTACTACCTTTGAGAGCAGTTCTATCCTCAGCCTCTGTCTGAGTGCTACAAAGCCTGTAGTGAAGTCAGCTTTTTGAATAGATCTCATTTATGAAATGCAGCAAGACCTTTGACACATTCAGAAATAAAAGGACCAAACTGTGCTTTTCCTTTTTCTTTACATCAAGAGTGCACATTCACGTTGTGTAGCTTTAATTAGTATTTTGAATAGTAGTGTGTAAGGTTCAATTTCCAACATGTTATAAATTATTTTAGGTGAAATATAGATGTATCCTTGGTGTTACCACGCAAGTGAGAAGAAGACTTTTTTTTTACATTTAGAACTTTTCTCAAAGTCTAACAGGGGTCTAACAGTACCATCAAGTAACATTTGTTTAATTTCAGTTTGATTTCAGAAAAATTTAAACAAGAAAAAGAATGCTTTCTACATTACCAATATAGTAAAAATTGATGTTCACTACAATAAAGAAATTAGGTCTAAAACTTTAGGATTTTCTCCCCCTGAAAATGTACTAAATACTTACTTGGGGAAAGCAAGCAACTAAAACAAAATGAGCTCTTTAGCAGAACTAGTGCTCCAAAGTCAAAATTCTCAATTTCTGTGTCCTTCAGAGTTGTTTGAAAGCTAACAAAGAACTGCTGTAATGTGGTCATGCAACCAGATAACATATAATGCATGTTGGAGTTATCTGTTATCAGGCTTCACAAGTGCAGATCTTGCAGGTTCTCCTTAAAAGATGTGAGCATGTGACCAGCTTGCTCTTTATATCTGTGCAACTGCATTACATGCATAATTAATCAGATGCTGAATTCCACGGTCTGAATCGCACATTTAGAAAATGCATAGAGAGAGCATTTTTGTCATGATGTATTATAACACCCAGTAGTATTGTAACAACCAGTAGAAGAAAGGAATTACAGTCAAACCCACTTATCTCGACCTCGGTTAACTTGCCAACTCTATTAAGTCGACGTTTTTTAAGTGGAACCGCCAAATTCTTGCTTTGTCTTAGCATTTTTTAATCGGTTATGTCGATTCTTTCTTAACGACGGTTATCTCGATCCGCATGACCAATCACCGGCTTTTGCCACGTCACCAATCACTACCGTATTTTCGCGTATATAAGACGCGTCTTATAGAAAGTTTTACATACCCAGGGTGCATCTTATATACAGTACGTGAAAATACAGTAGTGAGACGGCACTGTGCAGCCGCAGAAAAACTCACGGAAGTGGCAGAAAAATCAAGCCTTCCAGATGCTACAGGGGTAGGATCATTTACAGAGCTGTGTGTCAGAGTGAAATGACTCGAGAATTTAATTTTGACACTTTTGAGCTTTTTGTAAAAACGAACTTCACCCCGCATGTTTTTTGTGATTTTGTGAGCGATCTTTGTGTTTGCAATGTTGGAGAATATAATAAAGGTTTGTTTTGAGAATCAACGGTGGTTTGTATTGTATACTGGTAAATCTCTGCTGTTAGTTGGTGCACATATGTCTTTTGGTGTAAACAAGCATGTATGTACATTTTTATAGCATGCTTTCATCAAAAAAATCACGGCAACGCTGTTGTGTAAAAAAAACAAAAAAAAACGTGCATGTACATTCTCATTTATTAACGCACATCATGTACATAAAGAAATTTCAAGCACGTTAATATATTGCCGCCATATTGGTTTTCGGTTATCTCAACGCTTTTTGGCACCCCCCTACGCGGGCGACATAATGAATATTAAAAAAAAAAAGGGTTTGGCAGAAAATAAGGATCAAAAAGTGAAGTCAGAGACATCTATCAACTGATTATGAGCATAAGGACAGATGACAATTCAGAAGCCAAAACTCACATATAACCTATAAGGTAGAGACCATATGTTATACCTAAAATGTCAAGTATATTCAGCAAAAAGTGAGGTAACTTTGTTTAAAAATAAAGAAAAAATAAAATTTTAAGACAATAAAATACTCTGATACTTATGGATACTTAAAGAAAACAAAAAGTAAAAATGCTTTGTTACCATCCATCACTGGTTACAATGATAATATATCTATTATTAGGTAAAAGATTTTTATTTAATATATTAGCTCTTTATTAATTGTCTCTCTGTCATTTGTATATAATTTCCAAGCAAGTACAAATTTCACATTGTAATCCAATTGTAATTCAGTCAACTGCCTTTTAATCCATCATATTTTATATTTTTTGCTTTTATGAAATGACTGAAAGAAGTGAACAATTCTATAAATGTCTTCCAGGTAACTATAAGCCAAGGTGATTTATATATACATCGCTTTGTACTCATTTTCTGGTGATGCTTCACTGTTCTGTGCCCTTTAGGACTCACTTGTTATAATAGTAATAACCAAGCTAAAAGAAAAGCCATGACAAAGATGATTGCTGCTTATAGGGGATACTTGGGGTTGGTTGACTTTTATCCTTTTTTTCTACATTCGATTTGTGTGATCACAGCTCAAGCTGTGTGATGTCTGGTGAGCTTTAAATTGAGCACTCAAACCTGTGCTTTTGAATTATCAGCTTCTTGTAGCAGTGGTGGAACCAGGGGAACGTTGTGACAGAACATTGCATGTCTATTCTTTTAGAAAGGATTTAGACTTTTACAAGTGAATAACAAAATATCAGTCATGTTATTGGATATCATTATTATAATTGAATATCATTTGATAACATTATAATTCACATTTCTTAGTTATTATAAATATTTTATTTAAAGACACCTCTTTTCAGGTTGCATTGTTATTCACATTAGATTTATTATTGTCTTATGTTGTTATTTCCACTGATTATTCTAGAAACCATCAATTATTTATAAAAAACTATTTATTGAATATTGTTGTAATAATAACTATTCTGTATGAGGTTTACCAAAAAAATACCGTATTTTCAGGACTTTAAGCCGCTACTTTTTTCCCACGCTTTGAACCCTGCATCTTAAACAACGAAGCAGCTAATTTATGGATTTTTTCTGGGTTTTTCCCGGTTCACTTCAAAGCCAAAAACTGAGACCCATAACATTAGACCAATGAAATTGCGGAACGGGTTCATGTGAACCAATAAAACTTTTTCTTGGCAACAGCGTTACGGGTTAATCAAAGAAACTTAGAACTGAGCATCAGAAAATAATTCGGCTTATATATGGGTGGCCTTTATAGTCCGGAAATTACGGTAAGTAAGCTAGACATTTATTTAATGGAAATCAACTGATACATATAGTTTTAATTATAATTCAGATGAATGTGTTCAGAAGTGGTCAAGGTTTTGATTCCTAAAACTTAAATCATCAGGATTTCATTAAGGTATTTAGAACACGTTTATACACAATAACACAACAATTCACCTATTTTTCGGTTAAATAAATAAAGGTAGCCATAGCGATTTTTGGACCATGAAATGCACCCTAGCAACATGTTATTATGACTTGAGACATAAGTCAAGATAGCTACAATAATAATTGCTAGTAAGTAGTCAGTGTTTTATGGCTTGTCAACATGTTCCTTTCAACCTTTCAATTGAACAAGATTACTGTGGGGGTATTTTTTCTGCTGACACTTACAGTGATCATTTGCCTCCTGATAAAATAATGGGATCTGACAAAGAAACAAAGAGATCCCACTCTGTTCCTCTGATTTGAGCTGCCCACAGTGAGCAGCATTACACTGATGGCTATCAGTCAAATTATTATACAGAGAACTGGCGGAGAGGTCAGCATTAAAAAGCCGGAGTTAAACCCTTAGTTAGCTTGGCAGCTCAGACTGGAATGAAGAAGTCATTCACATTGAACACAAACTGTGTTGTCCCTGAAACAGAAATGCATAAAATGCTCAAGAGAACCCAATTCCTCCTATAGTTATAGACTAGTAACAAATATCTTCAGCAGAGTAGGGTTTATAAAGTAGAGATGAAAGGTATCTGGGACAGGAAAAGAGGAATCACCTACTGGCAAGCTCCAGCAATAGTCTTCATGGTCCTATTTGATGCGTTTTCTTCTATTCCTGGGCAATGGCTACACATCCATCTTTAGGAAGTGACATTAGAACAATGGGCTGCACTCCAATGTCACCTATTATGCTGTTGTGACAGACATTTGGAGTGAGCTTTCGTCCTCAAAATAAAGGCAGTGATGCCTCCTTATTGTGTTGGTCACAAAACCCTGATAGCCTGTTCCTGATAATGTCTAATATCAGAAAAAAAGAGACGAGTGAGATTGTTTCATTATGTCGGGGAAGACGAATCTTCAACCCTAGATTGAAAGCCTGATTCTGGCTGTGCAAATTTATCCTTGTCTTGGGGCATTGTCTGCCATGCATAATTTTTTGCCAGGTGAAATTCTGTTCAAACATGCATACAGCACCCTCATGAGGTAGAAACATTTTCTGCTACAGACTACAAGCTGTAATGAATTTATTTATTTATTAAATCTTAATTCACATTCACATTCTTTCTTCTTCGCAAAACTAGCCCTACAAGGGGTTGGTGGTTTTCATAATTTTTGAAGTGGTACTTTTCTGGGACGCTATGACTCTAACACATGCTGCTTCTGTCCATTGTCTCTCACGGATTACTTTTCAATAGGCTCATTAGCACCGTCTTTGTTATGCTCGACACTGAGTAATTGGCCCTTTTGAATAATGCTGTTGTGCAGAGTAACTCAAAAGTTATTTCCCATTTGTCTTGGATTTCATTCTTTTTGCACCTACAACCTAAACTGTAATTTAAAAAAAAAAAATTAATAGTTATTGTATTTTTTAAATTTCAACAGAAAAAAAAAACAGAATAAGAACTTCACAAATGTTTTACAGTGTACCTTTTACTAACTTGTTCAATGTTAATCAATTGCAACTCTATATTGAGATTATACTGACCACTAAACAGAATTCTGAACTTTGCTTGAATGTTACAGAGGCCACGATCATCACTACGGCTCCCTCAACGCTGGATGTTACAGTGGGTGAGAGCATTGTTTTGCCCTGTCAGGTGACCCACGACCATTCACTGGAGGTCAAGTTTACATGGTTCTTCAATGAGCAGCTCATCCATTTTGGCAGTCATGGAGGATACTTTGAGAAAGTTGGTAGTGTAAGTATTGACACACTATACAGTAAATCACATGATGATTAGAATTTATATTTTCAATTGATGTTAGTAGGCAATATACTGTTAACAGCTCTAACGCCTTCAACTAGAAATTAATTTCTCTTTCTTTACCTTATTCAAGTTGGAGTTCCAGTTTTTTTTAGGTACCTTATAAACATCGCATCTTACTTATAGTCTGTGATTATATGCTATTGCGCATACTGTCATACATGGGCTTCTAAAAACACTGCTTGAAGCTTGAGTAGTCATCCGTAACCTGATATACTTGACAAGCTGGTACAGATCATTTGCATAATATACTATATCTTTTATTCCTCCTATTTAAAGCTATAAAAGATGCACTCAAAATAATGTACTTGTAATGTAACCCTTTAGTGAAGGACACCTGACCATCATGCCTATTTTTGGAATGTCTTTGTATTTTCTTGTATTTTACAACTTACAAAGTGAGTGCCATGAATTCAAGTGACAAACATAGAGCCCTGACATTCAAAGAAAAGTGAGAAGTATAGAGGGACTAAATCTGGAATGTAATGTCGAAAAAGCACATGTAGGTGTGATAGTAGGATGTCTTCAACCTTCGGGCAATATAGCATATCTGATGCGTTGTTTGCTATTGTAACAATAAAAAGTGTAAGTAGTTTGTAAGTACCAGGTAAGCGACAGAAGCTTCACCCACACCTTTATTGTAAAACAATAAAGTTGTAAATGTACTACACAGTCAAAGACTGCAGTTAATAACAGCACACCCCAGTAACTCACTAGTTGACCAACAGACTCAGTCCTCAGAGTACAGGAGTTTATCAGCGTATCAATGTTACTAATTAGATTCACATGAAGGTCATTACATCTGTGCCTATTTATACACCACTGGCTAAGATAAATCCTTCTGAATGTTCTGCATGTCTGAGCATTTGTTTTCTTGTGCTTATCTGTCTGCCTGCAGTGACCATTGGGGAAAATAATTGCTTAACATTTTTTGGAAGGATTTTTCAAGGAATACAGAAAGGTTATTTTTGGGTTGTGTATCGCTTTGGATCTGTGTATCTCTGTTTTTACCTCCCTTTAAAATGTATATAAATGGATTGCACCAACATGGCAAGTATACCATGTTACAGATGACTACTCAAGCTTTGAATAGTGAACTTTATCCAGAGTAGACTTTTAGATGCCCATCAACTACATACATTGTGAAGCACTGTGCAAGCAAGCACAGTGGATGACCCAGTGTAAGTATTATAAAAAAAAGTTCTTGAGAGTACTGCCCAAATATTTTGGGTTTTGCACATGGGCATTGTCATGCATTTCACATCTTAGCCATCAAATTAGGAGGTTCCTTTCCTAAGGTCTAATAGTATTTCTCCTAATTAGAAGAGTTTTGTATGGACAATTAATATTCCTTACTCTTATCTGTAGTTTGGACACAAACGCAATATAACAACGCGTGGGATTCCAGAGAGAGGCATTTTGCGTATGGAGGGTAAATACCATTTTACTTAGGCAAGAAACCCAGTTAAGACTCCTCTACACCTCTACACTAACTGCAACTATGCCACCTACATCATCTGGAGCAGTTCAGAATCAACGTTTCTCTAATAACATGACAAAAACATAAAAAATGTAAATAAAACACAACCTACTCACCAGAGATGCATACTCATCATTTGCACCACTCCTCAGAGGCTGTAATCCAGTGGTACCGCTCGTAGTCACTGTATTTGGCGAACAAACCATTTCCCAGGCTGAGACAAGCTAGCTAGCTCCGGGGTTGGCCAACCTCTCCTCACGATGTCTAGCTTTTCTCCAAAATGAATTTTTAAGTATGTCCGAGACCAAATCAATTTCTCTTCCTTGGTAAGCGTAAAAAAAGTATAAGTCAGATGTATTAATGTGTGCAGCACGCTACACAAGTGTTTGCCAGTCAAACTTGGCTGTAACAGTTTGACCAACTAATCAGAGGACGCAAAAATGCTGACGCTATTCTGGGCCAGTGTGAGGCGAAAATGAAATCTTATTGGTTAAAGAAACAGACCCATTGATGATTCTCTTTATAGATAGACTGTACCAAAATTTACTAAAATATTAAATATTTACAAATATTACAAAAATGTGCATGGTCTAAAAGTCTCTCTACGGATAATATATATATATATATATATATATATATATATATATATATATATATATATATATATATATATATATATTATCAATAAAGGTAAAGGCCATGACTAGCATTTGTCCTATATGAGTGTTTCTTTTTTAGACCATGCACATTTTTGTAATATTTCTAAATATTTAATATTTTAGTAAATTTTGGTACAGTGTTAAATAATATCACATATCCATTGCCAACTGCTCTGCATTGCTTGGGTATTGCCATTGTCCTCACTGCTTAGCAAATCAGGTTGACACACAGCACTACAGCAGTGCATAGTGTACATCTTAGAAATTTTGGAGCTGTGCAAATTGGTTCCTCTGTGACATATGCTTACCCCATTGTGTAAGTATCTGTGTTTCGTTATGTTTTGGGGTGTTTTGTTGTTTTTTGCAAAAAAAACCCAAACATATTTTGCTTCCATTTGTATTCTGCCCTTTGGGTCTATTCATTTGGTTTATCATTTACAGCTGGATGTCCCTCCTGCTTAAGCTGGGATTTGCAAGGGGGTAAATAGTTATGAAATACATTGTATAAATTAAACCTTGCTTGTACTTTATATCCAAAGTTCCTCACTCTTGATAACAACAACTTTATCAACACCAACAGTACACTGTCAAGTTTTATAGAACCTACTGAACCAAAGTACCTAGAATTACCCACTTTATTGCACTGCATATAGTTTCTTCTATATGGAAATGACCTATCGAGGATTCTGTTACTGCAGTTTATATAGATGTTTAAATTCAGTGATGGTAAAATATCATTATCATTGGATGATATGAGTGGAATAGGAGGTCATAAAATGAAAGAAAAAAATTGAAAGTTATAGAATTTCGATGATGTCGCATTAGGGGGTTTTCATGCTCTAAAGAAGCGCTTTACTACTGTTAGCAGCCAAGCTTCATTTGTGGCCCTTTTTACTCACAAAAGTACCACAGATATAAATTATGATGTTGGAAATTGAGAGCTTCAAGCAGCGAGAGAGGTATTGTGATATTGGAGTGAGCAGAATATTCTTTTTTTCAGAGAAATCTTAATGCTGAAACTTCCCAGTAGCATTGCCACCTTATAACTTCATTGTCCACAGTTCTTGAGATATTGTCTGTGTGAAGTACTTTCAGCGTGATTTCCCACCTTTAATATCATGCCAGTTGATGTACTGAATACTGTTAATTGTTTAAAGTTGTAAGAATGTGGACATCTGTATGGCCTTGTAATCAGTACTCCTGGTATATGAGACCCTTTCCAGGCCTTACTACAGACTCGACACCTAGACTAACACTAAAGTAAATGACTTGTCTCCACAGAATTTTGAACAAGCATCAATTTCAGCTCACAGTTAATGATTATTCTCCATTCCACACTATCACAGCTAAAACTTTATAAGTAATGTCTTGGAACTGAGGCATACGCTCCTTATCATTGGTTATTATACTTTGCTAGATTGCAAGTGTAGGTTTTTGTATGGATAAGATTTATTTACTACTTGGATAAGGAAGAGGAACTCATTTTATAGGAACACTCAACATGTTTTTGGTTTTCACAAAGAGGACTCAGATCATCCTGTTAGGTGGGACTGGGTGATGTTTTCTGGGTGCTATTTTGAGCACTGTTATCCTGTTGATCTTCCTGCAATTATCCACTACCATATCTGCCTTGATATAGAAATTATATTTTGTATTGTATTATGTATGTTTTACTTTGTATAGCACCAGGTCTGACGAGCATTATTCTTCTAAAACAAAGCCAAACCAGATTAAGGCAACTCTAATAGAATCACTTATCCGAGAGTTTCCTCATTATGCCCAAGCACTGACAAGCTCAAATGTGTTAATAAAGAGTATGATTAAGCCACATGCTTTTATTCATATTTCATTAAATTTTCATAAATCCATTTTCCTTGTGTGACCAGCTTTGTCTTATGTGATTCATCATTGTGGTCCTTATCCTTGTGAAAGCCCAAGCAGACTTTGGCATGGACACCAATGACATGACAACTATAATAACTATTTAAAGAGCAGTTGGACAATTGACACCACTTTATATTCACCATCCATTTTATTAGGAATATTTTATTCATGCAATTATCTAATCAGCCAATCAAGTAACAGCAGTACAATGCTCAAAACAATGCAGATAAACACCAAGAGCTACAGTTAAGGTTAACAACAAACATTAGCATAAAGAGAAATGTTATCTGTATAACTTCAACTATGGAATGGTTGCTGGTGCCAGATAGACTGTTTCGAGTATTTCATAAATATTGCTCTCCTAGGATTTTCCCACACAACAGTCATTATGGTTTACACAGAATGCTTATGTCCGATATGAACATTAACTGAAACTCCTGTATCCTGTACCTGTATCTGCATGGCTTTATGCACTGTACTGCTGCCACGTGTTTAACCAATTAGATATCTTAAGAAATTAGTATGTGTACATGTGTTCCTGTTAAAGTGACCTGTGGGTACAAATGGCAATTACTCTGTTTTTAAATTCAGAAAAAGTCTTTTTAAAGTCAGTTTTACAGTCTGGTTTACAGTCAGATCATAATAAAAGCATATTTGTTGCTGGATCCAGTATACCAGGCTCATATACCAGGTTTCAAATGCCTAGTAAAAGTAAGCCATTGCAAATACATTGTAAAATGGAAAAATATTCATTCAAGCAGTTGGCCCAAATAAAACATCTATAACATCTTATCTTACAGTGTTACAGTCTAGTTGCCTTTACTTACTACACAATTGGTTTCACTGTCTTTTCTCAGCATTCTTCTGGAGACATCATGATACGGAATATTCAGATGAAACATGCAGGGAAGTACACCTGTGCAGTGCAGACCAAGGTGGACAGCAGCTCTATTGCCACAGACCTGATTGTCAGAGGTACCATTCAAACTTGTGCTATATGATTATACCACAGAGGACCAGTTTTGTTCCTACAGAGAGTTAAGTTCCACTTCTAGTTGAGGATAGCTGGTCCAGTAATTTAGCATGTATTTAGACATAAGTATTTGATAATCACAAGATGAGATTAAGCCTGGAACAACCCTCGTCAGGGCAGACATACATTTTCTTATACAATTTTCATGTTAAGATTAAGTAAATATAACAATTCAAGTGGATAAATGTGATAAATATAAAGTATTTTAGAGGTAAATATTTGTTTAATGGTAAATACTAGGAAATAGCCTGTTTTATTATAATTTTTTTTATTAAATATGTTTTTTTCTTCTAAATTTAATAACTTTTTTTATCACACAACTCATAAAATCTGACACACTGCTGAGATAAATAAAACCACATGTTTTATGACTATTTACCACATGTACTATGACTATTTGAACACTGCTTGTGCATAAAAGAACAAAGCAGCACATACAAAGTCTAATGAGGAGAGGAAATTAATTAAATTGTAATTAAATACAGCTAAATGCTTTATGGAGTTTTTTAGTTAGACTCTTTTGTTTTAGGTTTTTATATAAAGTCATAGCACACCATTAAAGTGTAGGCATGATTGTGTATTTGTCTTGTTTTTCTTCAGGTCCCCCTGGCCCCCCTACCAGTATTCATGTCGAAGAGCTCACAGATTCAACAGTCTCTCTCTCTTGGAAGCCTGGTCCTGATAATCACAGTCCAATTAACGCCTACACTATCCAGGCTAGAACCCCCTTCTCACTGGGATGGCAAGCTGTCACCACAGGTAGGGTCCCTAATCAGACTACATCTGATAAAATCAGCACATGTTCTTCCATCCTCTGAGTCCCCTACAATCAGGGAAGAATGCTGTTTGTTATTTGCTCCCTGTCAAATGGTACATGATTATTAAGTACAGGATATTGATGTACATGGTATTTTTCGAATTTATTTTAAGCTTGATGGTGTGAATTATGGCAAGAGTTTATCATTAGTATGCTGCTGCTTTAACCATCATAGTAACATTCTGTTAGCAATAGCATAAAATAATGGCAGCCCGCATTGCCTAACAAATTGAGAAATCCATAACAGTAAATAATGTACAGTAGTTACTGAATGTATAAATGAAAAGAAATGTCTCTCTCTCTCTCTCTCTCTCTCTCTCTCTCTCTCTCTCTCTCTCTCTCTCTCTTTCTCTCTCTCATATATATATATATATATATATATATATATATATATATATATATATATATATATATATATGCGCACATTTTTACACTACACTGCCCAGAGCCTTTATATTTATTTGTTGTACCTGCTCCCTGCTCAACAACTTATGCACAGAAAAGAATAAAGAAAAGAGTGCATGAAACAAAAGCTACAAAGATTTATTTACATTAATTACATTAATTAAAACTGTAAATTTATTCATGTGTTTAGCATTCTCAATTTCACACATACCATGTATACTTACAATTTTTGGTGTCAATTATAAATAGATTTTAGTGTGTATCATAAGGAATTTTATTCACTGACTATCACTCAAGTTCTTTTGTTGTTGGCTTTTTTTCGATCAATGCATGTTTATTTTGTTTTCAGTTCCAGAAGAAGTCGGGGGTCGCCGTCTGACAGCTACAGTAATTGAGCTCAGCCCTTGGGTGGAGTATGAGTTTCGAGTGGTGGCAATCAATGCACTGGGTACAGGTGAGCCCAGCAAACCCTCCAAGCAAGTAAGGACCAAGGAGGCACGTAAGTAATTTAAACATGCACGCTAGCTTTTTGTAAACATCCCACATATAGTGACTACAGTGATACAGATGATAAGGTGATATGCACCTGTTTTAATTTATTTCGTAGACATTTATTTTACTGCAACACAAAAAATAGAGATAAGTCTTGGCGAAATATTGTTTGTCGATTGTATGCTTGTAATATGTGAATAGTTAACAATAAAGTCACAGAGCAAATATTTTCTTATCATTTGCATCTACTAAAAGCTAAGCTTACTTATGGTAAAAAGCTGAATGCAGACAGCGTTCTGACAGTTTTACAGAACTAACAGTGGAGCAATACATCCAATTTCTACTATGAAAGCTACTTGCATAGTGGGATGACAGTCTGTGCCTGCTTTTTAGTGGCATTGCTAGTTTACTGCAAACCAGATCCTTACTTCTGTATCCAAAAAATACAATTCTTCCACAGGGAGAGTCATTGTGTTTAAGGGGCTCTCATTCCCCTTATAGGTTACACTCTAGTTTGAATTCCTGTCTTCACTAAATTGTCTTGCAGAGCATGCCCTTAAACAGGCTACCGAGAGGACAATTTAAAGCCATAAACATTGCTCATTGGACAGTGATTATATCCAGTGACTGTCACAAGGATACAAACTGCAGTTCTGCAACTGGCCCCCAAGCTTATTCAGGCTTAATGCTTTGTTTGTATCAAACTATAGTAAAATTTATTTTCTACCACAGGAATTTCATTTTCTTTTGTATAGGTTTATCTTGGATAGAGTCAAAAAGGTAAAGCCCTCTGTGGATTGAATTCATCCATTAACCCAAAACACAGATTTCTTTTTAAGCATTGCCATCCTCATCCTAAATCAAAAACTTTGGACTGCCAAAGGTGTTTTTTTGATGCAAATAATTGAACATGGTCAGTGGCCTCAGAAAACTGCCATATTTGGATGACTTGCTCCTATGTGTTCCCACCTAAGTTCGGGAATAGCACTACCCTATTGCATTGACTGCCTAATATAAAAGCAGTCAATGCAATTCATCAGCATGCGGCTAGATTTTCTGAGCGTGAAAGCCAAAATTGGCATATAAAAGTGTAGCAGCCGTGTGCAGTCCTGGCATTTTTTTAGCATGCTAAAACCGATGATGGCCATGTTTACTGCATTAATCCCCTTAGGCTTTCTGCAGCTATAGCCTTTTTACAAATGGGTTATCAGCATATGACTGAATTGTAGTGGCCGCATTTCGTGAAACTTATCCTTTTCTCATTGAGTCCAAGCCCTTCTTGCTTCAAACCTGTTCTGAAACATTGTCATTTGTTGGTCTACTCAAACAATATTGAGATTGTCAACTATATCAAACATAAATGAAGCACAAGAATTCCACTGCAGCACAGACATTTAATTAATAGCCAACATTTACCTACACACACTGCTAATTTGTGTGTCGTTTATAAATAAGGAGGTATAACCCAGAAGTTGTTTCCCATTAGCAGTGAAGGTTGTATTAATGTTTAATAACTACAGTTTAATAGGTTACCAGAAGTTATTACAATAGTTAAACTGACAAGCTTTATTAAGTGTGCTTTTGTTTTTTCTGTTTCCTTCAGTTCCCAAGGTCACTCCAGCTAATGTGAGTGGAGGAGGTGGAACTCGATCAGAATTAGTTATCACTTGGGAGGTAAAACACCATTCTAACATCAGTATGTGTTCATGTATTAAAATAAGTAGGCCTTGACATACATTTTTTTTTTACATGGAAAACAATATTAGTGACAAGTAAAGAAAAGCTTTTGGGATTGGGTAATAAAATTTTAGTCTCTTCTGGTTACTGTCTTTGTAAGGAATATTAAACTGTTCTGTTTTTAAAGTGCTAATCATGGAAAATGGTATCCATTACTAACAAGTTTGATAAAATTGTCATTTTCCAGCAGCATTTTTTTGTTTGACGTATTAAGATTTATGTATGTACATGTTTATGTGAACTGTTTTATAAAGTAGCCTGTTTTGTCAGCAGAACATATTCACAGTGCTTCATTACATTTACATTTCATAATTTAGTTAATGAGAATCACCTCAGAGCCTGTTTGTGTACAATATTACTTGCATTTTCAGCCTACTGTATACAAATATTCGTAGATCTATAAACACTGTTTGGCTTATTCCTATCTATGTTTTGAACTCAGCTTCAATTACTTTTTGAAACACTCTTTGCCTTTTTCTTATCTGTAGTGAAAAAGGTAATTTATTTATGAATACGTTGTATCTTTAAAAGGGTATGAAAATTTTGATATAATAATAATTGTACTACCAAATATTGCTGACCACTTATTGAGTCTTAGCGCCCGCCAAGTGGCCTTACTTCCACACATACATTTCCTATTCATTTTCTGCATAGACCTTTTTCCTGCAAACATTTAATTACTTGCAACCTGAAATAGAAATGGACTTAATTCAGACCTTTGCAATTTGATTTATTGAATATGTATTACATTTCCAAGGTTCAAAATATTTTTGTCACACAAAGCTTAAATAAACAAAGACTTAGACATTAAATCAGTTGCTGCAAGTCTCCTGCAATATGTCTCTGTCAGCTTTGCATATCTGGATCCTGACAATTTTCTGGCCATTATTCTTGGCACAATTGCAGATTGGATGGAGATTGCTGGTGAACAGCAATTTTTAAGTCTTGTCATGGATTTTCAATTGGATTGAGGTTTGAGCTTTAACTGAATCATTCTAGAGCATTCAATTTCTTATTTTCAGTGCAGATTAGGAACATTGGGTTTATTTATTAATCTTTTAGTTAAGCTGTATTTAAATTTTGTGTAAGCGAAAACCAAAAAAAAAATTTCTACAACAAAACTCCATAAAAGTGCACATGCAGCTGGATGCACTTGTCAGGTGACAAATACAGACACAAATGCAGATGAGAAACTGCTTTATTGGTCAAGTTTGCAAAAAAAAAAAAAAACAAGCAGACTATGACACACTAACAAATGATACAGCAACAAATGGTACAAAAAAATAGAGAACATTGTGATTGGCGAATGTATTGAGAGTCCTATTATTCACTGAACATTGCAATTGGTGTGTGAGGTGGGAGCTGAAGTGGTGGCCAGGTTTAATTTTCCGTGTTTTGTATTAGGTGAGGTTAGGATATTGATTTCAGTATTGACATGACAGAACAGCCCAGAAGAACAGCATCTGGGTTAGAATTCTTTTTGGGCTTCCTCCTTCTCCATGGTCATAGGTAGTCCAAGTGGGATGCATGGAAATCTTGACATAAGAAAACTTGGGGCTCTCGGTGATGAGACCTGGTGTTACTGGCTTCGTTTGTGAAAAAAGGATTTGATGTAGCATTTTCAATGTGAATTTTACTTTATTAATTCTTTGTTAAAACTTGAATAAGCCAGTATAGTGTGTTCAAATTGTTAATGGGCTTGTAAGTTGTTAGCGGGCCACACTTGCTACCACCACCTGAACTATTCAAATAGACTGCCCCAATCTGCTTCCCCTACTTGGCTTTCCATGCAATTTAAATGGCATGGCTAACCTTCAATCAGATGTTTAGGTACTTTAGTATCCCACTGGACACGATGGGTGATATAGAAGCACTTCCTGACCTAAGTCAGTTCAGATCAGAAACATCATTTCCAAAACCACCTCACTGAGCCAGGGCTGTGTGTTCATTCCACAGCTGTTCACTCTGCTGCCTCAGACGTCATGTTTTCCCGATGACGTGATAATGGTGGGTACATCTCATTAGCAAGAACAAGTCAGCAAAGCAAGTTCAGGAGAGCACAAAGTGACCACATTCCATGGAGGTTTTATGAGCCCCAAATTCCTTGATGGTCACCTGTTTAACATTACCTGTTTCCTCAACCCCAGTTCTTTAGCCAAGAATGCACAGAAGTATTTATATTTATTGAGAAAAGCTCATTCCCTATCTCCCCATGTTCAGACTCCCTGGTTTTTCAAACTAGCAACTGCCTTGTTTGAAAAACGCACTATTTTGAAAACTCTGCAATGGATAGTGAAGTCAGCTGTGAAGATAACCAGGGTCTCTATTCTGTCTATTACAGTCATTCACAGCACACACTCCAGCCACAAAGCCACCAGCATTGTGGATGTCACCCTGCACCCCTCACACAAAATCACTCTTCTTGTAAAAAGTATCAAAGCTTGGGGCCTGACAGTCAAATTAAATAGTTATTTCTTCCACCAATCCATCAGTGTAACTTTTGCATACTGTTTTTTAAAATGCTGCTAAAAACACGAATCAGGATTCTATTAGCCAATGTTTTCATCTACAGCATTTAATATTACATTGTAGTATTTCTGTACTTTACACTAGAACTTTGGCTTGTTTGGCTACACTCTCTACACACTTTTTTTTTACTGTGTACTGTAGCAGCTGCTAAAATGACAAACTT
Organism: Silurus meridionalis; assembly: GCF_014805685.1. Lineage (NCBI taxonomy): Eukaryota > Metazoa > Chordata > Actinopteri > Siluriformes > Siluridae > Silurus > Silurus meridionalis. The sequence goes on along the minus strand of NC_060884.1, from coordinate 10,606,052 downwards.
AACTTGACATTGTGTTAGGCTGCTACAGTAATGGCACAATTTCTCCTTCTGATGCCATTGGCATTCCACAGGGGATGGTATGATTTGGACGAGTTGCATGGGTTCTGGGGTGGATTTCTACAAAACAGGGTGGCAGTGGCTTTTATTTTTCCTCAAATCCTAAGCTTGATCACTATTCCAGCACTGATATGATACACAAAATAAATGATCAGAGTAAAGGCTAAAATATTGAACTGTTTGGTATTTGGACTCATTTCGATAGCACTAAAACATTTAATTATAGATAATATTAATGATAATGAGTGAGTGCTATCAACTGAGGCATTTGTTTACAGCTCACGCTTCAGATTTTCCCATTTGAGCTGTGGGTCTCTGCAGGTCATTGCTTTCCTGCCTAATGCCCCCTTACATCTTGACTGACTTTTGATTAATATCAAGTGTCAAATTGATGTGACAACTGGGTGCACGAACACATATTTTGGGTTTTATAAGTTAAATACTTATGCAATCACACTTCTTCTCTCCTAAATCACTAGTGTGGGCTATTATTTGGATTCATAATGATTCCATGATATAATAACATTTCAGTTGTTTTCAGGATGTAAACACTACAAAATGTACAAAACTACAATATTTAAGGCAAGAGAATGTTATGTAACTCTCTCTATTTACTAATATGTACTCTTGTGTGCTGCAGCCTGTTCCTGAAGAACTTCAGAACGGCCCAGGTTTCGGCTATGTGGTGGCTTTTCGGCCATATGGTGCCACAGGGTGGATGCAGGCTGCTGTACCATCTCCAGAGGCCTCCAAATATGTGTTCAAGAATGAAAGCATCCAACCATTCTCCAAGTTCCAGGTCAAAGTTGGGGTCTACAACAACAAGGGTGAAGGGCCTTTTGGGCCAGTTGTCACAATCTACTCAGCTGAAGAAGGTACACAATTTTTTGCGCAAATTCCAAATTATTCTAACCTTTATGATGTATGCATTACTCAGGCTGTTTTATACTGGCCATCTGTTTTACACAGGCCAATTTTGAACAGGACAGGTAATATAAAAAATACAAATGTAGCACTGTTTAATTATTTTACTCTTGGATGAAAAAAAAAAACTGAATACTATCTATATATTATATATTTTTCAATTAATTTAAACTGAGCCAATTTCATTGAAAAAAACAATTTCACCTTTAATAGGAAATGTCAATGATCCATATGTATAACAGCTTAGTGGCCTTGTTTAAAGCCAAGCACTTGATCACTTTTTTCACCTGTAACACGGGAGCCAAAGTAAATTTTGTAATTTTGCCTCCCAAGAGACTGTCATATTGTTAGGAGATTGAAAGTCTAAACCCAGATGATTCCACATCCATCCATCACACGTTTCTAGGGTGGAAGGATGGCATCCTTTCTGTCCTCTGTCAATCACAGTTACACTACCTGTCTGCATTAGCAGCAATTTGAAAAGATGCAGAGTTTGGCTTTATATGTTTTAAAGAAAGCATGTCCATCACCCTTTCCTGGTTGGTAGATATCATGGGATAGGGGACCGTTAACTGTATATAAAGATTGTTGGTGTTTCTTTGTAATGAAACTGTAATGTTTTCTTATTTGATCTCAGAACCTGCCAGAGCACCTACACGCATACGAGTTCAGAGCCTTTCAGCATCAGAGGTGGAAGTGACATGGAAAACCCTACCATGGAGTACCAGCAGAAGGCGTGTTCTTGGCTATGAGGTATTGGAAATAAAAAAGAAGTTAATTTGAAAAACCTATTGTTGACATTATGACATATTCGCAGAAGTACAAACAACTGTTTGATAACAACCCGGATAGTCTGCATTCATGGTTTTCAAATAAATTTTTCTAATTTCAATTTGTCTGACGACAAAACAGTTTTCCACTGTGCCCCAGTCCATTTTATATAAGGTTTGGCGCAGAGAGGACTGCAACGTTTCTGGATCATGTTCACATATGAATTCTTTGTTGAAAGATTGAGCTTTAAGCTGCATTTGTGTATGACACACAGAACTGTGCTTACAGACAATAATTTTTGGAGGTGTTTTTGAGTCCATGCAGTGATATCCATTAGAAAATCATGCCCGTTTTTAATTCAGTACCTCCTGAGGCTTAAAGATCATAAGCAACCATTATTCATCTTCACCCTATTCCCTTGCACAGAGATTTCTCTAGATTCTCTAAATCATTTGAAGAAATTGTGTACTGTGGATGATGAGATATTCAGAGTCTTTGCAATTGTGTGTTGAGGAACATTATTCTGAAATTGGTCAAAAAATTGTAGACAGTCTTTTCAGGTTGGTGAACCTCTATTCATCTTTATATCTGAGTGACTCAGCCTCTCTAAAATACATATTTTATATTTCACATCTGCAGGTTTGTTTTTTGTACCTGCCCACAATATTTTCCAGCAAATGCAGTTTGTACTATTCCCAATATATAAACATACTTAATTACAACACAATGACCCTGACCATACAGTTACTAAGGATGCTCTTAATGCATAATGCAGCACCACCTAGTGATTTTGGAAATGTAGCATCATTTTTCCTTCAAGCTTCATATCTGACTTCTTGCTCATGCAAGGTGCAGTAGAGATTCTCCACTAATTTGGAATTTTTCCCTAATCCTGATATATTCCTTTAGTTTCGACTCAAGTAAAATTTCTGGAAAACCTGTAAAATTATATTCAAAAACTTATTACAATTTTAATAATGTATTTGTATTTTGTTATTTTTAAGTATGTACAGTATTGTTTAAAATAATAGCAGTACAATGTGACTAACCAGAATAATGCAGGTTTTTAGTATATTTTTTATTGCTATGTGGAAAACAAGTTACCAGTTGGCGCAGTAGATTCTCAGTAAACAAACAAGACCCAGCATTCATGATATGCACGCTCGTAAGGCTGTGCAATTGGGCAATGAGTTGAAAGGGGTGTGTTCAAAAAAATAGCAGTGTGGCATTCAATCACTGAGGTCATCAATTTTGTGAAAAAACAGGTGTGAATCAGGTGGCCCCTATTTAAGGATGAAGCCAGCACTTGTTGAACATGCATTTGAAAGCCTGAGGAAAATGGGTCGTTCAAGACATTGTTCAGAAGAACAGCGTACTTTGATTAAAAAGTTGATTGGAGAGGGGAAAACCTATAAAGAGGTGCAAAAAATGATAGGCTGTTCAGCTAAAATGATCTCCAATGCCTTAAAATGGAGAGCAAAACCAGAGAGACGTGGAAGAAAACGGAAGACAACCATCAAAATGGATCGAAGAATAACCAGAATGGCAAAGGCTCAGCCAATGATCAGCTCCAGGATGATCAAAGACAGTCTGGAGTTACCTGTAAGTACTGTGACAGTTAGAAGACGTCTGTGTGAAGCTAATCTATTTTCAAGAATCCCCGCAAAGTCCCTCTGTTAAAAAAAAGGCATGTGCAGAAGAGGTTACAATTTGCCAAAGAACACATTAACTGGCCTAAAGAGAAATGGAGGAACATTTTGTGGACTGATGGGAGTAAAATGTTTCTTTTTGGGTCCAAGGGCCACAGACAGTTTGTGAGACGACCCCCAAACTCAACTGAATTCAAGCCACAGTACACAGTGAAGACAGTGAAGCATGGTGGTGCAAGCATCATGATATGGGCATGTTTCTCCTACTATGGTGTTGGGCCTATCTATCGCATACCAGGGATCATGGATCAGTTTGCATATGTCAAAATACTTGAAGAGGTCATGTTGCCTTATGCTGAAGAGGACATGCCCTTGACATGGTTGTTTCAACAAGACAATGACCTCAAACACACTAGTAAACGAGCAAAGTCTTGGTTCCAAACCAACAAAATTAATGTTTTGGAGCGGCCAGCCCAATCCCCGGACCTTAATCCAATCGAGAACTTGTGGGGTGATATCAAAAATGCTGTTTCTGAAGCAAAACCAAGAAATGTAAATGAATTGTGGAATGTTGTTAAAGAATCATGGAGTGGAATAACAGCTGAGAGGTGCCACAAGTTGGTTGACTCCATGCCACAGAGATGTGAAGCAGTTTTAAAAAACTGTGGTCATACAACTAAATATTAGTTTGATTAGTTGATTCACAGGATGGCTAAATCCTAGAAACAAAAATGTTTGTACAAAATAGTTTTGAGTTTGTACAGTCAACGGCATACACTGCAATTCTTTTGAACACACCCCTTTCAACTAATTGCCCAATTGCACAGCCTTAAGAGCGTGCATATCATGAATGCTGGGTCTTGTTTGTTTTCTGAGAATCTACTGCACCAACTGGTAACTTGTTTGCCACGTAGCAATAAAAAATATACTAAAAACCTGGATTATTCTGGTTAGTCACATTGTACTGCTATTATTTTGAACAATACTGTATACCGTATATTAACTGACCATAGATCATCTATTATAGTGCACAAAATGTCCATCATTTTTCTCCTTCCTATGTACTATCCCTGCCCAGATATTATTTGGGTGGAGGACCATTCCCAGTACAGCAGTGAAAGCTCTACTGTGTATCATGCGCAGAAGATTTGCAGGGGTTTTTAAGCACCCCTGTGCCATTGCTGGGTTAAAACAGTCAATCAAAACTATTCATCTAGCAGTGGTGCTGTAGCTATAAAACTGACTCAGTTATAGGAGCCTTAAATTGTGGGTCCTGTAAAAGATGCTCTCTTGTCTAGAAGTGTACATCTACAAGGTAGATGTATTTAATAACCTTGGCGTAATAAAAAATAAATTATTCAAATACATTTAATAAAAAAATATTAATTCTTTATGTAAGGTATATTACGTTTTATATCTCGAACCACATACCATACTGCTTATGTGCCTGTACATTGGACATAACAAACAGTGGTGCAACTGTGTTTTGCTTCCAACCAGAGAGTTACTCATTTTCACTTTCCCTGCTGCCTACACATCAGAAAAAAAATCCATGTTTATGTTTGTGACTAGTCTGCAGTATTTTGTGCTACACCGAGTGACTAATAAGGCTTTAAATCTTCACTGTGTTCAGGTATTGATGGCTGTCAAGTTCTATACACATGTTAGTTCAGCAGATAGTCTGTCTAATAACATGCTGCATGTGGACTCATCTAGTCTCTTTCTTGCTAGTCTTTTTCACATTTTTTCTCCACCATTAGCTTGATTCAGGCTATTGCTGAATCTAAGACTTTTAGTGATGCTATTCAGTGTAATAAAAAATGTAATGAAATATTGATTTTTTTTTTTAAACCATACATTTGACCAGAGAGTACTGGCCTCTGCCTCAGTTTGCTGACTGCATTCTTTATTTGACACAAGGCTGCAAAGGTAATGCATATTAAAGAGAGCACAGTAAATCTTCCAAAATGAACTGAAAAAAATATATAGAGAATGTTCATGAAATGTTTTGAGAAAATAGAGCATGTGTTCTGAACTCTAGAATTCTTTCAGTACCAGACCGCACTAGAACATGCACAATATAATCTATTTCAGCAAGATTTCTTCACTCTTATTTACAACAGTGTAATAGCATTAACAAGGGACCAGGTGCAGTATCTATTCTGTACTGCAGGAGTAAAATGGTGAAATAGAGGTTTTAAAGGTGAAATGTTCATGACATTTGTTTGCAAATGTAACATTAAGATGTATAAAGTATAGAGACCATGTATGTTTAGTATACCTCTAGGATAAGATGATAAAACTATTTTGGGACACTGTAAGCAAGATCTCTAAAATGATTTTGTGTTATTTATGCAAACCAAATACAAATGTATGGGTAGGTGTAAGATTAATTTTGGCTTTCCATCTCTTTCTCTCTCTCTAGTTAAGATACTGGGAGAAGAAGGAGAAAGAGGACATGGCTAGTGTGTTAAGGACGGTGGGAAATCGGACATCAGCTATTATTCAAGGGTTGAAAGGGAGCAGCACATATTATATTACAGTGCGCGCCTACAATACAGCTGGAGCTGGACCACCAAGTACAGTAGTGAATGTGACCACTAAGAAACCTCGTAAGGACAGAAATTTCACACATATTGATTCTTTATTGGGCAATTAGCAATGGTTCGTTTCATTCATAAAGTTCTAAATGCCCTTTTTTTCTGCATTTCTAGCTCCCAGTCAACCTCCTGTAAAGGTAATGTGGAACTCATCCAACTCCAAGATCATACTGAATTGGGAGCAAGTAAAGGCTTTGGAGAATGAATCCGAGGTCATGGGATATAAGGTATCTAATTTTTCAGCAGTATGTATGGAAATAAATATAGAATCCATTCATATGCTTATGCTGGGGCATCCTGCTGTCAGGTGTGTGCATAAATGAGGTTGCATGATGTGTGATAATATGTAAATATATTTAGAAAGACTGGTCTTTCTTTCATTTAGAACATTTTTATTTTCTTTATTGTTCTCAGATCAGTCTGATTTAAATAGAATGTTAATTATATAATTGGGAAAAATATTTTTTATATATTAATAAAAATACAAATAAAAATATTAACACTTTCATGCTGATTTTTTTATTTAGAAAATATATTTTATTTGGGGCTTTCCTTTATTTTACTTTTGTTTCCAAAGTATTCTGGTTTTAATTGAAATTCCCTGAAATTTGTTTTAGGTTTTGTACAAGCAAAACAGACACAGTCGTCCTAGAGTGATGGAGACCAACACCACATCAGTGGAATTGTCTCTGCCTCCAGATGAAGAATACATCATTCAGATCAAGCCCTTTGGAGAAGGAGGAGAGGGCAGCAGCAGCAAACAAATCATAATCCCCAGAATATCTGGTATAAATTTTCACGTTTTTAGAAAAATCTTTTTAGGAGAAAATTATTGAAACACTTCTATCTAATCCTCTATCTGTCTAATTTCTTGCTGAACATGCTTCATATTTCTTATGAAAAGTAGAACTGCTCAATTACAAAATTAATCACAAGTAACAAATTAAATTCAGTAGTCGACATTTTTGTAGGAAAATAAAAGTAGTGTGATTCAGCACAACATAAAACAGATGGACATTATTACTGCACAGTTAATTATTTTCCATGTACAGTACTGTTTTCTTCATCTTGTACCACAATAGTTTGTCACTGATTTTTGGGTTTTTTATTCTATAGCTATTATTATACAACAATATATTAGTGGAATATTAAATACCATGCAGCCAACACTATCCACACTTGATTAATTACCTGAACAGTGCGATTTATTCTCAGGCTATATTGCTGGCTGATTTGGGAGTCGAAATACAACCCTATTCAAAATATAATGCCCTATGTTTGGATATTCCTTAAATTGCGGTTTCCACCAATATTACAATAACTATGCCTAGTGTTTTGACAAGATTATCCTCGCTGGGCTTATGTAAATGTGAAACGTGACTTTTTTCAGTTTTGTTCAAACATTTTTCAGTTTATAACATATGTATGATACTATCACCTAAACACAACCACACACACACACACGTTATAATGAATTAATAGTTGCAGTTAGGTTAAGGTGACAAAGTTTTTGCTAAAATTCCTTTTCTTTTTACATCTCTAGGTCCCAACGCAATTGGATCTGCATCCAGTGTATCTACTCTCTCAGCCCTCAGCACAATAGCGCTGTCACTCACAGCCCGGACGTCCTTATGACGCAGCGCAGTCCACATGCTTGAAACGATATGTTCTTGTTTAAAAAAGGAGACTCTGAGAGAAAAAAACCCTAAAATGGGTTTGCAGTTTGCAATGCTGTTAAGAATAGGCTGGCTGGTCTTGAATTTGTTGTTACCAAAGCTGATAGTACTCAAAAACTGAATATATATATATATATATATATATATATATATATATATATATATATATATATATATATATATATAGGTATGCATATTTTGTATGCCATAACAGGCTTTTTATTTTATTTTCTTTGCTTTTATTTTGGAACAAATCAAATAGACTTCGCTGATTATTGAAAGAAAGAGGTGTTAGCCTTTGGTGAGGGCTACAAAGAACCTATGATATGACACAGTCCACTGAGGTTTTGTTGAAGTGGCCCCAGATGCCCAGGATGTCTAAACATTCACTACACTGGAGTTTTTGCACTGAATTTGCTTCTGAAGGAAAAGAAAGAGGAAAAGGAGTCAATAAATAGAAGTATGAAAGAATGCTGACCGTGCTGCTGATAAAGGCAGCCATTTTTAAAGGCCATTGTTTTTCCATTGACTTCTGTTATTTCCCATTTGATCGGCATACTTTGGCCTGTTGCTAACATTGTACAAGCAGACATTTCTGTCTTTCCTATTATATCATTTTCTGTCTCTATGTTTTGTCTGTTGTTTGCCTTTTGTGTGCCTCGTCACATGTTTTTAAACTCCTCAGGTCCTCAAAAAGCCTTAACTTATATTTGCTGTCTCCCAGCAGGCTATGCTAATGCGGTGAGAGATTGCACAGGATTGCATTTGGTAGAAAGCTGGAGCTTAGTCAACTTGGATTTTGGATTTTCATTTTGGGTGTTGGGGCCATTATTACTAGTCTATCACTTCTATTTTTCTATCTTGTACCAGTTATCCATGGCTTACGGGCAATACAACGTATCATGTAGAAGGGCCATGGACCACATTTAGATATATTATACTTAATCTGCTGCTGATATTTCAGTTCTCATTTTTTTCAGTGCCACTTGGGATCAATTCCTTATAATATCTAGCTCGTAATCTTTGTGAGGTGGAGGTTAGTAAAATGTAGGCTACTTTAAAATGGTTCTGAGACAAAGATGAACAAAAAAAAATGTATAACATGCTTTTTGTATACTTCAGATTGTTTATATTTAAGGAAACAACAGCAAAAACTAAAGTTTCCTAAGAGTTGTTCTTGTTTTTTACATAATGAAAAAGATAAGAACTGTTTATTATTGTGGATAAGTGTCGCTTTGCATGTTGGTGTATTCTTCTCCATCTCTGTTCCTTTGGTATTGATTGAATGGCTTATGATCATGCAATCATGAGTGCAGAAATAAGAATTATTGTCACCAGGGATTTGTGTATATATGTATGTGTTCCGTAGCCATCTTTCTGCCTCGCTCTCCGTCCGTCCGTCTCATTGTCTTTCTTTCTCTCTACGGTGCTTTCCAACAAAGTACTTACTATTAGAATTATAAAAACCATAGATTATTTTATTTGCTGCTGTTTGTTTATACTGGGTCACAGAATAAAGGGGTTGTTTTTAACAGTTGATTTGTTTCTTCAGTTTATTTCATTTATATGTGCTTTTGTGCTGATTCAAAAGCAAGATTTTAAAAACCATTAAACTAACAGAAAACAAATGTTCACTTCTGTCCAACATCACAAAAATAAGAACCTTAATTTTTTTATATATATTTGCATAAAAGTGAAAAGCACAAAGAGTTTGAAGGCATTAATGAGCACAGCTTGTCTGAAAAGAAAATGGAGAATATGCAAACAATTCTGTCTGTCATTTAGGGTGCACAGCAGGTGTCAGGAATTCTTACTTTACCTTACACTGGTATATTGAGCAGCCCAGAGTTTGAATTTAGATTAGACTTTTGCCTTGCTGCATAGTTTAGTATATCTTTCATTTCTCCCTTCCCAATGACAGTTTAGGTATTGTCTAATAGTGTTTAGAACTTTTACCAGCAGTTCTTATAATCAAATAAATGGACAAATAATCCTCCAACATTTCAGAAATGTCTATAAAGTTTACATCTAGGTTTTATGTGAAAGGTTATATAGCTAGGTTAAACCCCCATGTATGGCTAACACACCAAAAACAATAATCAATAATTTTTACTTTAACACTGTACAGTTATGATATTACGTAATTTCTCTATATAATTTTTAATAGAATTTCTTTTAGTAGCAAAAAAAATCAGGTATATTATTACCTGAGATCTAGAGATGTAACCAAATATGGTGTAATCTCCAGTCTTCTACAAAGGTTTTTAATTTTGAAGCATAGCTGAGGATTTGCACTCATTGAGTCACAAGAGCATTAGTAAGGGCAGACATTGATTTTATTAAGACTCAAATTCAAACATTGTGAACATTCAAAAAAGATTTATACAATTTTATGAAATGTAGACAGGGAAAAGTAAAAAAACAAGCATACAGTGGTGGGAAAAAGTAATTTTTGTGATTCCTGGTTTCTTATTTTCTTTGCATCTTTGTCACACTTTAATCTTTCAGATCAACTAATTTTAATATTAGTAAAAGATAACACAAGTGAACACAAAATGCAGTTTTTAAATTAAGGTTTTTATTATTAAGTAAAAAACAAAATCCGAAACTACATGGCCCTGTGGGCAAAAGTGTTTGCCCCCTAAACCTAATTTTAGGCCACCTTTAGCACCAACAACTGCAATCAAGCGTTTGCGATAACTTGCAATGAGTCTGTTGGAGGAATTTTGGTCCACTCATCTATGCAGAATTGTTGTAATTGTAGGGTTTTCAAGCATCAACCGCCTTTTTAAGGTCATACTACAGCATCTCAATAGGATTCAGGTCAGGACTTTGACTAGGCCACTCCAAAGTCTTCATTTTGTTTTTCTTCAGCCATCCAGAGTGTTTTGGTCCTGCTGCAGTACCCAAGTTTGCTTCAGCTTGAGGTCACAAACAGATGGCCGGACGTTCTCCTTCAGGATTTTTTGGTAAACAGCAGAATTCATGTTTCCATTTATCACAGCAAGTCTTTCAGGTCCTGAAGCAGCAAAACAGCCCCAGACCATCACACTACCATCACCATATTTTACTGTTGGTATGATGTTCTTTTTCTGAAATGTGGTGTTACATTTACGGCAGACGTAATGGGGCCCATAACTTCCAAAAAGTTCAACTTTCTAGTTACTAATCAGTCGACAGCGTAATTTTTCCAAAAGTCTTGGGTATAATCAAGATGTTTTCTGGCAAAACTGAGACGACCCTTTATGGCCTTTTTGCTCAGCAGCGGTTTTTATCTTGGAACTCTGCCATGCAGACCATTTTTGCCCAGTTTCTTTCTTATGGTGGAGTCATAAACACTGACCTTAACTGAGGCAAGGGAGGCCTGCAGTTCATTGGATGTTGTTGTGGGGTCTTTTGTGACCTCTTGGATGAGTCGTCGCTGTGCTCTTGCGGTAATTTTGGTCGGCCGGCCACTCCTGGGAAGGCTCTCCACTGTTCCATGCTTTTGCCATTTGTAAATAATGCCTCTCACTGTGGTTCCCTGAAGTCCCAAAGGCTTTATAACCTTTTCCAGGCTGATAGATCTCAATTACTTTCTTTTTCATTTGTTTCTGAATTTCTTTGGATCTCTGCATGATGTCTATATTTTGAGGATTTTTTGGTCTACTTCACTTTGTCAGGCAGGTCCTATTTAAGAGATTTCTTGATTGCAAACAGGTGTGGCAGTAATCAGGCCTGGGTGTGGCTAGAGAAATTGAACTCAGGTGTGATAAACCACAGTTTTAACAGAGGGGCAAACACTTTTTCACACAGAGCCATGTAGTTTTGGATTTTGTTTTACCTTAGTAATAAAAACCTACATTTAAAAAGTGCATGTTGTGTTCACTTGTGTTATCTTTTACTAATATTTAAATTAGTTTGATTATCTAAATTTTTTTTATAGAAAATAGAAAGATCTATTTTTTTGCATGTTTGTCACACTTTAATGTTTTAAAGTGTTAGATTCCAAACATTAAAGTGTGACAAACATGCAAAATAAATAAGACATCAGGAATCACAGAAAAAGTATCACATCTAAGAAGCAATACAACAAATAAATCTTCTGTGCAAAGGAAATAAAAAAAAAACAGTGAGCAGTGGTCTTATATCCTACTGTGAGAGAGGTTAATCAATATTTGTTGTCACTGTCCTCCCTAAAAATAATTCTGACAAGTGTCAAAAATTTAGGCTGACCTTCAGTGGGTTTGCTGCTATGTTCAATGTGTATTGTCTACTGTCTATTCAAAAAAATGCAAAATAAAATTCTGTAATCATCAACACAACATGAAAACAAAACTTAAATAATATCTCTGGGAATACATTGCTGAACTTACAGTACTAAAGTGAGTACACCCTAAGTGAACATGTCAAAACTGTGTCCAAAGTGTCAACATTCTTCCTGAGAACAGAATTCACCAGAGCTGCACAGGTTGTGGCTGGGATCCTCTTCTACTCCTCGATAATGATATCATGGAGCTGCTGAATTTTAGATACATGGTACTTTTCCACCGTCTGCTTAATGAGGCCCCATGTGTTTAATAGGGTACAGGTCTGAAGACATACTTGGCCACTCAATCACCTTCACCTTTCTCAATAAGGCAGTTGTCATCTTGGCGGTGTGTTTGGGGTCATTATTATGTTGGAAATCTGCCATTCAGCCCAGTTTCTGAAGGGAGGGCACCATGTTCTGCTTCAGAATGTCACAGTCCTGTACCTGCTGGAAAACATGTTTCGCTCAGTGAACTGCAGCTCCACAGTACCAGCAGCACTCATGCAGCCCCAGACCATGATGCTACCACCAACACCACTATGCTTGACTGTAGGCAAGACACAATTTTCTTGGTACATCTCACGAGGGCATTGCCACACATGCTGAACACCATTCGAGCCAAACAAGTTTATCTTAGTCTCATCAGACCACAGGACATGGTTTCAGTAATTCATGCTCTTAGACTGGTTGTCTTCAGCAAACTGTTTGCAGGCTTTCTTGTAAACCAGTTTCAGAAGAGGCTTCCTTCTGGAAAAACGGGCATGCAAATCGACTTACATTTACATTTGCGGCATTTGGCAGACGCCCTTATCCAGAGCGACTTACAACTGAGCAGGGGAGGGTTTTTAGGGCTTTGCTCAAGGGCCCAGCAGTGGCAGCTTGGTGGTGGTGGGATTTGAACCTGTGATCTTCTGATCCAAATCCCAATGCCTTAACCACTGAGCTACCACCTCCTCTTGTTGCAGTGTGCGGCGTGTGCTGACAAGCGAACCTTCCACATCTGCAACCTCAATACCAATGCTGGCAGCACTCATGCATCTGTTTTTTAAAAATTAGCTGCTTCACCTGACTAACAGGACGGGGACTCGACATCCTTATTCAACCCTTATGAAGCCTGTTCCAAGTGAAACCCCTCTTGGAAATCCTCTGTATAACCCTGGCCACTGTGCTGTAACTCAGTTTTAATGCGTTACCGATCTTCTTATAGCCTAGGCCATCTTTGTGGAGAGCAACAGTTCTAATTCTTAATTCTCATTCTTTGCCATTAAGTGCCATTTTGAAAATCCAGTGGTGAGTATGAGAGAATTGTACTCAAAGCACCAAATTTTAACTGCTCTAATACAAGATACACAAATTTCTCTGGTCGAGTCAAACAGACAAAAACACGAATATGATGAATAGGAAATGTGGCTTTGCATGGTTAAACAACATACAGCTGTTATCACTTATGGTGTACTCACATTTATTGCCAGCTATTTAGACAATAATGGCTGTATGTTGAGTTATTTTCAGAATACAGTAAATCTATACTGCCATACAAGCTGCACATTGACTTCTTTAAAATATATCCAAGTTTCATTTCTATAGTATTGTTTCTTGAGAAGATATACTAAAATGGTTACTGAAATGAAAGAGGTGTACCTAATTTTGTTAGATACTGTAACAATGCTATAGTTATCAAGAATATTGAGTTTGACTGTACCTGTAGGCAAGGTTAAACTTTACATTTATATATGCTTACCTCAAGCTCTTTTTGCAAAATTAGCATCCTAAGTTGGCCTATTTCCCTAGTCAAGACTGGGTTTATATTCTCCTGCCTCTGCTGCCTCCTCTTCTTTTTCTTACTACACATAAAATACACAATTGCCAAAATGTGATCCATTTTGCTCTAGTGCATGCTGATGATGTTTTATTTTTCTATACTAATTAGCTTTATAACTTATGATTTAATAGGTGCCATTAGTGGAAAGTCTACATACATGCTGTACCCAAGTTTATTAAATTCATGTCTCACAGTGTGATTTGTATTGATCTTATAAAACTGCTGAAATTGCACTGTCTGTATTGTCTGTAGAAGGCATAAGACAAGGTGGCTGGCCTTGGCACAACTAAACACTGAGCAAAGAAACTGGGGAACAGGGCCACTTATAAACACACAAGAGGAGACAAAGCACAGGCAGCAATAATGATACTAGTAAATAAGAAAACACAACATTGGGGAACAATGAGGGCCTCCATTGGCCAAAACAGAAAAGAGTCTAAAAATTCCAAAATCCTGCCAGATGTTGGACAAGAATTCATTGTGTGCAGCCCGCATTATAGTTCTTCTCAAAAGTGATAGGTGAAGATCAGCATTTTGTACATTCTCCGTTGTGTTGTTAATGCATTATTGTCTAAAAATACCATAATGTATGAAAATGAAATTAAATTTATGGCACATGATATCTGGAGGGCAATGCATCTTTTTGCTGAACAAAATTATACAACTTAAATGAAGACAAATACAGATATACTGTATATTATATAGTTAGTATATATAACAGTTTACGTTATGCCTAATTATTAAGTAATTATTTTATTTGACATATATACTATTGCAAAGACATGTGAATTATTGGTTTATTTAAGTTAAAAAAAAATGTTTTAGTTAATCAATTTAATATTTGACCATTTAAATTTTGAAAGGGTAAAGTACATAAGTACAGATATCCATACAAATTCCTGCCTCATATACTGTATTCCACGGTTAGGCTTCCGATTCACTATGACATGGGGAGGTGCTGGCTCAGTGGTTAAGGCTCTCGGTTACTGATCGCAAGGTAAGGGGTTTAAGACATGGTATCACCAAGCTGCAACCCTTGGGGCTCTTGAGTAAGTCCCTTAACCCTCTGTGCAACACAACTGACCTTGTGCTCTGACCCCAGCTTCCAAATATCACTGGGACATTCAAAGAAAGACTTTCATTGTGCTGTAAAGTACATGTGACAAGCACAGAACCACCTGTCATAAAGCAGGAGGTGACTAAATAAATGCGTTATGTAGGGACATTTTTCCTTCTAATATTCTTCTAAAGAAAAACAAAAACCTTAGATCTCCTCCAGACTTTTTACTACCATATAATGTTAAAAAGTTTAAATTATTGCATTGGGCCGGGATATAGAACATAATTGACCAAATCTACAGTTGTTCAGTATATACAGCAATGCAGTACAGCAAGACGGCAGCCTGTTTTACTCATAAGTTCTTTCTGGCTGAACAGACCATGGTTCTGTCTTTTGTTAATGTCATTCACAGGCTATTTTTGCTCGCTACCTATCAGGCTGGACCTGCTGTCCCAGATAAATGGGTTACTGTGGCAAAACAGACCACAGACATGGAAACCATGGGTCTGGCCCCTGGCAGAGATCCCAGCATCCTGACATGTTTGAAACGGGTCAGAAGAATGTGCATGCTCCATCTGCTCACTGACTGCATACAAGCAAGTTGAAAGTTTTCGGACTATGGTATGAAACACAGGGCATGAACTGCACAAACTAGAACTCTTTAACTGTGGATTTACCCTAAAGGCTTATGTGACAGCATTGTCTGCAAACAGACTTTTAATGTATTTCACAAGGGCACAGAACATCCCAGACAAAAACTATGGTCGTTTAGTGGGGTTTGGACTTGGTGCTTAGTGTGAAACTTTTTTGTGGAGCTATTAAAAGATGCAAATATGGTGTGGATTTCACTTAAGACAGCTTTTCTGCTGGTAATTACTGTAGCTAGGTCAATTACAATTGTTCAGCATGGAATATCCTGGGGCACAGATCCAACATCTGTCACATTGTAGCTGAACCCAGCATTCCTGCTAAAGATACTGGCACCGGAGGATATTAATAAACTTAGCAATTTATCTGCTTTTGAGGATGAGAATGTACCTGTTCATCCCTGTGTCCCCTAAGGGATTCAAATGACTAACTACACCCCGATGGAAAATTTAACATAAAGCATCTTAGTATAATGTTATATTAAAACGATTTACCTTCTGTATACCTTTAAGGAGACTTATTGGAGGTATGACTCTTCCAAAAATTTTCTTTGGTTCATGTTTTGATGATAGTGATAGATGATAGTCTCCATCATATGCATAAATAGGTTGAGCACTAGTAACCCATTGGATATTATTTAAATAAAGTTCATGCTCATCCATTAAGTAAGCCATTGTGCCATGTGGATGGAGACATTGTCATCTTCAATAGATAGATAGATAGATAGATAGATAGATAGATAGATAGATAGATAGATAGATAGATAGATAGATAGATAGATAGATAGATAGATAGATAGATAGATAGATAGATAGATAGATAGATAGATAGATAGATAGATAGATAGATAGATAGATAGAACTTTATTGTCATTGCATTGTACAGGTACACAGCAACGAAATGCAGTTTGGCATCTACCAGAAGTGCAAAATGTAGCAGTCGTGCAAAAGTGCAGATAAATATCTAGCATATTTACAGTGCAGATAACTATCTGGCATATGTACAGCAGTGGTATATATATGAAGTATATACAGTGAATAAATATAAAGGCTATTTCAGTGCAGAGATGTGTGGACATTCAGAAGTACAGTGAATAAATATGAAGACGTACAGTAATTAAGAAAAATGTGCAGAAATGAAAGGTTACAGATCACAAGATTATGGCATTAAGGAGTAGCAAGCTGAATAAACAGTCTACTATATATAAAAAATATATATATATAAATATATACACATACATTATATACACAGATTAATGTGAAATGTTGGGCAGAATGTACAGTAATGATAAATATACATACAGATATAAAAAGTGCAGATGTAATGAGGAGTGAAAAGATATAATATGTAGTATGTACATGTATTGTAGTGATTTAGCGGTGTAGTGTTGAGTTCAGTAGTGTGATGGTGGATGGAAAAAAGCTGTCCCTGAACCTGCTGGTTCTGGTGCGTAAGTTCCTGTATCTCCTTCGTGATGGAAGGAGGTTAAACAGTTTATGACTGGGATGTGAAGAGTCCTTGATGATGCTGTGAGCTCTGCGCAGACATCTGCTGTGGTGAAGGTGTTCAATGGCAGGTAGTTGGGTGCCAGTGATGCGTTGGGCGGTTTTGACCACCCTTTGCAGTGCTTTACGTTCACACACAGTGGAGCCTCCGTACCATACAGTGATGGAGTTGGTCAGGATGCTCTCAATGATGCAGCGGTAGAAGCTCGTTAAAATCCCCGGGGACAGGTGAGATTTCTTGAGACTTCTCAAGAAGTACAGGCGTTGTTGTGCTTTTTTTACCAGAGCTGACGTGTTCTGCTGCCAGGACAGATCCTCAGAGATGTGAACTCCCAGGAACTTGAAGCTGGAGACTCGCTCTACCTCGGTTCCATTGATGTTGACTGGTAGATGTCTCCTGCTGTTGGACTACACCCATGACTACACCCAGGGACTACACCCATGACTACACCTATGTTTTATCATCGGATAAAATTGATCACTCAGAATGACTATTAATTCACACTGATTCTTCTCTCTAAGCAACAAGTGGATCCATACCATCAGTAAAATGGCGCAAAGTATGCATTTGCTTTCATTTGTCACCTGTCTGTGTTCAGAGACTTGTGAGAACACCATTTGGATCTTCTGTGCCCAATGACATGTTAGTCCACTGGATGAGGAAGTAATTGAATAGGCAAACTAAATAGCAACAAGAGGTACCTTCTTCCATTAAATGTCATTCAACAGTGCCTGCTTTCCTTCTCACTCTGGCTTCCCTATCTCCTCAAATATTAACATGATATGTCAAAACTGCTTTTTTTAGTTTAAATTTCTCAGGGGCAGGCAGATATGTGAGAGGCAGCCATGCTGCCATGAATTTATACAGGGTTTCTATAAATCTCTAAATCTCAAGAAGATCCCTGTCAGAAACTGTCATGTCTGGATTTGGAAGCAAACTCTCTTACCAGTTTGTTATTAATCTGGACACTTCAGTAGTGGAAGTCATCAGCGTTGGGTAAGGAACTTCCACATAAATTATCTGGAGCTGCTGACAGTGTGGTTAGCACTAAAGTACTTTTTTGCCTAAATTAGAGCATAAAAATATATGCCCCATGTTATGTGTTATATTAACCGAATAAATGGAAAGTGGATTATTAAATTAATTGAACATATGCATATAATTCATGCAGATTATAAACTAAACCATGTGGAAACAAGTAATGTTTAACACTAGGCTGCCCTGCTCGGTGAAGAGCAACTTGCTAAACTTAGGGAAGATGTGTGTGAATCCAGGGAACATTGATGGATGGGAAAACGCTTTGATTTAGATACTAGTACATCATTGGGAAGCATTTACACATAGGGTTATTTATATAGAGACCAAGTTATTATATATGGAGGTAGTTGCTCAGTGGTTAAGGCTTTGGTTTGGAAGGTCACAGGTTCAAATCCCACCACCACCAAGCTGCCATTGCTGGGCCCTTGAGCAAGGCCCTAAAACCCTCCCCTGCTCAGTTGTAAGATGCTCTGGATAAAGGCGTCTGCCAAATGCCATAAATGTAAGTTAATAAAACTAGAGAAAATTGTT
The DNA here is from genome assembly GCF_014805685.1 of Silurus meridionalis. Classification (NCBI taxonomy): domain Eukaryota; kingdom Metazoa; phylum Chordata; class Actinopteri; order Siluriformes; family Siluridae; genus Silurus; species Silurus meridionalis. Next base: position 10,587,479 of record NC_060884.1, on the reverse strand, counting down.
TATCTCTAATAGTGCTGCCAGCAGACTTTAAACATTATTTTACAACCAAGGCATTTTGCCTCATATCATACAATCACAAGCAAATTCTTAAATAATATGTTGCTGTGATGCACAGGGTACAGCCTGTAATAGTGGGGAAAAACGTACAATGCAGAAAATATGATGTCATACAAAAACCTAAGTACATAGATGTACCTTAATACATAGATGTATTTGGAAATCCATACTGGTTTATAATTGAAAATATAGTCAAAACACATTTTCTATGATGAATAAAAAACATGTGTAAAAATATCTATACCATGTGCTTAAATATGGTATTCATACACAACACAACACATTTTTTACATTTTAAAACGTGTTATTTTCAGGATATTTGTATGCTCACATTTAATGACAGGATTTTTCATACCTCCAGTAAAGGGGAATTCATAATGCTAATATAGACATTCGCTTTCTAGCAACATTTTGGGGAACATCCACATGTGTGATGGTCAGTGTTCACCAGTAGTGGATGAAGTACACAAAGCATGTACTTGAGTAGAAAAAGAGATACAGTAGGTAAAATATTACTCCAGGAAAAACTTTAACTATCACTTGAGTAAAAGTACAAAAGTATTTGCCAAGTATCCAAATGCTATGATTTATTATGGCTATAATGTTCCTATTATAATTCTTAATCACAAGACTGTTGCTTAATCAACTCAGTTTATGTGAAAAGACTCTAATGTTACTTTTAGCACACAAATCTATTAATAGAATAATATTAATGAGTTAAACACTGATTGATATCTAATAAAATAACACAAGTCCAAAACCTTCTTTTCAACAACATAAAGAAAGTAGTTGAGTAAAAGATAATTGACATTGAAATGTAGTGAAGTTAAAGTCTCCACAAACGGAAAACCTTGAGTAAAGTACAGATATGCTAAAAAATACTACTGAAGTGCAGTAACAAAATACATTTACTTTGTTACTGTCCACCAGTGGTGTGAATGTTGGGGTATTAATCTTGTTTAAAAATCCATCTGTAATTGAGTTTTAACCTGGTGGCAAAGGCAACCTGGTTTGGATTACAATGTCCTGGTACCTAGCAGAGTTTATGATATCATCAATCTTCACAAGGGTATCTGGAGAAGTAGCCCTTAAGCATCAACTTTCCTTTTTGATAGGATTTTTTTCCTTGCATTTAGTGTGTGAATATCGTTTTTTTATATTTGAATTTAGTTATATTTGAAATAACTAGACATATCCTCAAATTACAGAACAAGATTCATGGCAACTGCACTTCTTTTGAATAATGTTCATTTCTGCGACAGTTATTTTTGATCACCATTATAGACTAAATAAATACATTTTTAACCCTGAAAAAAAGGAAGCTAATTAAAATACAAAATTAATTATGCTTTTTCTTTTTTTAATAGTATAGTGTTGGCTAAGACCTATGCCAAATGAACACCCAAGATGTAAGATAATAGAATCAGTACTAGTGTTTTAAAACAGTCAGACAGATTATTCAGCAAATACAACAAATTACTTAGGTTAATTTTTTACAAACCAAAAATACAAAACACAATAGCTCAGCAGTGGGGCAAATAAGTATTTGATACACTGCCGATTTTTCAAGTTTTCCCATTTACAAAGAATGAAAAGATATGTAATTTGCATCATAGGTACAGAGACAGAATCGGAAAAAAGAAATACAGAAAATCACATTGTATAATTTTTAAATAATTCTGTTTCATTTTATTGCATAAAATAAGTATTTGATACAATAGAAAAATAGAACTTAATATTTGGTCCTGAAACCTTTGTTTACAATTACAAAAAGGTCAGGTCAAGTTTCCTGTAGATCTTGACCACTGTAAGAATTACAGACTGCCTCAATCCAGATTCCACCCCATGCTATATCAAATTCATCTCATCCGCAAAACGGCTCAAAATTTATAAAAAGTAGTTACGTAGTCTGATGAAGAATTTCAGTTGTATCAATCAGAAGCATAGACTTAATTTAATCAGTCTGGGAGAAGCAACAAGCCCTCTCTAACCAAAAGGTATCTGAGACCATGATTATCATTTAAACAATACTCCATCCTGACCTGCTAGGGGGTCGGCGCCAGCAAAGGTGTGAATACCGGTGATTATTCATGTATTATTCATGATTCATGTATTTTGTCACTGCTACGCTGTTATAAACTTCTTCATTACGATCTTTGTTGTCCTAATCATTTTTTCTTACACCACATTTGCACACAATGCAGCAGGGATTTTGGCCAACTCCTCTATACAGGTCTTCTCTAGATCTTTCAGGTTTTGGGGCTGTTGCTGGGCAACACGGAGTTTCAGCTCCCTCCATAGATTTTCTATTGGGTTCAGGTCTGGAGACTGGCTAGGCCACTCCAGGACCTTGAAATGATTCTCAAGGAGCCACACCTTAGTTGCCCTAGCTGTGTGTTTGGGGTCATTGTCATGCTGGAAGACCCAGCCATGACCCATCTTCAATGCTCTATATGAGGGAAGAAGGTTGTTGCCCAAAATCTCGCAATACATGGCCCCATCCATCCTCCCCTCAAAATGGTGCAGTCGTACTGTCCCCTTTGCAGAAAAGCACCCCCAAAGCATGATGTTTCCACCCCCATGCTTCACAGTTCTGATGGTGTTCTTGGGATTGTTCTCATCCTTCTATTTCCTCCAAACACGGCGAGTGGAGTTTATACCAAAAAGTAATATTTTTACACCCGTAGTTTCCTGAAATAGCTTTCTGACAGAATATTCTGGACAAAAGATGGATCCACCGGATGTGTTTAACCAAATGGTTTTAAATAACCTACTAAAACGGCTGTCCCTCCAGCCCCAGAGCTATGCTGGGGGGCTGCCCAACCTCAGCCTTCCTGCCTGACTGGGGAAGCCGCCCCGCTCTTCCGACCTGCTGAGAACACCGCTATGCCTGTCTGCCCTGCCAAGCATGCCCCCAAGCCTATCCCGACCTCCGCCGAGGGCGGCACTCCGCTCCAGAGTCTCGCCGAGGGTGGCGCTCTGCTCCAGAGTCCCGCCAAGGGCGCTGCTTCATTCCAGAGTCCCAACCAAGCAGCAAATACTTGCTGATTACGTTGCTCCACCCCCGGGTTTCTCCAAAGTGTTTGCCTGGCCCCTGGGTTTTGCTGACGATGTGGTCCAGACCTCCGCAGCGGATCTTCCGGGCACACTGCGTAGACTTCCGGTTTCCCGGCATGCACGTCCGGTTCCGCAGTGCGCACTTCTGGGTCGGTGGACATCTTGCCGTTTTTCCCGCACCTCCCGGTATTTAAGGACACCCAAGACTTGCACTGCCTCTTCTCTGGTTTGAAATCTGTACTTTTTTTGGATTTGGTTTTGTCGCAATGCCCCTCTTATTCTGTTTGCCAGTTTTTGGGGGTTTTTTTGGACTGGTTTTTGTCTTCCCTGCATCACCCTGTTTGCCTGAGTTTTGACCCTGACCCTTTTCACATTACTCCTGTGGCATCCAGCATTTGGTTCCTCACTCACCTAGTCACATTCGCAAGCTCTCTGACAGAATAATCTGTCCATGCACCGTATCCCATGAGATCACTGACATCCCAGCTCTCTTCAGATCATTGACCAAGTCCTCCCGTGTAGCTCTAGGCTGATCCTTCCACTTTCTAAGGATCATTGATACTCCAGTAGGTGAGATCTTGCATAGAGCCCCAGTCCGAGGGAGATTGACAGTCATCTTAAATTTCTTCCATTTTCTAATAAATGCGCCAGCAGTTGTTGCCTTTTTTTAACAAGCTGTTTGTCTATTGTCCTGACGCCCATCCCATTGCAGGCCTACAATTTTATCCCCAGTGTCCTTAGACAGCTCTTTGGTCTTGCCCATAGTGGAGAGGTTGGAGTCTGATTGATTGAGTGTGTAGACAGGTGTCTTTTATACAGGTAATGAGTTCAAACAGGTGCAGATAATAAAGGTAAGGAGTGGAGGATAGGAGGGCTTAATAAAGACAAACTAACACGTCTGTGAGACAGAATTACTGGTAGGTAATCTGTCAGGGTTTTCCACGTGTGCGTGTGTGTGCGTGCGTGCGTGTGCGTGTGTGTGTGTGTGTGTGTGTGTGTGTGTGTATATATATCTCTCCCTCACTCTTGTTAATAATACCTGAGCGAGCTGTACTCCGGCTTCCGCCTCCTGTTTCACTCAGACCCTGACATAATCAAATACTTATTTCATGCAATAAAATTTAAATGAATTATTTATAAATCAAACAATGCATTTTTCTGGATTTGTTTTAGATTCTGTCTCTCACAGCTGAAGTGTTCCTATGATGAAAACTACAGATATTTCCGTACTTTGTGGGAACTTGAAAATTCAGCAGCATATCACTGTTTGTGAACATGGGTAAAAAGAAAAAAAAGAAAGACCAAACAAAAAAAAAGATTATGAAAAAATACATAAATAAGCAAGTATATAAGCAAATTAACAAAAACAGTATTCTTACACTGGGTTAGGAAACCCCTGTAATACAAAGGAGAATAAGAAACGTCCAATGATTTTTAAATAGGGGTCCTTAATCTTGAAAAAGGTATTCATAAAAAAGTGTGACATGCAAAATATGTATTCATTAGGAATGACATCCATAATAATATTGTTCCAAAGGAGTTAAACACTAATTAATATCTAATAAATTATCATTAGCCCATAACCTTCTATTAACAGCATACAAAACAGAACTAACTAAGACATAAGCAGGCCTATACACAGAACTAAATTAAGTGTACATTTGCAAATAACTAAACACAATGCAATCACCATCTAAATTGTACCATTAATGTTCTCGCTCCACATTTGCTTTACTGTGTAAGACCAACTTGCCAGTCTTTTTTTCTGGGCCACTTTTTGTCACAAAATAGCTGGGAAGCAGTGGCATTATTTTGTTTTGTTTTGTTTATTTTTGTATATTTGTATTTAGATAACGGTGTTCATTCTTGTGTTCACACCAAATTACGGATGCAAATATACAATGTGGCAGAACGTTAATTTTATTTATTTATTATAAATATTAATTTATGTTAAATATTAAATAAACTCATGATCAAAACAAGCTCAACAGTGCATCCCATATTTATAAATACTACTGATTGATTACATAACCTACCATATCAATGTTCCTATTTTTCCTCCTAAGAAAAATGTATTACTATTCTGTTGTCATAAATTTCCTATATTATATTACAATTATCATAGCACAAAGTCAGGAAACTGTTTTAGAATGAGCCAGTATAAAACTGCAAAGGGCATTCTTTTCATTGACACTTCACTTTATGCACGTATATGGTGCTGGAAGATATATTTAAAAGGTTACGTGCCCCTTCTGATGGTGTAAGTGAGATGTTACCTTTGGATGATGAGTCTTTCTTTCTCTATGTCAGGAACATTCAGGAGATTGAGCTTCTTCATAGTTGCTGTTGCATATCAATTAGGCATACATGTTTTAGGAAACATGCTCTGATCCTTCATGCACTTATCAAAATAAAAATAATAAAGAATGTTTATTTTTTGCACAAATACATACACAACTTTAGATCAGAACGTTGGTTACTTCAAAAAATATTTCTGTATTTGGCAATTTATTTGTATTAGCATAATTATTTGAATAATAATTTTTTCATTAGGTTGGAGGATATTTTATTTATTTGCTCTACAAACTGATAGCTTGAAAGACCGAGTTATATAAGTTCAGCAGATTCTTTCCCCCACATATTTCTATTTGAGTTTAGTCTGCTGCAAAAATAGAAAACTTGATTTTGTGGTTTCAAAATGTATAAAAACTATGGCTAATCCATAGACAGAACAGCCAAACAAGGTTTGGGATTACACTAGGTGTCCTCTTTCATACACATGATCAATTAGCAAGGATTGCTCAGGGGACAGAGAAATGCTATCCTTACCAGTCAGAGAGCAGGGTCACGATCCATGTATCTTACTCATATGTGGATGGAAATAACACACTTCCCTATAACAAAGTTTCAGATTTCAACTGAGAGTAAGTACTCACATAGGGAGCTGCTGATGCAGTGGGATCTGACAGTAAGCATCACAAGATGCACTCTAATGTACTGCTTCAGATGGTAGGGTTGTAAGAGTTAAATGTGTACATTTCAGTGTAAAACAATGTACAATATTTAAATAGGCAGAGTATATTTGTAATGTAATGCCCTTATTAAATGCGTAAAAAGTCATGTTTTGCAAGAATATTCTGAACATATAGCAAGGTGTTATTGGGAAAAGAGGCTTCAACACTAAATCTGATACTAAAAGATCAGAGGTGGGAAGTATTTGAGACAAACACGGAGACAAAGAAAATATACTTCATTAACGCCCACTTGTGCACCACTATTCCGCATACACCACTGTTAATAATTTGCTCATGCAAACTAGAATGCTAAACATAGCTAATTGATGCATGAAAATCTCCTAGAGACAAAATTCAAATCTGTCTAATTCCAACCAAGTTCATAATGTTGGCTCTTTAACATGGCCAAACCATTTTCTCTAGTAAAGGAAATATTCAAAGTATTCTGCTAAATATAACAGAATTAAGGTAAGGTAAAGGTATTAGGTAAAATATTTTTAATGTGTTTTGGAGGTGTTCTCCATTTACATTTGAACCCATTTTAAGAGGACCAGAAAGTCCATTAATCACAGAGAGTGACAGGGTACTTGGTGCTTCTTCAAGCTTGCACAGAAATTAGAGTTTTGAATTTGCTGATGTTTACCAAAACTTCCAAACGAAGTGTTTAATTACGCAGCTCTACACCCACACAGTTAATCATGTGCAAACAATTGTTAGCTGTTCCATTCAGGTTTATTCAATACTATTTAATTTTTGCTTAGTTACATGCCAGTTGCAAATATCAGTAGTGGGCCGGCATGGCCAGCAAAGGCCTTCTCTGCTGGCCTAAATAATATCAGAAGCACTAACATATTTAATATATATTTTCCATGAGATTTTTTTCAATCAGATTTTGAGTTGGCCACACTGAGGCCATCTAACAGGCATGCATTAACATCTACATTAATCACTCCCTTTGATAAGAGTCATAGAGCGCACTATTCGGAGCTCACAAACTGCATCTGTATCAAACTACACAAGCTAATATATATGTATATGATATATATGTTAATATATATATATATGTTTTACCTTAATAGCGGTTTCTTTTTTATTCCGCAATAGCTAAACCATGAGAAGAATATGATTTAGTCGTATATAAATAGACAAGGCTAAATTTAAGACGGACTTTAAGCTGGACATTGTGAGGAACATTTAGCCAAAACAGTTAAATACAGAATGGCAGAAGAAAGACTTTTTCAGGATATATTTATATATCCTTAAATATATTTATACTTTAGCATTTTCGTTCCTGTAGAGTTTTCCCAAAACTACATGCCCTAATTTCAAATTCCCAGGATTTCCATGTTCAAAGAACTCAAAAGGAAGTAAAAAATGCACTGAAATCCCAGTCTCATTTTATGAGTTTAATATTGATGCTTCTGCTAGAAATGATGCATGTTGTGCAGCTGTGGCTGCAGTGTTCATTGGGCTTCTTGCTTTAGCAAGACATTTTATTTCCATGAGATATCTATTTGTGATGCAGTGCTCCCTTGTACTTCATTTCTGTAAATTATTGATGCTTTCTATAGCTGTGGCATTATAATGATGTGTTAAGAAGTAGATTGGTTTAGGTAGGACACCACTAAAGGCCTAGATGTGAAATGCAAAGCCCACCAATGGCAATTATGTATATTTGTGAGAAGGGGCTTATATCTAGACACTCTACCTTACAAAGATTTAGCCCAATCACACTCAACAATGATTCCCAAGTGCAAACTTTATTTGCAATCTTTTTGTGCAGTTGACAAGTTTTCAAACAGCAACATTGACCTTTTGTTTAATTGCACAACCATTCAACATGAGTGACAAGCGACAATGTACACTTATTAGTTGAGTGTACCTAGATGTGTACCTAGACACATCTAACTAGTGTACCTAGACCTAGATATAAATTATATAAAACTAGATATAAAAATATTCTCAACCACATGTTAATACCCCCCATTAAGTAATTGTTTTGTGTTGAAGTGCATAGTCTCCAACTCTGTTACATTTTTTAATATATATTCCTTTTTTTTAGCAAATCAAAACTTAGTTTTAAATAAAAAATCATTAATAACAAACATGCATACTAAATATGTAATGCTAATTGCTCAACCTATAGCTTTGCACCATCCTGTGCCCATGTGCCCTTAATACTCAAAATGCATTTCCAAACTCATTTCCAAACTAATGACATTTTAAACATTTTACCTAATGACATTTGCACATTGTTATCCATCATTTACATCAACTCACTCTATTTAAACAAAGAATTAGAATGAATACCTGACAAGGGGGAGAGGATTAAGTGCAGTCACACTCAACAATGTTTCCCAATAGCAAACTTTACGCACAATGGAGAAACACCATGAGTTCTCCCGCTAGACACAACAAATCGATTGCTCATCTCATTGTGCCAAACTAATTGATCACAGATTAACCCAAAACCATACAATACAAACATGTTTTTCAACAATTAAAAAAAAATTGCGATCATCTTCAATGTTACAGATTCATAACTCTTCCCCAAATACATCCCACTCAATTATATTTCAATCTGTCACACATGCACTTGGTCAAACTGTAGACCTGCCTCTCCTTTTTTCAGTCTTTGAAATGATAGGCTCTTAAACTGTGAAGATTGTTGCTTCATTTCAGGGTTGTACCCGTACACCCAAGTTTTGTCACTGTAATGATTCTCGACATGAAGGAGGGGTCATCCACTACACGCTGACTAAGTTCTTGGCAGACTTCAACGTGGTATTCCTTCTGCTCTTGGGTCAGCAGCCTGGGGATGAACTTGGCAGTACCATGGCAAATGTACAAATCACACGTGAGGATTGCCTCAACTGTTCCGCATAACACACCAGCAATGTTGTGGATTGTGGGACGATCATCATGCACAAGTTGCCAAATGTTTAACATTTCCGGGGTTGAGCTCGTTAAACGTCTTTTTAATGTCTCGCCGTCTTCCAGTGATGTTATACTACACTGTTTACATGCTGTCTTCTGCACATCTTGACTGCTGCTGTATTTTTGCACTACATTGTGTTTTTGTATTCACTCCCGGGTATAGTTTTTACAGTTCACAGTACCGTATAACCAAGTATACAGTAGGTTTACTGGTCGGCGCTATCTTGGTTTTGTGTCTTGTCTTGTGTTGTCTGTCTGTACTGTTTTTTGTCTGCACTGTTTGCACCAGGTTGCACTCGATGCACTTTATGTAGCTTGTGTTGTGTTGTAGCTTTATGTTATTGTTTAGTGTAGCACCAGGGTTCCGGAGGAACGTTGTCTCGTTTTTACTGTGTACCACTGTGTATAGTAGAAATGACAATAAAAGCCTCTTGACTTGACTTGACTTGATGTTCTTCCACTCATTGCAGCATTGCCATAAACTTTCTGAATCATGTCAAACATCTCTGTGGCAAATCTGCCCAGTTTCACACAGAATTTTACATTTGCTCTTTGTTTTAACTGGCTGTCCATGAAAAGAGCGCAGACATGGTAATGCACATAGTCAGAATTACACCTGATGTACACAGCACAGGACAATGTCTTTTGGCACACTGACTTATGAAGATCAGTGCTCCCTGTGACTGTTGGAGTGTTACAAATCTAGTCTCACTTAGAAATTTAGTCTTTTTTATATATATATATATAGATTTATATCTTTATATATACAGAGATCTGACAGACATACAGATGTAGATACATATTTATTGTCACTGCATAGTACAGGCACTCAACAACAAAATGCAGTGTAAAATCCAACAGAAGTGCACACAGTAGCATTGTGCAAACTAACACAGGTCTTGCTTCATCACTTCCATTTTCCTCCAAAACAGAACTTTTGAGTGGCGATTTATAGTGATAAAGCTCTGATTTCAAAGTGAACATTTCAGCAACAAAGGTTCACAACTTTGACTAGTGGGCGTGGCTAATTAGCGTATTTTGTATTTTGATTGGTGTTGCTTTCTACATGGACTAAGGAGATTTTAATTTTGATTGGTGTTGCTTTCTACTATATATGGTGATACACAACTGAAAACTGTTTTTGGATTTGGTAGATGAGATTCAGGTTTCAGTGATTGTGTTTTAAGTTTGTTTTAACTCATGAAATTGCAGTGTTTTGTGTTTATCAAAGTTGGTGTGTAAACAATTGGTGATGGATGTACACAATTTGGTGCTTCCAACTGTTCCACCAGTTCCTTTCTCATTGTCCTGGGGTTAACTAGACCCTTGCAGACCAAAGTTTATTATCCCTGAGAGTTAACTGATCATTCCTGAAGGATGTAATGATTGCAACCTCAACATTTTTGTATTTTTCATATTTTTGTTTCTACACACACTCATGGTACTTTGTGGTGTTTAGCTTCTTAGGTGAAACTAAACAGATACATTTTTTTTCTATTTTTAAGTCTTTAAGACTGAGTTGCTTTACTTTTCTTGTGATATTAAGAGGACAAAGTTAAATAGGCTAACCAATCTTAAATTTATTTTATTTATTTATTTATTTTTTTAGAAGCGTGAATGTTAAAGATACCTTGTACCACAGTGGTTTGTCAACATTCACAAACATTTCAAAAGCTCACCCTTGTGTTTAATGTTATGCAACATCCAAAAAAATGTGAAGAATTAGATTACCTGATAAAAACAGATTCTAATTTCAAAAGGGTGAACTATAAAGAACTATATCCCGTGGAGTGACATGTATTTTATATGTACAAAGACCGCCTTGTGTCTGAGTGATCCAGCTTGGGCCAAGCAACTGTCGCGCGCGCTATGTATGCTTTACGACATTCGCTAGTTCTCGCAAAACTTGCTTTCCGACAGTGACTTGAAAGTACCTGAGCGGTGAATAAGCTGTTTTCGAGTGTCGACATTCGTTTCGAAAACGCATTTTATAGTCGAACAGCAGGAGGTGGTTATATAGAAAATAGTCCGCACGCGTGTATATGAGGTGTATTAACGTACATATATTTTTTTAATCCGTACTATTCGGCCGTTAGTAAAGTTGAACCTCGAGGCCCAGCGGAGGACGGAGCAGCTCGAAAGGAGAAAAAAAGTTTTGTTATTGTCATGTGACGGGATGCGCATGTGGCGATAAAGTGTGGCGAATCTCTCGGACTATTTACATACAGTTCTTTGATTCCAGCGTACAAGTCCTAGTTTCAGAGCATGCCTCAACCAAAATATAGAAAGATCGCTGTTTTGGGATACCGGTCAGTTGGTAAGTGTTGATTTAGGATAAGTATTAGCCTACGTTTGCTAACTAGGAAATTAGCAAGCTAGCCGGTCATGGTGACTTAGCCAGGTTGTCCTTAGGCATGAAACGTATAAATGCAGTCATAGTGATGAAATCCTGCCCAGTTCATTGTTCTAACTACGGAAACGGAACACTCCTAAGTAATCGCAAATATGCACAGCAAAAAGTTCTGAAAGTTTCAACCTTTACTACTTTTGTGTACTTCCATAGTAGCTAGCTGGCTAACAGGACCTGCTTATCACCTTGCGCACACGCCAAGAGTTGTGCTCTGTAGAAATCCCTCCGTTTTTTTTCTCTCGGGGTATTAACGTGATCTTGAATGATGCTGAGCATCCTTGAGGTTTTTATGTTATATCATTTTAATAATAATGACTTGATTGATTTTATTTCATGTATTTTTATTTTTTTTTTGCAACAGGAAAGTCCTCTCTCACCATTCAGTTCGTGGAAGGGCAGTTTGTAGATGCATACGATCCTACAATCGAAAACAGTGAGTATCCCAGTGAGACTTCCTACTTTCTCAAGCTATGTAGGTGTTTGTATTCTTCCATCTGTTAGGAGATAAAGGAATCACACGCCATAAAGAGTAGCTCACTATTTTAACTTTTCGACTTGTGATCAGAAGGTCGTGAGTTCAAATCCCAGCGTTGCATGGTTGCATGCTAAAACACAAGAACAGGACAAGGTCATGTCTTTAAGGGGGAATATGGAGTAAAACACACTTATCAAGTTAAATTATTATCATCGATTCAAGATTACCTCGTTACACAGACTCAGCTCAGGAGTAGGGGGTGGACGGCATGACAAAACCACCACACATGATCCTCCAAGGATTTTTCTACCTTTGATGATATATTACTGTATAAAATACTGGTTTGTTCACAAAACTAACAAATCTTTAATTGTTTTTAGTTATTTATTTCACAATTTTGTAGATTCAGTACGAAGGCATCATATCATCTTCTGCCAGTCAATCTGTACCTACGTAGACTCACATTACAGCTACAATAGATGGATAACATGCTGTAAAAGCACAGTTTTTCTACTTTCCATTAGAATGTGGATATGTTTAGGCTTCTCCACTTGGCTGCAGGACTCCCATTATGTGTATGTAACTGTCTCGTAATAATTTTAAATGTAATAAACACATGAAGTCTACAATGTGCACAATATATACAGTGCAAAAGTTTGATTATGGCTGCAGTACTAGATTCAAGTGAAGTAAACTGATTAACATTAAATGATTATTAATTGGAACATCTTTTGGTTAGGGGTCCTAACTGCTTTAATACACACTGAAGTCTCTACTAAAACAAAATGGCTGGTTTTGGTTACAAAGTTAAATGTTTTTGGCTAAACATTATTATTTCTAATGACTAGTGTGAAAGCAGAGCTTAATTAATCAATCAGATTTCCCCCCAGCAAATTTCTTGCATTATTTCCCAATTACTAACCAGTTCTATTTAATCACATAACAGCTACAAATTAGGGAGGGTGATGGCTAACATTTGAGCCCTCTCATTTGTTCGTACTGCTGAGCCACTGTGGCATCAACATGATTTGAGCTCGCACGCTTTCTGTTGCACTACTCGGAAACCCCAATAAGTTCTTATCTAGTGACATGCCAGAGCAAGAACACTGCTGCCACTGCAGAGGAAAAATAGGAGCAAATTCTTAGAGCAAGCAGTTTAACTTTTCAAATACATTTTCCTCTCCTGGCATGTTTCTAAGTCACGATATGCCGAGCTCCATTTCAGTTTAGTACAATGTGTTTGAAACCTTTTTGCTTTTTGCAGTAGAATTTCATATGCAGCACAGAAATGTTTTTTTCTGGTATTTATTTTTTTTATATTGTTTTGTTAACAAGTTTTTTCCCCTGTCCCTTTGTTATAGCATTTAATAAAATGGTGTCTGTGAATGGACAAGACTTTAATCTTCAGCTGGTTGATACTGCTGGACAGGTAAGAAAAAAAAAATCATTGGTAGCATTCAAAGAGCAGTTTTTTTTTAATATTAATTAAGTCTATCAATGTTAATTTTGTCTATACATCAATTTGTACAGAACAATTTTGTTAAAATTATTCTTGCAGGTCAACTGGTGCGGTGTGTGTGTGTTGTATACATACATATATATTTATGTATGTATTAGATTGTCCTGTATGTAAATTTGGATTGATTCTCTTAAAGAGCAAAACGCATCATCAGCGTCTTGTCGTGGAAACATTTTCTCCATAACATCCTAGTAACAACTCTTCCACAGCACTGTACTGGGTCGTGACCCTATTTTCTAAAGCTTTTGTAATTGCAAAGAGCTAGCTGGGATTATGATGATGTAGATCAAGTTTCAAATATTGAACATCCCTTTCTACATACATGATATGGGCATGATAGTGTAGCAGCTATAAAGCTGCCTGATTTGTATCTGATGTTTATCATTTGTGTATTTTTCATCTTTTTCAGGACGAGTACTCCATTTTCCCACAGTCTCACTCAATGGACATTCACGGTTATGTTCTGGTGTACTCCGTCACCTCAATGAAGAGGTTGGGCTTTGTGTGTTGTTTTCTTGCTTAATAAATTTTGAACGTTCTACTTCTCAGCATAGCTCATAATTCCTCTCTGTTTTCTTTTCTGTGTCCTGAAACATTTATTTTCAATGTCAGTTTCGAAGTGGTTCAAGTTCTACATGACAAACTGCTTGACATGGTTGGAAAAATACAGTAAGTGCACGTTTGTGTTTGTGCACATGCGTGGGATTAAATGCGTGTGAAAGGGAATATAATTGTGCGGGTTAAAAAAAATCTTTGTTTTTCCAGGGTGCCTACTGTTCTGGTTGGAAATAAAAAAGACCTTCACATGGAAAGGTAAGTAGAGCAGAGCAGAGTAGAAGACGCTGAAGTAAGGAACTTGAGGAATGGTTCTGATTTCTCTCTCTCTCTCTCTCTCTCTCTCTCGCTCTCGCTCTCGCTCTCTCTCAGAGTTATTAAACCAGAAGAAGGCAAGAAGTTAGCCGACTCTTGGGGAGCTGCTTTTATGGAATCATCTGCTAAAGAAAACCAGGTAATGGTATAATTATTGAAAGCACATTTAATTATTCAGACTACTTGACACACTGAATGTCACACACATGTACAATTACACTTCTTTTTTTCTTCTTCTTCTTTTTTTGTGCCTACAGACGGCTGTTGACGTTTTTAAGCGGATCATTTTGGAGATGGAGAAAGCAGACGGAAACGCCCCGTCCGAGGAGAAGAAATGTTGCGTGATGTAGCTGCTGCTATCTTTCAGCAAACACACAGCAAGCTGCCTGGCCAAAGTTACAAGTGACATCATCATCAGTCAGCGCGGACACGGCGTGGCGGTGGTGGTGGGACTGCCGTTCTTAAACTCTCCACTCCTCACAGCAGACGGGAAGCTTTATGTACCCATTTATATGAAATTCCGAAAAGCACGAAGAATGGTAAGCTGTCCCAGGAAAAAAAACAATTCAAATATATATATCCCCAAAAGGAAGACAAATATCTGTAGACTCAATTACACTACTGTTTATTTTTTCAGTCAACGATACTTAAACATTTAAAGTGGAAAAGCCTCTAGTGTTTTAATTGCATTTCTTAAATTCTAACTTTTGTTACAATGTTATGGCCCTATAACACACATTTCATAACCCCTGTGGCATAGGGATTTGAATGAACTATGACCTGGTCAGCTCCTGCTGAATAAAATGCCTTCAACATAGCAGGAATGAGTGAACCATGACTTCTAAATCTTTTTCATCCATCCATGATTAATTGTGCCGAGCCATGTGCCCGATGTGTTTTTTGGCATGAGTGGGCAGGTATTATATAGTTGCCACAATATATATTGAGGCCTGAAGCAAGTGCACATTTTGTCTCCCTCTCTCTTCCTGTTTTTTATTTCCTTATTTTTATTAATTTTTTTTTTTTGTAGGTTAAATTAGAATTTTTATTCACCCTTGTATTTTTATTATTTGTCTCTAGATCTAATTAGAGGGTTTTTTTGTTTGTTTTTTTTTTTTTTTTATTGTGTTTGCCGATTTGTCTTGTAAAGCTCTGGTTCATGCTGCAGCAACTGTGTGTAGGATTTGTAAGAAATGTAGTTCTGTGTGGTGCACAAAAGTTCATAGAAAGGCAAAACTTGCCTTGACAATATATACCAAAGCCAGCGGTCATCATGAAAACGGCTTTTAAATTAACACTTTGACTTTTACGCCCCGAGAATAATGTAGTTTTTTTTTTTTTTTTGCTTTTGAGATAAAATGATGAATCAGGTTTTATGGGATGCTGTAGGAGATATTAGAAGTTGAATTTAGTTGTATAATTAAGTTTCAAATCAAGCAAAGTCTAAACATAAAAATAGTTTTACACCTGAACTGATCCTGCTGAAGTTTTAAAATTTAACATAGAATCCGATGTCAGACATTAAAATGAATATTTAGTGATAGAGATCTAACAGAACATGTAGTTCTTTATTAAGGAACACTGAATTTGTTTTGGACAAATTTAGTTCAACACAGCAGGAAAATAAGTTAGACAAGAAGTTTGCAGTAAATATTGTGGTTGTGTAGTAGGAAAAAGATATTTTCAGTCTGGTCTGCTGGTCTTTGAACTATTCTGTCTTTATAGGTGACAAGTTCTGGGTCGTCTGACTGCTTGTTTATGACTCATTTATCTAGATCATCTGTCATCATCTCATTTTCTGACTTTCTCCAAAAAAAAAAAAAAAAAAGGGAACAAGTCACAGAGAATTGAAGAGACTTATCACTAAACACCAAGATATCCGAACTCTTTCTGATGAGTGACATCCGTTTTCAGACGAAATGCTGTCCAAAAATGTAATATCGGCAACTCAAGGTACAGGTGCTTTGTAATTAAGAACTGTATTAACAATCTCATATTGAAATACCAGTGTTATAAACAGAAGCGAAGTTTGGTATCATATTTCCCATAGACATTTCCTGGCATTTTTGTTTTCTTAAATTGTAAAATATCTGTATGGCTATGATTATTTTTATATGCTGTCTCAGGTATGTGGTCTGAGAAAGTCTTCAGCACATTTGTAGTTCTACAAAGCACAGTGTTCACTGGACTGATGGAATTGGATTGGTTTCAATGTTGATGATTTAAGCTTGATCAGTTTGATTTAACTTGAAATTTTCAGTGTTGTGGAAATTCTTACATCGTGAATACTAAAATATTTTGTCTTTGATGAGCCTTTTGCTTTACATTTGACTTTTTATTTTATTTGTGTACCTTTTTGGGTTGCTGAACGGGAGTTTTGTTTCAGATTGGGGGGGTTACGAAAGAGGTGTAATGCTGTGTTAAGTGCCTTTACCACTACAACACCTTTGGTCTGTGCTCATCACTAGGCATGAACTTTCATCAGTCGCATGGTCTTAGGCACGCATGTCTTCATGGGGATTAAAAAAGAAACGTGCATTGACGAGGTTAATTTAAAATCGGTCATCTTTTAGTGATTTCTGGAATTTGTGTGATTACAAAGCATGGTGGCATACAAACAAGCAGGTAGTTGCCTTCAGATTACTGTTAGAGGGAAGAAAGTCACCAGCATCCATTAGATTACAAAAATATCCAGACACATTAAAAGTTCTTCAAGTTTGTGGTGCTCTTTCGGGTTGTTTTTTTTTTTTTCTTCTTCTTTTTCTGTCACCTAAAGTTTGTATTTATGGGGAATCCTCTTATGATATGCCCTAAACCTCTGAGTTCTCTGCTGTGGGGGAGGTCCTACTTAATTCAGAAAATCTTGCTGTAAACAATTTTGTATATACCAATAAAATCTTTACTCCTTTAAATGTTGTCTGTCTGGTGTACTTAGACTCAGTGTTGATTCATGAATCGCACACAATCCAAAATTGTTTGACAAAATAAATCGACCAAGAAGCACTTCCTTAACAACAAGGGTTTGTTTGTTTTATTTCACACAAGCAGCAGATACAGATAAGAGGTGTGGCCCACACATTGAAGGCAGAAGTAGTATGTTAGAAGTGATCATATTATGATCTATTGTTTTATTTCAGTTGCACATTTTTTTGCTTTTTCATTAAACCATTGGCCTAAAAATGCAAGTATATACCGTGCCTGTCAAAGGTCTGGAAGCATCTAGTCCTATTTTTTTTTTTTATTCATAAGCCGGTTCCTTTGTCTGAAAATTTGTTATGGAGATTTTAACAATTCTTTCTAAGCATTAATGAACAGCTTTACACACTCTTTGCATTTGGACAGGTAGTTTATCCAAGCATTCAGCTGAAATACTTCGCCATGCCTCTTGTAACACCTACCAAAGATGTTCTTTGCTAGTATTATTTTCTCTCCTGTTATGTGTTTAAGAAGTTCTTCTGCTAGTACCCACATTATCAAACTTCCTTCCAGTCTTTCACTGTCCAGTTAGTTGGTGTTTTTGCTAGTTTGTTGTACTATATAAATAAATAAACGGAAACTTTTTACAGGCACCTAAAAAAAATGACTGTAATGTATAGACAAGATAAGATATCTATGTACCTATCTATCTCTCTCTCTCTCTATATATATATATATATATATTTATCTCAGTGGCTGGTGGTCAGGGGCAGAAAATCCTTCTCTGCTGGCCTAAAAACCATCAGAAGCACTGACCTACATTTACAACATAAATTCTAATATTTGTTCCATTAAATTGTATTCATTTATTCCCCACACTTTATTTCAAACTGTTTCTCTTTGCTGCACTGCTTCCAGTAAGTGTATGTGGATGTTTTTTTGTCAAATCAGATTTCAGCCTCTATGTGCTGCCATGTCAATCTAATCTGCCCAGGGCCCTCAAAGTCTATACTGCTGGCCTTTTTACTATAGAGGATTTTATGTATGGGTCTGTTTCTTTAACCAATCAGATTTAAAATTCGCCTCACAGATCTAGCTAGCTGGCCCAGAATAGCGTCAGCATTTTTCCGTCCTGTGATTGGTTGGTCAGAGGGATATATATAATTATATAGATTCATCACACACAGACTGATATATTTTAAGTGTTTATTTCTTTTCATTTTGATGATTATGGGTAACAGCTAATGAAAACCTGAAATTCAGTATCTCATAAAATTTAAATATTGTGAAAAAGTTCAATATTGGAGACTCGTGGTGTCACACTCTAATCAGCTCATTAAATCCAAACACCTGCAAAGGTTTTCTGAGCCTTTAAATTGTGTTTCAGTCTGGTTCAGGTTACACAATCATGGGGGAAGACTGCTGACTTGACAGTTGTCTAGAAGATGATCATTGACACCCTGCACAGGGAGGGTAAGACACAAGGTAATTGGTAAATAAGCTGTCTGTTTACAGAGTGCTGTATCCAAGCACATTAATGAAAAGTTGAATGGAAATAAATAATGTGGTAGAAAAAGGTGAAATGGAAACCCATTCAAGAATTTGGGAGAGATTCAAAGAGTAAAATGCAGCTGGAGTCAGTGTTTCAAGAGCCACCACACACAGACTACATCTGATGCATTACTTGTGTCAAGCCACTCCTGAACCAGAGATAATGTCAGAGGTGTCCTACCTGGGCAAAGGACAAAAAGGAATGGACTGTCGCTCAGTGGGCCAAAGTTGTATTTTCGAATGGAAAAAAAAATTGGATTTTGTTTAGAAATCAAGGTCCCAGAGTCTGGAAGAAGAAGATTCCAAGAATCCAGAATCCAAGTTGCTTGAGGTCTAGTGTAAAGTTTGCACAGTCAGTGGTGGTTTGGGGAGTCATGTCATCTGCTGGTGTTGGTCCACTGTGTTTTATCAGGTCCAAGGTCAGCACAGCCATTTACCAGGAAGTTTAAGAGCACTTCATGCTTCCCTCTGTTGACCAGCTTTATGGAGATGCTGATTTTAATTTCTAACAGCACTTGGCACCTGCCCACACGGCCAAAAGTACTAATACCTGGTTTAAGGACCATGGTATCCATGTGCTTAATTGGCTTAACTCGCCTGACCTAAACTCCATGGAGAATCTATGGGGAATTATAAAGAGGAAGATTTGAGACACCAGACCCAACAACGTAGAAGAGCTGAAGGCCGCTATCAGAGCAACCTGGGCTTCCATAACATGCCAGCAGCGTCACAGACCGATTGCCTCACATGTCACTGCAGCAGTTCATGGAAAGGGAGCCCCGACTGAGTATTCTATATAAGTTCTGTACATGTTCATACTTTTCAGTAATCCAACATTTCTGTGTAAAAAATCTTTTTTTTTTTTTTTTTTTATTGGTCTTAAGTAATATTCACATTTTCTGAGATATAAAATTTTGGGTTTTCATTAGTTGTAAGCCATAATCATCAAAATTATTATAAAAAAATTATTTATATATATGTATATGTGTGCGTGTGTGTGTGAATATGAATAAAAGAGAGAGGTGCGCATCTGGCTTTTATTGTGACCAGATTTCGATGGTAACGCTTTCGATGGCTGTTAGGGGAAGTCTGCCGTGCTCTGACAGACATTTTTTTTTCAGGGTTGCCATATTGCGGAAATATGCACACTCAGGTTGGAAATCAGAAATGGGATTTCACAATTGTAGGGGTAAAACCGGTATCTTCAAAATGTACATGTAAAGTAAAATATGATGGGCCATCAGAAATCACTTATTGTAATCAGTTTGTTTTTCATAGCACTTGTCATTGAAGAAACTAATCATCTATACTGTATTATTTCTCCAATGACCACGCTTTGTATTTTTGGTTCTGTTTATGTGCAGTCTTATGGACAAGATTATACATAGTTTTTATATATATATATATATATATATATATATATATATATATATATATATATATATATATATATATAAAAAAGTTGCATTCAGTTTTTATATTTAGTTATAATCAAAAAAAGTTATGGAAAAAGGAGGAAAAGAGGCCACCATTTATGGAATTAATGGCACCATCATGTATGGACCAAAAAAGAAACCAGTACTGGTAACAAATAGTCCAAATTATTATGTTTAACCACATGCCTCAAATATCAGTTAATAACATCTAATTCACTCAAGCAATTTGCAGCATTAAAACGTGTGTTTCATTTAGCCAGCTGGTTTATACAGCTTATGGGACTGTCAACTCCCACCTATGTACCCATGGGTGTCAAGCCTTGTTCAATAAAACTTTAGCATTCTTGTCCCGGCCCAAACCAGGACTAAAACAAACAAAAACAAAATCCACTTTATCATATACAGTATTGTTCAAAATAATAGCAGTACAATGTGACTAACCAGAATAATCCAGGTTTTAGTATATTTTTTATTGCTACGTGGCAAACAAGTTACCAGTTGGCGCAGTAGATTCTCAGAAAACAAACAAGACCCAGCATTCATGATATGCACGCTCGTAAGGCTGTGCAATTGGGCAATGAGTTAAAAGGGGTGTGTTAAAAAAAAAATAGCAGTGTGGCATTCAATCACTGAGGTCATCAATTTTGTGAAAAAACAGGTGTGAATCAGGTGGCCCCTATTTAAGGATGAAGCCAGCACTTGTTGAACATGCATTTGAAAGCCTGAGGAAAATGGGTCATTCAAGACATTGTTCAGAAGAACAGCGTACTTCGATTAAAAAGTTAATTGGAGAGGGGAAAACCTATAAAGAGGTGCAAAAAATTATAGGCTGTTCAGCCAAAATGATCTCCGAAGCCTTAAAATGGAGAGCAAACCAGAGAGACGTGGAAGAAAACGGAAGACAACCATCAAAATGGAACGAAGAATAACCAGAATGGCAAAGGCTCAGCCAATGATCAGCTCCAGGATGAACAAAGACAGTCTGGAGTTGCCTGTAAGTACTGTGACAGTTAAAAGACGTCTGTGTGAAGCTAATCTATTTTCAAGAATCCCCCGCAAAGTCCCTCTGTTAAAAAAAAGGCATGTGCAGAAGAGGTTACAATTTGTACACTTCAAGGCTCTTCTCTTCTCTGTTCTGGCACCGAGGTGGTGGAATGAACTTCCCCTAGATGTCCGTACAGCAGAGTCCCTGATTAGCTTTAAGCGACGACTGAAGACCTACCTCTTCCTGAAATACCTAAATTAGCACTTTCCAAGTCTGTAGAATTCGAGTTATATTTATATTAAGTTTGTAATCTTGCGTACCAGTGTAGATTTAGTCATTACTAGAGATTTGAAGCACTTTTGTACGTCGCTCTGGATAAGGGCGTCTGCTAAATGCCGCAAATGTAAATGTAAATGTAAATTTGCCAAAGAACACATCAACTGGCCTAAAGAGAAATGGAGGAACATTTTGTGGACTGATGAGAGTAAAATTGTTCTTTTTGGGTCCAAGGGCCACAGACAAACTCTGAATTCAAGCCACAGTACACAGAGAAGACAGTGAAGCATGGTGGTGCAAGCATCATGATATGGGCATGTTTCTCCTACTATGGTGTTAAAATACTTGAAGAGGTCATGTTGCCTTATGCTGAAGAGGACCCTTGAAATGGTTGTTTCAACAAGACAATGACCTCAAACACACTAGTAAACGAGCAAAGTCTTGGTTCCAAACCAACAAAATTAATGTTTTGGAGCAGACAGCCCAATCCCGGGACCTTAATCCAATCGAGAACTTGTGGGGTGATATCAAAAATGCTGTTTCTGAAGCAAAACCAAAAAATGTAAATGAATTGTGGAATGTTGTTAAAGAATCATAGAGTGGAATAACAGCTGAGAGGTGCCACAAGTTGGTTGGCTCCATGCCACACAGATGTGAAGCAGTTTTAAAAAACTGTGGTCATACAACTAAATATTAGTTTAGTGATTTACAGGATTGCTAAATCCTAGAAACAAAAATGTTTGTACAATCAACGGCATACACTGCTATTTTTTTTAACACACCCCTTTCAACTAATTGCCCAATTGCATAGCCTTAGGAGCGTGCATATCATGAATGCTGGGTCTTGTTTGTTTTCTGAGAATCTACTGCGCCAACTGGTAACTTGTTTGCCACGTAGCAACAAAAAATATACTAAAAACCTGGATTATTCTGGTCAGTCACATTGTACTGCTATTATTTTGAACAATACTGTATCAGCAAGCGCTATTATCAATAGGTCAATGTATCTAGACCGCTCCACTAGATAGCAGTGTTGTGCTCTTTAAGGAGACACTGCTATCTAGACCTCTCCACTAGATGGCAGTATTGTGCCCTTTAAGACGACACTGATATCTAGACCTCTCCACTAGATAGCAGTGTTGTGCCCTTTAATGTGACACATTTTGGACACCTGACACTGCACTCTTGGTCTTTGTTTTCTTTGGTCTTTGTGTAGTCTAAAACTAAACCAAAAGTAGGTATAAGGTTGTATTTAATGTTTTCCCTTCTTTTTTTCAGCTGAATAAAATGCACAGAAATGGCGATGGGAACCTGGGCTTCTGTGTTCCTGGTTCATTATACATCATACAACTATCAATTGTAAGCAAATACTTACTGAACCTTAAGTTACTGTCAATGTCTATACACTACTCAGTGGCAGGTCATCCATTTCACACTTGCGACTTCATTAGTGTCCTACCTGAATCAATCCTCCTCTTAATACGGCTATAAAAAGCATATATATTATATTTTATATATACAGTGGTACCTTGACCTATGAGTGCATTGATGTACAAGTTTTCCGAGGTACGAGCGGTCACTTGGTCGATTTTTTGCTTTGTTACGCGAGCAAAAAATTGAGGTACGAGCTCGAGATGCCGCTGCTAGATGGCGTAGCGAAGCCAGAAAGCGAAGACTGTGACAAAAACTAAGATAAGCAAAGAAGAAAAAGTTAAAAATTAAAAGTTTAGGGATACATAGTGTACAGTAGTGATAGTAGTGAAAAAACGAGTTTTCCCTCCACCGCTTATCGCCTGTACCCCCCTACCCCTGCCAGCCTTTTCGTTAGCTCGTCGTCTCATTTCCAAGCTAAATACACTGTATAAAACCTTATTATATCTTTATATACTCTTTTTATTATGTTTTTATAAAAGATTTGTTATTTAGAAATGTATTTTCCTAATTTAATAACATGAAACATAAAAATGGGGTGGCATTTTGAGGGTTCGAACGGATTAATGTCATTTTAAGTATTTTCAATGGGGAAAATTGATTTGATGTGCGAGCGAATTGAGATACGAGCTCGACCACGGAACGAATTAAACTCGTAGGTCAAGGTACCACTGTACTATATATTATACATGAATGCCATTACTAAAGCAAGAAACCAAGTGAACACAATTCTAGCAGAAGCATCAGTATTAACCTCATTTATTGACCTACAGTAAAGAAAATGCTAAAGTAAAAATGGTTTATGAAAAACTTTTAAATGGTTTTGGCTAATCTTCCATCACAATGTCTAACTTTTCTTAAAAGGTCCATCTTGTAAATGTCCTTGTAAATATATTTGCGACCAATTCAATTTCTCCCCCACTGTCAGTCATCGTGGAATGAAAAAACAGAAAGTATATCCACAAGAAAATATGTCACAAGAGGAGAAATTAAAAAAAAGACATGCTTAAAAACAATGAATGCATGTTCTCTATAGTGGTAGTGACTTTTACTGGGGATTGCCTTTGTCTAACAGTTCTTGTTTACAGCACAGGTTCCCGACTCCGATACTCGTGTACTCCCAGTCTTGCACATGCATTGTGCAAGGTTTAACATAGACATTTGAACTCAGGTGGATTAGTTGAATCAGTAGTGTTGAGTATTTAGGATAAATGTGCAGTACATGAAGGTTCGTATGACCAAGGTTGGGAAAGTGTGCCAACTGTTGTCAACTTTGAAACCAAGTAGATTTAACTTTTTGGACCACTTTGCAAAGTTTCTTCTCCAGTGTAATGCTGATTTAAAAGTTTAATGTCATCAGTGTTTAATGCCTGACTGTATTGTGTTGGTAACGGTTTCTGACACTACTGTTTGTCACACCCTAACACTTCACCCTACCCAAAAGTAAAAGCAAGTAACTCTTAATTCCTACTTACCATTAAAGGCCATTAAATGTAAATGCATATCAAATCAAATCAAATCAAATCAAATCAAATTTTATTTGTCACAAACACATACATACAGGGTACGACATGCAGTGAAATGCTTTTGACGACGGTCCGGCATGAGGGAATAAAATAGGGTAAAAAAGGAGAATAGAAAATATAAAAAATATAAATATAATAACAAAATTTAAAGAAAAATATAATAAGAAAGAAGGCAGATAAATAAGATGTAGAGATATATAAATATATATGTATATATACGTACATATACATATACACATATATACACATACATATACATATATATACACATACACTGAAAATGTACACAGAAAATGTTTATGTTTATGGCAGTGTGCAGTTAGCCAGTAAACAACAGTAAACAAGTTATGATTGACCATGAGTGTCCGTGTGCAGTGAGGTGTGGTGTAAAGTGTCCTTGTGCGGATGGTGTGGTATAAGAAAAGAGAATATAAAAAATATGAAATAAATATGAAAAGAAAATGAAAAGAAAATATGAAAAGAGATGGAATGTAAAGTGCACTGTGCTGTGCAAGTCCAGTGTATAATGTGCCGTAGCACGAAAAGTGTGGTTGTGCAGGGGAAAAATGGTGATGATGGAGAGTGGGCCAGTTTTAGATCCTGGGTGTTTCCTGGTTTAAACTCCGAATGGCCTGCGGAAGAAGCTCCTCCTCATTCTCTCTGTGTTCGCCTTCAGGGAGCGGAAGCGTTTCCCAACGCAACAGAGAAAAGAGTCCATTGTTGGGATGGCTGAGGTCCTTCACAATTTTCCTGGCTCTGGTCCTGCACCGTGTGCTGTAGATGTCCTGCAGGTCAGGGAGCTCGGTGTGGATGGTACGTTCGGCTGAACGCACCACCCTCTGGAGGCTCGTCTGTCCTGCATGGTGCTGTTCCCGAACCAGGAAGTGATGCTACCCGTCAGAACGCTCTCGATGGTGCAGGTGTAAAAAGTCTTAAGCACCTGAGAGGGTAGTTTAAAGTCCCTTAAGCGTCTCAGATGGTACAGACGCTGCCGGGCCTTCTTCACCAGGGTGTTGATGTGACAGGACCAAGACAGGTCCTGTGTGATGTGAACACCCAGGTACCGGAAACTGTCCACTCTTTCCACTGGAGTCCGCAGATGTTTAGCGGTTGGTATGACCGCTCCTGCTTCGTGCTGAAGTCCACGATCAACTCCTTAGTCTTGCTGACGTTCAGGAGAAGGTTGTTCTCCTGGCACCATCTCTCCAGGTTTTTAACCTCCTGTAGGTAGGCCGTCTCGTCGTTGTTGGAGATCAGGCCCACCACAACGGTGTCGTCAGCAAACTTGATGATGGTTGTGGAGTTGGAAGTGGCCACACAGTCATGTGTGTACAGTGAGTACAGCAGGGGGCTCAGAACACAACCCTGGGGAGCTCCAGTGCTGAGGGTGAGGGTGGATGAGGTGTGTTTTCCCACCCGTACAGCTTGTGGTCTGTCCGTCAGAAAGTTCGAGATCCATTGACACAGCGGCAGGCTGAGTCCCAGGACCTCCAACTTAGAGGTGAGTGTGGAGGGAATTATGGTGTTGAATGCTGAACTGTAGTCCACGAACAACATCTTTGTGTAATTCCCATTTCTTTGGTCCAGGTGGCTGTTTGTAGTGTGGAGAAGATGTGCAATTGCGTCCTCAGTCGAACGGTTCTGACGGTACGCAAACTGTAATGGGTCCAGTGTGTCTGGTAGTGATGCAGTGATGAAGTCTCTGACCAGTCTCTCAAAGCACTTCATCACTACTGAGGTCAGAGCTACAGGGCGGTAGTCATTGAGGCAGGCAGGCTGGGGTTTCTTTGGGACAGGGACAATAGTGGACTGTTTGAAGCATGAGGGGACAACAGCCTGTTCCAGAGAGAGGTTGAATATCTCAGTGAACACCGGTGCTAGCTGGTCAGCGCAGGCTTTCAGAACCCGACCTGTGATTCCATCTGGTCCTGCTGCCTTCCTGGTATTCACTCTCTTGAATGCCCTCCTCACGTCATGCTCCGAGATGGTGAATGTGTTTGCCTCTCCGGCTCTCTCGGCGTGCACGCTGGTTGTGCCGCTAGCGCCGCTAGCATGGTTAGCTGCAGCCTCAAACGAGCGTAGAAGGTGTTTAGCTCATCTGCCAGAGAAGCGTCCGCATTCACCATTCTGGAAGATGGTGTTTTATAGTCCGTTATTGTCCTTAGTCCCTGCCACAGGCTTCTAGAGCCACCTTGTTGGAACTGTGACTCTAGTTTACTCCCGTAGCGCCGCTTTGCATCCTTCACCGCTCTGCGAACACTGTAAGATGCAGCCTTGTATTCATCCATGTCCCCGGTGGCGAGCCCCGTGTTGTAGGCAGCGGAGCGGGATCGGGATCATACAGGTTTAGTTTGTGTTGCTCTCAACAAAGATGCCTTCATCCTATAAGAAATGTTATTTACAAAATACATTTGAATCTATTTTTTCGATTTAATTATATTCTATTCAATATTCTATTATATTTATTGAATTCCATTATAGAAATTGAATATTTCTAATGTCTTTATTTCCTTTCTGTTGAAACTCTTACACTATTTTAACATATACTAATTGAATATCTTCCTTTTACTTGTACCATAAAAAGTAATTTGTATTATGCCAACGGTCAGGATTAATAGTTTAATATGCAAATGACTAAAAAAGTTGTCAACGCTGGGACCACTTACACAAAAATAAACGATTTTTCCTCATGAATCAAAAGAAAAATTCACAATGCAGGTAATGCAAAGGAATAAAATGTGTTAAGTGATTCTTAATGTCTTAAATAAGGAAAAACACACCAAAATGTGCTGCTGCAAAATAATGTTATTATATAAGCATTGTTTTTATATTACTGCATGTTCTGGAGTGAGTTAATTCCTTATACCGCAGAAACTTAAAAATTTTACTTACATTTACTTACTTAAGCCGAAGTAAGGAACTTGAGGAATGGTTCTGATTTCTCTCTCTCTCTCTCTCTCTCTCTCTCTCTGCCCCCCCCCAACAAACCCACAAAAAATAAAAAATAAAAGCCCAGTCGAGTCTAAACTTTTAAATCCTAAACACAGCTCACACCCGAGTCTCCTTCTATAAAGTTGAAATTATTTAACAAAACACATCAGTGTCCACATTCATGATTTCATGTTTGAATTTGTTAAACAACATATTAGTCTTTTACACATAGATTATGCATAGTCTGTTTATGTCCCTTTGTATGAGTGGTTACTATTGAAAAAATACACGAGAACGTGTGATAATTTTATTATATACCATAATGCTGTTACTGATACTTGATTCTGATTGGTTGTCAGATGTTTTTAGATTACAATGACAGCCAATTTCGATCATTTTGATTAATTATGTATTACTTGAGATACTACAATGTATAAATAAACATTAAACAAAATAAATTTAAGAATTCAGTGTTACCCACGCGATTATTAGTTACTTATCATACTTTATATTAAAAACGGAACTATTTGTGCTGCTTCTGACCAATCAGATTCGAGCATTCAACCGCGCTGTGGAACTTGTTATAAAAATCTAGTACTAACGAAACTGAAATCCCTCAGTAAGGATTTGAATAGGAAACATCTGGCAACCCGGTCTTTCTCACTGCGGAACTCAAACACGGGTGGATACCTGTAGTAGAAAACAGGACGGTGCTAATTAGTGCTAGTTAGATATTAATTATACACACTTTACGGGTTAATAAGCAATTTTACCAAAGGTATTCAACTGGAAAAAGTGCGCGAAGACTGGAAAACTGCATTGTTTAGGTGCAGCTTTAATTAGCTTTGCCCACCTGCAAGTTAGCCAGCTAGCATAAAGTGAAATTCAAATGTCGGGCTTTAGATAGGCTTTCCCCCAGCAGTCATGACGGAAAGAAGAGAGCAGGTACAGCTAAGGAACAACCCTCGCAGGTAATAATGATACATGTGTAATCTTCTAATAAAGGTACAATCTAACATGCCGACAAAGTCAGTAAAGCATACAAGCGTTAGCTTGGTAGCAAGCTAAGTGCTATCCTTCATTTAAAGCGATACAAATTACAGCTAACATGCTGCTCTGGTCATGATAATACACTCCATGAATATATGGCGAATTAATATGGGGATTATTATTATTTTTATTTCCAGATGATATATTTTAAATGAACAAAATATAAAGAAGGAACTTTGGCTTGCTAGCTAACAAATCGGTACCTTGATGTGCTAGTTAGCTAGCGGAGAGTTTTCTGAATTAAATATAAGACGTAAATATAATTAGAAAATGAAATACGAACGTATATTAATAACGTACTCAGTGTGACAGCACTGCATGAATTGTGTGAGCGGCTCTGACAGTAGTCCCGGCTGCAGTCCTAATCACAGGTTTGATATTCATTCGCTCGTATCGTTTCCATAGTAGCAGCAACTTTTAGTTCTTTTTTTAGTTCTTTTTTTTTTCTTTTTCTTTTTTTGGATTAGCGTTTTAATAATGGACATTGTCCCAAAGCAGCTTATAAAGCAGCTGATAAATGGGTTCTAAAATATGAATTTATATGCTGGTGCTTATAAGTTGAACCCTTCTATCTTCAGGTGGACCTCTCCACATAATCAAAGCTTAAGTGTATTCGAATGGTGTGTTATGTAATAAAGGGAAAAGGATGATTTTACATTTAGGGTATTAAGCAGAGGCCTTTATCCAGAGCGACGTACAAACGTCCTTTGAAGACTCTATTAATGAATACATCAATACCGGTTCACTAGGATGTAGATTTAGGATACTATCAGCCTAAAACTCTGTTAGAAGTAATTATAGCACAATTTGTATATAAATATATATTTTTCTTGTTATTCATAAAAACTGAAGAATAAAAGAAGAATAAGCACTTGTTTAAGTGTTTCAGAATGAGAGGTCTTCACCCCCGCTTTGAAGCAGCCAGTGACTCAGCTGGTCGGACATCTAGGGGAAGTTCCTTCTACCAACCCTGTCTTTGAACCTCTTCAGGGAGGAGAGTAGGGTGTCAATACTTTGTAAAATCAAAGAGTGCTAAAGTTCAAATTAGTTTTATTTGTTATATGCATTAAACAACGGACTTTAGCCACGTTGACCTGTACGCTTTTTTGTCATTCCAATTAAATTCATTCTGACCGAAAGATTTGATGGACTGTTTACATGAGACGTTATCTAATCCGATATGGTGTTTAATCGTAATGACTTTGTGACATGTGCACATGAGCCTTTGTCCTGTTTGCTGCCTTTTATTCATTAACATAGTTTCATTATTTCTCGTGCACGCTATTTTGATGAAAGTGTTGCTTTTAATTAAGGCATAATACTGCTGGAAGGTATGAGGAAAATAACAAGCTTTTTGGTGGCTGTGCATCTCTAAGGAGCATCTCCATACTACCCCTCCCTCCTCCAAAATGCAGAAGCGTGTGGTTGTAGGTCCCTATTAAGGACTGGTGGGAGCGAGTTGTATTGCTGGAATTTTGTGACCCGGAATGGAAACTGAACTTTTGCATGAGTCACTGGTCGTTCACACGTTTGGACTTTATGGCTCCAGAAGAAGAGACTGTCAGAAATCCAATTCACCTAATTATGCGTGTCGTGGTTGTTTTATACAAACTCTGAAGCTGTGTGGAATACCATGCTGCAAATTAATTCGGTGTTCACCAGAGCGCAGTAAAAAGGTCAGTGTATATCTTCTGCAAGTGAACGATGAATGGGCCAATGCCGGATCTGATACGGATGATGGGCGAAGAGGAGGCATCCGAAATCGCACTGAGATTTGAGGAAGCTCGTTTTGTCCCTCAAGTAATGGATCTTAATTACTGCAGTAAATCGGTTTAACACGTTTACATGGCAGAATTTTTTATTTTTTATTTTGTTCGGTTTATAGAAAGGTTTATCCCACCCTTCTCAAACTGATTACAATTTCATTTGGTTTGCGCATTTTTATTCTGTTTGAGGTGTTTGTATGGTGCATTTTCATTTGGAAACCGATTACAATACTCCATGTAAACGCACCTATTGTCCCTAAGCAACTTTGCAAGGATAAATAGATAACAATTATTGCTCAATAAATCAGTCCAGTCTAATGAGCAAATGTTTCAGATTATGTGTAGAATGTGCGATATTAGAATAACAAAACGATCGAAGCAAATGAAAGATATTCTTTCTTTATTGATGCTCTTGTTTCGGCTTTGTCGTTTCATATAAACTTTTTTGCAGGTGCAGCGCAACACTATTAGATGGCATAGGGATTATATTGTTCTCCTCATCTCTACTATTTGCCAGCTGCTTGGTTAGGATTTCTCAAATAGCTGAGAGACCAATTTGGTTATATTTGGATGTACCACAAACGCACACAGACAAAGTACATAAGCATTAATTATGTAATAGAGAGACAGAGTAAACGTTACAGGAAAAATGTGTGAAAAATATTTGCGCAGGCAGAGACCTTTATGTAGGTGTGTAATTTTGTGTAATGTATGTTTGCATTTTGTTAATGTATTTACTTTCAGATCTTTTTTATTTATTTTTTTCTTAATTTGTAATGGTTGGATCGTGTGACAGTTTTCACAGCTGTCTACACAAATCGTCTTAAATCACATTCCTATATACGTATGTATATACTTATATACCATTCTATTAGTTGTGTTAGGTTTTTCTACTGCATTTAGTGGTTGATTTTTAAACCTCTTAAACTTCCTGAAAGGTAAATATTATTTACATCATTATAATATATTAGTAAATATTTATGACTGTATGGTGAGGTCTTTAATTTACAGATTGTGTGTATGAAGATGAAACAAATCTCTCTCTACAAAATCTCTCAAACAAATCTCTCTACTCACTTGTCACACTGATGATTATTGACTTGCTGCTGTCATTGCAACCGAAATATGGGGAAAATGCAGGGTTGCCTGTTAATCAGAACACATATTGTAGTCGGATCATTCTCATCATTCGTAATCATTCTTTTGTTTATTGTTGCAATGATATTTCTTGTCAATATATGTAATATATTGGAAAGTGAGGACCGAGCTGTTTATAGCTTCAGTAGGGTTAAACAAAGTTGGAACAGCCAGGGGGGAAAAGTAGGAAAAATGCTACGCTACTTTTCAGAGAAAATTTGTTCAAGTGCACACACAAATATGCTATGCCAGGATTACTTGAATATAAATTTTTAAATTGGGGTAGATAAAGGACATTTTTGCTTAGTATATAATAAAATAAAACCTTTATTAAAATAGAAAATTATAATTGTCTTTTTTTTATAATAAACGTTGCCTTTGGTCATTGCAGCACAAACTAAACTATTAATGCAGGTACAAAATATTGTACCTTTTTATAAGAGAATCAGCAGTTGATAGTAAGTAGTTGTGAATGGAGATCAGTCAATAAGCCTAATATAATAATAAGCCTATAAACGGTGTGGACAGTTGGTGGTGATCAGTGCTTTCTTGACTCATGTATCCTGAGCGTCATACAGCTATATATGTCACTAAGCTTGTGTGTGCTAACTACAAACTTTCCACAGATTCAAATGATCTCAGCTACTTAATTCCAGCTTTATTTTTCCTCTTAATGTCTTAATACACAATAAATTAGAGGTCTAAAATGAAAAACATATAACTGGGTTTTTATATATATATATATATATATAGATATATATATATATATATATATATATATATATATATATATATATAGATATATATATATATATATATATATATATATATATATATATATAGATATATAGATATATATATAGATAGATTAATATGAATGTTTATAATACAGGGCTTTAGGTTTTAGTAATTATTTTGTTAATTGTTACGAGTCGTGCGTACTGGCAACAAGCACTAAATCTCTGGCGTATTTCTATTTTGAAATAGCTTGGTTTCTTGCAATTCCAGTAGCACTGTTTGCTTTCAGCAGTACAGTGTGAAAGCAACATGCACTTTTGGAATTTGCCCAATTGCTAAAAGGATCTTTGCAGGTATTCTTACATATTTTATGAACGCCATTGATGTTTATATACAGGAGCTCTTGCAAACACCATTTGGAATATAGTGCTGCTACAGTGACTGAACCAGAAGTAGAGGAGCTGTTGTGGTTATAGTGAGGAAGTGTTTGTGCAAGTAGCCCATTGTAGGTAGGAACTAACGTTGTGAGAGGTAAAAAAAAAATAAATAAAATTGTACAATGCAATTGGTCAGAGGACAGATTCAAGGCTGTAGTTCCGATTTGACCCTTCGCTATGTCATATCTAGTGTGCATAAAGTAGGGAGAATCTCAGAACACTTGTCAAGATGTTAATTTGGCACTTGTTGCAGTTGCTGCATTGGAAATATATTTAAAAAAATGCACGTTTGTTTGTTGTATTCTCTCTTGCTAATTTGACAGAAGGTGCTGAAAT
Organism: Silurus meridionalis; assembly: GCF_014805685.1. Classification (NCBI taxonomy): domain Eukaryota; kingdom Metazoa; phylum Chordata; class Actinopteri; order Siluriformes; family Siluridae; genus Silurus; species Silurus meridionalis. The sequence continues at coordinate 10,554,624 of NC_060884.1, read as the reverse complement.
ATTTGCAAACTTTTTGTTTATTGCTTTGCTTCTGCTATGCAGTACAACAAATCATTAATTAGTCTCTCTGATTACCCTTCACACAAATTTATCCAAATATACATTAGAATTCTCTTTAAAAAGATTTTTTCATATTATTTTATAACATGGTATCAACGTTTGGCTGGAGTTTCTAGAGGGGAAGTGAGTCGATATTTGATTAACATTGTACGATTTAGGATTATTATTTTTTTCTTTACAATATAAAATGTTCATTAGAACATTTCAGTTAACTGCACCACTGAAACAGTTTCTTAATGTGTATGTGGCATTTGTGTGGTATTGTGTAATTGACTTGCCGTGCATCACGTGATTAGTTTGAAACTGTGGCTGCCATGGGAAAATTAAGCAGGCTTTTGACAGCCACTGTATTTATAAAAACCAAAAACCAAAAAAAAAAAACCCCTTGGGTTGACGTAATTATTGATCTAAAATGGTACAGCATTGAAACGTCTCATTGAAAAGTCCCATATTTGCTATTTGTGTGCACCTGTTTATTGTTGATTGATCAAAACATTTGTAATTTTTACTCTGAAAATGTTCAGTGGCATCCCAAATAAATACAAATAAATTTTTGTATCTAATATTAATTATGCATTTGTCCATAATCAAATAAATTTGTAATATAATTTAGAAATGTAAAAGTTACATTGGTGGAACACTGCTGTAATACAATCTCAAGAAAATTTATATTCTAAAGAATATAAGTTTCCAATGTCTAATTAAAATGCTTAACTGCCAAATAACTTAACTGACAAAAATGTTTGATCTTTGTGCCAGTGTTACTGTGGAAAGGTTTAAATGCCAGCAGGGGGCTCACACCCCTCCCATTTCTCACTACCATGCTCCACAGCAGTCAAATACAGGGTCAAGATACTACCCACAGAAACCTAACAGTGTCCTGACTAATCCTGCCTAATACATATCCTTTCTCTGACATAATATGACCTTTAAATTTATTGCATTTCTCAATGTCTTTAGGCAGCTGAAGAAGCTTAGCGAGGACAGCCTGACCAAGCAGCCCGAAGAAGTGTTTGATATATTGGAAAAACTTGGAGAAGGGTGAGTGTAAAAGTAATTTTTCAGACCTGGAAATTTCCGTTATGAAATGTTGGTTCACAGTCTACATGTAGGGTACATAACACTTTTTTTTTCCCTGCAGTCATTTCAACATTTTCGTTACAAGTTAAAAAAGTTTTCTGGAAAAGTGACAAAATTGTTGCTTTTACTTTTGTGACTGTGGGTTCGATGGCAGAGGATTATACTTGTAATAAATGTAACTTTCTAGCATGAAGTGATCTGACAGGCTGTATACATGTGGGGGACCAAAAAAAAAAAAATTGCTTTAGTCATAGAAATCAGGTTCCAAAAAAGTTGGGACACTGTACAGTTGTGAATAAAAACAGAATGCAATGATGTGGTGTTATTCAGAATGATATTTTATTCAGAATACAACAAAGATCACATATACAATGTTTAAACTGAGAAAATGTATCATTTTAAGGGGAAAAATAAGTTGATTTTAAATTTCATGGCATCAACACATCTCAAAAAAGTTGGGACAAGGCCATGTTTACCATTGTGTGGCATCCCCTCTTCTTTTTATAACAGTCTGCAAACGTCTGGGGACTGAGGAGACGAGTTGCTCAAATTTAGGAATAGGAATGTTGTCCCATTCTTGTCTAATACAGGTTTCTAGTTGTTCAACTGTTTGACCTATAGAGGTCAAATATGATGGTGATCCTCTGCCCATCTTAACTTCTGAGAGACACTGCAACTCTGAGAGGCTGTTTTTATACCCAATCATGTTGCCAATTGAGCTAATAAGTTGCAAATGGGTCCTCCAGCTGTTCCTTATATGTACATTTAACTTTTCCAGCCTCTTATTGCTACCTGTCCCAACTTCCTTGGAATGTGTAGCTCTCATGAAATCCAAAATGAGCCAATATTTGGCATGACATTTCAAAATGTCTCACTTTCAAAATTTTGATATTTTATCTATATTCTATTGTGAATAAAATATAAGTTTGAGATTTGTAAATTATTGCATTCCTTTTTTAATCACAATTTGTACATTGTCCCGACTTTTTTGGAATCGGGTTTGTGTTTTGTCATGTGTAGAGTCGCCTGCATTTTCTTTTCTTGGATTCCTTGATAAATGTGCACATGGAATACAGTTGGCCCCCGACCTACGAACGTCCAGCCTGTGAATCTTCGGAGATACGAACACGACCACACACACACACACACACACAAAAAAAGAAAAAGAAAATCCAAATGTGTTTAAGAAAACTTTCAAAATTAGTGTGAGCTATTCAGATTGGACAACCCCACAAACAGAGGAGGAAGAAGAACAACGCCTACCAGGCATGCATTTTGGGGCCCGAGACACACGTCTAACTCTTCTTACGATTAATCGACTTATTTACACTTTTCCCGGTCTACTTGTACGTTATATATAACAAATAGAAGTCAAAATTAACAAGGTGTGGTCAAAACAGTGGATGTGAAGCGATAACCAAATTGTTTCTGGTAAAAAAAAATAATAAAAAAAAAATATATATATATATATATATATATATATATATATATATATATATATATATATATATATATTTTTTTTTTTATTTATTTATTTATTTTTTACCAGAAACAATTTGGTATATATCTCATAGGTTGACATTATAATGGCCGGTGTTTTGTTGTGGTGAAAGATCAACTTCTGGGTGCTTTTCCTGTAGACACTTATGCACTTGATGTAAAATTGCTGAATAACTGTCTGCCTAGGGGGACGTGAACAAGTCCATTGTACACCCTTTTTTACTTTGTTTAAAAGTATGTCACATTAATATGTGGGCCTGGGGCCACAAAGTTGGAAGTGCAACATTGAATAGACCGTCGGTGTATGCTGTAGCCTGTATATTTATTTTTATTTTGGAACTAAAGAGGCTTAAGTCTGTTCCAGTTACCAATCGTCTGTGCACAAAGCAAGCTTGATGAAGACGACCTCAACCACAGATAAAACCTTTGGGATGAACAGGAACACTGTTTGAACCCCAGTCCTCTTCAGCCAATATCAGTGCCTGACTCCACTAATGCTCTTGTGGCTGAATGAGCACATCTTCATAATCACACTACAAAATCTAGTGTGAAGTCTCAGATTTTGAATGCCATAGCATCTAAACATAAGTCAGCACATGAAGTTCCTTACTAACACCTGACGGAGCTAAAAAAAAATTATTTTCAATGATGCACCTAATTTGCATAATGGTAATTACAATATAAGTAGTCATTTGTGCTTGTATCTATTAAAAACATGTACTCGTACTTCATGGGTATGAAATTGGTAAAAAATTACTTGTAAATCATCTATGATGAAAATTCTAAACTCTTTGTACCACACAGAGTGATAAGTGAAATAATGGAAACTCAGCTTGATTGTCTAGACAATATGAAATGAGTATTGTTTTACTCACAGTGGTTGTTCCAGCTTTTTATTTTTTATCTCTTGCACAGTTTCTGACAGACAAGATCTAAACATATTGATGCAAACATTTTGCAGGTCTTATGGCAGCGTATTCAAGGCACATTACAAAGAGACTGGGGAGATTGTGGCAATTAAACAGGTTCCTGTGGAGTCAGACCTCCAGGAAATCATCAAAGAGATCTCCATTATGCAGCAGTGCAACAGGTTTGCTCACACAGACACATTTTTTTACTCCTATATCTCCAGTAAATCTGCCTGTCTGTCTGTCCACCTATCCATACATACACGTATTCCTTCCCCAACGTTTTTGGTACAGTGGTTTCTCCGCCTCGAACTGTTGTGTAGTCTCACTGTGTTTTTATTTTGCAAAAAAAAGTTTTCCCTGTTCATTAAGTATTGTTATTAAAATAGAATATATACACAACAATGCCAGGGGTATATAAAATAAACTAGAATTAGCACAGTGTCACTTTGGCTACTCACTCTGTACCGGAAATAAAATTTTTAGTGAGCAAAAATACGATTTCTAGTGCATTAGTAAAACTCAGATTTTGTTTTGTCATGCACAAAATCAAGGCACTGCCAACTCTAGCGATATAGATTTTTTTTTGTTTTTTTTTTAAGCGTATGCTTCAAGAATTTCTCTTAAAAGGAGAAAATCCAGACAATTCTGCCTCTCTAGGCTGTGAATGAAGGATGGAAGTAATGAAAACATTTGTTAAAGTATGCTAAAATATGTAGAACAGTGAAGTAGAACATATCTTTTAAAAAAAAAAAATGGAGAGTTAGGATTTTATTGTTTTTGTTTTAATGATTTTGTTGTCTTTTGCTCCAGTCCACATGTGGTGAAATATTATGGCAGTTACTTTAAGAACAGCGATCTGTGGATTGTCATGGAGTACTGTGGGGCCGGCTCTGTGTCTGACATTATCAGACTACGGAACAAAACCGTGAGTGAAATTTCCTTGACAATCTTGTGAGTCTAATGAAATGGAAACAACTGTACTTATTTGTTGCTCATTGCTTTTCTTGGAAGAAAAAAGGAAAAAATACAAATAGTCAACATACACTATATTGCCAAAAGTATTGGCTCCCTGACCTTTCCTGCTATATGTGGTTCTTTTCCAAACTGTAACCACAAGGCTGGAGGCTCTTAATTTGTATAGGATGTCGTTAGATGCGCTATAATAAAATGTCGCATTTACTTGAACCTGGAAACTCAAACCTGTTCCAGCATGGCAATGCCCCTGTGCACAAAGTAAGCTCCCTTAGAAGATCTGGTTTACATGCTTTGAAGGGGAAGATCTTGAGTGGCCTGCTATAGTGTCCTGTTTGACTGCTGCTGTTTCTGCTGTTTTTGCACTACATTGTTCTGGTATACTCACTCCTGGGTATAGTTTTTAGGTTTACTGGTCGGCGCTATATTTAGTTTTTTTTTTTTACTTTTTTGTCTTGTCTTGTCTTGTCTTGTCTTGTGTTGTGTTGTCTGTCTGCACTGTTTTTTTTTTTTTTTGTCTGCACTGTTTGCACTAGGTTGCACTCGATGCACTTTATGTAGCTTTGTGTTGTGTTGTAGCTCCATGTTGTTTAGTGTAGCACCAGGGTTCCGGAGGAACGTTGTCTCGTTTTTACTGTGAACCGTGTACAACCGTGTACAACCGTGTACAACTGTGTACAAACGTGTATAGTGCAAATGACAATAAAAGCCTCTTGACTTGACTATAGAGCTCTGATCTTAACCATAATGAACATCTTTGGGATGAATTGGAACATAGACTGAACCTCAACCCTCCTCACCAACATCAGTGCCTGCCTTTCATAATACCCTTGTGGCTATCCAAAAGCACACTACAAAATCTAGTGAAACATCATCCCAGAAGAGTGGAGCAAATTATAAGAGTAAATTGGGACTAAATGTGGAATGCGATGCTCACAAATCACATACCATACTTATGACCAGGTGACCCAATACTTTTGGCAATACAGTGTAATTTGTTTAGGAGACACAAAAAGACATTGATTACTTTTCACTAAATAACTCCTAAAAAGTGCTCCTAATTAGTCCACCCTTATAGATACCGTATTTTTCGGACTATAAGCCGCTACTTTTTTCCCACGCTTTGAACCCCACGGCTTAAACAACGAAGCGGCTAATTTATGGGTTTTTCCTGGGTTTTTCCCGATTTCACAAACTTCAAGCCAAAAAACTGAACCCCATAACATTAGACAAATGAAATTTCCGAACGGAAACGAAAAAACGCACCTCACCTGTGTTCTGAGCTGCACGGCATCGGGAGAAAAACTTCCACCAGTGTTGATTTTTAAACGCACGACGATGCCAAAAGATAAACTCCAGAGAGAAATACAGTAGTTGTGAAAGGAAGGAGGAAGACAGTGAACAATGACTTACTTGGTCGGCCACTGTTTGGATACAAGCCGTTGTAGCGTGTTGAGTCAGGGTGAAGGGAGAGCTTGCTAACTCCAGTTGCAAATGAAATCTTATAAGCACAGAGAGGTTTCCAAAACTCGTGCTTTTTTATTTTTCTTGGCAACAGCATTATGGGTTAGTCAAAGAAACAGAAATGAGCATCAGAAAATAATGAGCACATAATCCTCAGTCGCACACGCAGTAATACCGGAAGATTGCAGTGACGTGCTATTCCCAAAATGCCGCTCTGCTCTTAAAGGAGCCACAACATATTTCACCCGTTACACCGTTTAACAGACACACTCTTTCGGTAAAGCCTGTGTAAAGTTAATTAGTTTCAGTGTAGACACAGGGCTTATACACATGTGCGGCACAGGTGCGGCTTATTTATGTTAAAAATAAAAATATTTGTAAAATTCAGTGGGTGCGGCTTATATAACGGTGCGCTTTATAGCGCCGTTTAAATTACGGTAGTCTGGACAAATGAGTGTCTTAATGCAATGCCTGAAATATAATTTTTAATAATTTTCCATGTTTGTGTGTAACAGTTAGGAGAAGATGAAATAGCTGCCATTGTACAGTCTACTCTTAAGGGACTGGAATACCTGCACTTCATGAGGAAGATCCACAGAGACATCAAAGCCGGAAACATCCTGCTGAACTCGGAAGGACAGGCCAAACTTGCTGATTTCGGTGTTGCAGGGCAGCTAACTGTGAGGGCATTTAAAATAGTTTTTTTATTTTCATGCATGTTGCATGTCTCAAATGATGAGAGAGCAACAATTTTGCATAAGATTTAGTGAGGAAACATATTGTACATGAGGTTGTAGTACACTCTTATAACTGCTAGAAAATAAATAAAATTTTGTTTACCTTCTGCATTTTGTCTCTTGCTAGGACACAATGGCGAAACGTAACACAGTGATTGGAACACCATTTTGGATGGCTCCAGAGGTTATTCAGGAAATTGGCTATAACTGTGTAGCAGATATTTGGTCTCTGGGCATCACCGCTATAGAGATGGCTGAAGGAAAGCCACCATATGCAGATATACACCCTATGAGGGTAAATCCTCCACTTTAAAAGATTACCACCTGATTTAATCAGTTTACAGAATAAAAGAATTGGTCAGAGTATTTGGTTGTAGTATTTAGTTTTTTATATAGTAGTTTATTAGTCATTTAAATCAACAGCACTTACAGGTTTACTTACAGTGGTTTAGTAGTAAATAGCCAACATACAAATATGGCTATTTTGATAACTAGCTATGTTGCAAGACCTTCAGAGTTACACTGTCTAATTTTAAATGCTGAATTTATTCATGTCTCATTGTTGTGTATCTGTTCTTGTTGAACCAGGCAATTTTCATGATACCAACAAATCCTCCACCAACTTTTCGGAACCCTGACCAGTGGTCAGAACCATTTAGAGATTTTGTGTCGCAATGCCTGGTAAAAAATCCTGAAGATAGAGCAACAGCCACACAGTTATTACAGGTAAGCTAGGGGAGATCACTGCTGTCTTTTGTTTATGATGGTTGCTCATGGTCATATGCAGGAGTTAGAATGTGCATGGAAAATCAGAGTATGTTAATACTTTAAACTTGTCACATGCACTTTATGCCGTGCTGTTATTGTAGCTCAGATTGTCAATTATTTCTTTATTTTTTAATTATACAGTTTTGGAGTAGTTTGCTGGTTAGCACCCACACTAATGGGCTAATTAATGTTGAAGCATTTATAGGAAAGGAGAAGTTTAGTTTGTTCCTGTATCCTCCAGCAACCCCCCCCACCCCCCCTTCTATCTCTCTCTCTCTCTCTCTCTCTCTCTCTCTCTCTCTCTCTCTCTTGACCATTGCTGTTTCTATATCTGTCTGTCTCTTTCATCTCCTTGACCCTCACCTGCTTTATGTCACAGCCAAATTGGAAACAGGGCGTGTTGATTTCTCGGAACAGATTAATAATTTAAAATGCAATTTTAATGAGACAAAATATACTTGCACTTGTCAATACGCCTTGGCAAAGTGCCACCTTTTGTGCCTTACAAACTTCTCATAAAAGTCATCAGATTAGTCTTGTTTACAAATAAACTGCCTGTATTTTGAATTCAAACTGTTCTTAGGTTTAAAAATAATGTTTTGCTGCAGAAACAGACAGGGGTAGTTGCGCTCTATATATATATCCTTGTGACTTTGACTGTTTCCCAGAACTTGGTTTTGCAAATTTTCAAGGGAAGTGTATGGGTGTCTTATCATCTGTTAATCAGGTAAATTATTCCGCTCCACCCAAAAAGAGACTGAGTTAATTAACCGCAGACCTCTTCTATTCATAATTCAATTTCCTCACATTTACCAAGATGCCAGTAACTCTAGTGCTGGGTGTGTTCACTGTTTTGATACTAACTAGTTAACTTGCCTTCCCTTTTCACAGCAGCCCATCCAGCAAGCTACCTAGAAATGTTTGTGTATAACCATAACATTGAGATTCAGCTGTATATGCAACAGCTCAAAGCATTACTTTGGGCAGGTTCATCAAAACTTTTCATATTTAAAAGAGAAAAAAATTTATTTATTTATTTACTTTTTTGTAGCACCCATTCATAAAGAATGCTAAGTCCAACAGTGTGCTGAAGGCACTAATCACAGAGTCTATGGAGCTCAAACTCAAGAAACAGGAGATGCAGCAAAGAGAACAGGATGCAGAGGATGAAGAAAACTCGGTAAGATTTTTTTTTTTCTTTTCTTCAGAATATCTTTGTGCCTGCTTTGTTCTTTCAAGATTTTGCCAGTCCCAAATGTCTGCTAACAGAACTTATAGCTGCTATTATATTAACTGATTATAACAATGTTGATTAAAAAGAAGTATTATAAAAATGTAGTGTACTGTATGTGAAAAAATAAAGTTTAGAAACCTCCTATCATTTGTTTGCAGTTTACTCTTGTTTTTTTTCCCTTTGGGCATTTAGGATGAAGATGAAGTTGATCAGGGTACAATGGTGAGGGCCAGTACATCAGATCTCGGGACTGTACGTGCCGCTGGGTCGCTCGGAAGTTCATTAGGAACAATGATTGAGCACAATGACAGCACCTTGGATTCTCAGCTTGGCACCATGGTCATAAACTCGGAGGACGAGGAAGAGGATTCAAGCACAATGAAACGTGAGTGAACAAGTACAGCTCTCCCTCATACTCCACCACCACTGTGATCATGGTAAAGAAATAATTATGCCATAACTGCTGTGCTATAACCATTTAAATAATGTTTTCAGCTAAATATTTTTAGATGTGTGTGTGTGTGTGTGTGTGTGTGCGTGCAGACACAATGCAGTGTAAGCGATTTTGTTCAAATATCTGCAGCTTGTATTTACAGGACTGTATGTGTTGTGTATGTCCACTAGAGGTTCCACTTCCAAAACTTCCACTTCTAGCAGGTTTTTATATTGAGCCATAGTATGGTTATCAATTCATGCTGACTATTTTGGGACATGTTTGTGTGTGTTGGAGAAGGACACGGCAAAAGACACAGTCAAATTTTATTACAATATGCACATTTTCTATTTCAGATTTCACAAATCAGATCATTTAATACTTATCAGTGTTATGGCATTTAGTGCCATATTCTGTGCTGCCTGCACTTAAATCCCAGTGGGCCGTATCCTGCTCTTACGGCTTGCTTTCTCCAGTTTCAATACAGACACCTCACCATCTGCAAAATGATCCCAATCAATCAGCCCATGGAAGTAAACCTCCAATCCCCCTTTCCTCCTAATGGAAAAATATTGGATTAGTATAGATCTGTACCAAGAGCCTTACCTCTCACATGGAAGAATGCATAATCTAGATCAGCCTTTATATCGAAAATAACGCATTCAGATCTAATTCTGATCTAATCTACAGCAGATTACTTTTCTTTAAGCACTTTATCTTTGTTTTCCAGGTTTGTATTAGGAATGAAATCACTGTTTCTGTAACACGATCAATAGAAGAATGCTGAAGATGCCGGTTAACAATATAGTGCAATTCCAGTTGTGGTTAATGTTTGCTAATTATGTTTAAATCTTTGGACTGGGCTATTGCATCCAAAAAAATGTTTTCCTTTTTGTCTGCGAGGGGGTTAATACAATGCTTTAATTATATTTTCTCAACATAATGAATCCTGCTTTCTCAAAATAGTAAATAGGCACCATGTCTTTCACAGCATGAAATGCCACGCCATCAATAATTTCTTTCCCCTGTGGGCTCTTATTGTCTTATGGAACAGTGCTAGAAAATGTTTCAGCAAATGCTGAGTACAACTGAAGTTTTCAACTTCTAGTAATTACCAGCTTCCAGCCAGAAAAAGCCATGAAATTCCTACATGACAACTAGGGGGTAGTCTTCTGAACTAGTATTTCTTCAATTAATATTTTCTATTCCGGTTTCAATTATTTTATTTTGTTCTTATATAATGCAATTGTAAATGACTTTTTTTGTGGCTGTGCAAAAAAAAAAAAAGCAGCACCATGATAGCAAAAGGTACAAACAGTAAATCTGTTAAATCAGAGGTGCCCAGACATATTCCTATGAAGGGCCAAAATCAAACTTGATTGAGAGATGTGGGTCAAATGTAAATGCTGCTTTATATCAAACTGTCACCATGCTTCTTCTAATTTATGATAAATTTTTAAATTAATAAATGGTGAACATTAATCTATACATTTCTTAACTTATGCAGTTTTATTTTTAAAGGTTTTTAGTTCAAGTAAACTAAGAGTACAATGAGAACACAATTATGGTGCAATTGAGTTCAATAACTGAATTCAAGCTTTTCACAATACAGCCATTTATAATATCAGTTAGTATCAACATATTTTCCAAATTGGCAAAGTCAGATTCATTGACTGCACATTGACTACTTTAAAATATAGCCAAGCTTCATTTCTTTAGTATTGCCCCTTCAGAAGATATACTAAAATGATTGCTGAAATGTGAGGGGTGTACCTACTTTTGTGAGAATCTGTATTTCTTTGTTACCTGGCTAGCTTCTTTCTCCCAAAAAAAAAAAAAACCTAAACAGCATGGGGCATCCATTATTTTATTTTTTCTCCCCATTTTGCTGTTCTGAGGTTGAAAGTGGCAACCAGCGAATAACCACTTAGGACTTTCTGCAGCATTATATTTCACATCAACTTATTTAAACGTGTACCAGTCTCTCAAATGTGTGACGCTCAAACGGTTAGGAGTTGTAATCTAAAAGCACAGTGTTTGAAGGCTGTGTTTTTTAATTCTTTTTGAATTAATAAATTATTGATTTCTACTTATTTTGTTCCTATACACTATTCTGAATTTGCATTAAATCTTGTATTTGTGCTTTGGGTTATGTTTTGTCTTTAGCTGTCTAAATAAGACATGTTTCTGAGTGCTATGGTGTCCTTTTGGTTAAAAGCTGTCTTGTTATTGCACCAAATATATGTTCCCTAAAAGTTCTGCTTTGATCTTATAAGACAATGACACTTTTTGCTATCTTGTTTGAAGTGATTGTAAGTTTGTTTTTGTTAATATATAAGTGGGTTTACATTTTTTTCCCTATGAGAGTGTGCCTGTCTAGCCATACTGTTTCATAACCAAGACTTGAACAATACATGTTCCTGCAGCTCTTAATGTTAGAATGTCTTTAATGTAGGTTTTTTTTGGGCAGCCTTTCCTGAACAGATTTCATCTTATCCCTTTTGTTGGTTTTGGAGGAACACTCAATTCTTAGTTACTGTGGTGCCTCATTTTCTCCACTAGTTACTGATGACCTTGATGGTGTTTTTGAAATTATTTTCTACCCCTGTCCTATTTGGTACATTTCGACAATGTAATCCCATACGTGGTTTTTAAGCTCTTGTGGACCATGGCTTCAGCACTCGGGTGAAACGAAGAAGGTCCAGAAAATCCCACAGAAATAGCTGATCTTTATTTAGGGCTAATCAAAATCACTTCATTGATAACATCACTATAAAAAAGTTTTTATAGTTTTTGTAAGATTTCTTGTTTTGGTAGAGGAAATTGCTAGCTGATTTGGCACATGGTTTAGTAATGGTTTTAAACCTAAGGCTTCCACATAGCATATTAGTTTGTAATTCTTAGGACAACCATTAAATGTTTGGCAGTACCTGATGCAAATGGATAAACTGGCCTTAGATCAATATGTGACCAACTTTAAGAACCTAGGGTTGGCCTCCTGGTATTTTGTGATTGAAGATGACAGAGTCAAATGACCATAAGATATACTTTTATTCGTCCTCCAGAGGGGAAATTTCTGTTTTACAACAGCAAAGAAAAGAAATGTGCAAACATACAAAACCTAGGGACATATTACTAGTATATACATCACAGTGTATAAATACAGAAGTAAAAGAAAAGAGACCACCACTAAAGTAGTTAAGCTTTCAAATATATTGCACGTAGGTAATATTGCACCCTGCTTATGTACACGATTGGTTTAAAAAAACATTTTTTACACACAAACAGATTAGATTTGCTGATAATTATAATTAATATCTAATGTATTAGGCTGCCTTGTTACATTTTACATATTAAATCGAGGCATCAATCCAAATTGTCTAATTGTTTGACCCCTATTGTTTAGGGAATGCTTAAAAAAAATTGTGCCAGTTATACGTTAGACATTCTAATACATTTGTCCATGCCATTTAAAGGTTGTAGTATTTAATTAGATTTTGTTGATGAAAGGCAATCATTTACCTTATACTATGATGCTTGTATTTCCAAAGAAATCTTGTGAACTAGCTGTAAATGATTCCAGTTGATTTGAAATAATGTCATGCTTTATAATATTTCAAGTTGTGTCGTAATTAAAACTTAACCTTATGAATAAACCAAAGGAGGCAATCAGGAAAGCACAGTGGTTTTTATTTTTTATTTTTTAAATAAATGAGATGCATTTACTCAGAATGATAACTAGGAATATGGTGATGGGCCATAATTTCACCATGCTCTTCTCATGCCCATGGAAAACAAAACTTAATTGAGGTATGCATATTAATTATGTATGCTAAGCAATGCTATTAGTATGCTAATTGATGCTTTTAAACAACTTCTACTGTATGTCCAATCCTTCTTATTTTTTATTTTTGGCCATGCAGAATAATGATGCATTAAGCATCAACTTGGGGAAGAAGAAAAAAAATTTTTTAACTTGGAAATGTATTCATTTTATTTTTAGCATTAAATTTTGTTTTTTAACTACTGTGACCGACTCACTTTTATTTATCCCACAAATTATGCAGGCATATTAGATGCATAGTAAAGGTCAGAGAAATTATAATCTCTGCATAAAGGAAATGAATGAATTGTCACGTCTGCGTTGCACTTGGCAGATAATTCATGTTTACAGGGAGTCACTTCTGGTTATGCATGCATATTCTGTATGCCTCTGCAGAAGATCAGAGGTAAGACAATAAGGTAATAACTGAATAATTGAACAGCATAAATAAATGATAAGGTAAGGATCTTCACTTGGTTGGCTGAGGAATAGTTTGACTTGTTCCCTACATTTTTTAATATAATTAAATAGCATGCATGCTTTGTGTACATTTTTTTTTTTTTTTGCACAAACATTAGTATTAGATTCATTATTATCTCTAGTCATTTTATCCTTAACACAAATTAAAACACTATTCTTTTGTCTTGTTTTTTTTCCCCTTTATTTTTTTTATTCTAGATCATCACGAAACAATGCAGCCAGCGAAGCCATCATTTCTGCAGTATTTTGAACAAAAAGAGAAGGAGGACAACAAAAACAGTGACAACAACTGTCACAAACTGCCCACAGAAGGTGACATGGAGGTGGTAAGTACTGTTCACTTATTTACAGTCAGAAACAGTGACATATGTCATGTAATTGAATTAAAATAAAAAGTAATTAAGTAGTCAATGTAATTTTATCCTTACTAAGCTGGAGCTTTTTCTAATACTGTGCACTTTTGCTGTGCACTGCATTATTTTGATCCACATAAGAATCCTCCCCAACCGCCTCCGCTGTTTGATTGTTTTTTTCATGGACATTTGCTTGTACATTTTGAAATGTGCATGTTTGCTGTCCCAGTCCTGGGGGGGAAAAACCCTGTTCTCTGTGTCGGAATATAACTTGATTTCTATCAGCAGTCATTAGGTATAGAGTATGAGAGTCATGTTACTGATTCGACTGCCTCTAGTCTGTAGTGTCACAGAAAATCAGACTGTCTGAATCAGGAGTTTGAAAACAGCACTAGTATATTTATCAGGGTGGAAATATAATTCACCTGCTCAAGTCAAGCAAATCATAAGGCATTTAAAAAGGAAGTAAACTGATAAAGGCAACTGTACATATACTCAGGCAGATTGTTGTTATTTGACCGAACAATGTAAACACAAATATCAATACAGTCGAACCCACTTATCTCGACCTTGGTTAACTCGCCAACCCTATTAAGTTGCCGTTTTTGAAGTGGAACCGGCAAATTCTCGCTTTGTCTTAGCATTTTTTAATCGGTTAATTTTTTTTTTTTTTTTTTTTTTTTAATAATGTCGCCGAACCCTAATATCTCGAGCACAAAGGGGGTTGGGTTAAACGTCCGTTATGTCAGGCTCCCGGAGCGCACCACTGGATATTACTGCTTTGCTACAAGTATTGATGGATTATCTCCTGAGTATTCTCAATAAACTTTGTTTGTGTTGACTTTGGCTTCCGCCTCCTTATCCGCATTTCAGGTTATCTCGATCCACATGACCAATCAATCAAATCGCGGCAACGCTGTTGTGTAAAAAAAATCTCCAAAAACACATGCATGCACATTCTCATTTAATAACGTACATGTACATAAAGAAATTTCAAGTACGTTAATATATTGCCGCCATATTGGTTTTCGTTTATCTCGATCATCGTTATCTCAACGCTTTTTGGCGTCCCCTAGGCCAGCGACATAACTGGGTTCCACTGTACCTGCATTTTTTCCCCCCCCATTATTTATGTATTCAATCTTTTTTTTTTTTTTTTTTTTTTTAACCACTAGCAAAGAACGAGGATCAATATAGTTTACTACATTTGGTACTACTACATTGATCCTTGTTCTTTGCTATTTATACTTCTCTCAAAAATCCAAAGGTTGAATTCCTTTTCGGGGTGGGGGAGATAAGCAAAGTGAGTTCTCTGGAATTTTAAAACATTTTTAGAAGTTTATCTATGCTAACAATATTAGCAGTCAGCAAAGAAATTTGTTTATAGGGCTGTCAGTGGCTTACTTTTAATACCACTCCCTTAATGCATTGTAGAACAAATTTATCTATCCTGCACACTGTTTCCATATGCTCTGTGACACAACAAATAAAAACAAAGCTCCCAGTGTAGAGTTTTGGGAAGTCTGTTGACTTTGACTTCTTTAACTTAACTCCTTTCCCAATTAGAACAAAAAGCTCAACAGCTCCATTTGCCCCTTTAGTCCATTTACTATGACAGTCCTTCAGTCTCAGCCACTGAGATGAGACTTTTCTTAGAATGGAGATGGTCTTGTTATTTTTATCTTATTGATTTTGCAATATATAGTTACAGGATGCTCATAAAGGGCACTAAAGAAGTCATCTGGGAGTCGGAAGGAATGTCTTTGTGCTTTTGTCTTTGTGCTCAACTTCTTACCTTTTTTTTTTTTGCCAAAAAAGCCATGGTTTTGTCTTGTTTTTCATTTTATTAGTTATAATTTTAATTAGTTGAAAAATGGATTAAATACTTTGCTAAAAATGAATTACATTTTCAACAGTATGTTCCATATGTGACGATAACACATTTTAAGACATGTCTGTGCAATATGGGTTATATGCTTTTTACATATATGATTATCAACAAGGAATAAGGAATGCAGAACAAAATATACAGAGTTTTTCCAGAATACCTTTGTTCTGAAATTTTTTTTGCAGTAACTATACAATATAGAACAAATATTACTTTAAAAATAATACATTGAGCATTTTTATTTTTGTTAAATATGAGGTAATGGTTTGCTTTACTTATAATGGAGCTGATTTATAGATATTTTAGAAAATGTTCAACAGAAATGCAGATTTTCTTTGTATTCACTTGTACCTTTTGATGAAGGACATTTACTCATAATTATCAGGCACAACACAGCGTATTTGCATTTAGACGCCCACAAAGCTCCAGAAAGGCAAAGCGCATGTAATTGAAAGAGGTTCTGTTAGATGCAGAAGTCAGTTAATTTGGCTTGTGTCTTTATAAACCTACACACATCCAGTGTAGATCATCTTTATGCCACCTAATGCTCACCCCAAGACCTTTGTAGGTCAGGGTGTGCTTTGGACACATCACCTTTGAAAACTGACTTCACTTGCTAACATAGAAAAACACTAACCAGTGAATTGAATAACTTTGAGGTAAATCATCAGCTTCTAAGGGGTGGGACATATTAGGCAGCAAGGGAAAAGTCAGTTCTTGAAGTTTGTCTTGTTGTTCCTGCAGTAGTTGGTACTTGCCAAAAGTGGTTAATCGAAGTATATAGTAAGGTATGTTTCAGGATGACAATGCCAAGATTCATCAGGCTCAGACTGGAGAATGGTTCAGTGAGCATAAAGGATACTTTTCACACATGAATTAGCCACCTCAGTCTTCTGACCTAAGCCCCATTTAAAGTCTGAGATGTGTTGGAGAAGACTATATCATGGACAACTCTCCCATCCATACAAAATTTCTGCATGCAAATAATCAGTTCATAGTATCTACTAACTAGTATCCTAGATATGCATAAGGGTTTTGAAATAATGCCATGAGAAATTAAGGAAGTTAAGCGAAATAATAGTGTGTGACTTTTGTTCTTGCTGATGCCTCATAAGAAAAGCAGAATTTTTTTTTTTTTTTTTTTTTCCTTTTCTTTTTTTTCAGAAATAATCTAGTGATCTACCACACACTCTTGTGTATACAAAATTTGCAGCTTGAGATTGGTAACTTAGACATGTGTGTGTGTGCACAGCCTTAAAGGAAAATTCTACAGTGGTTCCACAAGCTTTAATAAATTTGTGTGCTTAATTAAAAATACATAAACTACATAAACTTGACAGTGTAATCTGCATTTAACAGCAGTAACTTGATTTCGAGCAGAGGTTTTTATTAAATTTGCATACACTCTGGCGCATAAGTAGGATATAATTTAATTTTTTCTGAAATTACTGGATTTGCATCAATACTGTAGCGCATTGAACATTTAATTATATGCCGACCTTAAAATAGAAAAATCATCTGCATGCAGGTGTACCCTCATTACAAATCTGTTATAAAATTAGTAAGCCCAACATTGTTTCCATATTCCTGCCAAAATAGAGTACTGTCTGTTATAAAGGATTATCAGCAAAAAAAATAAACAAATAAAAAATTTCTTTTTAGAAATGTTCAAGTTTAATCCACTAAACATTAGTCCAGATCTGCATTGTTAGAGATGAACACTAATTCATAACAGACCAGGAATTGTGCTAAAGTGGACACTGTTAATCATCTAAACTGTTTTATGGAATTTGATTTGAAATTGCAATCTTCCTGTTCCCACTTTCCAGATACGGTCCTTAAGTGTAGAGGAGCTAAGAAGACGCCTGGCCTCCCTGGACCCTCAAATGGAGCAGGAGATTGAAGAGATCCACCAGCGCTACCAGGCCAAACGCCAGCCCATTCTTGATGCCATTGAGGCCAAAAAGCGACGTCAGCAGTCCTTTTGATCCAGCTGAAGAAACTCTTAAGGATTCCCCAGCAATGTTCAATGCTGTCAGTTACCTATAAAGGTACCTGTGCCAGTCCCAGCTACGTGTTTTTTTTTTTTTTTTTTTTGTTGTTGTTTGTTTTGTTCTTTCTCCCCCCCTTTTATTTTTTGGTTTGTTTGTTTAACTTACAAATCTCTCTTTGTATTTGTTGTTTTATTATTTTGAAATCTGTTGCTGTATCTACACCACTGTTGGTACTAGATTTTTTTTGTTGCTATGGGCTCAAAAAGCAGGGAACAACATTTTGTCATACACTGTTTGACTTACTGCACTTTTTTTTTTTTTTTTTTAAAGACCTGTTACTTTGGCATGTATGTTGTATGTTTTTTTTATTATTATAGTTTTATTCAAATAGCTGTAAGTAGTCATAAAACTAAAGCTCAAAATTAGATTGGATATTCTTATATTTATAGGATCTTCGAAAGCAGGCAAACATTTGCCTTCTAGCTGATATGCAGATTGTATAGATTTAACTTGAAGTTTTTTTTTTTTTTAAACACCAGCTCTTTCACATCTGCTGTACTAGCAAATGATGTTTGCTTAATATAGGTACCTCCAAGAATGATTATGCGAGGTTAAAGTCATAAAAATCTAACTGTCTTCAGTAGTAATAGATGCATTAAAATTAAAACATGCCTGCATAAAAAAAAAAAAATTATTCAAGTGACCTAGAAGAAAACCTATATTTTACAATTGAGTATTGAACTGCTGTACTATCCACACCTCAATGTTCACATTCCTGTTGGACATATTCTTCGAGCAGCAGCATATAACAGTGTTTGGTCACTTAGGCATTGAACCGGGTTGTGTTCACAAAGTAACACTTTATGCTACTGTACAAAGATTTTATATTTCCACATGAGCTAGTTGTAACACAGGCAAACAGAATGCTATCAGAGTCCCCTGCCAAGTGATGAAATCGGTCTCACCCAACCAGATACTACTATAATCAATTCAGTGGGAAATCTTTTTGATAACCAGATATCATTAAAACCATAATGCTCAGTTTAAACTTGATCATTGTGTAGTTTAAGCATCAATATTCTTTATCAAATGACCACAACTTTACTCAACATATACTTTATGTTGCACTCTATGTACTCTCTGCAAGGACATGAGGAAAATGTATGGCACCCCCCTGTTTTGGTCAGCTCTGTTAGAATATGAGATTTGATATAATGATTGATGTGATTTAATTTAATTTACAACACAAATGCTGCATACTGACATTTTTAACATCTCTAATGGTTAATGTCATCATATCGGGCACTATTGAAGTAAGGTAAGGTGACTAGAATAACCAATTTTATAAAATAGATTATTTTTAACTTTAAAAGTTTTGCAAGCCTGGTATTTTTGTAGCACATTTGTACATTTGTCCCTGCAAATTAGGTTCAGGTTTAATCGACTCAGGGTATATTTGTATAGCAATCCATAGCTACTGTGGAAGACATGTATACTGTTTATTTACCCACAGAAAAACCTCCCCATTTTTGGTTTTGGATGATTAGCTTAAAAGCCTTCTTCTTTGTAGTTCTTCTTTTTGGATCTTGTTACACTTTGTACTTACATGACTGAGAGTTTTGTTATCAGCCCTATAGAATATTAATGCCAGCTGCTTCTTTTCTTTGTTTAATGCACAATGTGAATACAGAACCAATGTCAGTACACCTCATATCAGTACACCTGTCCTTACACTGGTCCTGAACAATGATTTTGTCTGTGCCTTAAATTATGAAAAATCTATTTGCAAGTGTTTAAAAATTTGGATGTTAGTTTGTTTTATGTGTGAATAATAAACTGGATTCATTATAATTATAATGGTTTATCTTATTTGATCCTTTTGTATGAACGAAGCCCCGAAAATACTGTTTTCTAAAATTACCCTAATTTAGTATGATGAACACTATCACTCTTGCATTAGCTACTACAAAATTGTGACATGGTGCATCTTTGGTTAACATTTTAGTGGGCAGTGTTAGCAAATTGCACACAGGAAACTAAACAAAGGAGAAAAAAAAAAAAGACATCCATGAAAAAATAAATTTTAATAAGTGACTTGCTTCTAAAATTTTGCTTTAAATATGCATGATAAAGAAATACCTAATGAAATTAAGAATTAGTATGCTTCTCTGCTTCTTTCAGCTTCTCCCATTAGGGGTTGCCAGAGCAGATCATCCATTTCAATACCCCCTGTCCTCTACAGCTGCCTCTTTTAAAACAACTACCTGCATGTCTTCCCTCACCACATCTATAAACCTCCTCCTTGACCTTACTCTTTTCCTCCTTTCTGGCTCCATCCTCAACATTCTCCTACCGATATACCCCATGTCCTCTGCACATGTCCAAACCATCTCAATCTTACCTCCCTCACTTTGTCTCCAAAACGTCCTACATGCAGAGTCCCTCTAATAAACTCATTTCAAATTTCTGTATTACTCCTACTGACTTTCATTCCCCTTCTCACCTCCAGTTCTCCGGGCTCCTCTCAACCTGCTCCCTACTCTCACCACAAATCACAATATCATCTGCAAACATCATAGTCCAGGGAGACTCCTGTCTGACCTCGTCCATCAACCTGTCCATCACCACTGCAAACAGGAAAGGGCTCAGCCCAATCCTTGATGCAGTCTAATCTCCACCTTGAACCAGTCTGTCGTTCCTACTGCACAATTCTCTGCTGTCACACTGTCCTCATACATGCCCTGCATTACCCTCACATACGTCTCTGACACACCTGACTTCCTCATACCACAACTCCTCTCTCAGCACCCTGTCGTACGCTTTCTCTAAATCCACAAACACACAGTGCAACTGACCTTCTCTATACTTCTCTAGACCTTCTCTGACCTTCTCTATACTTCTCCATCAACATTCTCAAAGCAAATAAGGCGTCTGTGGTGCTCTTCCTCGGCATGGAACCATTCTGTTGCTCACAGATGGTCACCTCTTCTCTCAGCCTGGCTTCTGCTACTCTTTCCCATAACTTTATGGTGTGACTGATCAACTAAATTCCCCTTTAGTTACTGCAGGTCTGCACATCTCCCTTATTCTTAAAGATCGGTACTAGCACACTCCTTTATTCCAGTCCAACCGACTTTCCACTCTATATCTTTTTAATTGCTGCTCTCACTTCCTCCTTACTAATCCTATCCACTTCCTGCTTCACTAACTCCACACCATCCAACATTCTCTCTCTCTCTTTCTGTCTAATTGTCCTCATTCATCAGCTGCTCAAAATTCTTCCTTCCATCTTCTCAACACACGCTTCTCACTAGTGAACACATTTCTATCCCCATCCTATATTACTCTAACTTGCAGCACATCCTTCCCATCTCAGTCCCTCTGCCTGGCCAATCAGTATAAATCCTTTTCTCCTTCCTTAGTGTCTAACCTCTCATACAGCTCCTTATATGCCTTTTCCTTGGTTTTTGCACAACCCTCTTTACCTGCTGCCGCATCTCCTTGTACAACTGCCTATTTTCTAATTTCTCTTGTCGATCCCAATTTGTTTTTCCAACCTCTGTCTCCTTATGCTTTCCTGCACTTCCTCCTTCCACCATGTCTCCTTTTCTTCCTTTCAATTTCCAGATGTCACACCAAGTACCTTTCTAGCTGTCTCTCTTATCGCTTCTGCAGTAGTTGCCCAATCATCCAGCACCTCTTCACCACCACCAAGCCCCTGTCTGACTTCTTCCCTGAACCTCACACTACAGTCGTCCTCCTCCGGTTTTCACCATCTGATTTTTCTTTCAGCCCTTACCCTCCTCCTTTTCTTCTTTACCTTCAAAACCATCCTACAGACCACCATCCGATTCAGTCTAGCTACAATATCCCCTGCCATCAACTTAGTCTCCCCTAAAAAAGTCTGCCTTAAGCACCAATCGTTTATTCCTAGGTACACATTCTAACACTGCATAGGCTCTGATAACATTTATCATCAGCCCTTCAACTTCCAGTTTCACGTTCATCCCCCTATCAGAATCTCTCTTTACCTCCACTACACTTACTTTACTCTTCCTTTAAAATCACCCCTACACAATTTCTCTTTCCATCCACACCATGAAAGAACAGTTTAAACCCACCTCCAATGTTCCTCGCCTTACTCCCTTTCCACTTGGTCTCCTGAACACATAATGTATCTACCTTTCTTCTCTCCATCATAACAAAACCTCTCTCCCTTTACCAGTCATAGTACCAACATTTAAAGTACCAACCCTAACCTCCGCTCTCCTACACTTCTCCTTTTCCTGCTGTCTCTGTTGATGTCTTCCTTCTCTCCTTCTCCTCCTTCGGTCAACAGTAGCCCAATTTCCACCGGTACCCTGTTGGTTACCGATACCTGTGGCAGTCGTTGGTAACTCGGGCCTCGACCGATCCAGTATGAATTTCTGATTTGTGATTCTCATATTTGATTTGGCACGTTTTACGCTGGATGCCCTTTCAAACGCAACCCATTTATAGCTTAAATGGACTGACCTCTACCAGCTAATTGATGTGTTCTGACCCTAGTTAGGCATCCATAAACATTATTTCTCTTCAGTGCTGCACCACTTTTTAAGAGATACCTGTTAGGAAAACGCCAGTATCACTTGCATTAACAATGAGCCATTGCTTGGGATTCTTTCAGAAAAGGTAAAAGAACAGTATTTTAGCTGATGGCGTTTGGGGCATAGATGGTCAACCCACTTCTTAATTGATCACATTTTTTGTAAGTTCACTATGATTCTGATAGGCGCACTGTAAAAGAGGAGGGTGTTTGTGCCAGATGTCCTGCTCCTTAGTATGAGCATAGAATGCATATTTTTATTTAATATGGCCGTGCGCCAGTGGCCATCAGAAAAGACAATGCCAACTCCACATATCTTGAAAATACCTGTAGTGCAAGCAAGAGGCTGAAGGGCAGCAAGTTTTTCTGCAGGTCATGGGGAACTAGGGTTCAGTGTCCTAATGGAGAACAATCTGTTAACTTTATCTGAACTCATTTACCATGCTGGATTCGACATTCTAAAACCTGCACTATCCTATTTGAGCTATCAGAGCAGCAGGTTCAAATAATGACTCTAACACACAAGGTAGGTTCCACATGCCTGATTTGCTCACATCAGACAGAGCAGACTGTGCCAGCCACAAATGTCGACACAACAAACTATCAGAGAGTCTCTCAATGTACATTGTACTGGTATTCAGTGGCTTAAGTGACAGATAAATAGCTTCGCGCTTACCATAAGCCTATGATAACTGACAGTCAGTGCTGGATCCCACCCCAGACAATGCAGAGGCTAGAATTGAAATCAGCCTGGAGAACTTCCATATGCAGCTCATATAGCATCTATGCACTAATCAGATCAGGGCAAATAAAAGAAGATGCAAAAAATATAACAGTAAAATGGTGTATGTACCTGGAACAGCGGTTTCAGAGTAATGTTGACTGTTTATGGACAGTTTGCTCAGTTTTCCATCATCAACAAAAGGTCACAATGTTTTACAATAGCAGTATAGATTGAGGGACTCGGACCGAATTGACATTGTTGCACTGCATAGCTTCTTTCAAATGTAAGTGTAAATCAAGAGCTTATTCTCTGCTTCCCGGAAATTCTATCCACTTGGTTTAACCTGAACTATAGGTTCAGTCTAACCAAAGAAGATTAAAAGAAATGCACATTAATGTAGAGGCACATGGTACTCTGTTACTTGCAACATGTTAAACCTGATATCAGTATCAGGATCAGGATCAGTATTCACCATGGCATTTGGTGAACAGGGAAACAATTTGATAAGGAAAAAATTACAATGTGTGCTAAATATTGTATGGTAGATTAAAACTACTTAGCACAGGGGGAAGCCACTGGCACTGGAGAAGAATGTGTGCTGTCAACTCCCTAGATACTGTAGAGATCAAATTTCCCTAGAAGTTGAGTGACTATCTAAATGCAGAGCTAGTAATGCTAAAAATGGAAATCTGTCTCAAGATTATCAACATATTATTATTATTGAATTTTATTTCCAGGTTTGGAAGACATGATATCTGGTCCCAAGCTGTTAAGTGGATAGATCTGTATTGTGTTCATGCAGTCTGATTTTCACATGCAGGTAGGGGGAAAAAAGGTAATGAACATTATATGATGACAATATCTACAGTATTACTTCAGCATTTATATAGTATTTTGATATGTTCCCATGCATGTTATTTTGCTTTTACTACAAAGGGTGCTTAGGCAAAGTTTATTTTTTTAATAAAAAAAAATAATTCATTTTTAAATTCTCCAAAAGTTTGAAAACAATTAATCTGTCTAAATAGCTGAAGGCCAAATTGCCAAAGTTCCCATAATGCATTGCAATTTTTTTAAGGGCACTTAAAGGGTTTTTGAAATGCACAATCAATAATTTAGTTGAAAGAGATTTACTAGCATCCATGTACTGTATTTAGGAGACTGTCTTGAAGGAATGTTATCCAGTCTCTTATCTTGCACAAATCTTTAAAGTGCATCATACAGGTGCATACCAATAAATTAGAATATCATTAAAAATGTATTTATTTTAGTTATTAATACAAAAAGTAAAACTCGTATATTATATAGATTCATCACACACATATTGATATATTTCAAGTGTTTATTTCTTTTAATTTTGATGATTATGCGTAACAGCTAATGAAAACCCAAAATTCTGTATCTCAGAAAATTAGAATATTGTGAAAAAGTTCAATATTGGAGACTTGTGGTGTCACACTCTAATCAGCTCATTAAATCCAAACACCTGCAAAGGTTTCCTGAGCCTTTATATGGTGTCAGACTGGTTTATGCTACACAATCATGGGGGAAGACTGCTGACTTGACAGTTGTCCAGAAGACAATCTTACCCTGCACATGGAGGGTAAGACACAAGGTAATCGGTTATCTTACCTGGGCAAAGTACAAAAAGGACTGGACTGTTGCTCAGTGGGCCAAAGTCATCTTTTCAGATGAAAGGAAAGAACATTTTGCATTTCATTTGGAAATCAAGGTCCAGAGTGTTGAAAAAGAGAGGAGAGGCACCGAATCCAAGTTGCCAGTGTAAAGTTTGCACAATCAGTGGGGGTTAGGGGAGTCATGTCATCTGCTGGTAGTGGTCCACTGTGTTTTATCAAGTCCAACTTCAGCACAGCTGTCTACCAGGACGTTTTAGAGCACTTCATGCTTCCCTCTGCTGACCAGCTTTATGGAGATGCTGATTTTCTAGAGCAGTAATAATAATAATAATAATAATTTGTTGTAAATAGGAAAATTAATTTGTACAACTATGACGTTTCACAGGGGTATAAAAATGAGATACCACATAGGATGAATTCCGTTAGTCATTCAGGACAATTTGTTACACCATTTTATATAGCTGGGGTATGCAACAAAATGATATTTTTGTTTTAACAAAATAAAAAGCAGCTGTAGGAGAAAGCGATGAAAGTAGCAAAAGCGATGAAAATACCAATTTCCACCATCAGGGCAATATTAAAAAGTTCCAGTCAACTGGAAATGTTATGACTCAAACATGTGTCTATATCACCTTTATACACTGTGAAGAGGATGGTTTAAGTGGGCAAAAAATATTCAAGGATCACAGCTGGAGAATTGCAGAAGTTAATAATGTCTTTGAGTCAGAAAAAATGTCTCCAGAACTACAATAAGATGTTACCTACATCATCACAACTTAAAACAGGTTAAGGTTCTATGGTCATGTTAAATCAAAATCTAGCTTTTTGGCAGTAAACATCATAAATGCATTTGGCACACACAGAGAGGTAGACATATGGAAAAAAAACCCTCTTGCATACAGTTAAACATTGTGGTGTTTCATGTTTTGGGGCTGCTTTTCTGCCTGAACGCCTGGACATTTATTTTTAGGATACATGGATACATTATGGACTAATTAAATTAACACCTAAGACTTCTGGTCTACATCTTTTCGAGAATGGCCGCATAGTCTATTAGCTCCGACAACTTGCATCAGTGCCCCAGATCTAGATATTAACAACTTTTAAGTGTTGACAGAGTTATGGAAGGGGCAACTATAGAGAAAAGGGGAAGACCAAGAAAAAAGATGAAGAGGAAAGACGAAAAACAACTCAAACGTTCTTGAACAGATTAGCGCGAGCAGCGACGGAAAACACGATCAACAAGATTAGGGACTTTCGACAAGACAGTCACAAACTACTTCAGGATATTAAAGAAGAACTGAACAAATCTAATAAAAGAATAGAAGAAGCTGAAAATAGAATAGATAAAGCGGAGAACCGAATTGAAAACACAGAAGAATTGCTGGAAAAGATGCATTGGCTAACTGAACAAATTGAAGCCAGGCTAAATGACCAGGAGGGTCGAGCGAGATGGTCAAACATCAGGTTTTATATCGTAAACCTTCGGACATGATTTCTTTCCTGGAAGATTTTTTCAAATCGACCCTAGATGCAGCAGTGGACCTCCAGATTAAACGGGCCCACAAGCACTCGTGCCTTATCCATCAACTGCAGCCAAACCACACTTGATAATTACCAAGTTTCTCAACTTCAAGACAAAAGAGTTGGCTATGAAAACAGCCTGGGAAAGGAAGGTGATTGAATAGAAAGGCAACGGGATTTTCTTTGATCATGACTATACCCCTGACATGCTGTAGAAACAGAGGAAATATTAAGAAGCTAAAAAGGCACTGTGGGAACATGGCATCAAATTCCAAATGCAAATCCAAAAGCTCTTTAAACAGAAAAATATCAGCCTTCAAAGAAAATACCTTCTGCAGTCTAACAAGCAACCTAGGAGTGAGGAGACTAAAGAAATGCACTAGAGTGTGAGATTGTTCCAGGATCATAGCTTGTATTACCATTAATGTGTTTTCCTTCAGAATAAACTTACCGTAACTTGAGCTGTGAGATGTGTTGGAGGGGTATATTAGGTGGGATATCTGCAATACAATACCCAAGCCATTAAGCAACTGCCTGTGCTGACATTGAAAGCAGCTGCAAAACCATAAGAATGATTTTGATGTGCAACAGAAATTAAAGTATGAGGAATATATTACATTTATTTGTGTCATGCTAAATAGATACGTTTAAACAAGTTACACTTAAAAAATGTTTTTAAAAAAATTCTCAAAATTAAAATATGTAAACAAAATAGCCAAAAAATACTGTAATGTTTGAATTTTTAAGTCTGCTCACATTTAAATAGAAGTCTGCAATACAATTATAATAATGACAGACATACATATATAGTCAAATGTTGATATTCACTTGCACCCATATATATATATATATATATATATATATATATATATATATATATATATATATATATATATATTTTTTTTTTTTTTTTTTTATTTTTTTTTTAACAGAGGTCAAATATTGAAGCTGTATGGTAATCAATTTTCTAGTGAATCTTCGGTGTGACCAGCAGTCTGGATCCCAACCAAACATTTTCAACGGTCTCTCAACAAATGCCTCTGTCTAAATCTAACGAAGCAAATGCTGTTATTAACTTACCTTAAAATACTGACTCCCCAGGTGTTGGATTATGTCCAAAACGTTAATCAGAGGTATTGTGCTTATTTTATAGTAATAAATTAAAGAAGCCAGTGTCATATAATCTAAAAGCTAAACAAATTATAACCACATTACTATATTCATAATATTTCTGTAACTCTTTCAAGGCATTGTACTAGCTTTTTTGTGGTGCTCTGCTAAACATCTTGTCCAAGGAAAGACTTCATTTAAAGTGATTACAATGTCTTGAGGTTTTTTTTTAACATGCTAAAGCTGAATCTTTCATTTATCACCTCCTCCTATTTAAAGAGTAACTGCACCAGAAGTGGACCTTTTTTAAATCCATTTTCCTTAGGATAAGAAAAGGTATACTTTATTTGTATTAAATAAATGTATGAACTTGTTCATAATCTTTTTGGACAGGCTGAAAATATATAAAAAAAAAAAACATTCAAATGTTAAAATATAAATGGGCAAAAAACATCTTTAACAAAGAATCAAACAAATAAAAACAATATGAACAAAATCTAATTAAAGGCTATTTAGCCAGTAATTTTATCATTATTTCGTCAGAAATTGGTATTCTTTTTCAATCATAAATAAATAAATTCATGTTTACGCTACCTCTTTTACGGCACATAGTCCTTTTGGAAAAGTAGAAAAGTAGAAAGACTTTAAAAGTGACTTGAAAAAATACTTGAAAAATATAAGCACAAGGCTGCAGGCACAGTCACAGGGAGCACCAAACTTTATAAGTCAGTATGGCAAAAGACATCATTCTATGTACATTGGTAGCTGTGCAACTGGTGCTATTCTAACCACTCGAATTACCATGTCTGCTTTTCTGAGCACTCTTACATTTACATTTACATTTGCGGCATTTAGCAGACGCCCTTATCCAGAGCGACGTACAAACGTGCTTTAAATCTCTAGTAGTGAATAAATCTACACTGGTACGCAAGAATACAAACTCAATATAAATATAACTCGAATTCTACAAACTTGGAAAGTGCTAATTTAGGTATTTCAGGAAGAGGTAGGCCTCTTCCTTCTGCACCCACCCTACTTGCCAGATTTGGCTCCTGTGGACTTTGCCCTCCTCCTAAAGATGAAGATCCAGCCCAAAGGTTGCTATTTTGACACCATTGTGGAGAGCTATTGCGAATTGGTAGAAGGTGCTTGACACGCTTCAAAATGAAGACTTCCCAGACATATTCCAGTAGAACCAGAAGCCCTGGGAGCGCTGTATTGTTATGTAGGGGACTATTTTAAAGATGATAATGTGCAAACATAGATAAATCAAAACCTTTTTATACCACCTCATATATAATTAATACAGCAATTTACCTTTTGAGAAAATTTTAATAGTGCTGAGACAAGCAATTCTGTGATATCGTATATGCCTTTAATTAGCCTTTTATGTGATATTAGGCAATTTAGCATAAATAATTGACAGAGGTTGACCTGAGAACAACAGCAGCATTACATTTACACATCATATTATAATTTTAACATTTTTGCATGTATTAATAACATAGCTTGTTAACTCATTTATCTGTGACAGAAGGCTCTATTTCATTTTTATACTGCAAAAATGTACTGCCATGAAATATGTACATTTCCAGCTTAAATACAAATGATTTAGCAATGAATTCTTTAAGAACCCTAACTTTCAACCCAGTGAACACATTTGAGATTATTTGGAAAATGCATAGCTGGCCATCTCACCTGACATCAGTGCCTGACCTCACTAATATACTTATTGATAAGTGGGCACAAATCGCCACCATGAGATCGCCACACTCTGAGATTTAATGGGAAGCCTCACCTTAAGAGAGAAGGCTTTTGTTGTAGCCTTCATTTAAATTGTGACTCTTAGGCGTTCAGATACTTTTGTCCACATATTTCATTAAAGGGTTTGGGCCCCCCTTTTCTAGCATTTATTTTTTGTTTTTCCATCAGCAAAATAATCTTTAGGTCTATAAGACTTTTGGACCCCACTGTGTGCATCAATAATAACTGTTTTTTAATTTTACAATTTAATATAAAGAAAAGAAATGTTTTAAATCTCATAAATATCCCTGTCTAGTTCTCCAGTATACTAATTTAAACAGCCATTTGTTATATATTTGTCTAAAGGAAATTAAGATAAAGCTTAGACAAACACATGCATTTGCAAATGCTAATAAATTGTTATTTAAAATTTTGAAGGTTTTTATTTATTTATTATTTTATATATATATATATATATATATATATATATATATATATATATATATATATATATATAAATATATACATGTTCCTGCTTGTATCTTATACCTGACTTGTTTTAAAGTGCATGTTTCCTAATTTTAACAGACCAGACAATTTATTTGGTTAACTCTGTATATATATATATATATATATATATATATATATATATATATATATATATATATATATATATATATATATATATAAATTTTTATTTTTACTAAAATTGTATAAGGAAAATTCTGTATGTTTTGGCAATTCGCTGGATTTGTGACTTTTTAATTTTTATTTATTTATTTATTTATTTATTTATTTATTTATTTATTTATTTATTTATTTATTTATTTAAATTTTTTTTTTTACTTCTGAGACATTTCCATTCTAACTGCAATTATTGACTGACCAACATACACCTACATACATACAAAGTTACATAGGGAGAATTATATATGTTCATATATGTTTAAAGGCATGAATGCAGAGTTATATACTATCATGCTGTTTGTACTATTGGACGTAATAGACCAGCAGTTTCAGAGATTATAAATTGCATTTCCTCTTGTTGTAAATGGATCATTCATTTCATACTGTGTAGAAGAGGCTGAAAGCAAATTATGTACATAACTGTAATTTACTACCCCTCTTACATTCACTCCATCTTTTTCCTCCTCCTTATCCTCATCCTCCAAACATTGGCTATCATCTTCAGATCCTTCTTCATTCTCTTGCCCTGGTCCCTTGTTGTTGTTGTTGTTTCTTACTGAAGCCTCCAGAGCCTTCTGTTTGCGGTAGAAATGGGAGAACTTGTTGAAGATAATTGTAATGGGTAACGCCACTACTAATGTGCCACCCAGGATACATCCAGAAGCTGCTAACTTTCCAGCAACTGTGACAGGTACAACATCTCCATAGCCAACAGTGGTCATGCTTACTGTACCCCACCACCAACAAGCAGGAATGGTGTCCAAACCGACATCCTCCTCATACTCTGCAGTGTAAGCTACACCAGAGAAGACGCATACACCTACAGCCAGGTAGAGTAGAAGGATGCCTACTTCTCTGTAACTATGCTAAAAAGAAAAATATCCATTAATAAAGAACAAAAGTTAGCTGCATAACATAGAACTGTTTTTGTTGTTAAATTAGAAACAACACATTAAATAGAACCTCACTAGCTAAGAGTTTGAAAAATTGACAAAAGAATTCACAAATACTTTCACTTGACATTTACTTGACATTTCTCTGTATGCATTAGCAAAAGAAATTGTCAGTTGCTCCTAGGAAAAGTGGCAGATTTTTATTAAACAGTATATATTTTTTCTCTTCGTAACTACAGTAACGTGTTGGTTATCAATATGGGAGTTCATTTATTTATGCATACATGAAAAAGCTAAAGAATATTTTTTAATTTTATATCCAGCTTGAAGAATTTCACATATCGAGGGAGTGAATTAATAAAGGATGGAAAGAAGGAAGACATTTGTTAAAGTATGCTGAAATAGAACAGTAGAACAGTTAAGTAGATCATATATTTATATCATTAAATATTAAATGTAAAACACACACATACACACACACACACACACACACACACACACTTGCACCTCTTATCTTATCTTATCTTATCTTATCTTATCTTATCTTATCTTATCTTATCTTATCTTATCTCTTATCTTATCTTTCATACCACAAACAGTAATGTAAGATTTGCAAGTGCATTTGGATTATGTCACAATTTATGTGTTCACATATAAAGAACGCAACTGCAAATACAATTTGCAAATTTATTTGAATATTGTCTGTGTATCCTTCTGATTTTAGTTATACACCTTAACCATAACTCAACAAAATTTGTTCAATAAAATAGCAACAATTTTACAGGTGACAGCGATATAGAGGTAGGTTTATGATTTGAAATTGTCTGCCACCATTTGCGAAGCAAGTGTACCCAATAATATAGTCACTTAGTATATAATATGACTGTATATACATTAGTAGTGGTTGGATATTAATGTCAAGCCTTTCCAACTTAGTTATTTAAAAAAGAAATGACTAATTTACAAGCAGAATTATCTTACCCGTAATGTAGCACCTAATGACCTTAGGCCTGTTGAGTGCCGAGCCAACTTCAGCACTCTGAAGATCCTCATGAGCCTAAGAACCTGAACAATTTTCCCAATGTTTTCCAGCTCTGATTCACTACCAGCAAACAGGTCAAAAATTAGGGTGATGTAGATAGGCAGCACTGAAACGATATCAATCACATTTAGAGGATGAAGGAAAAACTTTCTACGATTTGGTGCAAGGACCATGCGTGTTACCACTTCAAAAGTGAACCAGCAGATGCAAAGAATCTCCAAAGCTTGCATGGTTGGATCCTCGATTAACTGGCCACTATCATCATACACCTGATACTCTGGGATGCTGTTGATGCACATAGTGGCAATTGATATTAACACAACAATGATGGAAACCAAGCTGAAGAGCTTGCTTGGAATGGAATATCCTGGATTCTCCAAAGTCAACCATAGGCACTTACGTATATTTCCAAAACGCATGTCCTGGAAATGTTGGATGTCCTTGTTTAGGTCAGATATCTCATCCACAGAGGTGTCCACGCTGCTTACATCACTTTCTTCATCCCAGGACTTGTGATGGCTCTCTAACCTACGATCATGATAGAGATAACTACAGCAACTATCCAAGAAGAACTCATTTATTCCCCAGTACTCAATTTCCTGGCAGAAGGAGAAGATGCACAGCTCCTCCATGATGTGCAGTTTCCCAGTTTGGTAGAAATGGAAGACATAAGGAAAGAGATTCGGGTTTCGGTCAAAGTAAAATTCCTTCTCTTGAATGTCATAGTCATCGCAAACCTGTAAAATGGCTTCAACAGTGTCACAGGACAGAAGGCGACATAACCGGGTATCTGGAAACCTCTGTAGAGTACTAGAAGAGAAACTGTGCTTCAGACCACCCACATTGATGTTAATCAGATGGTCTTCAGGGCTCTGATCACATCCAGGAAGGTTCTTTTTTACCATCTTGTATTTTGTCTGTAAAGGGTTTAAAAAACATGTTTGAGACCATATTTAATAGTGATGCAAAGTAATGTTTTCTAAAAATCTGTTCCTTGATTTTAGTTCAAGTATCTATCTGTGAGTAGTATCTATCACAATATGAGTTTGGTAAATGTATTGTGTAGTGTACTTGGTCATTTACAGGAAAAGAAAAATACTTAGTGAAATGTAGAGACTAAAGATTAACATTGCAATCAACCTCTAGGACTCTGGGACAGTGGGAAAAGGTTGTCTGGACAGATGACTCATGCTAAACTGTCTAGCAACCAAATTAACATGTCTACATCTGCCCTATGAATAGAAAATACCTAATTCAAAGTATATTGACAACTTGAAGGTGCAGTAGAGATGGAATAATGGTGCATTATGTATATTGTGTGTGTGTATGTGTGTGTGTGTGTGTGTGTGTGTCGGTCTGTCTGTCTGTCTGTGTAGCTGCAGCCCATTGGCTGGGCTCCAAGTCCACTGTGACCTTGTGCATGATAAGCGCTTAGAATATGAATGAATTAATGAAAACTGTTGGTAGGATGAAGGAAAGTGAGAAAGGCATTCATCTATGTTCTCCATTCAAAGTCTGGTATATTTTCACTAATAGTCCTTTCAAATTAAAATATGAAATAACATCTGCTACTACTCCCAGAACATGACACAAAAAGTAAAATCAGCACAGTATTACGTATTTATATTCTTTATACCTTTCAAGCAAATTTAAATGACTGAACTCAGTTCCAGCTGTATTATTTTCAGTGTGCATTCTGCTGCCTATTTTACTAGGTGTAGTCCCATCTAAAAGTACTGGAACAGCAAGCCCAAATGTTTTGTTTTGGTTTTTCATGAAGCCTGCAACCCACTGTTGCATTATTCTTTGTGTTGCTTTTCTGGACAAAGCTTTGTTATGTTGTAGTGTGTTTTTGGTCACTGTCAAGTTGCATAATGAAATTCTTCGATTGGATGCATTGCTCTGTAAATTAGCAGATAGCATGTTTCTGTTGACTTCTGAATCTTTTCTGGTGCTATCATCATTAGAAAAAAAGATTTGTGAGGTTATTCTAGAAGCAGCTATGCAAGCTCCTGACTCAAGCCATGAACCATGAACAGATGCTTTTTTTCTCTTCATATTAGAGTTTTTGGTAGATGGTAATCCTAGTCCCCAAACGTTTATGGCTCTTTCTGGTATCGCATTGTATATAACAAACTGACTTTATGAGTGGTTTGCTACTCGTGCCATGGTTTCTACTTTTGAACGTTTCTTTAAACAGTGGATTATGATACCTTCACCCCTTGAATATAGAGGCAGTTGGTGATGCTGCTAACTAATGCTTTTGGGTTTATAATCAAATAGTTCTAACAAGGTTTCTGTTATCAACTGCTATTGTTTTTTCATTGTTTAATTCAGATGTCTGGTTGTTAGAACACCAGCGGGTTCTGTTTTGCCCACTACTTCTGCAATAGCTATGATCAATTTTCCATCTTTTTTTACTTATAAGAAGGCTTGCTAGGCTTGTTTTCTGGTCTTCATTTTGATTTATTCTTTTTATCAAACAAATGCTGTCAACAATCCAACAGTGCACACTTGGGCATTAACAAAACACCTGCCAATTTTCCAGTGTTTTGAATCACTTGAAAAATGAGAGGATTCAAACAAGTGGCATTTTTTAAGTGCTATTTTATAAGTTGCAATGTCTTAAGTAGATTTTTCAAAGGTTTCTATGGGAACTGTAGTTTGGAGTTAAAGAAGGTAATACATCGTCAATCACCATAACTGCCCTGTATAAAAAAGACGCATGTAAAACTATATACATATATACACTACATCTAGCCGGGAACATACTCTCCTTTAGTTTAGTGTGAAAAGAAATGCAGAAATGCAAAAGTGATTCGTCATATGAAGAAAAAAAAAAACATTTGTAAGCTGTAGTAAAACCAGACAATTTAATGGCATCTGTGCAGTATGCAAGGTTGAAATCATCATAAGACATTTTGCCTGCACCTTTTACATATATTGGTTTTTTTAACCTTAAAAAAGTGTTCAATGACTGGACAGTGGAAGTTACATTTTTTATTTGCAAATTATGCAGTGTTCCAAAAAAAGTGATTGTGACCAGTCCAGTGCCCTAGCATTATGAGTGTTTGTCTTTGATAATATCTTTGTTTAATGTTGATCATGATCATCAGAATGTGCTATTGTAATACATTTCTGTATATGTGTAACAAATGTTTGTCTGCTAACTATATTACAACTGCTATGTAGTCTACTGCATGTATTGGCAACACACTAACTGATAATAAACTAATTGTTTTAATTGCATTGAGTAAGCACACCATGTATTAGACCTGTACAGCCCAAAGTAGACCTGATAGATCTGTACATCTGAAATGTATACGGGCCATGCATTCTCCTCTTAAATGTTTGTAGAGACTTTCACAGAGTGCACTCTTCACTGGAGAACTGCTTCTGGCAGTTTATGCACTTAAGGCTGAAGTTAATCTATATTTAAAGAGAGGAGCCCTTGGCTGCCATGTTCTGGGAGAAAAGATTATAAGACGGATATGTATATGTCCTACATCGTATAACAGGCAACAGCTTCATCAATCACATACATATATATATATATATATATACATATATATATATATATATATATATATATATATATATATATATATATATATATATATATATATATATCACTCATTTATTAATTGTTTGTAATATTTGAATATGGACATGAAAGAGATGGCAGCAGTTATGATATGTATAACAGAAATTAATAATAGGTATGGGTTGAAAATATATTGCATAATATCGTTTCTACAATAAAGCTGACTACATAACAAAGCATCATATTCTAATATTAAAATCTTAGAAATGTGATAAATGTATGCACAAAGCAAACAAAGAGGAAAAACTGAAGCCCATGCCTATTATTATTATTATTATTATTATTATTATTATTATTATTATAATTATTATATTATTTAGAAAGTAACTCACCTCGAACAACTGAATGAGCTACCACTCTTGTACTCGCGTATTGCTGTATCTTTCATTTCATTTTTTTCCCCCTCACCACTGATGCTCCGAATCAAGTTCCACACTCGATCTGAGTTTCTTTGACATAGGTTTACCGCATCGTTTTTAAAGTGTTCACCTCTGACGGTAAGGAGACGGGATTTCTCGCCGCAAACGACGCCCTCGTGAAATCTGACTGTCTCACGCAAGGCACGTGTGAGAGCAGCACTGAATCCGGCACCTTTTTTTTTTTTTTTGTTTTTTTTACTCGTCGTGGTACTCCAGTGTAAGTCCACTATGGGTAAAACTGTACAATTTACAAGGATTATTTACAAGTACAAACTGTGTGCATGCAGAGAAGGTGAACACAAATCATACAAGCAACGTCTTATTATTTATTAGGATATACAGTATATAATGCATCTTATTGCTGTGGTAAGGACTACAGTTTGCTCCTTTTGTGGCTTGCTGCTATACCACATTGAAAATCCAGCTGTCCCTGAAGAAAAAAAAAAAAAAGGAAAAAATTCGCACACCCCCATTACATTTTCAGTTTTTCATTAAAAAATGTTTTAAATACCGACTTCCAATCTTGTTTTTATTTTTCTCTGAAAAAAGAAAGTGATTTAATTGCAGGTAAACAACAAAAATGACCTTGTTTTACATATTAAATCAATAAACATGTGCATTCCAAGTGAGGAAAAAGTTAGGACACCCTACCCCCTAATAGCTATACCCCCTTTAACTGAAATAACTTAATTGAGATGCTTCTTGTAGTCATCTACCAGTCTCTGACATTGGTCTGAGGAAAGTTTGCCTCACTCCTCAACGCAGAATTCTTTCAACTGTGAGATGTGTGAGGGGTTTCTTATGTATACAGCATGTTTCAAGTCACCCCACAGCATCTCAATGGGATTAAAATCTGGGCTTTGCCTCTGCCATTTCAGGATTTTCCATTTCTTAGTTTTCAGCCAGTGCTTACAGGATTTACTTCAGAAGTGAAGAATAGAGTGCAGGCAGGGTGGAGTGGGTAGAGAAGAGTGGCAGGAGTGATTTGTAATAATAAGAGTGAAAGGGAAAGTTTATAGGACTGTGGTGAGACCTGCTATGTTGTATGGTTTAGAGACAGTGGCACTGACTAAAAGACAGGAGGTGGAGCTGGAGGTAGCAGAGCTAAAAATGTGATTTTCATTGGAAGTGATGTGGATAGACGGGATTAGAAATTTGAATGTAGGACGTTTTGTAGACAAGGTGAGGAAGAATAGATTGAGATGGTTTGGACATGTGCAGAGGAGGGACATGGGGTATATCAGTAGAAGAATGCTGAGAATGGAGCCGCCAGGAAGGAGGAAAAGAGGAAGACCAAGGTTCACTCTCACTTAAAAAGTCAGGAGCACA
Source organism: Silurus meridionalis (assembly GCF_014805685.1). Classification (NCBI taxonomy): domain Eukaryota; kingdom Metazoa; phylum Chordata; class Actinopteri; order Siluriformes; family Siluridae; genus Silurus; species Silurus meridionalis. The sequence continues at coordinate 10,517,630 of NC_060884.1, read as the reverse complement.
CCAAACTAAATGTCTGAGGTTTAAATAAGGCAAGCCACCTTAAACAAAAATCTGAGTAACAATGTTTTAATCATATGTACTTGATGCGATACACCTATGTGTGATTTTGTACATTTTAAGTGGGAATAAATGTGGGGATGTCCTAATTTATTCCTCAGGAGAATGTGTTTATTTTTTTTAAGTACATTTTACAGAAAGTTTATTTGCTTCAATTTTAATTGTTTGATTATATTACTTGAATCTCTCAGTATTGATAAAATGTATATTAAATATCCATATCTCCAAATATGTTGAAAACACACAGGCTTTCATAGGGTGTCCTAATTTATATATATATATATATATATATATATATATATATATATATATATATATATATATATATATAAACGTATTTTAAGAAGAAGGAGGATCATAGGGTGACCTATAAGAGTGGGGGAAGGTGCACACAGGTGGACTATGTTCTATGTAGAAGATGCAACCTGAAGGAGATTGGAGACTGTAAGATGTTGGCAGGGGACAATGTAGCTAGACAGCATCGGATGGTGGTCTGTAGGATGGTTTTGAAGGTGAAGAAGGAGAGGAGGAGACTGAGGACAGAGAGAAGAATAAGAAGGTGGAAAATGAAGGAGGAGGACTGTAGTGTGAGGTTCAGGGAAGAGGTCAGACAGGGACTCGGTGGTGGTGAAGAGGTGCTGGATGATTGGTTAAGCAGGAGTGATAAGGGAGGCAGCTAGAAAAGTACTTGGTGTGACATCTGGAAACAAAAAGGAAGACAAAGAGATGTGGTGGTGGAATGAGGAAGTGCAGGACAGCATAAGGGGAAAGAGGTTGGCAAAACAGAAGTGGGATCGACAGAGTGATGAGAAAAGTAGGCAGGGGTACAAGGAGATGCGGCAGCAGGTAAAGAGAGATGTGGTGAAAGCCAAGGAAAAGGCATATGAGGAGCTGTATGAGAGGTTGAACACTAAGGAAGGAAAAAGGATTTGTACCGATTGGCCAGGCAGAGGGACCGAGCTGGGAAGAATGTGCTGCAAGTTAGAGCAATAAAGAATGGTGATTGAAATGTGTTGACTAGTAAGGAGAGTGTATTGAGAAGGTGGAGGAAGTATTTTGAGCAGCTGATGAAAGAGGAAAATCAGAGAGAGAGAAGGTTGAAGGATGTGGAGTTGGTGAAGCAGGAAGTGGATATGATTAGTAAGGAGGAAGTGCGAGCAGCGATTAAGAGGATGAAGAGTGGAAAGTCGGTTGGACCAGATGACATACCTGTAGAAGCATGGAGATGTTTAGGAGAGATGGCAGTGGAGTTTTTAACCAGGTTGTTTAACAAGATTCTGGAAGGTGAGAGGATGCCTGAGGAATGGAGAAGGAGTGTGCTGGTACCAATCTTTAAGCATAAGGGAGATGTGGAGACCTGCAGTTACTACAGGGGAATTAAGCTGATCAGTCACACCATGAAGTTATGGGAAAGAGTAGTAAAAGCCAGGCTGAGACGAGAGGTGACCATCTGTGAGCAACAGTATGGTTTCATACCGAGGAAGAGCACCACAGATGCCTTATTTGCTTTGAAAATGTTGATGGAGAAGTATAGAGAAGGACAGAAGGAATTGCATTGTGTATTTGTGGATTTAAGAAAGCGTACGACAGAGTGCCAAGAGAGGAGTTGTGGTATTGTATGAGAAAGTCAGGTGTGTCAGAGAAGTATGTGAGGGTGGTGCAGGACATGTATGAGGACAGTGTGACAGCAGTGAAGTGTGCAGTAGGAACGACAGACTGGTTCAAGGTGAAGGTCGGACTGCATCAAGGATCAGCGCTGAGCCCTTTCCTGTTTGCAGTGGTGATGGACAGGTTGACGGACGAGTTCAAACAGGAGTCTCCCTGGACTATAATGTTTGAGGATGATTTTGTGATTTGTGGTGAGGGTAGTGAGCAGGTTGAGAAGAGCCTGGAGAGGTGGAGGTATGTGCTGGAGAGAAGGGAAATAAAAGTCAGTAGGAGTAAGACAGAGTACATGTGTGTGAATGAGAGGGAGGGCAATGGAGTGGTGCAGTTGCAGGGAGAAGAGGTGGAGAAGGTGGAGAAGTTCAGGTACCTGGGGTCAACAGTGCAAAGTAATTGAGAGTGTGTTAGAGAAGTGAAGAAAAGAGTGCAGGCAGGGTCGAGTGGGTGGAGAAGAGTGACAGGAGTGATTTGTGATAGTAGGGTATCTGCAAGAATGAAAGGGAAAGTTTATAGGACTGTGGTGAGACCTTGTGATTAGAGACAGTGGCATTGAGTAAAAGACAGGAGGCGGAGCTGGAGGTAGCAGAGCTGAAGATGTTGAGGTTTTCAATGGGGGTGATGAGGATGGACAGGATTAGCAATTAGTTTATTAGAGGGACAGTGCATGTTGGACGTTTTGGTGACAAGGTGAGGGAGGCGAGATTGAGATGGTTTGGACATGTGCAGAGGAGAGACATGAGTTATATCGGTAGGAGAATGCTGAGGATGGAGCCACCAGGAAAGAGGAAAAGAGGAAGACCAAGGAGGAGGTTCATGGATGTGGTGAGGGAAGACATGCAGGTAGTTAGTGTGCAAGAGGCAGATGTAGAGGACAGGGTGGTATGGAGACGGATGATCCGCTGTGGCGACCCCTAATGGGAGCAGCCGAAAGAAGAAGAATACATTATTATAAAAAATACACATGTTGGATTCTGGATGCTTAATGACAGCATAATTGTCCTTATACTGGTATTTCCAAAATATCAAAGTGTGAGCTACAAGTTGTCAACCGCATTCTTTTGGTCTTTAATGATATCCACTACACAATAAAGCCAATACAGTTCTTATAACAACTATTAAAAAAAAATTCTATAAAATACTGAGAGGTTCTATTTTTTTATTTTGTTTTATTTTGTTTTTCAGAAGGGATAACAATTAAAACTTGTAAAATATTAAATCATACTAACTTTGTTTGCATAAATATAACTATAATTTTATAGCCTACATTTTTTAATAAATGTATTTGATAGAGGGCTAGACTGTTCAATTCAATTAAATAGGTGTGGAGAGGATGAAAAAAAAAAAAAGTATTTCCTACTACAAATGGATATCACATAACTGCAGTGATTTTGTAATCTTACTCTTTGTACACCGGGAAAACTGATCCATCTCCAATATTTATTGATGGGTTTTGGCAATGTAATTGTGTGTACAGCAAGCATTATGTTTAGTCTCTATAGTCACACAATGTTCAAATAACCAGAGTTATGTCAAGATAACAATATTATTTTATATCTTAATAAAATATATTCCGCCCATATTTCCTGGACTTGTAATGTAAGGTTTATACATAAATACAGATTTTAATACATCTGTAAATGTAAACTTCTCTACATTATTATTATTATTATTATTATTATTATTATTATTATTATTATTATTATTATTTTAATACAATTTCACACAGTTAGATTATTTTAGGAGCTATACTTGGTAATTAAAATTCAATAACGAACAATACCATTGAAGAAAAAAGAAATAAACTAATCCCAAAATGCAAAAGAAGATATGAATGTATCATCATTATTTATGTAACAGATTTTCTTAATCATAGCTCCTTCTTTTTCTTTTTCTATTTTTCTTCTTCTTCTTTAGGCTTCTCCGCCACAGTGGTCACCACAGCAGGGTCAACCGTCTCCATAAATCCTCTACATCTGCCTCTTCAAACCAACTACCTGCAAGTCTTCCCTCACCACATCCATAAACCTTCTATTTGGCCTTCATTTTTTCCTCCTTCCTGGTGGCTCCATCCTCAGAATTCTTCTACCGATATACCCCATGACCCGCTTCTGAACATGTAAAAACCATGTCAAGCTTACCTCCCTCATCCTGTTTTCCAAAACAACCTACATACGAGGCCCTTATATACACCCGTTTCTAATCTTGTCCATCCTCGTCACTCCCAATGAAAATCTCAGCATCTTCAGCTCTGCTACCTCCAGCTCCGCCTCTTGTCTTTTAGTCAGTGCCACTGTCTCTAAACCATTCAACATAACAGGTTTTACCCCAGTCCTATAAACTTTCCCTTTCACTCTTGCATATATACGTCAATCACAAATCACTCCTGCCACTCCTCCCCACCCACTCCACCCTGCCTGCACTCTTTTCTTCATTTCTCTAACACACTCTTCATTACTTTGCACTGTTGACCCCAGGTACCTAAACACATTCCCTTTCTCCAACTCTTCTCCCTGCACTCCACTGCCCTCAAAATCATTTACACGTACATCTACTGACTTTCATTTTCCTTCTCTCCAGCAGGTACCTCCACCAATATATACCACTAACACCAACAATATAATCTGCAAACTTCATAGTCCACAGAGACTCCTGTCTGACCTCGTCCGTCAACCGTACCATCGCCACTGCAAACAGGAACGGGCTCAGAGCTGATCCAACCTCCACCTTGAATAAGTCTGTCATTCCTACTGCACACTTCACTGCTGCCACACTGTACTCATACATGTCCTGCACCACCCTCACATACTTCTCTGACCCTCTTTACTAATCTTATCCACTTTCTGCTTCACCATCTCCACATCATCCAACCTTCTCTCTCTCTCATTTTCCTCATTTCACCTTCTCAACACAATCTCCTTGCTATTCAACACATTTCCATCTCCATTCTTTATTGCTCTAACTTGTAGCACATCCTTCTCAGCTTGGTCCCTGTGCTTTTTCTCTTTTCTTAGTGTCTAACTTTTCATACAGCTTCCCATATGCCTGTTCATTTACTTTAGCCACATCCCTTTTCACCTGCTGCCACATCTTTTTGTACTCCTGCCTACTTTTTTTAATCTCTCTGCCGGTCCCAATCCTGTTTCTCCAACCTCTTTCTCCTTATGCTTTCCTGTACTACCTGTAGGAAAAACTCCCTTAGATGACATAAGTAAGAAACCTTGAAAAGAACCAGACTCCAAAGGGGAACCCATCCTCATTTGGGTGATATCAAGAGTGTGATTATAAATCTTTAAACAATACAGAACACTGGAGAGTGAGAACTAACATGAGCACTGGAATGTAAGATTAGGAATAATGTCCTTTCTACAGTCTTTTACAGTCATTTGTGATTATAGAACTAGGAGCTACTGAGCAACTTATTAAGTAGCTCAACATTTGTGATCATCATAGATCCAACACCAGCTTCTCCATGCCAGCACCTTTAAACACTCAAAGAGGTCCAGTGTCCAAACTCCATATCCATGGTTCGTGATGATTGCGGGGTCAGCATCTACATTTTTAAAGGTCCAAAATCTTCATGAGGTGGGATGTGACTGGGGCTGGCCCAACATCAGGATGCCTCAGGATGGTTAGAGAAAGAGAAGCAGTGGAGAGGAATTAGCGTAGCTGCTGTTCATGATATTAACAAGCACAAGTTGATAATGTGCATTTGATCAGATGTAATGGAGCACAAGGCTATGATCTGTGATGTGTGTTATGTGTAGGTTTTGCTAAAAAGATTATGCACTTAAACTGGGAGAGTGTGCCTGAGCCACAAACACTGAAGACTGAAGACAACATGAAGACCTCCACCATGCTCTACCACCTTTAGTGGACTTTGCTATTTTAGGAACTACTAGAAGTCCAGAGTTTTGAGATCTCAGGGAGCGTGACATAGTGTAACGTGTAAAAAGACTGGAAAGATACATGGGAGCTAAACCATTTAGGGCTTAGTAAGTAAGTAGCAGTAGTTTGTAGTCTATTCGAAATTTAACAGGTAGCCAGTGTAGGGATGATAAGATTGGGGTTATATGATCATATTTTCTTGACCTTGTGAGAACTCTGGCTGATGCATTCTGTACTAACTGTAGCTTGTTTATTAATTATGTAATGCATTACAATAGTCCAGTCTGGAGGTCATGAATGAGCTTCTCTGCATCAGATATAGACAATGTGTTTCTTAGCTTAGCAATATTTCTAAAGTGGAAGAAGGCTTTTTTTATGTAACATTCCACCACAATGTCTCTTTGTCTTCCTTACTATTTCCAGATGCCAATTATCTTTTAAGCTGTCCCCTTAAACACTGCTGCAGTAGTTGCCCAATCATCCAGCACCTCTTCACCACCACCAAGCCCCTGTCTGACTTCTTCCCTGAAGCTGTAAGATGGCCGCCGACCCAGAAGTGCGTGCTGTGTGCTTGGAAGATCCCGTCAGTACCCCCACACCCCTCCATGACCATCTCCAGATGCCCTTGTTTTGTTCAATGTCTCGGGAGTAAGAGGCGGCAGACTGAAGAGGCAAGGCCTTGCAACCCGCCCTGGGTGGGTGGAGGGGATCTGGTGAAGGGAAATACTAAAGAGGCATGATAATCCTGGGGCATGAGGAAAGTCAAGTGCCAGCGGAGGACACAGCGGGGGTTGAGGCACACTGCCACCGGGTAGAATGCCTTGGAGATCAGGAAATTCCGGATGAAGCATGGAGCGAGCCTCCAGGTGGCTGCTCCAAGCACTTTCTGGCCGATGTGTTCAGGCAGAGCAATGCCCTTTGCGAAGGTCTGAGGCAGAGCGACGCTCTCTGCGGAGGTCTGAGGCGGAACGACACCCTCTGTGGTGTTCTGAGGAAGAGCAACGCCCTCTGCGGAGGTCTGAGCTGGATCGACACCCTCTGCGGAGGTCTGAACTACGTTGTCAGCAAAACCCAGGGGCCAGGCGAATACCTTAGAAAAAAACGGGTTGCTGGTTTGATGTGGAGCAAGCCTAATGCTTTAAAACAGCTGCTGGGTCCATCATTTGGCTAGATTATTCTGTCAGAAATCTTGCGGGTGAGTGAGGACCCAAATGATGGATGTCACAGGGGTATGAAGAAAACAGGCTTTAATAAAAGGCAAACTAAGCAAAGAGGCAAAGGCAAAAACAATGTCCAAAAACAGTCCAGGGTCAAAACACAGGCAAACTATTCAAAAACCAACAAACAGAACTAGGAAGGGCAGAGCAGAAACAAAAACCTAAAAACAGTCCAGAGTTCAAACCAGAAACAGAGCAGAACAGGGGTCAAGAACAGGAACAGGACCAGGCTCAGCAGCAGGAGCAGAAACAGGAACAGAATCCAAAGCAGGCAGGGTGGTAAGAATTATCCCAGGGACTATAGGAAGCTGGTTAGATAATCTAGACCCGAGCTAAAGTCTCAGGTGTCCTTAAATACCAGGAGGCGCGGGAAAAACAACAAGATGGGCGCCGACCCCGAAGTGTGCCCCACAGAACTGGAAGTGCGCCCTGCAAAACCGGTAGTGTGCGCTGTGTGCCCGAAAGATCCTGACATTTCCTTCCTTTTAGCAAAATCTACCACCATCTGCCCTTCCACATTCTTCTCCTTAAGGCCAAACCTACCCATCACTCCTCATCACCTTTGTTCCTTTCACAAACATTATATTTAAAGTCTGCCCCCATCACTAATCTTTCTTGCTAGGTACACTCTCTACCACTTAGTGTAACTCACTCCAGAATTTTTCTTTCTCCTCCATTTCACAGCCCACTTGTGAAGCATAGGCATGATGACATTTATCATCACCCCTTCAAATTTCAGCTTCATGTTCATCAGAAAATCTTCACCTCAACCACACTCTTACTGTACTCTACCTTCAGGATCACCCCTACACCATTTCTCTTTAAATCCACAACATGGTAAAACAGTTTAAACCCCCCTCCAATTTTCCTGGCCTTACTCCCTTTTCACTTGGTCTCCTGAACACACAACATATCCACCTTTCTCTACTCCATCATATCAGCTACCTCTCTCCCTTTACCAGTCATAGTACCAACATTCAAAGTGCCCACCCTAACCTCCACTCTCCCACATTTCTTCTTTCACTGCTGTCTCTGTAGACGTTTTCCTCCTCTCCTTCTCCTTTTTTGGCCAACAGAAGCCCAATTTCCACCAGTACCCTGTTGGCTAACAATACCTGAGGCGGTTGTTGGTAACCTGGGCCTTGACTGATCCGTTATGAAATTCTGGTTTGTGATCCGCATATTTGATTTGTTTTACACTGGATGCCCTTTTGACTCACTGTGTCATCAATATGTACATTTATGTGATTAAACATAATAATACATTTAGATCTAAAATAAATGATCATGTTCAATTTGGATATAATAATGGATAACTTTGCAATTTCTCCAATATGTATATTTGTGTAAAAAATTTAACTACACACTCTTTGAATTCAAATTCAAATTCAAATTAGTACATAATAAAAAACACCTTGTATAAGTACATTGTAGAACCACCTTTAGCAGCAAGAGATTCTAATGTGTTTATTGAATTCTTGATCATAAATACAGCATTAGCTGCCTGGAGAACCTTGAACTACAGTAAGTAAAGATGAGAGTCATCCAAAAACTTTATATACAGTTCCTGTATAATAGTTGTTTTGAGATGTTGCTTATTGCACATGCGAGTCCATTTCACTGTGAAGAGCTAAGGGTGATGCAATGGTTTGCCTGTATGCAATATTTCACTCCAAGGCCGTTCCAGTCAGATTTAGTGCAGTGCTGTCTGAGATTGTTAAGCCCAACAGAAACAGAATGCAACTGTGAGTTCTTGTAGAGTAAGTGATATTCAAAAAGCATCATTATGTCATTCATGACATGGCAAATACTCTTAAGGAGCACTTAATTAGAAACACCTATTTACTTATTAATTCATGCACTTATCTAATCAGCCAATTTTGTGGCAGCTGTATGGCATGCAAAAGCATGACATTAGCAATCCAGCGATGTTCATATCATCAATTGGTATTGGGGGAAAATGGGATCTCAGTGTTTTTAATTGCATTGTTTACCTAAACATTATCTCAAAGCAGATTTACAGAAATAAATAGATTCAAAACAATAAACTGGAATTTAATACATTTATTATTATAAGTATATTCCTATAAGAAAGGCTAGAAAACTCCCTGAGATGATATGAGGAACAAACCTTGGGAGAATCTGATTGGCATTAAATGTATATTCATTATTATTACATCATTGTTGAGTTATTAAATTGTTTACTGATGGACAAATGAGTGCAAATGTGTTTATGGCAGCTGTTCCTTAAGCCACTGTAGCAAACTGTTTATATTAGTTAGTCAAAAATAATTTTTCATGGTTCTTCTGGTTAACCCTTTAAAGGAGACTTTATGTATCTTTAGGCTGTTCATGTTGTTAGTGCCATGTGTGAGGCATGGTTGTTAGTGCCAGACAACCATGTCAATTTTCACTTCTATCAGCCAAGAGCAGAATGCTGAGGATTCACAGGACCCTGGCCCACCAAAACTGTACAGTTAAATGCTGGAAAAATGCATCCTGATCTGATGAATCTCAATTTTTGCTAAGGCACACAGATGGTAGCGTCCAAAATGTACCTGCCGTGGGTCAACATTTCAGACTGGGGTAGGTGGTGTAATGGTGTGGAGAATTATTTATTTGCAAAACTTTGGGTCGATTAACATTATTAATTCATTGACTGGAATGCTACAGCCTATCTGAGTATTGTTTTTGACAATGTGTTTGCCATCATGTTCACAGTATACAGTACCAATCTGTTAAATGAAATGTTTCATGAACATGACGATTTCAATGTTCTTTAGTGGCCATCCAAATTACTAGATCCAAATCCAGTGAAACACCTTCATGACATGCCAGAACTTGTGCTTTTACAGGATCTTGTAAATCTACAAGAACTCATGTCAACATGGAGCAAATTCTTAAATGAATGTTTTTATTATCTGATGGAACCCATGACATAAATAATTGATTTGAGAGCAAAGGGATGCCCCATGGAGTATTTCTATAATGTCCCTAATACAATCTGAAAAGTGCTTAATGTATAAATCTTGCGTCAATTTAGAAAATTGGAGCTCTAAAAAAGACATTTGTGAGATTCTCTATAAAATCATTGGATGAATTGAACAATAATACATCTTGGCTTGTATTCATTCATTCATTCATTCATTCATTCATTCATTCATTCATTCATTCATTCATTTAGGGTAAGAATAGAATGAGTTTAAACTTACATTACCTATTGTTCTTGCTAAATTGTATTGTAATTTTTTTAAGTAAGAGATAAGAGATTATGTATAATCATTTAGATTGTAAATTGCAACAATACAACTTATGTATGCTTTTGCCTAAGTTTGGTAATGAAAAAAACTGTCAAAATTACATAGATTAAATCACTGATTAATTAATTATTTCTAAATAACTATATGAGTCCTTATTTAACTAACACAAGGTACTATTGGAATAGGTTGTTTTGACCTCTAGTGGTTTAAATCTACAATTACATAATGCTAGCTTTCAGGGGTGCTAGGGGCGTTTATGTTTTATATCTCATGTCTCTTCTAACAAAAAAATAATAATTTCAAGAGAATTATGAATGATCTGGCCCAATACTGCTCTGTTAAAATATATTTACATGAGTAAAAACTATTAAAATGTTTGCCCTGACAAGATAGGTGCCCAGTCTTATTCAGCTGGGGTGGCTGCATTTTTACATTACAGCCGAACAGGAAACTAAACCTGTTTCCACCAGTTTAATCAACTGATCTGGCTCTCCAGCAACTAGGTTAACATTTAAAACATTTAACAAACAGCAACAAAAAGATTGTTTGAAAATGAAATAAATGTCTTTATTTTAAATAGCAGTTATAAAATACTGCTAATTTAAACCTAAACCTGCTCATTTATGATGGAAAAATTTGGGTTGGATTCAGGTATTGCCTTAATAATATAATAATAATATAATAATAATAATAATAATAATAATTTTTTTTTTAATAAAATACCAAATGTTTAGATTTCTCTAAAGCTGCTTGTGACAATGTTCATTGTTAAAAGAGCTTTACAAATTAAAGCAAATTTGATTGATTTATTTTCCCAGCTTACCAAAAACAGAGAAGCATCCCTAAATCATGATGCTGTTACCACCGTGCTTCACCATGTGTATAGTGCTTACATTTTATGGGAAAAAAAATAAGCTATTTTTTATTTGGTGGCTGCACCACATCTAAAAAAGGTGGGAAAAAGCCATATTTTTACCACTGTGTTCTATTAAATTGATGAAAACTTTGGACTGCAGGTAGGTCAGTTCTGCAACCGAACCGAATCTACATAGCCATGTTGTAATTGACAGTATGCAACTTTCTGAAATATGCCAGGCCTTCCCTGAAAAAAACACTGGCTTTTTGGAAGAATATGTTGCTTTAAACCTGCATATTTGTTGGAGTATTAATGGTTTCTTTCCAGGTGCAAAAGCTGCCCATTCTATAGACATACATATTTCATCAGAGTTGCAGTAATAGTTTCCAAAATTAGTTTTCTAATTTTGATTCGTCTGACTACAGAAATGTTTTCCACTTTTTAAATTAGCTTTGGCCCAGTGAAAATGGCAGGGTTTCTGGATAATTTGTGTAGGACACAACAAACTGCGTTCAGAGACAATGATTTCTGGAGATGATTTCGATTTACAGGATCATGTCTGTAGTGCAGCACCACCTGAGATCACAAAAATAATAAAACCTTTATTGATTTATGCCCTTGTCCCTTGCGCAAAGAAAAAAAATCTTTTCTATATTATGTACTGTAAATAATGAATTTAAATTTTTGCAATTTTTTGCTGAGGAACATTATTCTTCGATTTTATACAAATTAATTTCGTACTGTTTGTAGAAAAAAATTCTGCATAAAAAAAAGCATAAAAATGCTCTTAACAGGGGCATATAGACCTTTTATATCCATTTTATAAAATAGTCCAATCAACCACTATGTGGCAGCAAAATCATGCAAATACAGGATTCAAGAGCTTCAATTAATGTCGACATCAAAACACCAGAATGGATGAAGACTATTTGGATGTCGAGAGAATAGCCACATAAGTTAAAATAAGTGAAAGACACAAAAATGAAGTGTCCACATTTTATGTCCACCCTTCCACACAGTTGATCACAAGCACACTAGCAAATAAACATGCCTGAATGCCTGAAACGGGAAATCTACTGTATACAGTATAAAAGTGTTGAAATTGCCAAATCGAAGCCCAGAGCTCAACCTCATTGAAATGAATGAAACTTAAAAGGGAAGGGGAGTTTACTTTAGCCCTAATTGATCAGTATACTGTATGTAGTCTAGTCCAAAAGCATTGGAATGGCAAGGCCATTTCTTATGTTTTGTTATACACTAAAACCATTAAAACATGAAAATATTAAGATCAACATGAGATTGATGAGATCAACACTTTCTGATTTGTATGTGTGTTAAAATATTTAGAATATGACACCATTTCTTTGAAATACAGACATGAGTACCAAATCTTCTGGAATTTCCCCATTAAATGATAAAAAGAAATGTTTGAAGAAAAAAGAATCTGCTCACAATCTGAAATATAAGATCATCGGTCAAGCTTATATCAACTATATCAAGCTGGTGCCCTACTGAAATCTGTTACATTCTCCTTTTGTAATGCAACAGATTTCAGTAGAACACCAGCTTGATATAGTTTTGTTTACATAAAATTTTCTTTAAGGATATCAGTTTCAAATACTTTTGCTCACCTAACTTGGTTGGTTTGCCCCAATGGTTCCTTGATTTAATTTAGGCAACAATAAAAATTCTCTTATCACTCACCATGTCATTAAAAATCTATTAGATTATTAACCACTCTCTGAAACTTTAAGTTGTTTAAAATCCTTATGACATCATCTTGTTTGTTATTTATCGTAGCCAGTATGTCATTTATTTACCTTATGAGGGTATTGTATTTTACCTGCAATTATAACACTCTGATGAAAAATAGTACAGGTGAATTTGCATCTATAATTTCGATATATTTCTATATTAATCCCAAAATACTTTTCCTGTGTTTTAATGTTTTTTTTTTGTTGCTGTTGCACAAACTTATTTATACAACATTTATTTGTCATGTAACCTCCTTGATGTTGTTTAAAATCTGTATAAATTGCCTTTATTCTGTATTACACCAATGGTTGTATCAAGCATGAGATCTCTAGCTTCAGTCACTATTCACAGTTAGTGTATAGAAAATAGATGCAGTGAAAGTAAATCATGACTGATTATCATTCTTCCTGATATCCCCTTTGTGTTCCACACACGTCATATAGCTTTTGAACAAAATAAAACTTGATAAATGATGCCTGAATCATCGTTTATGGCTAAACAAACCTTTTGTTTGTTGAGTTTTTTTCCTTTTGAGATTGAATGTCTGTGACGAGATGTCTGGCTCATTCTTCATAGCCTTGAAACAGATGGCTTGTTGGACCTAAATTCTCTTCATGCGCTTTGTGTATTCCTTGCACACCTACGGCATGACCTCCAGTATTTTTTATGAAGGATGGGACAATTACCCATTATAATCTGAAGGTAAACTTACTTATTTCCAGCTGTGTAACACATACAGAAGCAGAACTCTGGTGACACCAAGGAAGAGTTGCCTTTGCAGGTAAATTTTTTCACCTCTAAAGTATATTATTAAAGCACTTTCATTTAATCTGCAGAGGCATTTTAAATAATACACACATATAAACACACACACACACACACACACACACACACACACACACACACACACACACACACAAAGCTTTAGAGAACCACACTCCCGGTCAAGTGAGCTCTGACTCCACAAGCCACCTGCTGAGGTTCTGCTTATCGGTATATGTATACATGTATATCTTCTTACAGTATATGGCCTGTAGCAGACAAACAGCTGGTCCTACTTGCTCCACAGGGCAGTTTTTTGGGTGTATGTGCGGGTTCCTACTAGCGACTGCACAGCAAGCAGAGCATGATAAGCTGCAATAGCAGACACATGAACATGAAGGGTGGAAGGAGACAACCCTTTGGTGACCTGTTCCTGAAAGAATTAAAGCACTGGGCCAACTGTGCAGTTAACTGGATCTAACTGGTGGCCTTCGCACCATATAGTAAACAGGTGCCATTTCGTGGCATATAACCTCCTCGTGGAGGGAGCTCCAGACCGTAGAATGGCCTCTACTGCCTTGGCTGAGAGACTAGAGGCTAAGTCTCCACAGCTCTGGGAAAGGAGAAGCAAAGCACCCCCTTTCTGGAGGGTTCATACTTTGTTTCATGCCAGCGCAGTAAGAAAGAAGGCATGTAGGACAAGCTTTGAAACCTTATCACCAGCGTGGACTATATTAAGGACCATGTTCAGGCACAAGCCTTAACCCACTGAGCTACCACAGAAGTGCCTTTTTTTGGTGGAGTTATCTTTCATTAAAGACAAGGAAATCAATAAATTAATCCAACCCAGAAAGGTCAGAATTGAAATGTTTTCAGCGGGGACAAGGTAGAGAAGTTTTATTTATCAACACAGCAACCAGCTCGACCAGGAATCAAACTCTCAAACTCATCCTTGTGGGGATACTGACATTAACCCACTAGGCTATCACATCCATCCATCTATCCATCTATCCATCTATCTATCTATCTATCTATCTATCTATCTATCTATCTATCTATCTATCTATCTATCTATGATGTGAGGTCCAGTTAACAGGTAGCAGTAATAACTAATTTTTACTTAAGTACATGTCAGAGCCAAAACTTCTTTACTTTCACTTAAGTAAAAAAGTTTAATCAGTACTTCAACTTTTACCCGAGTATTTTAAAACATGCCACCTCTGCCCAGTGACGCTTTTTATCCTGTTGTGCTACTATGCTCAAAGGTGGCCTTTATTAACGCAGTCTCAGGGACATTCCCCCTAAAATGACATCTTACATAGTGCCAGGATTAGTACAAATCATAAATGGACACCATACTGGACACCATAGTGTCCAGACCAAGAGTAATTAGATGAGAGAGGGAAAATCAGAGGGGATTGTGTAAGGTCTCTTGAGTCGCAAAGAGGTCCACTTATGCTCTGTAAAACTTCCACCATATCTGCTCCACCACATCAGGGCGTCGGCGCCCTGGTTCGAACGCCCTGGGATGTATACTGCCCTCAGTGAAAGTAGCTTCCTTTGGGCCCACAGGAGGATCTGTCATGCTAGCTTTAAAGGAGGCGAGAGCGCAGACCAACCTATTGGTTGATGTACCAAGAGCCGCCCCTGGAGGAGGGGGTAATGTCATGCCTCCCTCCAATGCTCAACACTTCCGCTCAGCATCTCCCTTCTATTAATCACCTACACCTGTCTTCCATTTATCAATCCCCTTTCCCTTCACTCGCCGTCCGATCTACCGTTAAATAACCATAGATCATCCAGACTTCCTACCATTCCGACAACCTTCGGAGTTGTCCATGCACCTCACTAAGATTCTTGTGAAGCATGCTTTGTTTAAGTTAATTGTTTCCTGTACTCCTGTTACTTACTTTCTTGTGTTTGCCTATCTAAGATCAATAAACGACACTTTGTTTTACTCCTGGTCCCCGACGCCTGGTCTATCCGTGATACTGATTGCCTGACTTCTGCTTTTTTTTCTTGTTTATTATTTGGTTTTATGATTTTAATTAAATAAAATCCTCATTTCTATCCTTTCAGGTTTTAATAATTTGTTGAACAGTTCCTAACACAATTCCCATTATTACAGCAATCTCTTTTTTTAATTACCCTTTTTTTGTTTTCAGAAGAAATTTGTCTCTTTTGACTCACAGTAACATCGTTTCCATGACATGCCTTCCAATTTAGAAAGAAGCTACACACTGAATTAGTTAAAGGTAAAATAACAATTTCTATATTCTATAAAATAATATTTTCCTCGATAAAAAATACTATTTACAGTAATGCTTATCCCATCAATGTATTCAAAACCAAACAACAACTTCTTTTAGACCAAGCAGTGCATAATTTGTATAAACAATTAGATATAAGAAGCATTATGCTCACAAATATCTGTGAGCATTCTTTGCTTAAAATAATATATACAAAAAAATAATAGAGACTTCTGTGAGATGTTCCTAATTTCTCATGGTTATTTATTTATTATACGTTTCTTTCCTTTTATGTTATTTAAGTATGCAAACAAACAAGACTTATTATTTGGTTATGTTTTTGTCTGGATAAAACTTTACAATTAATACTTTACATGAGAAGTTTTTATTCAATTGTTTGACAAACACCTGATCTCGAATACCATAAATTAGAGGACTAAGAAGGCGTGGTACAAGGTTTGTTATCAAGTAAGCATAAAAACTGTACTTGGTCCATTGAGTAGGCATTATACGAGCAAAAACTAAGTCAAGTACTGGAGGAGTAAAGGACAACATACAGAGTAACTGCTGTACTCCATGCAACAAGATTGTGCTCTTGGCTTTTTTTGTAGATTCCTTGTCACTTGACATCTTTCTGGCTGTAACCAGCACCCTAAAATAAGTATAAAAAAGAACAATCCAGACAAAGGATGTATAAATTGCTTGTGTAGCTTGCTTTCTCTGATTATGGTAAACAGTGTTGTACAGAAATGATGAAGAGCAGACAGTAACAGTGTTAAAAATGAACAAAGGAAACAGAACAACAGAAATAACAAAGTCTGTCAGTGGAGGAATAAGTCCAACACCCCATATCAAAATGTTAAGAATGAAAGTCCTGTGTACTGTACAGATCTGAGAGTGATGCAAAGGTTTACAAATGGCAATGTAACGCTCTACTGCCATAGCAGATAAGATTAGGGGTGTGTTCTTCTGAGTGGCTGAAGCTATGATTAGTAATACACAACAAAATGAAATGCTAATATTCTTCAATAAATATGACATTACAAGGAGAATTACAGAGACACAAACCATTATCATATCATTAATAACTAAATGTATATATAAAATGTATCTTGGATTGTTATAGAAAACTGAGGTTTTGAAGAAGGTGAAAACAAATAATCCATTGATACCGATTATGATGAATCCAAGAAGAATGCTTACTATAATTTTGCTCATATATTCCTCGAAGCTATCAATACTGCTGACACTCACTGAGGAATTCATTATCTAAAAAACACTACAGAACCTGTGAGGTCTTCAAAAACAATGAAGTACAATGGGTATATTTGCAGATCAATAGACAGTTAACTTTGCAACACGTAATAAAAAGATAGCTGGTTATAAAGGGTCACTGAGAATCTAAGAGGTTTATATAGTTTGTGTGAGTGTCATGTAGTTACATAGGAGGCGTGGAGTGGAATTTCCCAAGTCAGTGTACTGAAAGAAAGCTGCCCCTATGGACAATTTGAGATTTCACACCTAGTTCATCTTAATATATTTTTAAGATACTTCAAAATAAACCTTAAAAGATGTTAAAAGCTTTTAAAATACAGGTGTACAAACGCTATATATATTAGGGTTGTGCATCTCCATAACTGAGGCCTATGTGATTTGCATCTCAATGAATAACCAACAAAACAGTATGTTATAATACTGAAGCGATGCAGTGTGATCCGATTTTGATTGATTAAACACGATGTGATTTAATGCAGTACGGATGCAATATAAAGAATAGGATGCTATGCAATTCATTAGAGTACAGATAGTTCACTTTTATTTATTCGGTTCAGACAAACAGGAAGTGAAATTCATACATTAACCAAAGCGGAATCAACTGTGACTCGCCTCTCTCTCTCTCTCTCTCTCTCTCTCTCTCTCCCTCTTGTTTTGTACACTCCACGCACTGTAGATACAAAGTGAAAAGTTAATATCATATGTACATTAGCATTTACTCAGTATTTAGTAGAAGCACAGTATTTTTTGAGTATGAAGCAACATGCTTTGCACACATGGTTTGGAGTATTTTCTGCTATTCTTAATGGCAAAGACTTTTAAGATGGGTCAGGTTAGATAAATGAATTACTAGATCATTTTCTACTTTTGACCACAAGATGCCAGTAGCGTGCATTGTTGACAAGCAAGCTCAAACCTTACCACCAAAGAGCCTTTTTCAAATACTGTAATTAATTCAAAAAAGGAATGAAAATATTTTATATAAACCGTCACTTCAATTAAAATGTAGTTTTGTTACATATATGTATGATTTGTACTAATCCTGGCACTATGTAAGATGTCATTTTAGGGGGAATGTCCCTGAGACTGCGTTAATAAAGGCCACCTTTGAGCATAGTAGCACAACAGGATAAAAAGCATCACTGGGCAGAGGTGGCAAAAGTACACACATCCTTTACTTAAGTAGAAGTACAGATACTCATGTTTTAAAATACTCGGTTAAAAGTTGAAGTACTGATTAAACATTTTTACTTAAGTGAAAGTAAAGAAGTTTTGGCTCTGACATGTACTTAAGTAAAAAGTAGTTATTATTTCTACCTGTTTTAGCTGTTAACTGGACCTCACATCATAGATAGATAGATAGATAGATAGATGTGATAGCCTAGTGGGTTAATATCAGTATCCCCACAAGGATGAGTTGGAGAGTTTGATTCCTGGTCGAGCTGGTTGCTGTGTTGGTAAATAAAACTTCTGGACCTTGTCCCCTCTGAAACATTTCAATTCTGTCCTTTCTGTGTTGGATTAATTTCTTGATTTCCTACCTGTCTTCCCTGATGGTCCAGTGGGTTAAATCAGGTTTTTTGCTTTTGGTGGGGTTCAGGGTTTGAATCCTGCTTTCTGTCTGCCAGTCACGATCAGGATTCACTTCCTACATCTTTCTTTAGCGATATATTTTTGTTGTTGATGGGTTGAAAAGAAAGATAGAGCTGCTCTAAATAAGCTTCCTAGCCTGTCCTCACCAGTGGTTTAATGGGTTAGGTTGGTAGCCCGCTTGTGGTGGGGATCATGGTTTGAATCCTGCTTTCTTCCTGTTATTTACAATGTGGGTTCAACTTGTGCTACTTACATCTGTATTCGCTTCCTACATCTTTCTTTACCGTTAAATACTTGTGTTGATGGTTTAAAAAGAATGATAGACCTGCTCTAATCAAGCTTCCCATCCCGTTTTTTTCTGATGGCTTAGTGGGTTAAGGCTGGTACTTTGCTAATGTTGGTGGTCAGGGTTCAAACCTGGCTTTCTGTCTGCTAGTCAGAACCTTTCACACTCTTAACTTTGAGCCCTGGCTGGGGTTTGAACCTCTCAACCCAGAGGTAAAGCTCTTCCAATTGAGCCACAGGATTTCCTGCAAGAACCTTTTAGAAATTTTTAGGACCTTTTTTGGTTCTTTTTAAAAACTTTTAAAACAATTTAAAGGAAAGCTAAGCGGTAGGAATCGAACTGGGTGAGTCAGATAGCAGCAACCACTTCACTGACCATTACACCAACACAGGAGAGGCAAACAAGCATTTGCTTATTGGACTCTTGGCTTTTCTATAGTTAGGAGACCAGCATTTTCTCTTAGATCATGATGGTAGAGGGTCAAAACTCCTTCCTGTACATTCTCTTAGTAACTCGAAGTCTATGAGAAGTGACTCAGGTACAAGAACCACATCTCCAACACCTGCACCACTGATATACCATAATTTGCCAGCAACCAATTTTAATGACCTTTCATTGTTCTGTTTTTAAAAATTTCTTATAATGTTCAATATGAAACTAGAGGTAAGAATCGAACCAGGGAAGTCTTTCATCATAGATCACTAATGGCATTATTTCAAAACTCAAAACTTTGTTAGACATGTAAATAAGCAGGAAAGACAGAGACAAAGACAAAGACAAAGAGACACAGACACAGCTTTAGAAAGAGTGAGAAACAAATAGAGAGACAGCAAGAGAGAGACATATACAGTGAGACAGAGACATTTACTAAAAGAGACACAGAGACAATTAGATAGAGAAAATAGAGAGACAAAGATAGCGAGATATAGCCACTTCCTGTTGGAAGTGTTTATCCCGAGCGACTCTTAATGATCTCATTTACTAAATGAGCAGTAGTGAGTTAAAGGCTTGCTCAGGTGCCCAAAACTGGCAGCTTGGAGGTGTTAAACATGTATCATATGTACAGCATGTGATATATATGTAAGCATATGTACAGTGATGAAATATAAAGGCTATATCAGTGCAGAGACATGTGGACATCATTTAGAGTCTTTGCTATGTTTCCACACGGACAGTTAATGAGGTGATACTGGAGAAAATGCACCTCTTCAAGTCAAGTCAGGAAGCTTTTATATATATAAAATTATAGACATTTTACATATTTAAATAATGTATTGTTTTTATCTGTACGATCAATAAAGACAGTAATTTAAGTTTGTGTCGCCATTATGAGGGAAAACCCCACAAAACGCCACCCAGAGGGTAAATTGTGATTTGAGACTCAGAAATAAAACAAAAGTTTACTGATTAAAAATATTTTTATCTGGAGTTAATTTATTTATTTCACATCTAAGTAATGAAAGGAAAACATTTTGTGCCGCTTAAAAGAATTTTAATTTTGACAGCCAAATATATATATATATATATATATATATATATATATATATATATATATATATATATATATATATATATATATATATATTTGAATTAATACAAAACGAAACCTAATGAATGTGTCCAGGCTGAAGATCCACATATAGAACACAAGCAGACAAAAAAGATGATGATGATCATGAATGTGTCTGTTCTCAGTCATGTTTACATCACTGCCTCCCTCTGTCTCATCCATGTTAACCCCAAACTTCTTACTGCCTTCTGTGGTGAGTGAGAGTCCGTACTTTATACACCAGTGGATTGAACGCGCAGTGACAGGAAATCGGTTGTTCGGCTGAAATCGGCACTCAGTGAAAAAAAAAAAAAATAATTTCACCAAATCAATGGATTAAAACTAAAGTAGCGAGTCTGTTTTGAAAATGTAAGAAGTAAAAAGTACAGATATTTGTGTAAAAATGTAATGAGTAAAAGTAAAAAGTTGTCTGAAAAATAAATAGTGGAGTAAAGTACTGATACCAGAAAAATCTACTTAAGTACAGTAACGAAGTATTTGTACTTCGTTACTTCCCACCTCTGTCACTGAGTTTAGAGAAACCGGAGATATAATAAACAATCTGATCCTAGAAAAAACACTTTTACAGTCTTATGTGTAAAAATAAAATCATAATAATTGTAAAATGTTAGATGTATAATCTAAACTAACAAATGTCTGAGTGTACAAAAATATATATTATATTTTGACCATGAATTGTAGTTACGCTTTCATTTTCTGTTGAAATTATAAAACAAAGAAAAGATAAAGGAAAATAATGTATATAATTACTTATATAGTATGCTCTCGGTTCGGTACACATGCGTCCCGAATGCAAACCTTTCTACGTGCGGAACATAGTAAAAATATGAGTTCCCTTTGGAATGTATTCAAAGGTGGGCTGAAAATTGGTTTGGTCTCTGCCTTGCACTGTGTTTTTTTTTTTATTATTATAAAACTTGAAAACATACACAACAATGCCAAAGGGTATATAGGGTTGCAATACGCTTTGTAGTGCATTGTGTAATACATATTTGTTTTGCATATATGCAAAATTGCGTTCACCTTCTGTTTTGTGGCAGTATTGTGATATGGATTCTTGAAGAATTTCTCTTAAAAAGGGAAAATCCTTACAATTCTGCATGTCGAGAAAGTAAATGAATGAAGGATGGAAGGAAGGAATCAATGACATTTGTTATAATTTGCTGAAATAAGTAGAACAGTTAAAGTATAAGTATATAAAACACATGCACGCACACTTATAAAGAACATCTTTATTACCCAAATGGAGTCTAACAAATGTAATCTATTTAATAATATTTTTTAATTAATTAAATTTAATTTAATTTATCAAGTGTATTGGATTAATTAGATTAATATTATATTATTTTTATTTTTACATACATTTACACTTTATTCAAAACTTTTAAAATTAAAACTCTTGAGTTTACAAATGTTAAAATGTTTCTACTACTTTTGTGCCCAAATTTAGAAACCACATAAAATTGTTTTTTACAAATATGTATGATTCTTTCTAATCCTGCCAGTATGGATATGATCCAGACATGTGATGAACCAGGCAACATTGTCTGTAGTTGCTTTAAAAAAATAGAAACAAGCTAACAGCTGTTAGTTCGTTTGTGGCATTATTAGTATTGTATCCTAAATGGGGAACAATAATGTGTCCGACATTATGTTAAATATTAAATGAGAAAGGTAAATCTGTTGTTGGAGACATTAGTGCTATATTTATCATATCACATATTTCACATATGTGATAATCTAACCTTTACAAGGACTATGTTGCAAGAAAAGTATCCTTTAATATCCCTCACAAATTTCTTATCTCGGATTCCATAAATTAGAGAACTCAAGAGTCTTGGTACAATGTTTGTAAGTAAATAGTTAAAGAAGGTGATCTTTGTTCGATGAGTTGAAAAAAATGGAATTAATAGCATGTCCAAGAGAGGTGATACATAAGACATCATACAGAGAAGTAACTGACAACCATGCAGCAGGATTGTATTTCGGGCCTTCTTAGCTAAATTTTGATGATGGCTAGATGAGACAGCTTTAGCTATAAAAAGAACTTTAAAATAGGTATAGATCAAAATTATCCAGACAACAGACATGTAAATAGTCTGTGTAGCAATGGTCTTTTTTGCATGATAGGCTGTGTTGTACACAGTAATAGGTTGGCAGAATGTGAGCGAATAAAAAAAAGTAATGGGTTGACTTGCACTGGTAATGATGATGTCGGTTATTGCAGGGATAGCACCAATTCCCCATAGCAAACAGATTAGCATATATGTCCTTTTCACCGTGCAGATCCGTGCATGATGCAGGGGGTTACAGATTGCAATGTAACGTTCTACAGCCATGCCAGCCAAATTTAAAGGAGTGTTCATAAAAGTAGTTGATGCTATTGCTAACAGTGTACAACAAACAAATACATTTATATTAGGCAATGCATATGTAAACACATACAAAGTCACTGATATGCAAATCATGAGGGTATCATTTATTACAAGGTTAATGTATAAAATGTACCTGGACTCACTATGAAAGACGGGATTGAAAAAGAAAGTGACCACTAACATTCCATTTATAAAAATAATGATTATAGCAAATAAAACAATAATAATATTTTTTGCAAAAGCTTCCTGATAACTGTCCGGGATTCTTAATTGGTCCGTTATGTTCATTGCCATGTTCTTAAGAAGACAATATTCCTGGAAAAAAAACTAAAAACATAAAGGATTTAAGGAATATTAAAATATAAATTTTGTATTTAATAGAATAATTGATTTCATATTTCCAGGATAGACATAATAATCACTGTACCTTTTAGAAACAAGCTTATATAGCATTAGTAGTTCCACTCCATCCTTTGCATTTCTCTTGCCAGTGGAAAACTTTCTGGTTGTTATAAGGACTGTTGGATTTCTTCAACTCACTGCTGTTTTATAATGCATAAGCATCAGGGGAATATGCATGTGTGCACATGTAAGCCAGTACTGTTACCTTCCAAGTGGGAAACATTCTTTTTGTGCAATCTGTTCATTTGACTTACCTTACAGGATTGTCACTTGTTTTAACAGAACATATTGCACATACTGAAGCTAGCAGTTTAACATATGTATGACGAACACTAAGAACAAATAAAACTCATGAAATTGTACACCATTAAACACCCTGAGACTGGGAATTAATATTTTTTAATTTAAAAATTATAGTGCCAAAAATACAAATTATGCTAATGTTAATGCACTGTTGGTAAAGTGACATTGGAGGTAACATTTACCATCCTTCTATCTCCATAAGATGGCAGGATTGTGTTGTACTAACAATGGAACTAGAATATAATGGGGCAGTTGACATTTACTTATTTCTGTGCCTGGTATGCACAGAAGAATAGGGCATTAGGAACCAGTTTTTCACACATTTTCTCAGCATTGTAGGAGGGTCATCTTTGTCATACTTAAATCTAAACCCGATGTGGGTATGAATTAAGCTGGAAGTGTTTTTTGCTTGTTTGTTGTGTTAGCAAATTTTTTAAAAACCTTGTTTGGAAAAACAGTAAAAATGGTAGTTTTCAAAAAGAAAAAAAATCCATAAGCATTTTATCTGTATGTATTAAGTTAGGACACATTTTGTGATCAATCTGAAAATGTATCCTTATTATAAATCAATTTATTAAATAATAAACATGTTTGATCAGATCAGTATTTAGTAGATTCACTATTCAGTATGTACCTCGGTTTTTAAGTCATGATTCAGTTCAATTTCGGTACGGTTAGAGGGAAAGAATAGCAAAACATAAAATTGCTTTTTTATTATTATTATTTTCTTATTTATTTTTGTTTTATTATTATTAATATTTGTGATCAACATTTGAACAGGTTACATTTTTAATACAATTTTAAATAAAATGCCTGCTTGGTTGAATAATATATAAAATAATATCATATTTTATCACATGATTTAAGTAGAATAAATCTAATTAATGCAATTCACTTTTTATTATATTGATTAAATTGGTACAAATTAAATTGATTAAATAAAGTTAAATAAACCCAGCCATTAGGGTTGCACAAGCCATTTTTGCTGGTCCTAGGCTCGGATAAATGGGAAAGGTTGCGTTAGGAACTGCATACAGCGTAAAAAATGTGCCAAATCAAATATGCGGATCAGGATTTAGAATTTCATACCGGATTGGTCAAAACCTGGGTTACCAATGACCGGCACAGGTATTGTTAGCCAACAGGGTACCAGTGGAAATTGGGCTACTGTTGGCTGAAGGAGAAGGAGAGGAGGAAGACGTCTACAGAGACAGCAGATAAAGGACCAGTGTAGGAGGGTGAAGGTTCGGGTTGGTACTTTAAATGTTGATACTATGACTGGTAAAGGGAGAGAGCTAGCTGATATGATGGAGAGGAGAAAGGTAGATGTTGTGTGTTCAGGAGATAAAGTGGAAGTGGAGTAAGGCCAGGAACATTTGAGGTGGGTTTAAACTGTTCTATCATGGTGTGGATGGAAAAAGAAATGATGTAGGGGTGATCCTGAAGGAACAGTTTAGTAAGAGTGTAGTGGAGGTGAAGAGAGTTTCTGATGAACGTGAAGCTTGAAGTTGAGGGGGTGATGATAAATGTCATCAGTGTTTATGATCCACAAGTGGGTTGTGAGATGGAGGAGAAGGAAAAAATCTGGAGTGAGTTAAATGGAGTGGTAGAAGATGTACCTAGGAATGAACGACTGGTGATTGGGGCAGACTTTAATGGGCATGTAGGTGAAGGGAACAGAGGTAATGAGGAGGTGATTGGTAGATATGGTTTTAAGGAGAGGAATGTGGAAGGGCAGATGGTGGTAGATTTTGCTAAACGAATGGAAATGTCATTGGTCAACACTTATTTTAAGAAGAAGGAGAAGCATAGAGAGGAAGTAGAGGAAGGTGCACACAGGTGGACTATGTTCTATGCAGGAGATGCAACCTGAAAGAGATTGGAGACTGTAAGGTGCTGGTAAAGCAGGATGTGGTGAAAGCCAAGGAAAAGACATATGAGGAGCTGTAAGGAAGGAGAAAAGGATTTATACCGATTGGCCAGGCAGAGGAACCGAGCTGGGAAGGATGTGCTGCAAGTGAGAGCAATAAAGGATGGAGATGGAAATGTGTTGACTAGTGAGGACAGTGTGTTGAGAAGATGAAGGGGAGTATTTTGAGCAGCTGATGAATGAGGAAAATGAAAGAGAGAGAAGGTTGGATGGTGTGGAGATTGTGAAGAAGGAAGTGGATAGGATTAGTAAGGGGGGTGTGAGAGCAGAGATTAAGAGGATGAACAGTGGAAAGTCTAGGAGAGGAGATGTTTAGGAGAGATGGCAGTGGCGTTTTTAATCAGATTGTTTAACAGGATTTTGATAGGTGAGAGGGTGCCTGAGGAATGGAGAAGGAGTGTGCTGGTACGGAGCTTTAAAAATAAGGAAAATGTGCAGACCTGCAGTAACTACAGGGGAATTAAGCTGATTAGTCACACCATGAAGTTATGGGAAAGAGTAGTGGAAGCCAGGCTGAGAGAAGAGGTGACGATTTGTGAGCAGCAGTATGGTTTCATGCCGAGGAAGAGCACCACAGACACATTATTTGGTTTGAGAATGTTGATAGACAAGTATAGAGAAGGTCAGAAGAAGTTGCACTGTGTGTTTGTGGATTTAAAGAAAGTGTACAACAGGGTGGAGAGAGAGAGAGAGGAGTTGTGGTATTGTATGAGGAAGTCAGGTGTGTCAGAGAAGTATGTGAGAGTGGTGCAGGACATGTATGAGGACAGTGTGACAACAGTGATTTGTGCAGTAGGAACAACAGACTGGTTTAAGGTGGAGGTTGGACTGCATCAAGGATCGGCTCTGAGCCCTTTCCCATTTGCAGTGGTGATAGACAGGTTGATGGACGAGGTCAGACAGGAGTCTGACCATGATATTTGCAGATTATATTGTTATTTGTGGTGAGAGTAGTGAGCAGGTTGAGAAGCACCTGAAGAGGTGGAGGTACGTTCTGGAGAGAAGGGAAATGAAAGTCAGTAGAAGTAAGACAGAGTACATGTGTGTGCATGAAAGGGAGGGCAGAGGAGTCATTCGGTTGCAGGGAGAAGAGGTGGTGAAGGTGGAGGATTTCAGGTACCTAGGTTCAACAGTGCAAAGTAATGGAGAGTGTGTTAGAGAAGTGAAGAAAAGAGTGCAGAAGAGGTGGAGAAGAGTGGCAGGAGTGATTTGTAATAATAGGGTATCTGCAAGAGTGAAAGGGAAAGTTTATAGGACTGTGGTACAACCTGCGATGTTGTATGGTTTAGAGACAGTGGCATTGAGTAAAAGACAGGAGGCGGAGCTGGAGGTAGCAGAGCTGAAGAGTTTGAGGTTTCCGTTGGGAGTGACGAGAATGGACAGGATTAGAAATTAGTTTATTAGAGGGACAGTGAGGGAGGCTCGATTGAGATGGTTTGGACATGTGCAGAGGAGGGACATGGCGTATATCGGTAGGAGAACGCTGAGGATGGAGCCACCAGGAGGGAGGTAAAGAGGAAGGCCAAAGAGGAGGTTTATGGATGTGGTGAGGGAAGACATGCAGATGGTTGGGGTAAGAGAGGCAGATGTAGAAGACAGGGGGTTATGGAGATGGATGATCCGCTGTGGCGACTCCTAATGGGAGAAGCCAAAAGAAGAAATAAAGTTAAATAAATGGAAAAATGAAATTAAAATTGATTTAATTAGTTAATTAGTATTCTTGAAGCTGGACATAAAATGCTAAAGAATCAATAGTGGCTAATAGCTAATGCTAGCTTGATGGATTTTTCCAAGTTTTTATTTCACTGCAATTTGTATAGTGCATATAACTATGTTTGTCACAAATAAAAAATCTTGAATCTTTAATCCATAGCGCTGTTTTCATGCATATGCAAAACAAATTGTATTACCGGTACTAAGTGAATAGTCACAGTTACACTGCGCTTACTCTAGGTTTTTTTTATATACCCCTGGCATTGGTGTATGTTTTCAAATAATATATATTATATTATTTATATAGGTTAGGTTACGACCGTAACCCTAGTTCCCCGAGGGAACGAGACGCTGCGTCGAAACGCTATGGGAACGCCCCTGCGTGACCGCGCTCTGAACCACGTGTGTAATCTGACCAATAGGCGTTTGGGACGTGACGTCATCAGCGGGCGATGTCGCGTAAACAGGAAGCTACAAATGGCTGCGAGATTGACCAGACGCTAGCTCCTGCGAGAGAAGGTAAGCGCCGCAGGGATGCAGGGAGTGTGGCACGGAGACGCAGCGTCTCGTTCCCTCGGGGAACTAGGGTTACGGTCGTAACCTAGAGACGTTCCCCTTCAGGAACTCGAGCTGCGTCGAAACGCTATGGGAACGAGAGTCCAATCACGCCACACTGACCAGACCCTGCCTAGAGAGTGAGGGCCTCGGCACCAGCACGCAAAACAGAGGAGCCCGGGGTGGCTCTGAGGTCAAGGTCATAGAACCTGATGAAGGTCAGCGGGGTGGACCAACCCGCCGCGTCACAGATGTCCTGGAGAGGGACTCCAGCGGACCAGGCCGTAGAGGCCGCCACACTCCGGGTGGAGTGAGCTCGAACCCCAAGTGGTGCGGGGAGGGCAGAGGACTCGTGAGCCGACACAATTGCATCCACAACCCATCTGCTCAATGTCTGCTTATTGGCCGGGAAACGGGGAACGTCCGGTCTTTCCAGACATCCAAGGCTCGAAGGGCACGCCGCGAGACCTTGATAGTGTGATGCGGGTTTCCCCTGAGGGAGAACCCCCTGCCCCGGAGCCACCACTGGAGGGGCCTCATGTGCAGGAGCCCGAGCGGAACTATGCTGGACGCCGCTGCCATGAGCCCTAGCAGCCTCTGGAACTGCCGTACAGTGAGTGGCTGGCCTTCCCGCACTCTCCTGACGGCCTGGCCGCGTCCCACACCACGCCCAAAAAGGTGTGTCTCTGTGCAGGAGAAAGCACGCTTTTGCTGGCGTTTAGCCGAAACCCAAGCACCTTCATGTAGGTGAGGACGACATCTCGATGCCGAATCGCCTAGTGCTCCGAGGGAGCCATGATCAACCAATCGTCGATGTAATTCAAAATGCGGATGCCCTGAAGCCGCAGCGGGGCCAGTGCAGCATCGACGCACATCGTGAAGGTGCGGGGTGAGAGTGCTAGACCGAACGGGAGGACCCGATATTGGTATGCTACGCCCCCGAAAGCAAACCTCAGGAACCTCCTGTGTGCAGGAAGGATGGAGATGTGAAAGTATGCGTCCTTCAGATCTATAGTGACGAACCAGTCCCCGGACCTGATCTGCGTCACGACCCCCTTGAGGGTGAGCATCCTGAACCTGAGTCTCCTGAGAGAGCGGTTCAAGGAGCGAAGATCCAGAATGGGACGCAACCCGGCATTCTTCTTCGGAACAACGAAGTACGGGCTGTAGAAGCCTGACTCTCGAACCGAGGGGGGAACCACCTCGATGGCCCCTTTCCCCAGGAGCGTGCGCACTTCCTGTTCCAGGACCAGAGCCTGCTCGGGACCCACCAGGGTGGGACACATCCCGTTGAAACGGGGAGGAGAGGATGCGAACTGCAGTGCGTAACCCCCTTCTATGGTCCGCAGGACCCACCGGGAGACCCCTGGCAACACCTCCCAACCTGCCAGAAAGTTCCTCAGGGGAACCAGCCCCTCGGGACTGGCCTCTGACCCACTCAGAGCAGCTGGGGCGGGGCCCTGCAGCTGAAGACACCTCGAAGAGGCGGCGGGCTCCCCATCCGCACGAGACTTTGGGCGGAAGTGGAGGGAGACACCCGCTGGAGGGCGGCCGTGCTCTGAAGCACATCCTGTGGCAGAGTCCACGGCCCGGCCTCCTGGTGGTGCGGGGGAGGGACGGGCACCGTAGCGTGAGGCGAACACCGCCCCCCCGACCGAAAATCGTCAGGATTTCCGCACCACGGCCCGTTTGCTGGAGTCGAGGGTGACCCTCAGGTCAGCCCGCTCCTTCTTGGGCCCAGAGCGACGCCTGGGACCTTTAGGAACTGCCCGCGGAGACCGGGCGGTGACGCTCTGTTTCTGGGCTTCGCGGTGCCCGGAAGGACCAGGCTGGGGCTGCCGCCGACCAGCCCCACGTGATCGGCGAGGGAGGTACTGCTGAAATGCAGCCGACTGCTTCTTAGACTCCTGAAACCTGTTTACGACCGCCGTCACGGCGTCACCAAACAGACCAGGAGGAGCCATCGGTGCGTTCAAGAGCACAGCTCGATCCTTGTCCGGGAGGTCGGACAAGGTGAGCCACAGATGCCGCTCGGTGGCTACCAGGGCCGCCATGGACCGACCAACGGCCCGCGCCGTGTGTTTCGTTCCCCGAAGGGTTAGGTCGGCAGCGCGACGTAACTCCTTAATGTCGGTGGCCCCGGAGCTAAGTCCCTCATCCAAGTCACGCAGCAGGTCAGCCTGGTATGCCTGCAACACACCCATGGTGTGGAGACATCCCGCAGCTTGACCTGCTGCCGCGTAAGCCTTCCCCACTAAAGCCGATGTAGCACGTAGCGGTTTAGTAGGGAACACCGGAGCCTTTAGCGACGATGCGACGCTAGGAGAGAGATAGCTAGCTAGCGTTTATATATATATATATATAAATAAAAGCTTCTTGACTTGAAGGGGTGCACTTTCTCCGGTATCACCTCATTAACTGTCCGTGTGGAAACATAGCAAAGGCTCTTAATCTCAATCAATCTATCTATCTATCTATCTATCTATCTATCTATCTATCTATCTATCTATCTATCTATCTATCTATCTATCTATCTATCTATCTATCTATCTATCTATCTATCTATCTAATATTAATATGATGTGAGGTCCAGTTAACAGCTAAAACAGGTAGAAATAATAACTACTTTTTATTTAAGTACATGTCAGAGCCAAGACTTCTTTACTTTCACTTAAGTAAAACGGTATATTCAGTACTTTAACTTTTACCCGAGTATTTTAAAACATGAGTATCTGTACTTCTACTTAAGTAATGGAT
The DNA here is from genome assembly GCF_014805685.1 of Silurus meridionalis. NCBI lineage: Eukaryota > Metazoa > Chordata > Actinopteri > Siluriformes > Siluridae > Silurus > Silurus meridionalis. The sequence goes on along the minus strand of NC_060884.1, from coordinate 10,487,165 downwards.
GTGTGTACTTTTGCCACCTCTGACACATTGTCTCAAAGCAGCTTTACAGAAATCAACAGTCAAGGTGTGTATTTATCCCTGATGAGCAGCCGTGGCGACTGTGGCAAGGAAAAACTCCCTTAGATGTTATGAGGAAGAAACCTTAAGAGGAACCAGACTCAAAAGGGAAACCTATCCTCATTTGGGTGACATCAAGAGTGTAATCATAAATCTTTAAACAGTACAGAACACTGGAGAGTGAGAACTAACATAAGCACTGGAGTGTAAGATTATAAGTAATGTTCTTTCTACAGTCTTATACAGTCATTATGGTTATAAAACTAGGAGCTACTGAGCAACTCATAAAATAGCTCAACCATAACCATAACAACCATACCAGTGTATTGCCACTGAATTTACCCACCCCCCTGTCTGATGTTTGATTTCAACTGAAGCTTGTGACTCATAGTTTTAGTGTTTTTAGATATAATTAATCATGAATTGGTGTATAATTAGTGTAATTATATAAAATGGTCTAATTTTGTACATTGTGCCTTGCCACATAATTGTGGCTGGTAAATGTATATGCACAGTTATATAAATTATGTACAATTTGCAATTACAATATAAAACATAATTACATTAACCCTTAAGTAAATTCTTTAAAACTTTTCATGTAATTGAAATTTTTTTTAGCGCATACAGTATCTCACAAAAGAAAGTACACCTCTCACATTTCTACAATTTTAGTATATCTTCTCAAGGGACAATATAATAGAAAAAAAAAAACTTGGATATAGAGCAGTTACATTTTGGTGCTTTGAGTACAATTCTCTTATACCGACCACTAGATGTTCAACATGGCACCTCGGCAATTAATTCTCTGAGTATTTGAGAATTTGAATTGTTACTCTCCACAAAGATGGCATAGGCTATAAGAACATGAGTAACACCCTAAAACTAGTAACAGTACAGTGGCCAGGGTCATACAGAGGTTTTTTTTTTTGCTAAAAAGATTCCACGCAGAACAGAGGGAGGGTCGATCAAAGAAGTCCTCACGCTGTGTGTCAGGTGCAGAAAAATCTTCAAAAAACATGAGTGCTGCCAGCATTGCTTTAAAGGCTTCAGAAGTGAAACATCCATTTGTCACTGCTTTGACTATATGCATACACTGCCAGTTATTTTGACAATAATGGCTATATGTTTAATTATTTTTAGTGGACAGTAAATCTGTACTGCTATACATGTTGCACAATGACTACTCTAAAGTAAACAGTATCCAAGTTTCATTTCTATTGTATTTGGGGACATATTCTAAAATGGCTGCTGAAATTTGAGGTGTGTACTCACTTTTGTGAGATACTGTACATGTACAAATATTCAAACAAATGTGCATTTCAAATTAGGTAATACAGTTATACTTTTGTAATGTTATTTATGGGATAATAAATTAAATGGTCGGCTTATATAAGTTTTATGTGCTAAATAATGTAATTTAAAGGAGACAAATAGTATGTGTTTAATAAGAAATTAAAAAAACAATTATGTGTGCACTTTATAACATTTCTATTTTATCCCAATGCAACATATTGATAAAATATTTGCTAAAAGAAATCCTAAGTGTGATCAACAAATACTTGCTAGCCTTAAAGGTATTCAAAATTATGTAAATTTGATAAATGTATTGGTATATGTACAGAAGGCACACTTTATGTTATAAATACGATCATGTGCATTTATATATATATATATATATATATATATATATATATATATATATATATATATATATATATATACTGAAGAGTAGAAAATACCAATGAATACACTTACAGTGTTCATCCAAAAATGACGTAATTGTAATGTAAAACATTAAATAAATAAATGCATATATACAAAAGAAAGACAGTTGGGTTACATACTACTGATTGCATTGAACTAGATAGTAGTGAGAAAACCAATAACCATTTTTTTATTTTGATGAAGTCACTAGGATCTCTAGCACAAGGAACATATACTGAAGTTGATTGTATTTTATTTATTATTATAAATATTCTAACCTTAGTAACTAAACCCCACACTGTAAAACACTGTAAATGAGAAAAGGCAATAGCATTAATTAGTGTAATTCTGCACTAGATTGTGATATTAGAATGTTCATTTTAGCCTGTTTGTGCTTACCATTGTTAAAAGGGCTTTCTTCTTTTTTTTAACATATGTAAGATCTGTAGTGTTTTTTCACTGATTATATTTAAATTGTATGTAAATAATAATTATTGGTTGATAATCACAATGGTGCACCATTCAATGGTTGCACTGTTTTTTTTTTAATGAATAGATAATAAATCTATGAGCTAATATGTATTAGGCAAGAGGTTTTTTGCTTTTTTATTCTGGAGATATTTTTTAACTAAAATATCATAATCATATTGTCTTACTATTTTGCCTAATCATTAAACACGAACTGTACTTCTTCAGTTCTCTTTAAACAACGAAATTTGTTGATTTAACCTCATTTGTACATGATAATATTCAACACAATATTCATGAGGTATCAATGACCTATACACATTAAAATTCACCCTGGTTTTTGAGGCAAGTATTGAGTAGGTTTCACCCTGTTGACTCTATAGAGAAGGTATCTAATCCAATATTTTCTGAATTTTTCATCTCTGACCCCATAGATCATAGGGCTCAAGAAGCGTGGGATGATATATACCAGCAAAAAGTTAATGTAGCGTATTTCTAGGCCATACAGTGGAAACAACTGGATTAGAGGAGCTTGCATGGATGGCACAACAAAAGCCAGCAAGCAGAGCAGTAGCTGCACACCATGGAGCAGCACTGTGTTTCTGGCCTTTTTCACAGATACCAGGTCAGTGGAAGCTGCTCGTGCTGTCAGCATGATCTTGCAGTATGTATAGATCAAGGCCAAAAAGACAAAAGAAAAATAGACACTGTCAAAAGCACAATTCTTGTAGTAGATGTAGGGGTCACGGAAAAGTAGTGAGTGGTCACAGAAGATGAGGGTTTTAAAAAAGGATGCAGGCTCCTTGGCCAGAGTTATAAAGAGGTCTGTGAGAGGGGGTGCACTACATAATACAAGGATAACCCCGATGATCCAGATGGTGCGCTGCACTGTGCACATGTGGCCATAATGTAGGGGAAAGCAAATGGAGATGTAGCGTTCAATGGCCATCCCAGCAAGGATGAGGGGTGTAGAGCGTGTCGTTAGAACAGCTATCATGATGAATGGGCAACAAGCTGACACCAAGATCTTAGAGAAAGCATAACTTACCTGGAGAAAGGGTGGACAATTTGAAAATGAAGAACAATATAGACATTTATAATAATTTACAATATCTTATTACATAGCTCATTTAATAACAAATTAATTTTTTAGATACATAAAACTGAACAAAGTACAAATAAAAATAAATGTGGGCACTGTTTTGAAGTGAACACACTGAAAGACTGATGGATTTTTTTTTTATTAAATCTAAAAAAACAAATAAGACTGCATAAGACTACTTCTCTTCTCCTGTTCTCTTTAGCATTTTATGATTCAGTCTACACTTAAAGTTTTCTGAATAAAAATATTATACAATGTCTCATGTCTCATTACATCAATTATGAAATATTACTTATCTTGCTGTGACAACACTTATAATGCTATATATCATGAAATACTAACATTTCTTATAATTATTATATTTTTTTAATAATTTTATATAATTAATAATTATATTATAATTATATCATTATAATTTTGTTCATACATTTGGTCATTAAAATAGATTTTAGTTTTTAATTAATTTATTATGTATTATAGATTATTATTTACAAAAGCAGGCACATTAAAAAGAAAGCAGTTTGCAGTTTTTTCCTGGCTTAAATGAATTGAAGAAATTTAAGGAAACTCGGTTTGAACACTTACCACATACAGACCTGTTACAAGTGTCAGTTGGACTGCATCATTGATGACCATGTAAATAAACATTATGTAGCGTGGGTCCTCATAGAAAAAGTTATGTCTAAAGAAAGTGGATGTCATGGTGCTATTGAGGATACTAAGGGCAAGCCACACTATCATGGCTACTATGTTTTTGGTAAGTACATTGCTAAAGCTTTCCTTTGAAATAACATTCTGAGGCAGGCTGAGATTGAAGTTTCCATATGCAAAGTCAGCAGAAGAGTTCATGATCTATAAGTGTTATAACAAATAGAAAGACATAGGTATAAATGTTTAAGAAAGAAAGAAAGAAAGAAAGATGGTAAGTTATGGTATTATAAAAACATTATAAAAAATGCTGCAAGAATAGTTTTACACAAATAAGCTCATTAGACAAATACATTCAAATTAAATAACAATATAATAATATAATGCTAGATATATTTAAATAGCTAAAGAGCACACATTTTAATTCACTAAAGCAAATAAAATCACAAACAAAATATATATTTGAATTTCTCCTTAATTTTCCATATTGTGCAGCACAACATGCAACAAGGCTTACCTACATGTGTGATTGATCAGTCCTGGTTAAAGATGGCTTTTATATAGTGTGAATTCTTTAGGGACATTACCAAGCTCTACCTTAAGTCCCAAAAGAAAAAGTACGCTAGATAATTTCCATCAGTAGGTTACGAGAATAATGCTGGTGTTTTTTGGCTCATGGTAAAAAGTATGAGGCGGTACAGGGGCAATGGGTCAAATGCAAATACATATTCAGTATTTATTTAGATTAGCTCGCTAATAGTCAGATTATTTGCATCTCACAGTAAGTACTTCCTCCTATATGTGGAAAAGAAAATTTAACATTTTTTCATACAGTAGTAAATGTCAAAGACTATTTGAGAGCATCAGCTACAAGACTCAGCTAAGCATTTCCAGATATACCACATGTTTAATGTAAGATATAGTATTGCTGTTGGTTTTGTAAATATGTCAAAACAATGATTAGATTTTTTAGAAAAAAACAGATTACTTCACTGTAAGTGTAACTGTAGACTAGTGTATTATGAATAAGTTCTTGTTACTGTATGGACTCTAAGCCTTTGATGGACTCTATCTCCAACCTCACCTGCTCAGTCCAGCACTCGTTCACAGGTTTCGGAAGCACGCCTTTCAGCAGTTATTTTCCCCTGTGATGAAAGCATGCAGCTCTGCCTCTCTGATCTGTGACACTGAGGTCAAGGAGCCCATGTAGGTTGTGACTTGTGCCATTGCCAGTAAGCCGGACGAGTGCTTTCTGCATTGCAACCTCCATGTCAGGGTCTCCCGTTCTTTCCTGATCTGCACACTGAGGTGTCCAGGTCCTGGGCAAAGCCTTTCTCAGCCCGCTCCTTTAGCGCCAAAGCGGCATTATACTCTTAAGATATGGGGCTGATACACTCAAAAAAATGAATTCTGCCCCCTGTTAAATTTACTTAAATGTAACATACAATACAATATAATTTTATTTTTACTAAATTAACGTGAATAAATCATGTAGGATTTTCTATAAGGTCAACTATTTAGCTTTTAATAGATTCACTCATTTCAAACTAACATAACACAATCAAACTCTCACGCGTTTCCTGGGAAAATCACTGCCGATATCGCAAGATTTAAGCAAAGCCTGGCTTCAGGAATATCACCTGTTTTTTGCATGCTTATGAGAAGGTAAGAGCAAATCCTTTGTTATACACTTTTAAAATGAATTAAAATGTAAACGAAATCACTTTTAAATCAATGTCTTTAGTCTTTTTTGTTGATAGTTTACCGAATGTAACGTTTTGTGTTGTCAGTCGAGATGTGATGTTCATTCAGGTTAAGAGAAAGCTAACTAATCACTGTACAGTTCACCATTAGCGTGGTGGACTTTAATGTAGGTAATGACTTTAGCAGTTTAATTTCATAATATAATTTGTTTACTGGTTTAACAAATACACTAATTTAATTAACCAACCCTGTTCAATTTCCACATATAACTTCAAATGAAGCTCTCCATTGTGTTGCCAATAACAGGGCGGTAGTCCTGGGACACTGTACAAATTGTGAATAGAAACATAATGCAATGATGTGGAAGTTTTAAATTTCAATATTTTATTCAGAATACAACATAGATGACATATCAAATGTTTAAACTTTTGTTTAACACATGTTTAAACGTCCCACGACCTGTAAGGTTCTCTGTTTCAGGCCCCGGACCAGAAGAAGCTGAACCGCATTGTGCCCGGTATGAGCACTTAACACCTACGTCAACAGGACTGGCCCCTAGAGGAAGTCAGATCAGCTACTCATCTACTACGGCTGCTAACAAGCAGACTGTGAGCAAAAGGATCATTGATGCTGTTGCATCTTCTTATGAGTCTGCTGGTCTCCCCGCTCCACTCGGGGTCAGAGTGTCGGAACTCAGAACCCGTCTCTGAGCAGACACATCACGGGTGGATTCGTTTCAGTTAATTCCCAATGTAGCACTCTTAACTTAAAATAAAATAAAATAGACCTCAAAAGCCAATGAAAAATCTTTAGTCTTGGATGAGAAAGAGAAAAAACATCTTTATTCCAGACACGTTTTAATGAGCCAATAGAAGGTGGTCACTTCATCACATCTAAAATGATCAAGCGCACACACACTTTACACACACTCATTCTTATACCCTGGTGTTACATGACACCTTTACTTTTTTTTTCTATTTTCTTCACCCTAGCAAAGTCCCCTTCCTGTGATTACATATTTGGGTTTTCCTGTTCCCCCCATTACCCTTATTTATGGCCTTTTCTCTATGTCACTTAAGAAAAGAATGTGTATACAACTTTTACCCCCTCTGATACAGCCAGGCACCACTTCCTCCTGCTCAGGTTTTTATGTCTGGACAACCATTTTGCGGCCTACTTTATCTTCCCTACTGTGTAAGTGTTCTGTTTTTTTAATGCTATTTGCTATCCCATTTTTATTAAATCAAGCTATATTATTTTACTTAGATTGTCTATTTGTATATGTTTAACTACATTATTCTACTTGGTTATGTTAGTGTCTAGGTCATACTTCATTTATATTATCTGTACTGACTGTTGCATAGTGTGTTAAGCTTCACAACTATAACATTTGTAAGTTTGTTACTTTTGTTGTTACATGCACATATTAATTGTATGTTTTTAGTCATTGTGATCTCTGTTTGTTTCTTTTATTCAGCTCCGACTCACAGATGTCCTGAGACATCTCTTAAGAGCATTCCTCACTGACAGCATCGTCAATCTCACCTCTTCTCTGCCCAATAAACAAGTCTGCCTTGTATGTTGTTTTCTCTTGTCTCTCCAACACACTGATAACACCAGTCAGACCCTACTCTACTCTATTTATTAATATCTGATCGTTATTAGGTTAATTATACTTGGAGTACGTAGACTACATGAGTTTGATTAAAACACATAGGCTAAATAGGTTAAATCAAGCTGCTTCTATTGTATCTAATAGGTTCTGTACTAATTATTAAGTCAATTTGTTGGATGGATATTAGTTGGATTAAAACACACTCTAGGTAAGGTTAATTCGAATATTTTTCTCGACATCAAGAGCCCACTCCACCCAGAGTGTGGCAGCCTTGAAGGCTTGACCCAGAATGTCTACAACCGAACCCTTCCTGACTGTGCATCATTTTGGAAAGGAATTCAGTGATGGAACTGGTCAACCTGTTTCAGGCCTTCTGTCTTCTTTTTGGACTAATTTATTCCCTGCAATTTAACTTTAACAATTTAACTGGGCATAATGGGAGAGTCTTTACCAGGATGAGGGATTATGGTGTGACAGCTGGCTTGACATAAGATCCCCCATTCCAACGCCTCTGCAACAATGGGAAACCAAACATGGCAGGTGCCCATGGTGATCGGACAGGGGTGGTGCGGGAAGTGGTTCGGATTCAATGCCCAGTTGGCGAGCAAGTTCCTCATTGAGAAATTCGGCGTCTGCCCCAGAGTTGAAAAACATCGCTAATTCATGGCTATGGCCCTTGACATCGATCCAAACCTTGAGCAGTGCTTTGGAGGCGCTGGCCCCAGATTTAACACTGAGCCCTTTCTTTTGCTGGATAGGTGACTGCCATGTGCCCTGCCTTGCCACAAATACAGAGTCTATGAGAGTGACATCTTTTCTTCTCGCTTGTGGAGAGGGGGTGGTGGCCAATCATGTCTAAAGAGCTGTGGAATCCCACCCACACCCAGATAGTAAAGCGTTCCAGTAGTCTAATCTAGAAGTAACAAAAGCATGAACTAGTTTTTCTGCATCCTGTAACGACATCATATTTCTAATTTTAGCAATATTTCTAAGGTGAAAGAAGGCAATCCTGGTGATATTATTCACGTGAGCTTAAAAGGAAAGACTAGGGTCAATAATAACACCAAGGTCTTTGACAGCCGTACACGCTGAAACAGAAACACCATCCAGAGATGCTACGTAATCGGAAAGTTTGCTTCTAGCTGCATGTGGTCCTAGTAAAAGTACTTCCGTCTTATCTTAGTTGAGCAGAAGAAAGTTATCAAGCATCCACTGTCTAATGTCCTTTGCACACTTCTCAACGACCAGCGTTAGCTCGCCTTGTCCGCCACAAGGCAAGTTCACCATTACCAGACTGACTTACAGGTGAGGGTTCCCTTACCGAACCCAAATCTGAAGATACCACACCAGATGGTCCAGGAGCCACTGAGGTTGTAGGGCCAGTATTTTCGGTTAGGCGCCGAGGAACAAGGGCAGGTAAAGACACTGGGTCCCATAGTGTTAACCCACCAACACCCTGTGGAGTTTCAGGTACCAAGACCCACAGATCGACCTTCTCAGATGGAGAGTCCTCCGATGGTGGAACCTCCACTACTACAGAATCAGCTGCATGACTGACAGCAGGAGAATCTCTTTGTATGCGGGTCTTCAACAAAGAGCGGTGAACCCGTTTTACCTTACTCAAATCATCTACTGGCGCAATTGTGTATACTGACCCACCTACCGGAGGCGCTCTAACAACCTGATACACCACTGGGCTCCACAGGTCCTGGATCTTATGGGGCCCTCTCATGCCATAATCGCGAAGGAAAACCAGCTGACCCTTCCCCAATAGTGTATCACGAACTTGCAGGTCGTGCTGCTTATTGCGACGCTCTGCCGTCACTTTCAAATGTTCTCGGGCCCCCTCAAAGGCCACTTGTAAGCGGGTCTGGTGCTCAAACACACACTCATTCACCCCACCCGCCACCATCTCCTGGCTTCTGCCTAACAGAAAATCGATAGGGAGCCTTGGCTCTTGGCCAAACATCAAGAAGTGGGGTGACTCACCAGTCGCTTGATGAGGGGTAGTGTTATAGCAAAAGAGCACCTGAGGGAGAGCAGAGACCCAATCTGCCTTCCGAGAAGGAGGAAGAGTACACAGGAGATTATGCAGGGTCCTGTTAAAACGTTTGCACTGCCCCTTACCTGCCGGATGGTAATGGGTAGTGCGGGATTTCCCAATCTGATAGAGACTACAGAGCTGTTGTATCAAGGACACTGTTAGCATAAAGCAACACATCAGTGGTTCCCACATTTACCACAGGTAAATAAACAGAACCTCGTGTAACCTGCACTAGTACAGGAGAAGCCAACAGACCAGCTGGTAACCCAGCGTCCGGGGGTTCAAAAAGAACAGTACTTTTGGCATATTGCTCGGAACAAGTTACTGCCACAAACCTCATCATGCCACCTGGGATGTGACATGGTTTCCGCCCTCGTACTCTAACTCTTCCTGAACGTACCACAGGCGACTGATTATCAACTCGACGACAATGTTGCAGTGCCTGTAAAACAGAATTTGGAACATTTATGGTTGAGAGTGAATCAAACAAGGCCGGGCCATGTTGTCTGAAAAGCCCCTGGTAGCATCGACTAAGGACATTCATTCCCAGAACACCTGGGACCCGTGTACACAAGCCACCAGGAGGATCCCGCACAACAAGCATGCCACATTCTGTAATTACCTGATCGCACAGTTCGATATTCAACTTCATATACCCAATAAAGGGAATTGACCATTAGTGGCTCTAAGCTGCAACCACTGGCACGATTTAAGTCGATACTGGCCCCATGGTTCGAAATGTTCACGAAAACAACTCTCAGTAATCGTAGTTACCATGGAGCCAGTATCCACCAGACAGGGCACTCAAACCCCACCAATTGAAACAATTGAATTCAAACGTTTCATATTTGAAACGTTTGAGCCAGTTACCTCCCCACCCGTGCTATGGCCCTGAAGCACGGTGGGGGCTAGTTTTCCGACGTTGCTGATAGGCCAGGCTGTCTACCTCCAGCTCTTGACGGGATAGAGGGTGAGGAAAGCTGAGGGCGAGAAGGGACACATTCCTCGTCACAGTCTCTGTCAAAATGCCCAGGCTTTTGACACCTTCTACAGATAACTGGTCCCTGTCGGGAAGATTGACCCCAAAACGAGGGAGCCTGTAAACGGGGAAACTGTGTGTGAGTTTAGTCAACTGTGCTTGCTGGCATTTGAGCATATCCCTCAATTCAGCCATCTCCGAATTCCCAGATGACCTACTCACCCGAACAAATGGATCCCCTTGTACTCCATATTGAAGCCCATGAACTGATGGAACAGAATGACTTCTGGTCCTTGTACTTCCTGGCATGCCCTCCTGCTCCCATTTAATGGCTTCGCTATGCACCTCCAACAAAGTTAACGTAGGTTGACGATGTATCAACTGCTTTAATTCACGACGCAGGGCGCTATCAAAAACATGTTCAACGAATTGGTCCCGTAGTAAAACATGAATTTGGCATACCATGAGGTGATTGTTGTTTCACTTGCTCAAGGAGACCCATCAGGACGAGGGAGAACTCCAACAGGCTCTCACCCTCCTGTTGCTTTCTCGAAAAAAAAATGCCTCCTGCAAAGAAACATTTGACTGCGAGCAACCATACAGTTCTAAAATAATTTTGTCTGGGTCTTTACGCTCTACCTCTGGGCGGTACTTAATCTCTTCCCTTCCTTCCCCTTCTAAGTGGTCAAATAAATAGAACGCCTTGTCAGTATCAGAAAGGTGACGGGCACGCATACAAGCCTGGGCCTCCTCAACCCACTCCTCAATACTAAGGCCGACCCTGCCATAAAAGTTTGGACACTTTCTGTCTCGTGGTACAAAAACAAATCGTTCTGGTCTAGTGACATCTACATTACTGGGTTGTGATAAAACAGAAGACCCAGGGGCAGGAGCAGATAAGTCATTAGGACCTGGGGGCACAGAAGTACGCTCCTGACGCAACCTCTCATTGTCTGCTCTTAGCTGAGCAATCATCTCCCTTAACTCTTGTAACTCCTCTTCCATACTTGAACGATAGAGGCACTTACCAATGAAAGGTGAAAAGTACGCCCACAATAAGGGCTAGGTTTAATACAAGACGTGCACTGCTGTCCTGCTGCCACTCCACACCAAGGAAAAACAAATCCTGCAAAACTCAAAAACAAAAAAGAAAAAAACAAGGAAAAACAAAAACAACTGTATATACACCCACGTCTCTGTCAAATGTGGAATCCTGCCGACTGCGCCAAAGTGTGGTGGGGCGGTGATTGGTAAAAATTGACACTAGTATACAACTAGAACGAAAAGCAGACTACTCCACCCCATTTCTATGAACGGGGAAATTTAGACCCAAAATAGAGCACACAGGTTTGTTTCCACTAAACACAGGAGATGTGAATATAAATACAAAAATACTTTTATTTCACAATAAGGATAATTAGTTAAAATATAGAAGACTGTTGACCAGGCAGAAATGAAATAAAGGAAATAAAATACTTTCAGGCTGAGGCTTACCAGTAGGGTGGCTAGCTGCACAGAGAGTATCTTAAGACACACCACTCACCAAATGTATGCTCCGCACAAACACACACACACACACTCACCCCACATACACACACTAAGTGAGGGAGATGCAATGGTCACGGCAAAAACACTGTGAGAGAAACACCACCACCACAAAACAGCTAGTTTCCCTCACTGGAGGCCTTCAGCTCCTTCAAATCAAATCACAAAAAACAACAAATTAATCAAGGAGGAAACTGAAAGAGTTCTCAATAAATACTCAAATCAATACATTTAAACAGGGAACAAAAACTTAATCTTCCCAGGTACCAGATATTAAGTGTTCTTCCAGGCCGTCCATAGGACGAGCGCGGAGCAAGGGAAAATAAAGAAAAACAAACAAACGCTGCTGGTGGCAATTACCAGTGGGGCTGAACATGCGCCATTAAGGGCACATCTCCTGTTAAGTGACGGCTCGAACTAGCCTTCCTTTAAGCCACCAACATAAGCGTGAAGCAACAAAACAAAAACAGACAAATCCAATACAAATGGTCACAAAGTAATAAAAAAATAGCAGCAGAACAAACAGTGCAGTCTTAATGTTGTATAAGGAGTAACTTATTTGCCCTGCAGTCCACAGTGACGAAATGCTCGCGAGCAATTACCCCCACTAAAATAGACAAAAATAAAGACAAATCAGTCAGAGACCCCAATCCAAATAATGCTCGAGGGACTAGATATACATACCCAGAAGTAGATCGCAAAAAACAGGTTCAGTCATTCAGGCAACAGTCACGTTTACTAGGGCGGTACCTAGACTGCCCTACTACATCAACATTGTTAATCTGATCTCTCTCATCTGGCTTTGATGAAATATACAACTGTGTATCATCAGCATAGCAATTGAAGCGAATACCATTTTTATGTATAATTTCACCAAGATGCAGCATATATAATGGGAAAAGCAGCGGGCCTAGGATCAATCCTTGAGGAACACCAAACTGTGGAGAACTCACCATTTACATCAACAAACTGATAGCGATCAGTCAAATAAGACCTGAGCCAAGAGAGAGCTGTTCCCTTTATTCCAACAACATTCTCAAGTCTAGCAAGCAGTATAGTATGATAAATGGTGTCAAAAGCTGCACTAAGTTCAAGCAAAACAAGTAAAGAGACAAAACCCTGATCAGAGGCCAATAACAGGTAATTTACCACCTTAACTAGCGCCATCTCTGTGCTATGATGAGGCCGAAATCCTGACTGATAAAAAATTTTTTATTCTTAAGTAGATGTGAGCATAACTGCTGTGCTACAACCTTTTCTAAAATTTTGGATATAAAGGGGAGATTTTATATTGGCCTGTAGTTGGACAGCTGACATGGGTCAAGGTCAGGTTTCTAAATTAGGGGTGGATAACTGCCAGTTTGAAGAACTTAGGAACATAACCAGTGCTAGTGGAAGAGTTTATTATTTTTAAAAAAGGTTTAATTAACATTGGAATTATCTGTTTGAGAAAACTTGTAGGCAAAGGATCGAGAATGCAGGTTGATGATTTTGATGAGGGAATTAATGAAATTAGGTAATTCTCATGAATAGGAGTGAAGCTTTGTAATTGATTGTCTGTTATAATTACACTGCTGTCTACAGGGTTACTTGTAAAATAATTTGGATTTATATCTGGATTTCTTGCCTGATATTTTCAACTTTATTATTAAAAAAGTTCATTAAATCATTACTACCTAATGATGGTGTGCAGGTTAAGGGGAGCTACATCATCTAGAGTATAACATAACGTTGATTCTAGGTATTCAGTGGCCCAGTCAAACTCTGCGGGGTCAGACGGAGATCTATTTAATATCGTAATTTCTGGAAGATTATTGATAAAACGCACTGCTGTAGCTGACGTGAAAGTACGCTTAACACAGTAACATGGTGAGGTAGAAATGCAATGACTGAGGCAGATTTTAAAAAAGATAAGATAATGGTCTGAAATAGCTTCGGACTGTGGAATTATGACTAAGTTTTTATTTTTAATCCAAATGTTAACAACAAATCAAGAGTATGTCCACCACTATGAGTGGGTCCTATAACATTCTGATGAATTCCAACTGAATCTAGAATGGACACAACTGCTGCTCTTAAGGAGTCTTCCTGATTATCAAAATGAATATTAAAGTCACCAATAATTAATGCTTTGTCTAAAGAAGTAGCTAAATTTGTGATGAAATCTGCAAATTCTATGAGAAAATCAGAGTAGGGGGTCTATAAAAAATAATTAGTGGAATTGACTGACTGGACCTGCTTTTGGACACTGAATATTTTATGTTGGTGTAAAGAACTTCAAATGTTTTACATTTGTGTTTAGTCTTTTGTGTGACACTTAGATTATTATTATAAATAGCTGCAACTCCACGTGCTCTGCCATTTAGACGGGGTTGGTGTGTGTAACTATACCCAGAAGGACTCGCTTAATTTAATGCTACATATTCATTCGGTTTAATCCACGTTTCTGTCAAACACATTATTTTAAACTTCTGGTCGGTAATAATTTTGTTTATAGTAAGCGTTTTTGACGTGAGAGATCTAATATTCAGCAATCCTATCTTTAGATCAGAGGTGTTGGCTGTGCGTTCAGTCCTATTTAATTTAATGTTAATCAGGTTACTAAAACAGACTTTCTGAGAATTCCTATATTTTGGTTTCCCTCGGGGGACAGACACAGTCTCAATTTGGTGGATCCTGAGTGACAACTCAGTTTAGCCTGTCTGTCTGCTCCCTGGCCTTGGCTCTAGACAGTCACTTGTTAACTAGTGCTGTTCTGAGACTATGACCTATACTACAAGAAATGAGAGCACCACCTTCCCGAGTGGGATGGATACCGTCCCGTCCTAACAGGCCAGCCTTGCCCTCAAAAATGCTCCAATTATTAATGAAGCACCACTCGGACATCCAGCAGTTCAGCGACCATAAGCTGCTGTAGGCTACATTGCCACGTCGCATTGGGATGGGGCCAGAGCATGTTACTGCATCGGACATTGCCTTCGCTAATTTACACACCTCTATAATATTACCCTTGGTAACCTCTGACTGTCGAAGGTATATATCATTAGCTCCTGTGTGATTATTAGCTGTGCTTTCCTAAGAACCTAAGCTGACCTGCTATGTCCGGCGCCCTGGCTCCCGGTATACACATAACCTGTGCTGCTGGTGCCCCTAAAGGTCTAGCTAATTTCACGTGCCTCAGAATGGAGTCTGCTAAAACCAGCTCTCGCACTCACTACTTCTCTCTAGACTCTGGATGCGCTCCTCTAATGCTAAGATCTTCTCCGTCAAAGAGCAAACTAGCTTACACTTCTCAAAGATAAAATTATCACTAACAACAGAGAAAGACTGACTAAACATGGTGCACTTCACACACTGAATGAACTGGATGTTCGCCATAGCAGAGAAATTACGTACCTTAAAGTGGTTACTGTAATGTGTGTTCAAAGTTCTGGTGGGAATGTCCTCCACTCACTGCTTTTCGAACCCTCTAACAGGGAAAATAAGCGCTCTTCCGAAAGCAAAAATAGACGAAACGGAGCCAACAGGAAGTAAAGGATGCAGGATATCAAAACGATATTTTGATATTTTAAAGCAATGCGAGAGAGAAAAAACTAACTGCAAAACTTTTTTAGTGCCGATACAAACAAAATTCACAAACAATTCAACAACAGGAAACATGAACTAACGTCGAAGCCTACTAGATGTTGAAGATGTCAGTGAAGACATCTGCTAGCTGTTCTGCACATTCCCTGGGCACTCTGCCAGGAATGTTGTCTGGTCCAGCAGACTTCCATGGGTTAACTCTGCATAGAGTTTTCCTCACTTCAGCTGTGGTTAGACAGAGCACCTGGTCAGTGGGAGGAGGGGTGGTCTTCCTCGTCTTCACGTTGTTCTGTACCTCAAACCGGGTGGTGAAGTTGTTCAGTGCATCTGGGAGGGAGGCATCACGGTCGCAAGCAGGTGATGTTGTCTTGTAGTTAGTGATCGCCTGGATGCCCTGCCACATGCGCCGGGTGTCTTCCGCTGTCCTGGAAGTGGTCGTGGATTTTCTTTGCGTGTGCACGCTTCGCCTCTCTGATGGCATGGGACAGTTTGGCACTTGCTGTTTTTAAGGCCATCTTGTCCCCTGTTCTGAAGGCATAGTCTCTTTGTTTCAACAGCACACGCACATTTGCAGTCATCCACGGCTTCTGGTTGGAGCATGTGGTGATGGTCTTGGAGATGGTCACGGAGATGGTCACATCATTAACGCACTTGCTGATGTAGCTGGTCACTGTCGATGTGTACTTCTCCAAGTTGATGGAATCGCCGTTGGTTGCAGCCTCCCTAAACATGTCCCAGTCAGTGCACTCAAAACAGTCCTGAAGAGCAGAATTAGCTCCTTCTGGCCAGGTTTTCACCTGTTTCAGAACCGGTTTAGAGCATCTGATGAGCGGTCTGTATGCTGGAATGAACATAACAGAGCTGTGGTCTGAGTAGCCGAGATGGGGGCGGGGCTCCGCACGATACGTGCTGGGGATGTTTGTGTAAACAAGATCCAGCGTGTTCGCTCCTCTCATTGCAAAGTCCACATGATGATGTTTAGGGAGCACAGTCCTAAGATTCACATGGTTGAAATCTCCGGCGATAATAAACAATCCGTCGGGGTGAGCATTTTGCAAGTCGCTAATAGCATGCTCTTATGTCCTTTGGTCTCCCCACTTCACTTGGGGCTCACTTGACCCTAATTGTGGCAGCCTTTAAGGCTTGGTCCTTTGTAGTACCTCTCCAAGGGAACCCCCTGAGTCCCCTGAGGGAATGAGATGCTGTGTCTCTATGCCACAATGTCATGCGTTTTTATACTTCCTTGTCATGACATCACCCCGCCGGTGATGGTCTGCGTCCAATTTTGACTGATTACACACATTATTTCAGAGCGTGGACAACGTGATCGCGTTCCCAAAGCATTGCAATGCAGTGTCTCATTCCATCAGGGCACTAGGGTTACATACATAACATAGAGACGTTCTTTGAACAAAACATATTGAAAATGGGAAAATTTAAGATTAAAGTCCCCAAATTATAATGTGAGTTGACTGGGCCAAAGCATCTCCAAAATGACAGGCTTTGTGGGGTGTTCCTAGTATACAGGTGTCTGTATGAAAAGTGGTCCAAGAAACAGCAATCAATTAATTCCTCCTTGCTGTTATAATAACTTCAACATTTCTGGGAGGGCTTTCCACTAGACTTAAATTAATGTCTGATAGCCTTGCTCATTCAGCTGCAAAAGCTGTAGTGAGGTCAAGAACTGATATGGGGAAAATAGTAATGCAGCACAGTCTGCATTACCAGGTAAAAAAAAAAAATTTTTACAGAAACATTTAATCTGAATTAGAGATGGCCTGCAAAGACAGAAAATTAAGCACGATGGAGGGGCTCTCTAAAAGACTCCAAACTGGTCTAATACATTACAGGAGGAGACTGTGTTATTATAAAATTCCATTTAGTCTTGCCCTCTCACACCGCACCCCGCAATTATATTCAGTGTCTGAAAGCAGGTCAAGTCAGTTAATTCCACTAATTATTATTTATAGACCCCCAGGGCCCTACTCTGATTTTCTGATAGAATTTGCAGATTTCATTACAAATCTAGCTACTTCTTTAGACAAAGCATTAATGGTTGGAGACTTTAATATTCATTTTGATAATCAGGAAGACTCCTTAAGAGCAGCAGTTGTGTCCATTCTAGACTCAGTCGGAATTAATCAGAATGTTATAGGACCCACTCATAGTGGTGGACACACTCTCGACTTGTTGTTAACATTTGGATTAAAAATAAAAAACTTAGTCATAATTCCACAGTCTGAAGCTATTTCAGACCATTATCTAATCTCGTTTAAAATTTGCCTTAGTCATCGCATTTCTACCTCACCACGTTACCGTGTTAAGCGTACTTTCACGTCAGCTACAGCAGCGCGTTTTATTAATTATCTTCCCGATATTACGATATTAGATAGATCTCCGTCAGACCCGCAGAGCTCGACTGGGCCACTGAACATCTAGAAACAACGTTCGTTACACTCTAGATGATGTAGCTCCCTTAAGACCAAAATGATCAGGAGAAAAATTAGCACAGTGGTATAATGATCATACGCGCACCTTAAAACAGAACACTCGAAAACTAGAGCGTAAATGGCGTCAAACAAAATTAACAGTATTTCAAATAGCATGGAAGGAGAGCCTCCTAAATTATAGAAAATCTCTTAGTGCTGCCAGATCAGCATATTTCTCCACCCTCATAGAAAATAACAAGCATAATCCTAGATTTTTATTCAGCACGGTAGCAAAATTAACAGGGAATAAAAGCACTGCGCTAACATGCACACCATCAATAGGTAGTAATGATTTCATGAACTTTTTTAATAATAAAATTGAAAACATCAGGCAAGAAATCCAGGCGGTTAATATAAATCCAAATTATTTTACAAGTAACCCTGTAGACAGCAGTGTCATTATAGCAGACAATCAATTACAAAGCTTCACTACTATTCATGAGAGTGACTTAATTTCATTAATCTCCTCATCAAAATCATCAACCTGTATTCTCGATCCCTTGCCTACTAGTTTCTTTAAACAGATAGCTCCAGAGGTAATCAAACCTGTTTTAAAAATAATTAACTCTTCCATTAGCACTGGTTATGTACCGAAATCCTTCAAACTGGCAGTTATCCACCCCCTTATTAAGAAACCTGACCTTGACCCATGTCAGTTGTCCAACTACAGACCGATATCAAATCTCCCCTTTATATCCAAAATTTTAGAAAAGGTTGTAGCACAGCAGTTATGCTCACATCTGCTTATGAATAACATTTTGAAATGTATCAGTCAGGATTTCGGCCTCATCATAGCACAGAGACGGCACTAGTTAAGGTGGTAAATGACCTGTTATTGGCCTCTGATCAGGGTTTTGTCTCCTTACTTGTTTTGCTCGACCTTAGTGCAGCTTTTGACACCATTGATCACACTATACTGCTTGCTAGACTTGAGAATGTTGTAGGAATAAAGGAACAGCTCTCTCTTGGCTCAGGTCTTATTTGACTGATCGCTATCAGTTTGTGGATGTAAATGGTGAGTTCTCCACGCTCTATGAGGTAAAGTTTGGTGTTCCTCAAGGATCTGTCTTAGGCCCACTGCTTTTCTCTTTATATATGCTGCCTCTTGGTGAAATTATTCATAAACATGGGATTCGCTTCCATTGCTATGCTGATGACACACAGCTGTATATTTCAGCAAAGCCAGATGAGAGAGATCAGCTTAACAATGTTGAGAAGTGTGTAAAGGACATTAGACAGTGGATGCTTAATAACTTTCTTCTGCTCAACTCAGATAAGACGGAAGTACTTTTACTAGGACCACATGCAGCTAGAAGTAAACTTTCCGATTACGTAGCATCTCTGGATGGTGTTTCTGTTTCAGCATGTACGGCTGTCAAAGACCTTGGTGTGATTATTGACCCGAGTCTTTCCTTTGAGTCTCACGTGAATAATATCACCAGAATCGCCTTCTTTCACCTTAGAAATATTGCTAAGATTAGAAATATGATGTCGTTACAGGATGCAGAAAAACTGGTTCATGCTTTTGTTACTTCTAGATTAGACTACTGTAACGCTTTACTGTCTGGGTGTGCGAGTAAGTGCATCAATAAGCTTCAGTTAGTCCAGAATGCAGCAGCAAGGGTCCTCACTAGATCTAGGAAATATGACCACATCACCCCTGTTTTAATCAGTCTACACTGGCTCCCAATCAAATCTCGCATTGATTATAAAATATTACTACTGACGATAAAGCACTCAATGGTCTCGCACCGCAGTATCTGAGTGAACTTCTGTACCAGTATGATCCTCCACGCCTACTTAGATCAAAAGGTGCTGGCTATCTGTTGGTTCCTCAAATAATGAAGACTACAGCAGGGGGCAGATCTTTCTCTTATAAAGCCCCACAGTTATGGAACAGCCTTCCAATCAGTGTTCGGGACTCAGACACAGTCTCAGTGTTCAAGTCGAGGTTGAAAACGTATTTATTTAGTCAAGCCTTTTATCAGTAGATTTCTTAGGTAAAGGCACAGATCTGGAGGAACATGGATATAGAGTGTTTGGTGAACTGGTATATTTGTATGCTGTCGCCCCTCACATTCACACGTTCACTCAGGTTTGTTGACGGTGGTGTGGTGGGTCGTCTCTTATCCCAGAGATCCCTCATGTCTGTGTTACCTTCTGGTTCTCCCTTTTAGTTATGCTGCCATAGCGAGTCTTGCCGAGTCCAAACTGCACAGTGACATTAACTTTCGTACACCAATAGTTACACTTAATAATCCATATCCTTCTCTTCCGTCACCCTCTCTCTCTCTCTCTCTCTCTCTCTCTCTCTCTCTCGGTCGAGTTAAACATGCTCCTGAGGCTCCAGTGACCAGTGTTCCTGCCCCTCTCCCTCCTTGGATCTTCACACTTCTGTGCAGCTCGGGACGGTCTCTTAATTCCGGAGTAGAACGGGTGCTTTGAGGACGGATTGGACTGTAGTTGGTGTCAGCGGTCTGCTGCACTGACTCGGGAGTGCAGTTTGCTTCTGATCATCATCACTGTACCCCACAACATTGTATATCTGCTTCAAATGGACATTTGGTGCAACCCAGATGAGGATGGGTTCCCTCTTGAGTCTGGTTCCTCTCAAGGTTTCTTCCTTATGCCATCTCAGGGAGTTTTTCCTTGCCACAGTTGCTCATCAGGGACAAACATACTTACAAAGAACATATTTATGTTTAATCACCACATTATCTGTGTAAAGCTGCTTTGAGACAATGTTCATTGTTAAAAGCGCTATACAAATAAAAATGAATTGAATTGAATTGAATTATTAAACTAGTGTTTTTCAGAATATTTCACAAATTATACATGTATATGTTTCAGTCAACCACTCATAGCATGCATTTTTCTTTTTAGATGTTTTTCTTTTTGCAGTTGTGATATAATCTTTCAATGATACTGCTTATTTTCTGTGATTTTCTGGTTGCAAATAATTCTGAATTGCACTTAAACTTATACATGCATTCATAAAATTATCCATTTATTTTAATGGCATATTATCTAATTATCTTCTTCTAAATGTGACAGAAATTAATTGAGATCTATCAGTCTGGGAAAGGTTACCACAGTGGGAGCCATTATTGCCATTATTATTTATGGCAAAAACATGGTACAGTGTTGAAATGTATTCTTTAGTAGCCTTGGCGAACCTTCCTATCTTGACCTTCTTGGAGACAGGATCCTCCTGTCTTTGCTGACCTGTACATTTTGTGCTATCGTGTGACTGGATGTTAAAAGACCAAGGGCATTCAGTTAGAAGATAGCTATAAGCACATCCTGTTCCCTTTTCTTACGCACATATGTTTCTGACCCCTATCTCTGTCAACACACGATAACTCTGTCCGTGTCCCAATGACCTCCCCTCCTTTCCTACGCACTATGGCTTGAACTGATGTGTATATCTACCCGGCTTTGCAGCCCAGTTCTTTGAGCAGTGGTATTGAATAAACCAGACTTGATTTTAATCGTGTGGGTTGTTCTTTCATTGTTCCGGAGCTCCTAAGGCCTTGCAGAGAAGAGACACAGACGAGAGGGCAGGGGATCTTTCTTACAATTTGGTGACGCCGACGTGATACTCTCGACCAGGTAAGACATGTTTGATTGACTACCTGGTTGGCAGTATTTGAACTAGGATATCTCCTTTCAGGGGAAGGTAGACCTCAGTATTGGTATTACTGAGCAGGTATAGGATTAGGGTATTCCTGTATAGCCCCTGAAAGGAAGGAGGACCTCAGTATTATAGTTACTGGGCAGAGCGCGCTGTAAAACAAAAAGGAGAATATTCTCTTTGTGTCTCTTGCCTGTATTGCTGATAAGTATTGGTGTTGGTATTTTAAAATGGGAAACTCATACCCTAAACCTGAGCCTGGAGAGACGCCTTCTGTTTGGATGCAACGTTGTGGTCTAACATACTTCGTTACCCCTTATCTTGACAATTTAGCTGGTTGGACTGAGGCAACCCCTCAGATTCCACCTTACCCCAGAGAGGGTACATTCGACCCAGGATATTTAGCCTCCGCGTATCGCATGATTTATGAAGGCCTCGGAGATCCACAATGGAATCTCGGTTATATGCGGGAATGTTATGGGCGATGGTATGAGATGAAGAAAATCTGGGACGAACGCAAAAACATCTACACTCCAAAAAGAGTATTGAAGGGTATTCCAAAACCTAGGAACCGAACAGATCCTGGTCTTTTAACTCCCATACCACTCTCCATTTCTCTCGCTAAACCGCCGCCTTATTCGGGGGGAAAAAAAAGAGGTATTGCCCAATGCGCCTGACCGCGACCCCGAACCACCTCCAGTGGCTAATATGTATCCATCGCTAGCCGTGATAAAGGTCTCCGACACAGGAGAAACCTCAGCTAAGAAAAAAACACAGAAGGGGCTAAAAAAGAAACCCAAGGAAGAGGAATCTAGTGATTCCAGTTCCGACTCTAGCTCTGACAGCTCAGACGATGACAGTGACCCTGATGATGTTGGTCCCGATGCTGGGACGCTTCCCGATCCTCCCCCGTAGAATGCAGCATGTGTATGGGTAGCTAAACCCTCAGGAGTACAGGTTACTCCGCCTTCACCATCTGCTCTTAAAGATATCATTAGTCTCTTGCCCTCCCCCGATAAACCTCTGCCTTTTGTCGATATGTTAATCAAAAGTTCGCGTAACTGTCAGCTGACTGGCGCAGATTATAGATTCATCTTGCAAAGTAAACTAGGCGATTAGTTATGACGAGGATAGTTTGCTTGGACGCGTCCCGGTGTTAAAATATTCGAATGACGATGTAGTTAATGAGGAGATAAAGGAGGAAGAGGAGGGGGGAGAGGCGGCAGGAGGAGCAGAAGAAGGAGTACGGCTGCGTAGAAAGAAGAAAACAACACGGGTAAGATCCACCTTGTTCTGGAAAGATAATCCAGACACCCTGATAATGTTGACGTCCTCCATACGAGGCCAAGGTTAAACATTTGACGCCTGTGTTTATTAAACAATATCCTTTATCACCTGGAAAAACTACTGGCATTGACTCTATTTTGAATTCTCTTTTGCAACAGGGCGTAGTCACCCCATGCGTCAGCCCATACAACACACCTGTTAATCCTGTACCAAAACCAGATGGCTCGTGGAGATTCACCCAAGATCTGCGAAAAATAAACAAACTTATTCCAGTCGCACCAATTGTCCCTGACGTCTCCTCCATCATAGCCCCAATTCCATGTACTCATACAGTCTTTTCTGTGATTGACCTTCACACAGTGTTCCTGTAGGGAAGGAGACGCAGCCTCTCTTTGCCTTCACACACAGGAGGCAGCAGTACACATGGACTAGGCTGCCACAGGGGTATATCGATTCCCCCGCGGTCTTCGCGACCACGGTCAAGAACGCCCTGTCGAGCCTCTGCCTCCCCCCTGATTCAGTAGTTCTACAGTACGCTGATGATCTCCTGGTAACTGCTACCGACTATGACACCTGCCAGACAGCCACTCTGGCCCTACTCAAGCACCTGGCTGAAAAGGGTTTCAAAGTATCCAAGACGAAACTACAGTTCTGCCAGAACACTGTCCGGTACCTGGGCTATGAACTTTCTCAGGGCTCCAGGAAACTGACTGCTGAACGAATACAAGTCATCATGGACACTCAGCGGCCCGCCACTGAACAGGCACTGCAGGCTTTCCTCGGCCTTATCAACTACTGCCGTCAGTGTATTCCAGACTGCTCTTTGTATGACAAGTGTCTGCGCACTGCAGTGAAGCACTCTGATCCCTCAACCGCGCCCTTGACATGGAATCCGGAAATGCTGACCGCCTTCGGGGCCTTGAAATGAGCCCAGTGTACGGCTCCCACACTGGGACTGCCTAACTACAGCCTTCTGTTCCACCTGTACGTGGCAACTCAACCAGGCACAGCATCTGGGGTGTTGGCTCAGGAACATGGGGGAGGCATGCGACCTTGTGCGTTTCTTTCAAAATCCCTTGACTCCGTGGCTCAGGGTTTGCCGGCCTGTCTTCGTGCCGTTGCCTCCTGTGCTCTGATGGTAACTGATGCTGAAAAGATCGTTCTATCTCATCCTCTGATTCTGCACACCTCACATCAGGTAACACAGATATTACGCAATCTAAACACACAGCACACGTCTTCACAACGTCGCTCAGGGTATGAGACTGTTTTGTTGGCCACTGAGCAGTTAACTATACGTCCCTTGTCTTCCCATGACACTGTAGCTCACGCCTACAGCGCCTGCTTAACGACGGATGACTGTATGGGGGGCTCCGACCATGATTGCCTCACCGAAATTGTCAATGACACCAGTATTCACCCTGACCTATCCTCTGTTCCCCTACAGATAGGCGATGTTCTCTTTGTTGATGGTTCCTGCTCCAAACCTAGAGATGGTGTTTACCTTTTTGGTTATGCTGTTTGTCAACTACCTAACACTGTTCTTGAGTCTTTTTCTCTCCCTTTCTCCTCTGCCCAGGCTGCTGAACTATTCGCACTCACCCGCGCCTGTGTCCTCGCGGCAGACACCGACGTCACCATTTATACTGACTCCCGTTATGCCTTCGGGGTGGCTCACGATTTCGGCCACATCTGGAAATCTCGGGGCTTCACTACTGCTGATGGCAAACCCATTTCACACGCATCATTAGTACAAGATCTAATCACTGCCTGCCACCTGCCCCGTTCGTTGGCTATTGTAAAAACTAAGGCGCACTCCTCTGGTGATACAGACGAGGTGTGGGGTAATAGTCTCGCCGACCGAATGGCTAAGCAAGCTGCGGCATCACGCCCTCTGCCACCAGATTTATCGCCAGCCATGGTGTCTGTTAATACCATGATCAGCGCTGTTTTACCTGACATGGACCTCCCTTCACTGCAGGCTTCGGCTTCACCTGCTGGTCGCCTATTTTGGTTGAGTCAGGGTGCTACTGACTCCGCAAACGTTCTAGATGGACAGGGTCGTCTTTGCCTCCAACATCACTGTACTCCATTCCTCGTCCGCGAGTTTCATGGTTCCACTCACCGCGGACGAAGAGGGGTGTTACACGACCTAACTGAAAGCTTCTGTATGGACCACCTGTACACAGACGTGAACAACATTCTAGATAGGTGTTTAACATGCGCACAAAATAACATCTCCAAACCAGATGCCATACACCAACACATTCCCGTCCCTGAGACACCTTTTCAGGAATGGCAGATCGATTTCACGCACATGCCAAGACAGGGCCCTTTCAGATATCTTTTGGTAATGGTGGATACATTTTCACGGTGGGTAGAGGCTTTCCCTTGTAGCAAAGAAAACGCTAGAGTCGTGGTTTAAAAGCTAACTAGTGAGATAATTCCTAGATACGGCATCCCTGTAGGAATTGATTCTGATAAAGGAACCCCATTCATCTCCAAGGTCACTCAACTTCTGTGCAAGGAGCTGAAAATCAATTGGCATTTCCATATTCCGTACCACCCACAATCATCAGGCATTGTGGAACGCGCTAATCATATGATAAAGGACAAAAATCTTAAAGCCATGCACGCATCTGGCTCCAAAAATTGGCTGTATGCTCTCCCACTCATTCTCGCAGATATGCGAATGACCGCACAAGTGGCCCTTGATCATCTCTCACCGTATGAACTTGTAATGGGGCGACCCTTTCCCCTCCCATGGCGACGAGGCAAACAGGCTGTGGGTACGGGGGACCTAGATGTGCATCTCAGCGAGTACGCTGCAGGGTTGCTACAAACATTAGATGATTATTGGACACGGGTAAATGCAAGGAGACCCCCAATTCCGACCAAAAACACTCACCCCTTTAAGGTAGGGGATCGAGTCCTGGTAAAGAAATTGGACAAAATGGGAACACCCTTGGGTGAGACCCCATACAGTGAACCTGCAGACGTGATCGCTGTGACTCGTACGGCTGTATTAACTGATCTCTTTCCACAGTGGATCCACGCCGGACGACTGAAACATGCCCCAAAGTGATAATTGTTATAAAGATATATACTTAACTGTGGTGTTCTTATATGTCCTAGTGATCAGAAGTAAGAACTGACGGCCATCGGTAGAACTTATTCTTCCACAGAGTTGAAGAGGGGGAATGGTCTAAGTAAGCCCATGGATGACCTCCGTCGCACCTCAGACATTCCTGTGCCGCCTCTTCGGACATTCTCCACATTGCAGGAAGTGTCGGGAGAAGCAGCGAGGGACTGAACAGCAACCTCTTCTTGAGAAAAGCGCAGCCAGTGACCGGTATGGCTGCCATCGTTCTACTACTCCTCACCCTGCTTGGGACAGGGTTACCCGTCCAAGCCCATCCACATGACATTTAGCGTTTGCGAAATCCATCTAATGATCAATACACTGTTACATTCATGTGATTATACTTAAACAGATTATTAAGTATAATAGAAGGGATTGTTGAAATGTATTCTTTAGTAGCCTTGGCATCTTGACCTTCTTGGAGACAGGATCCTCCTGTCTTTGCTGACCTGTACATTTTGTGCTATAGCGTGACTGGATGTTAGAAGACCAAGGGCGTTCAGTTAGAAGATAGCTATAAGCACATCCTGTTCCCTTTTCTTACGCACATATGTTTCTGACCCCTATCTCTGTCAACACACGATAACTCTGTCCGTGTCGCAATGACCACCCCGCCTTTCCTACGCACTATGGCTTGGACTGATGTGTATATCTACCCGGCCTTGCAGCCCAGTTCTTTGAGCAGTGGTATTGAATAAACCAGACTTGATTTTAATCGTGTGGGTTGTTCTTTCATTGCTCTGGAGCTCCTAAGGCCTTGCAGAGAAGAGACACAGACGAGAGGGCAGGGGATCTTTCTTACAATTTGGTGACCCCGACGTGATACTCTCGACTAGGTAAGACATGTTTGATTGACTACAGTGTTAATGACTTCACAATAAGAAAGAGACTGGGCAAAAATGGTCTGCATGTGTCGAAGAATACAGCTAATCAATTATGCATATGCAATGTCTTTGTAACTTCTATTAAAAATTTTGTTTTGATGTGTGCATTCAGGAATATATGATGTGCCGTATCTATTAATGAAATAGTATTTTGTTTTGTGTGTGTGTCTGTACAAAGACAAAAAATTAAGCATGATGGAGGGGCTCTCTAAAAGACTCGTATACATTACAGGAGGAGGCCGTGTTATCAAATTCCATTTTAGTCTTGCCCTCTCACACCGCACCCCGCAATTATTAAACTAGTGTTTTGCAGAATATTTCACAAATTATACATGTATGTGTTTCAGTCAACCACTCATAGCATGCATTTTTCTTTTTAGATGTTTTTATTTTTGCAGTTTTTATGTGATATAATTTTTCAATGATACTACTTATTTTCTGCGATTTTCTGGTTGCAAATAATTCTGAATTGCACTTAAACTTATACATGCATTCATAAAATTATCCATTTATTTTAATGGCATATTATCTAATTATTTTCTCCTAGTGTGTCTATTCTTGTGCTGGATTTGCACTGAACAATTATAAAATACCTCTTCATATACTTGCAGAACTTTTGATCGCGGACACCATATATGATCGGACTTAGAAAACGTGGCATGATGTAAACAACAAGATAGTTGGCATAGCGGATCTCCATGATGTGCCCAGGGAAGATCATGTGTAGTATGACCTCAACGCTGGGAGAAATATATGAGAGCATACACATGAGAAGTTGAACTCCATGAAGCAAAATAGTGTTTCTTGCCTTTTGGATTGATGTTTTCTCACTAGAAACGGCCCGGGCTGCAAACAGAACCCTCAGGTAAGTGTAGATTAGTGTGAGGAAAACTAAAGAGAAATAAATTGCATCAAAGGCCTTCCTCTTGTATAGAAGCACTGGGTCTTTAAAGACATTCTCTCGAATACACACTATAGAACTATGAAAGAAGCTGATGGGTTCAACAGCCAAAGTTATAAAGAGGTCAGTGACGTCAGGTACTATGCAGATGAACCAGAAAAAGCCAATCAGAATATAGGTGCGCCGGACAGTGCAGATCTGGGTATGGCGTAGAGGTTCACAAATGGCAATGTAGCGTTCAACAGCCATTCCAGCCAAGTTTACAGGTGTGTTGCGTGTGGTAAAGACAGCCACAAGAACTAAGACACAGCAGAGAGATACATTGATGGTATAATAAATGTAGCTAATTAAGAAGAGGATCACTGTGACAGTCAGTTGCATAGCATCATTGATGACCATGTGAATGAAGAGAATATAGCGAGGATCCTCATAAAAGATCTGGTGACTAAAGAAGGTAGCAACAACAATAATATTGATGTAGCTTAGGCTGAGCCATATCCCCACTACAATGAAATTTTTTGTAAATGCGGTGTTGAATGTGTCTCGTACAAGAGTTGAGTTCATATCTTAAAGATGGAATAGCATCTGGAATATATCTGAAATGGAATAGCATTAAATTAGTTAATCACTTTTAGTCACTTTATTAAGGTAATACTGTCTACATTGATAGGAAATATTTGTCAATTAAATCTTTAAAAGTATTCAAATATTTGTTAACAGTTTGTGGTATGCATATAATTTAACTTAATCTGTAACAATTTCACTGCCCTAACACTGAGTAACAGCTAATATTTCAGTCTTCTTTAAAAAAAATATGTGCAGTAGATGATTGTATTAAAGATTCAGATACTGTTTGATGGTAGTGTCAACATTAGCAAAAAATACTAATATAGATTTTTGAACAGCCCATTATGTGATTACATTTACAAAAAAATGATTAACCTTAACTTGTATTTACATTAATACAAATACAATAATCTGTATATATGGAACTGTAGGTAAAATGGTGTTTCTTTTTATCCTGACAAGTATTTGACAATTTAGTAATACTCACCACATCCCTTTTAAGTAGGATCTGTGTTTAACACTGATTTTTATAGATGTCTTTCACACATGCTGGGCGGGTTTGATGATGTCATAGACTACTAAAACAATCTGCCTAACACTTGTAGGAACACACAAATGGTTTGACATATGGTCATGTAACCTGATCTCAAAGGTGCTTTAAGCTTAGTCATCTACAATTGCTCTAATAGCCAACACCTAAACCACATAGCTTCGTGGTTATACAGTGGTGTGAAAAAGTGATTTCCTGATTTCTTATTTTTTTGCATGTTTGTCACACTTTAATGTTTCAGACCATCAAACAAATTTAAACATTAGTAAAAGATAACACAATTGAACACAACATGCAGTTTTTAAATGAAGTTTTTTTTTTTTATTACTGGGGCAAAACACAATCCAAAACTACATGGCTCCTTTGTGAAAAAGACATCATGCATCATGCAGAGATCCAAAGAAAGTAATTGAGATCTATCAGTCTGGGAAGGGTTTCCACAGTGGGAGCCATTATTCACAAATGGCAAAAACATGGTACAGTAAAGAACCTTCCCAGGAGTGTCTGTCCAACCAAAATTACCCCAAGAGCACAGCAACGACTCATCCAAGAGGTCACAAAAGACCCCACAACAACATCCATAGAACTGCAGGCCTCACTTGCCACAGTTAGGGTCAGTGTTAATGACTTCACAATAAGAAAGAGACTGGGCAAAAATAGTCTGCATGTGTGGAAGAATACAGTTAATCAAATATTCATATGCAATGCCTTTGTAACTTCTATTAAAAATGTATTTTTTATGTGTGCATACAGGAATATATGATGTGTGGTATCTATTAATGAAATAGTAGTTTGGTGTGTGTGTGTCTGTACCTAGACTTTTGGGCGCCACCATTGTATGCATAAGGGGGCCCCAAATGAGACACAGATGTGGGTGAACAATGTATGGATGGAGAAGTGGGCTGTATAGACATGCATTTGTGGTCCAGGTATAAATAAAGTTGGATTGTGACTGGAGGGTCTGTCGCTCTGCAGACCCACTCTGGCTTTTGTTGGCTAATAATAAATACCATTATTTTCTGGAAGCAAAACCTGTGAGTCATATTCTACAGCACACAAGATGACGTTTTCTACAGCTCTAAGACAAAAAGAACATCAAGGCTCGTCTCAGTTTTGCCAGAAAACATCTTGATGATCCCCAAGACTTTTGCGAAAATACTCTGTGAACTGACGAGACAAAAGTTGAACTTTTTCGAAGGTGTGTGTCCCATTACGTCTGGCAGAAAAAGACACCGCGTTTTAGAAAAAGAACATCATACCAACAGTAAAATATGATAGTGGTAGTGCGATGGTCTGGGGTTGTTTTGCTGCTTTAGGACCTGGAAGACTTGCTGTGATAAATGGAAACATGAATTCTGCGGTTTACAAAAAAACCCTGAAGGAGAATGTCCGGCCATCTGTTTGTGACCTTAAGTTTAAGCGAACTTGGGTTCTGCAGCAGGACCATGATCCAAAACACACCAGCAAGTCCACCTCTGAATGGCTGAAGAAAAACTAAATGAAGACTTTGAAGTGGCCTAGTCAAAGTCCTGACCTGAATCCTAAATCACTTTTTTACACCACTGTATATTTGTTTTTCCAGATCATTGGGTAATTGAGCATAACAAAACAATTACAAATAAAAAGAGTGGTATTGTTTCCAGTTAGCAAGTGTATAAGATATTTGTCTTTGTGTATATGTTTATGCAATTTAATAAACATGATGCCAGTGAAATATACAATTGGTTTGTGTATAGGATAATGAGTATGTGGAAATAGTTAATTGTTTTATATTTATTAAATGTATTAATTAGATCAACTAATAATTAATTCTCAATATATTAATATTAATTAATATCAAAACTTTTGCTTTTATCACAATGGAGTGTACATATAGTCTGCTGTAAATGTCTTAAAAATGAAAAAATAATATATATACACACAGCTAGATTAAAGCTTACAATATTTAATTCCTAGTAAGAATACCTAAATAGCTGTGTTATTAATGACCAAAATAATCTTTTTAAACCAGAATAATGCTTTTGTCAGATGTAAAGAGTAGAATGATGACTCTTCAGAGAAATATGGGGGTGTAGTTAAAGTGGTGTTTCACTCTTGACGTGTGAAACTGATGTATATGTTTTTAGGCTTTATTCATTGTGTGATAAAAATGGTCCTCATGACAATCAAAAACCCATCTTGGAATAATTATGAAAAAACAAACTTAATAACCTGAATAAGTACCTATTAATTTTTTTTAGTACAATAATTATTGGCAGAAACGTTTACATTTACTAATGAGATTCTCACTTCTTTAACTGCTTCCCTAAAGAAAGCTGTACCCAAGGTGGCAATGATTTGGGATACTGCTATGATGAAAGATGCTACTTGCCTTGGCATGAGCATCTTTCAGACGTCGCTGGTGTATAGCAAGCCAATTGTGATTTGTTTCAACAGCTGACTCCTGTCTTAACAGAGCATCTACTGGAAGATGGGGATCGACCCCAAACAGCAGGTTATGTGGAGAATAGCCTGTTGTCGAGGTGGGGGGTTACATTGTATGCGTAGACTAATTTGCATTTTCTAAGGCGGGAGAGTTCGCATCAGTTCATGAAGTGTTCTATTGAAACGCTCGCACTGGGCATTTCCTGTGGGGTGGTGGGGAGTCGTGCGACTTTTCTTTACACCATACAGTTTACAAAGTTCTGCGACCACCTCACTTTCAAAACTTCTGCCTTGGTCTGGATGCAGATGTTCAGGTACTCTATACTTCATAAACCATTCCCTCAATAAAACTTTGGTGGTGGTGTTTTTGATCATGTGTAGGGAAAGCTTGTGTATATTTTGTGATCACGAATACATTTTCTCTTCCATCTGTGGAAAGTTCTAGTGTAGTGAAATCAATAGCAACTACTTCTAAGGGTCTGCTAGCCAGAAATGCTTTCCAAGCAGGGTGGATTTTAGGATGGGGCATTTTGGTTAGTAAGCAGCGCTCAATTTATTTTTTTTATCCACTAGTTCACATCCTCATGAATTTCCACCTAGAAGCATCGCTGTCTCAAAAGCTCCAGAGTTCTTTCACTACCTTGGTGCACCATAAAGTCATGTACACTCTGTAAGACCTTGGTCTTTAAACAATCAGGCACAAGGAGTTGGAAACATTCTCCATGTCTAACATCATCAACCACCCTGAAAAAAATCCATCTTTTTCCCTAATGTGTAACCAATGCTTCTGTAAAGATACCATGGGCTTTGCCAGACCTTTTCTTTCTCTGAAGTTTGGCTGTCGCTTTTGCTCCCAGAAGGTTAGAAAACACTCAGCATGGGGTCCTTAACCTGAAACGTGCCTAGCTCTTCCTTATTGTATTCTAGTAAGGTAGTGGTATTACCCTGAGATACTGAGTGACTCAAGGGAATTCCCTTTGAGTGCCCTTATTGGTCTAATATTGAAGCTATCAAGTCCTGCTGTTGTCAACTCAGTTCTGAGGACAGTTCCTTTCTGGATCATATTACAAATGGCTACACAACCGTCAAATTTAATCTCTTCTACACCAAGATCATGCTCCCCTGCTAAAGGGTGTCTAGATAAGGCATCAGCAGCCTTGTTAGACCGACCTGGCTGGTACTGTACTTCAAGATGACACAAAGGGTTATTATTAGTGAAAACAGTAAACTTAGATCCCAACAAGTAGCCCCTACATTTTTCAACAATTGCCCATTTCAGCGCAATGAGTTCTAGTTTCATGCTGCTATAATTTTTGTCATTTCTTTCAGCATTTCTGAGTTTACGCCTGGCATATGCTATCACTCGCCTCTTCCCACCTTGTTGCTAATACAAAACAGCTCCCAAACCATGACCGCTAGCATCTATTTCAACAATTAGCAAATCCGAATATTGGTGCCCTAGTGAGCTTTTGCTTTGATACATCAAAAGCACTTTGGCATTCCGGGGTCCACATACTACACATCATCTGGTTAACTCTAGAGGGAGGTCCAGAATTTAAGCAACAGTTCACCCAGTCATGCAGTGGACCTGCTATTTTAGAAAAATGCTCCACGAACCGTCTATAGTATCCACAAAACCCTAGAAAAGATCTTAATTCCTTCAGGGTAGTAGGTACTGGCCATGACTTCACAACTGCTATTTTGTCTGGATCGGTGTCAATTCCCTCAACTGAAATCTGATGTCCAAAAATTTTACTTTCTGCTCTAAGAAGTGGCATTTTTTCAACTTGACTTTAAGACCCGTATCCTGCAGTCTCTTAAGGATAACATCAAGGTGTTCTAGATGTTCAGCAAATGTCTTTAAAAAATTTTTAATTTCATCCAGATAAACCAGCATTATCTGAAAAACTAAGTCATTTATTGTGGTTTGCATTAGCCGTTAAAAAGTTGCAGGCCCATTACAGACAACCGTTGGAATTCACAGATGTTCATAAAGGCTGAATGGCATTGTGAACGCAGTCTTATATCGGTCATTTTCCGTCACAGCCACCTGGTGATAGCCACTTGCCAGGTCTATAGTCGAAAAGAACTTTGCACCTTGAAGAGCATAGGAAAAGGAAAAGCATCTTTCCTGGTTTTCTGGTTAAGTTTGCGGTAATAAACACATAATCGAATACTCCCATCAGCCTTCCTAACCACAACGACTGGAGATGTATACGAACTGGAGCTCTCCTGGATCACGCCTTTTATTAACAGCTTGGAGATATGCTCTTTCACCTCCACATACTGACTGGGTGGAATTCGATGATATGGTAAATTCACTGGTACCTCATCTACTAGGTTGATATCATGTGTAATGCTATCAGTATAACCTAGGTCATCATCAATAGCCAAAACATCAGTATACCTGGTCAGCAATGCTCTTAACTCCACTTGTTTTTCCACTGGTACCTCCAAGATCTAGTTTTCCTAAGATTGCCTGCATACTGAGACTATGAGAATCGGTTGAGTCAACTAAGACATGTTCAGTACTTGCTAGAATACGCTGAAACTTGACTAACTTTGGGCTCATCACTGATGCACTCTACTGGAGATACTGGTTCTGGTCTACATCTTGATCGTGATTCGTTTGCAGCTTGATTACACATTGCTTCTTTGGGCAGTTCTTAGCTATGTGTCCTTCTCCCTGGCATTTTAGACAGACTGGTTCGCCATCATCTGTGAATCTCAATTGAACCCGAGGTCTGGTACCAGAATGATTGCTAGGGCTTTCCTTCTGGACAGCCAAGGACTTTACAGCTGCAGTAAGCTCACTGATCTGTTTTTCTTGTTCAGCGACTAGTTTGAAAAGATCCCCCTATCAGATCCTGTACATCTGCCCTTAGAGTTTCGTGAATGACTGAACTCGTCCTCAACTGACCACAATAATGCTTCAAATTAGTTCATCCAGCTCTGCTAAAGATGCCTTAAAGAAATCTGACAGTCATTATGATGATTTATGAACTATAAAAGTTATTAGATAACATTTCCAACCTGTCTATTCCTGAGACATAGCCATCTTGTTGTGTAACTTTCCTGGTCTTTCTTATGTTACCCATAATTCACTACAAAAAAAAGTCCTACAAAATTGTCAATGTAGTTTTTACGACCTTAAAGGTATATAGCCCTGTTCTAACTATTCGCATTCAGGTGTATCACATAACCCGGTTTCATAAAGATGACTCAGTACACAGTGAAATAAGACAATGTTTCTCCAGAACCCTGGTGTTACATTAACAACATAGAGCTACATCACACAACATAGAGCTACATACAGAACACAAAGCTAAGGTCTAAAGTAAGTTGTCCTAGCTACATAAAGTGCACTGTGTGCAACTTAGTGCAAACAGTGCAAGACAAAAGACAGCAATTAGCAATTAGACAATACAAGACAGTGTGAGAAAGATACACAAAACACAAAATAGCACCGCCAGTAAACCTACTGTATGTTATACTGTACAATGTGCAAAAAGGAACTGTAGAGAAAAGTGTACTTGTATACAAAAACACAGAATGTAAACACTAAAGGTTGTGCAAAACACAGAACTAAATGTTATTTTAATACAAACTTGAATTAGTCCATATCAATCTATGTTGCAAAATAATTTGATAAATGTAAATATACGTTTAGAACACAAATAGAACACAGTTACCTTGACTTGCACAGTTACTTAAAGTAACCAACTAATAAACTTAATATTATGAAAGTAATTATTGCAAAACCTGGACATGCCCATACCCTTTACCATTCTCTGGACTCTTGAGCTGCTAATAGGTCCTATTTTGCCAATTAAGAGACATCACTGTGAAAGTGTGTCCAAATATTTGCAAAGATGTGTCCAAAGGCAAAAGACAACTGAAATTTTGGTATTATTGTCATTTAATGTTAATGAACAAACAAATTATAAATATGAATATGAATAGTGGGTCTGTGTTTACATCAGGCTTTATTTATAACATACAATACATAGCAAAGAGGAGACAATTGAGGTGATTGACAATATAATAATAACGCCATAAACTATTTTAAGAGTACTTAACAATTATGATTTCTCTTCTGAGATCTGTTAGAATTAGTGACATTAATGACATTTTAATTGCCTTATCATAGTCTTTTCAGCCCAACTCTGCTCCTACACAGGTTCTGTAATAAAAACTGATTATTGGTGCAGCAGTTTCCAGTGGTGGGTGGTCAGGGCCAGAAAAGTCTTCTCTGCTGGCCTAAACACTATCAGAAGCACTGACCTACATTTACAACCTAAATTCTAATATTTGTTCCATGAAATTGTATTCATTTATTTAAAACGGTCCATTCTCTTGGACTGCACTGCTTCCAGTACGTGTTTGTGGATGTTCGATTTTTTTTGTCCAGTCAGATGCAGGGCCTGCAAATACTGCTGGCTCTTTGGCCATAAAGAGAATTAGCAACAGGTCTGTTTCTTTAACCAATCAGATTTCATATCTGCCTCACATGGCCAGCTAGCTGGTACAGAATAGCGTCAGCATTTTTCCTTCCTCTGATTGGTTGGTCAGGGGGAAACTGTAAAAGTCAAGGTCGACTGGCAAAACACATGTGTAGCACTTTGCAAACATGAATACATCAGAAATAGACTTTTTTATGCCTACGGAGGAAGAGAAATTGATTTGGTATCGGACATACTTAAAAATCCATTTTCAAGAAAAGCTAGACATTGTGAGGAGAGGTTGGCTAAACCCAAAGCTAGCTAGATTGTCTCAGAAAGGGAAAGGGTTTGTTTGCCACTTCCAGACCAGTGAATATAAGCGGTACCACTGGATTACTGCCTTTGAGGAGTGGTGCAAATTATGAGTATGCATCTCTGGTGAGTGGGTTGGATTTTATACAAAACTTTAATGTTTTTGTCATGTTATTAGACAAATATTGATTCTGAACTGCTCCAATATTGTTTGGTTTCTATAATCGCAATGTGATAGTGGTGGTATTAATAGGTGGATTAAGTCGGGTAAGTCCTCACTGAAGGCCCAGAAAACAAAGGCCCGCCACTTGCAGTTTCTCTGTCTTGAAAATTATGTGATGCTGGTGCATTGTACAATTTCACATAATTATATAACTACTATCCAACACGTAAAATATCACTTTTATTTTGGAAGATAATTGTAGATAAGTAAAAAGTAGGTTTATGGGAGGTCATAGTTTAGTGGATAAGGCTCTGGGTTACTGGTCAGGATTTCGTTGCCACTCTTGGGAACCTTGATCAAGGCACTTCACCCTCTGTGCTCCAGGGGCGATATACCATGGCTGACCCTATGCTCTGATCCCAGGTTTCTAACATTGCTGGGATATCCAAAGAAATAATTTCACTGTGCTGTGCTATGTGACAAGGAAAATTTTGAGAAGAACAGATACTGTATTACACCTCGATTACCAAAACTCACATATAATTCAACCACAGACTTTAGTGTTTAAATAGTTAAACCCAATATTACATGAGCAGATGATAAACTATAGCATTGTAATTTTCTAATTGAGTTATTATTAATAAAGTTAACCCTGCAATTATAATCATAGCAATGTTTTTACCAGTTCAAACTGTCTGCTAGCCTGGTATTTAGTAGACCCTCGATTTCTCATGTAATGTTCTGATGATTTATGTTCTGGAGACTCTGCTTTTAAAGTTTTCTGTAAGATATTTTCAGATTTCAGGTGGTTTCATTAATGAGTTAAATACAAACACAGCAACCAAAGATAACTAGGCCCAACAAGAGACAAGTTTAAAGGATTGTTGACACATGTCATCTGGTCATATAATTATGCTAGGGATAATAGAGCATGTAGAGACGTTGGCCATTTTTGTGGTTAAAAATAGCAATGATGTATATCTGCAAAGCTGTATTAGGTTTAACTCTTAACTCCCATGTTAATTATTCAATATGCATGGTGTATGTTTTTCCCTGAAGCTGAAGGCCAAGCCTTGATGCAAACATGTAGAGTAATTAATGAAAGCTACTGGGATCCTCTGACATTTCCCAGTCTCCTCTGGGTCCAGGGTAATAGAGCTGCAGCAGAATCCTTGGTACCGATCTCTCATTAGCAAGAGCAGGCAAAGGTCAACTGAATCAGGAACAACACAATTTAAACAGTACATAGTTTTTCCTGGTTTAAAGTAATCCAGAGAGATAGTAGGAAAAGTTTAAGATTAAAAAAAACTTTGAACCATTTACTCCCTCAGCTTATTTCAACCATTGTTTGAACCACCTTCTATTTCCTATTAGGCTAGTTGTGGTCAATTGGTACTTTAGTTTTTGATTGTGTGGAGACTCAAAATACTGCAACTACAACCCTGCTATGATCAGAATGGTTTAATGAGGAGTGTAGAATGTTTAAATGCACAGTTAAAGTGTACATACACATGCAAATACAATAATACTATGTATAAATAGTTCCCCTTATTTATGGTTTAATATGTAAAAAAAAATAATAAACAGAACTCAAATGATGCAGGTTTATTTTCAATGTACTAGTACATTAAGAAAATGAGAAACAATGAGAAGCATTCCTTATAATTGTACACCATAGGGTTTAATACTATAAACAACTATTCAGTGCCGTACAATGAGTGATATAAAGCTGGTCATATTTTTTTATAGTTTTTTTTTTTTTTTTTACAAATGGCATTCATTTCCTTTTCACTTCTTCTTAGATATGGCATAGTAGGCCAAATCAAGTCACCACAGGCCAACTTTGTGTGTATGGCAAAGTGGCAAAGAATGACCTCAGTGAGAAAACATCTGACCTGACAGCATTAGGTACAAGAAGTCAGCTTAACCTATATATATCATATTTTCTTTACACTGGTCTGGAAGGAAGCAGCATTCTTCCAGAAAAAAAATATACTGAATAAAACAACAAAGACCTACATGGGACTAACCCACCCATTAGGGTTGCACAAGCCAGTGCACTCTTAGTGCCGGTCCCAAGCCCGGATTAATAGGGAGAGTTGCGTTAGGAAGGGCATTCAGCGTAAAACATGTGCCAAATCAAATGTGTGGATCAGGAATAAGAATCTCATAGCGGATCGGATCGGTTAACAACGACCGCCACAGGTATTGTTAGCCAACAGGGTACCGGTGAAAATTAGGCTACTGTTGGAGGAAGGGGGAGAGGGAGAGGTGGAAGACGTCCAAAGAAATGGTAAAGGTGTGATTCTGAAGGAAGAGTGCAGTAAGAGTGTAGTGGAGGTGAAGAGAGTTTCTGATAGGGCGATGAACGTGAAGCTGGAAGTTGAAGGGGTGATGCTAAATGTCATCAGTGCTTATGCTCCGCAAGTGGGTTGTGAGACGGGGGAGAAGGAAAAAGTGAGGTGGAGATGGAGTTTTGGACACAAGGTAAGGGAGGCTCGATTGAGATGGTTTGGACATGTGCAGAGGAGGGACATGGCGTATATCGGTAGGAGAATGCTGAGGATGGAGCCACCAGGAGGGAGGAAAAGAGGCCATAGAGGAGGTCTATGGATGTGGGTAGGGAAGACATGCAGGTGGTTGGGGTGAAAGAGGCAAATGTAGAGAACAGGGGATATGGAGAAGTATAATCCGCTGTGGTGACCCCTAATGGGGGAAGAATAAAGAAGAAGAAAACTTACATGAGACTGAATAGAACTAAATTAGCATGAGACTGCATAGAACTAAATTAGATTAGATTAGATTAAACTTTACTGTCATTGTGCAGAATTCAAGTGTTTACAACTAACTAAAAATACAGCATTTTGTACACAATGTTTTAGAATCAGTTTAAATGTGTACGGTAACTGTGTGTCTGTCAGTCCAGTCCAGTCTCTACAGTATGTCCAGTCTTGATCAGTATGTTGTAAGCAGTGAATTAGTGGATAAAATAGTTACACTGCCAGGTCAAAGGCCTTTCATGGTCTAATTTCTGCATAGAGTTTCCTGCACAACAGCTGTGGTTAGACCACGACTAGAAGGGGTGGTCTTTCTTATCATATTGTCATTTTGCACCTAAAAATCTAATTATTCAATGCATCTGAAAGAAGGCATCTTTGTCATAGAAAGGTGATAATATGACTCAGGATCATAAGTACAATACAAACTTTTTTTTATTTTTAAATCTATGATCACTAATGAACACCAAATTTATTATGTAAACTCTTGTATGCAAAATTTATAAATGAAGCTGTTTATATCTATTTAAAATAAATCCTATTTTTTATACTTTAATTAACCAAGACAAAAGGTCAGATAGAATACATTAAAATTAATTGTGGATTCTCTACACCTAAGATATAATAGTTGATAATTCCTGAGACAGAAACCTGTTGTCATCCACTGCAGCTAAGGCAAAGGCACAACAAGGTGGAAAGAAAACTGAAAGACCAAAATCAAGTAGAATCAGATTATAGTTTTTTCCTGTAGGTTAGAAAGTTCTTGCATGTGAGACAGTCAAGTAATTGCAAAGTAAAGGCAAGCTGTAAAAACTATATAAATAAATATATATATATATATATATATATATATATATATATATATATATATATATATATATATATATAAAACTATGTAAATGCCCTCTTTTTACTGTTTTGAGCCAGGACATGGAGAAGGTCAGGTGACAGCAGCAGACACAATGGGACTTGAGGCGGATCAGTACTGGATAGAACACCTTGGAGGTCGGAAAAGGCCAGATGCTGGTGGCTGCCCTTAGGTCTGAGGTCGGAGGCGGAGCGGCACCCTCTGCGGAGGTCTGAGGCGTAGCGGCGCCCTCTGCGGAGTAAATAATGGAAACGTGGCCCCTGAGCTCTTGACAATAAAAGCTAAAGGTGACATTAATCAACATCTATTTTTGGCTGTTTTTGTCTTTACCACACTTGTAAAGGAAGAATGCTAGAGTATATAACCCAGAAGATTAAAAAAGTCTCAGTCTGCATCTGACTGTCTTTACGTAAGGTGTCTGAAAAGTCAAATTTACTTTTTATTTATATATAAATATAAATAAACTGTGAGAATGAATATGAGCCGGGATACATTTGAGGATGCCTTTATAAAGCATTTCATATCGGTTGGATTAGGTGTCATAATAACTTATATCAATGGAATTTTTGTGTTTGCTTTTTTTAGAACTCCAATTTTTTACACTGACCCAAGATATATCCTTTATATTCACCTAGTTATCAATGACATGATTATGCTTTTTGTATCAGTCACTATGCAAGTTGTTATGTATTCTGTACCACTTATCAATGTTACAATATGCTGTTTTCTCCTTCTTTTGGGCTTTGTAACCTCAGACAACACAGCACTGAATCTTGCTGGAATGGCCTTGGAACGTTACATTGCCATTTGCAAGCCACTGCATTACTCTCAGCTCTGCACAGTGAGAAGAACCTACATCTGCATTAATTTGATATGGCTTCTTTCTATTGTAATTGCACTTACAGACATCATAATTGCTTTACTGAAACAACCCATAGGTTTTTTCCTGACATCAACTATGTGCTATAGCAAGAACATTTATAACTCTAATGAGCACCTCATCAAAGCAATATTTAAACAGTCAATATATTTTACGAGTGTATGGATTACGCTAGTTTTTACTTACATCAAGATTTTTCAGGCAGCTAATGCTGCAACTATTGATCAGAGTAAGGCAAGAAAAGCTCAGAACACTATCCTACTACATGGCATACAGCTCCTTCTCTGTATGCTTTCTTATATCACACCACTTATGACATATTTTTTCTTAGAATTGTTCCCTAAATATAGAAGTACATTTATGTTTATCTTTTATATAATATCTAATGTAATTCCAAGACTACTCAGTCCTCTTATTTATGGAGTCCGTGATCAAAAAATGTTTAAATATGTCAGCAAATTTTTGACATTTAGGCAGTTTAGCACGTCTAAGACTTAGCAGTTTTAGTTTATGTCAAGCCAAATAATATAATTTACCATGAAATATCTTACTGTTGAGATAAAGCCTACTGCTGAGATAAAGCCCCTTAAGGGTTGTGGTATATGATTGAATTTTGGAAGTCTAACTACTGCTTACTATATAATCATATTTAATTGAATTTGCATATATGGCACTTGACCAAGTCTAGTTTGTATAAAACATGTATATAGCAGGTTTCTACTACAGAATAATATGATTTGTTTCTGAACAGTTTTGAACCTTTATTTCTAATGTCTAATGTATTGCTCATGGTTATAATACACTGAACAATAAAAACCTAAGGACAGATCTAAGCAGTGCATATATACATGCACATACAGTGTCTTATAAAAGTGAGTACACCCCTCACATTTTAGCAAACATTGTCATCTTCTCAAGGGACAATACTATAGGACATATTTTAGAGTAGTCAATGTGCAGCTTGTATAGCAGTGTAGATTTGCTGTCCTTTGGAAATAACTTAACATACAGCCATTATTATCAAAATATTAGTATAATATTAATAATATAATAATATATAAATATAAGTTGTAAGGGCTGTATGTCGCTTAACAGTGCAAAGTGCAAATACAGTGGCCAGGGTCATACAGAGCTTTTCTGAGATGTGTTCCATTCGATACAGGTCTCGCAAGGGTAGATCAAAGAAGTTGAGTCTTTGTGCTGTGCATCAGCTGCAAAAGATAAAAAAAAAAACAGACATGAGTGCTGCCAGCATTTTGCTTTAAAGGTTGCAGAAGCAGAAGGTCTGCTTGTCAGTGCTCAGATCATATGCCTCACACTGCAACAAGTCGGTTCGCTTGGCCATTGCCAAGAAGAAAAGCTTCTTCTGAAGCTGGCTCAGAAGAAAGCCTGCAAACAGTTTGCTGAAGACAACCTATCCAAGAGCATGATTGCTCGGACCATGTCCTGTGGTCTGATGAGACTTAAATAAACTTGTTCTCAGATGGCTCAGATGGTGTACAGCATGTGTGGCGACACCCTGGTGAGAAGTACCAACAAAAATGTGTCTTGCCTACAGTCAGGCATGGTTGTGGTAGCACCATGGTCTGGGGCTGCATGAGTGCAGATCTGAACTTTATTGAGCACCTGTGGGGGCTCCTCAAGCAGACGTTGAAAAAGTAAATCTGCAAAATGTTAGTAGTTTTAAAATTAAAGGCATAATAAAATATTTTTTAAGTTCATTACTGCACTGAAAACTGAGATGGTTAATTTGTGTAAATTCATGTGTTGTGCCCCATTTGTTAAGAGTTGCAATACTAAATTAGAACAATACGAAATTGAACTTTATCATCTGTCTGTTTTTCTTAATTATTAATTGCATAAAAACATTATAAATTATTAACAGTTTGCAGATTATGCAAGTTTTATGGAAATATATAATCTTGCATGCCTAATTTTATGAATTATTAATTATTTTGGATGTGAGTTTGTGATTAGTAAAATAAGGACACTATTGAACAGATCATTATACTTGGGAAAAAGACAGCAGGTCAAGGTGTGCTCTTGGAAGTACAGTACCTAAGGGTGTATAAGGTATTTTTATGATTTAATAAAATTATGAGAGAATTATATACAAATATGTACACCTTTTCCAATTGTTATCTATAAGGATTTGCAGAAACAGTGAAATATCATTAAATTCAATTACATTGTTCAATAATAATGATAAATTAATATGCCCTTTTCGAAATGATCTTTTTCCTACTTCTGGCAAAGGTTATTTTTGGGTGTTGGGAATTATTAAAATATTTATTAAAAAAAAATAACTACTGTTGTTAATATACATGTTTTAAGTATATTGGGACATTTTCTAAAAGTTTTTATGCCTAAAGATTAAAATACAAAAACAGCATACAGCAATCAGACATAACATTTAATCTGTGAATAGAAGAAGTTAATGATTGTTGCAATGGCACCTGTCTAAGGAGTTGAATATTTTAGGCGGTAAAGGAACAGTCAATTATCAAGGTTTCTATATTGAAAGAAGATAAAAACAGGCAAAATTAAGGATTCGAAAAACATTGACCAGGCACAAATTGTGACGATTATAATTGGGTCAAAGCATCTCCAAGGTGGTAGGTTTCATGAGACACTAGTAGTTTTCAGTGCCAAGTACCTTCGTATAGTGCGTGAAGAAAAACCTGGTATAGTCAAATCAAACAAAAGAGCTAGGATATTATGCCAAGCCACAATGCAAAATCTCTTCTTGTTTGAAGAAGATCTATGAAGTTCCAAATATTATATGCTACAATGCAGAGCTATACTTCTTGGCAGGTGAAACATGGCATGAAAGCTGGGGATTTTGCAAGGTTGATTGCAATCGATATAATTAGCTAATAATATATTAGCTCTTATTTGTTTGTGCTAACTTAGAGTCTGGTTGTGTAGAATCCATTTTGCGGTAGCAAAACATGTCATCCAAAGGCACAATAGTTAGTAGAAGGCAATGAGGTTCTGTACATGAAAGTACAACAAGCAAGGAGAATAGTCAGAAATAATAGCAGGGTCAATACACAATATATGTAGAAACATAGAACATAAAAACTGCTTGGTATGCGCTAAGAAACACAGTCATAGCTTAGCATGGGTACTGGCCAAAAAAAAAGGCTAAAAACGAAGTGAACTTTGCCCTGAAGGTGTTTAAAATTTGGGTGATGCTTGCTCTGTTGAGGCAAAGAGGGAACTGCATCTGGAATTGTTACAGAATCCCCCTTTTCTTAGAACACCTCCATGGAGGTCCTTGTGAAAGTCACATTTATCAGCTTTTACCATGAGCTGATTTTGTGGAAGCCATTGTAGTACAGTGCATATGTGGTCTACATGGTACAGTAAAACCTTGTTGTACGAGCAACCTATAGTACGAGCAAACGGAGATACGAGCGACCTTGCTCACAAAATTTAACCCTATTTCACGAGCAAATTTCGAAGGCATGAGCAAACCCATGCTGCCGGTCCCCCGTTTTCAGCATCAGTCGCTTAGTTGATGACGTATCACTCGGTTGCTCTCGTTGTTCAGTGCAGCAAAAACTTTACTTTTTTAGTTTTATATTTATTTCACTAAAAATCTTGAAAAATGTCACCCAAGAAAATCAGTGATGGTGCTGTGAAAACAAAAGTGAATAGAAT
Source organism: Silurus meridionalis (assembly GCF_014805685.1). Lineage (NCBI taxonomy): Eukaryota > Metazoa > Chordata > Actinopteri > Siluriformes > Siluridae > Silurus > Silurus meridionalis. The sequence goes on along the minus strand of NC_060884.1, from coordinate 10,442,728 downwards.
TACCATGGAAACCGAGGAGGTTATGAGGTGATGCGCTTCTTACACTCGCAATCAACCACTACCACATGAGTAAGTGTTAAATTTTGTTTACATTACGGTAATTTGCGGTGTATTTGTTTGTTAAAATAGGCTACAAATACTTTTTAAGTGCAGAAATAAGCTATCGAATGAGATCTTGGAACGGATTAAATCACTTTTACATTCATTCTTATGGGGAAAATCAGTTCGAACGTACGAGCAAATGGACCTATGAGCAATTTTCAAGAACGAATTATGCGACAACGGGGTTTTACTGTATTGGGGTTTTCCAATAGATCAACACTTCATCTATATACACAATGACAATAGAGTTCAGCATATCATGCAGAATTTCATTCATGAACACCTGAAATACATCTAGCGCATAGGTGAGGGCATACAGCATTATCCAGTAATCTGAGTGCCCCCTAGTGCTGTAGGAGTCTGTTCCCTTTCAGGAACTCCAACGGAACACCATGTCATCACCCTGCCACCCACATGACCACAAAGCTATAAAAAGCACATTTAGTGGAGATGACGCTAGCTTCTGTTTGTTCAGGAATCGTTCTGTGTCTATGCCAGGTAAGGTATCAGTAAGTGGTAAAATCTTAAAAGCAAGCAATCGTTCCGGCTGTGTGTTCCTTGTCCCTGCTTTATCACGGGGTATACACACAGTTTATTCATGCTCAGTCAGCTCTTGAGGGAGCCAATTGCTCTCATTGCTCCCGCATGTCTATGAGAAAGCTCCACTCCATAGAGCGTTTTTTCAAGGATGGCGCTTGTCCTCTTCATGGTCTTGGGGCTTACAATTGGATCTGACAGAGGGTTTGAAGATTGCCTTGTCCCTTTCTTCTGCCTCAGCTGCCAGATCCAGTGCTTTTCCACAGGGTTCAGAAGCACGACTTCGGCGGTTTCCTCTCCTGTGAGGAGAGCACTGCGTTCCATCTCTCTTCCTCCAAGGAGAGGGAGGGGATAAATGTCAGCGAATACATTGACACCCCTTCTCAGCCAGTCCTTTTCGAGGAGCTGTTGTAGGTAGTGACTTGTGCTGTCGCCAAGCTAAATCGCTTGGCCAGACGAGAAGAAGAAACAGCGTCCATTACAGCAAGCTGTATAAGTGTTTTCTGCGATCTACATATCTTCCTCCATAGCTTCCTCTAGCCCTTTTTTCCCAGACCTGGAGCAGCACTGCCCACCAAGCCCCTTCGTTTCTCTGCCTTGGTGGGCAAGGCTTACATGGCAGCGGGTCAGGCTGCCGGCTGCTTGCACAACATGATGATGTCGTGCCGGATGATGTTGTGCCGGCTGCCTGCACAACACACAAAAATCAAGATGGCGCCGGTGAGGTCGGCTGCCGTCATGACTGCTCCAGCTATGTATTTTCTTTTTTTGTTTATTTTATACTTTTATTTAACTAGTTTTAGTTCCATCTACACAAGATGGACCTCATTAGATATGACAGAGACACTCTTATATCTATTGGTGTACAATGCACTTACCTTGCATATTTAAACCAATGCTGGCCGAGCGAGATTCTGAGGCGAGTACCAGAGTCCGCGAGGAAAACGAGCCGGCATCAGAAACACCGCGCTCCCTTACCTAGTATCCTGTTAGCCAACGTCCAGTCACTGGAGAACAAGTCTGATGACCTCAGGGCAAGGGTCAAGTTCCAGAGGGACATTCGGGACTGCAACCTTCTCTGCTTCACCGAGACATGGCTGAACCCAGTGGTACCGGACCACGCCATCCAGCCGGCCGAGTTCTTCTCGGTTTACCACATGGACAGAACACTGGAGTCGGGAAAGTCAAGAGGAGGTGGAGTGTGTCTGATGATGAACAACCACTGGTGCGACAGCGCGAGCATTGTTCCTCTTTCACGCTCCTAATCTGGAACTACTGACCATCAAATGTCGGCCCTTTTATCTACCTTGGGAATTCAGCTCGGTCATAGTCAGTGCCGTTTATATTCCACCTCAAGCGGACACGGACACTGCAGTATGGGACTTACATGAGACACTAACGCAACAACAAACACAGCATCGGGACGCTGCGCTCATTGTGGTCGGAGATTTCAACAGTGCCAACCTCAAGCGTGCACTACCAAACTTTCATCAGCACATCACCTGCCCCACCGGGGGCGAAAGGACACTGGACCACTGTTACACAGCACTAAAGAACAGCTACAAGGCACAATCACGTCCACCGTTTGGGAAATCGGACCATGCCGCCATCGTCCTCATGACTGTTACAAACAAAGGCTGAAACAGAAAGCTCCGTTTCATAGGGAGGTCGCACTCTGGACTGACCAATCGGTGGCCGCTCTGCAGGACGTTTTGGATGATGCAGACTGGGACATGTTCATGTGCAGCTTTGATGACGTCAACATGTTTACGGAAGCGGTTGTGGGATTCATCGGGAAACTAGCAGATGATACGGTGCAAAAACCACTATAAGAACATTTCCCAACCAGAAGCCGTGGGTGGATAAAACCATCTCTGGTTTTATCCAGCTCTGAGATCCTGCTCCGCTGCCTACAACACGGGGCTCGCCACCGGTGACATGGAGAAGTAAAAGGCTGCGTCTTACAGTGTTCGCAGAGCGGTGAAGGATGCAAAGCGGCGCTACGGGAGGAAACTAGAGTCACAGCTCCAACATGGTGGCTCTAGGAGCATGTGGCAGGGACTAAGAACAATAACGGACTATAAAACACCATCTTCTAGAATGGTGAATGGGGACGCTTCTCTGGCAGACAAGCTAAACACCTTTTACGCTCATTTCGAGGCTGCAGCTAACCACGCTAGTGGTGCTAGAGGCACAAACAGCATGCACGCCAAGAGAGCTGGAGAGGTAAACACATTCACCATCTCGGAGCATGACGTGAGGAGGGCATTCAAGAGGGTGAATACCAGAAAGGCAGCAGGACCAGATGGCATCACAGGTTGGGTTCTGAAAGCCTGTGCTGACCAGCTAGCACCAGTGTTCACTGAGATATTCAACCTCTCACTGGAACAGTCTGTTGTCCCCTCAAGTTTCGAACAGTCCACCATTGTTCCTGTCCCGAAGAAACCCCAGCCCACCTGCCTTAACGACAACTGCCCTGTAGCTCTGACCTCAGTAGTGATGAAGTGCTTCGAGAGACTGGTCAGAGACTTCATCACTGCCTCACTACTGGACACACTGGACCCACTACAGTTTGCATATCGTCAGAACCGGTCCACTGAGGACGCCATTGCTCATCTCCTTCACATTATGATGAGCCACCTGGACCACAGAAATGGGAATAATACAAAGATGCTGTTTGTGGACTACAGTTCAGCATTTAACACCATAATTCCCTCCACACTCACCTCTAAGTTGGAGGTCCTGGGACTCAGCCTGCCGCTGTGTCAATGGATCTCTAACTTCCTGACAGACAGACCACAAGCCATACGGGTGGGAAAACACACTTCATCCACCCTCACCCCTCAGCACTGAAGCTCCCCAGGGTTGTGTTCTGAGCCCCCTGATGTACTCACTGTACACGTATGACTGTGTGGCCACTTCCAACTCCACCACCATCATCAAGTTTGCTGACGACACCGTTGTGGTGGGCCTGATCTTCAACAACGCCGAGATGGCCTACCTACAGAAGGTTAAAAACCTGGAGAGATGGTGCCAGGAGAACAACTGTTGAAATGTATTCTTTAGTAGCCTTGGCGAACCTTCCTATCTTGACCTTCTTGGAGACAGGATGCTCCTGTCTTTGCTGACCTGTACATTTTGTGCTATCGCGTGACTGGATGTTAGAAGACCAAGGGCGTTCAGCTAGACGATAGCTGTAAGCACATCCTGTTCCTTTTTCTTACGCACATATGTTTCTGACTATCTCTGTCAACACACGATAACTCTGTCTGTGTCCCCGCCTTTCCTACGCACTATGGCTTGGACTGATGTGTATATCTACCCGGCCGTGCGGCCCAGTTCTCTGAGTAGTTGTATTGAATAAACCAGACTTGATTTTAATCGTGTGGGTTGTTCTTTCATTGCTCCGGAGCACTCCTAAGGCCTTGCAGAGAAGAGACACAGACGAGAGGGCAGGGGATCTTACTTACAATTTGGTGACCCCGACGTGATACTCTCGACCAGGTAAGACATGTTTGATTGACTACCTGTTTGGCAGTATTTGGACTAGGATATCTCCTTCAGGGGAAGGTAGACCTCAGTATTGGTATTACTGAGCAGGTATAGGATTAGGGTATTCCTGTATAGCCCCTGAAAGGAAGGAGGACCTCAGTATTATAGTTACTGGGCAGAGCACGCTGTAAAACAAAAAGGAAAATATTCTCTCTGTGTCTCTTGCCTGTATTGCTGATAAGTATTGGTGTTGGTATTTTAAAATGGGAAACTCATACCCTAAGCCTGAGCCTGGAGAGACGCCTTCTGTTTGGATGCAACATTGTGGTCTAACATACTTCGTTACTCCTTATCTTGACAATTTAGCTGGTTGGACTGAGGCAACCCCTCAGATTCCACCTTACCCCAGAGAGGGTACATTCGACCCAGGATATTTAGCCTCCGCGTATCGCATGATTTATGAAGACCTCGGAGATACACAATGGAATCTCGGTTAGATGCGGGAATGTTATGGGCGATGGTATGAGATGAAGAAAATCTGGGACGAACGCAAAAACATTTACACTCCCAAAAAGAGTATTGAAGGGTATTCCAAAACCTAGGAACCGAACAGATCCTGGTCTTTTAACTGCCATACCACTCTCCATTTCTCTCGCTAAACCGCCGCCTTATTCGGGGAAAGAGGTATTGCCCAATGCGCCTGACCGCGACCCCGAACCACCTCCAGTGGCTAATATGTATCCATCGCTAGCCGCGATGAAGGTCTCTGACACAGGAGAAACCTCAGCTAAGAAAAAACCAAAGAAGGGGCTAAAAAAGAAACCCAAGGAAGAGAAATCTAGTGATTCCAGTTCCGACTCTAGCTCTGACAGCTCAGACGATGACAGTGACCCTGATGATGTTGGTCCCGATACTTGGACGCTTCCCGATCCTCCCCCGTGGAATGCAGCATGTGTATGGGTAGCTAAACCCTCAGGAGTACAGGTTACTCCGCCTTCACCATCTGCTCTTAAAGATATCATTAGTCTCTTGCCCTCCCCCGATAAACCTCTGCCTTTTGTCGATATGTTAATCAAAAGTTCGTGTAACTGTCAGCTGACTGGCGCCGATTATAGATTCATCTTGCAAAGTAAACTAGGTGATAGTTATGACGAGGATAGTTTGCTTGGACACGTCCCGGTGTTAAAATATCCGAATGACGAAGTAGTTAATGAGGAGATAAAGGAGGAGGAGGAGGGGGGAGAGGCGGCAGGAGGAGCAGAAGAAGGAGTACGGCCGCGTAGAAAGAAGAAAACAACACGGGTAAGATCCACCTTGTTCTGGAAAGATAATCCAGACGCCCTGATAACGTTGACGTCCTCCATATGAGGCCAAGGTTAAACATTTGACGCCTGTGTTTATTAAACAATATCCTTTATCACCTGAAAAAACTACTGGCATTGACTCTATTTTGAATTCTCTTTTGCAACAGGGCGTTGTCACCCCATGCGTCAGCTCATACAACACACCGGTTAATCCTGTTCCAAAACTAGATGGCTCGTGGAGATTCACCCAAGATCTGCGAAAAATAAACGAACTGATTATTCCAGTCGCACCAATTGTCCCTGACGTCTCCTCCGTTATAGCCTCAATTCCATGTACTCATACAGTCTTTTCTGTGATTGACCTCTGTTCTGCTTTCTTCAGTGTTCCTGTAGGGAAGGAGACGCAGCCTCTCTTTGCCTTCACACACAGGGGGCAGCAGTACACGTGGACTAGGCTGCCACAGGGGTATATCGATTCCCCCGCGGTCTTCGCGACCACGGTCAAGAACGCCCTGTCGAGCCTCTGTCTCCCCCCTGATTCAGTGGTTCTACAGTACGCTGATGATCTCCTGGTAACTGCTACCGACTATGACACCTGCCAGGCGGCCACACTGGCCCTACTCAAGCACCTGGCTGCAGAGGGTTTCAAAGTTTTCAAGACAAAACTACAGTTCTGCCAGAACACTGTCCGGTACCTGGGCTATGAACTTTCTCAGGGTTCCAGGAAACTGACTGCTGAACGAATACAAGTCATCATGGACACTCAGCGGCCTGCCACTAAACAGGCACTGCAGGCTTTCCTCGGCCTTATCAACTACTGCCGTCAGTGGATTCCAGACTGCTCTTTGTATGACAAGTGTCTGCGCACTGCAGTGAAGCACTCTGATCCCTCAACCGCGCCCTTGACATGGAATCCGGAAACGCTGGCCGCCTTCTGGGCCTTGAAACGAGCCCTGTGTATGGCTCCCACACTGGGACTGCCTAACTACAGCCTTCCGTTCCACCTGTACGTGGCAACTCAACCAGGGGTGTTGGCTCAGGAACATGGGGGAGGCATGCGACCTTGTGCGTTTCTTTCAAAATCCCTTGACTCCGTGGCTCAGGGTTTGCCGGCCTGTCTTCGTGCCGTTGCCTCCTGTGCTCTGATGGTAACTGATGCTGAAAAGATCGTTCTATCTCATCCTCTGATTCTGCACACCTCACATCAGGTAACACAGATATTACGCAATCTAAACACACAGCACATGTCTTCACAACGTCGCTCAGGGTATGAGACTGTTTTGTTGGCCACTGAGCAGTTAACTATACGTCCCTCGTCTTCCCATGACACTGTAGCTCACGCCCTACAGCGCCTGCTTAACGCACGGGATGACTGTATGGGGGCTCCGACCATGATTGCCTCACCGAAATTGTCAATGACACCAGTATTCGCCCTGACCTATCCTCTGTTCCCCTACAGATAGGCGATGTTCTCTTTGTTGATGGCTCCTGCTCCAAACCTAGTGATGGTGTTTATTTTTGTGGTTATGCTGTTTGTCGCCTGCCTAACACTGTCCTTGAGTCTTTCTCTCTTCCTTTTTCTCCTGCACAGGCTGCTGAACTCTTCGCTCTTACCCGCACCTGTGTCCTCGTGGAAGACACTGACGTCACAATTTATACTGACTCTCGTTATGCCTTCGGGGTAGCTCACGATTTCGGCCGTATCTGGCAATCTCGGGGCTTCACTACTGCTGATGGCAAACCCATTTCACACGCATCATTAGTACAAGATCTAATCACTGCCTGCCACCTGCCCCGTTCGTTGGCTATTGTAAAAACTAAGGCGCACTCCTCTGGTGATACAGACGAGGTGCGGGGTAATAGTCTCGCCGACCGCATGGCTAAGCAAGCTGCGGCCTCACGCCCTCTGCCACCAGATTTATCGCCAGCCATGGTGTCTGTTAATACCATGATCAGCGCTGTTCTACCTGACATGGACCTCTCTTCACTGCAGGCTTCGGCTTCACCTGCTGATCGCCTATTTTGGACGAGTCAGGGTGCTACTGACTCCCCACTCGTTCTAGATGGACAGGGTCGTCTTTGCCTCCCACGTCACTGTACTCCATTTCTCGTCCGCGAGTTTCATGGTCCCACTCACCGCGGATGAAGAGGGGTGTTACATGACTTAACTGAGAATTTCTGTATAGACCACCTGTACACAGACGTGAACAACATTCTAGATAGGTGTTTAACATGCGCACAAAATAACATCTCCAAACCAACACCTTCCCGTCCCTGAGACACCTTTTCAGGATTGGCAGATCGATTTCACACACATGCCAAGACAGGGCCCTTTCAGATATCTTTTGGTAATGGTGGATAAATTTTCACGGTGGGTAGAAGCTTTCCCCTGTAGCAAAGAAAACGCTAGAGTTGTGGTTCAAAAGCTAACTACTGAGATAATTCCTAGGTATGGCATCCCTGTAGGAATTGATTCTGATAAAGGAACCCCATTCACTTCTATGGTCACTCAACTTCTGTGCAAAGAGCTGAAAATCAATTGGCATTTCCATATTCCGTACCACCCACAATCATCAGGCATTGTGGAACGCGCTAATCGTACGATAAAGGACAAGATTCGTAAAGCCATGCACGCATCTGGCTCCAAAAATTGGCTGCATGCTCTCCCACTCGTTCTCGCCGATATGCGAATGACCGCACAAGTGGCCCTTGATCATCTCTCACCGTATGAACTTGTAATGGGGCGACCCTTTCCCCTCCCATGGCGACGAGGCAAACAGGCTGTGGGTATGGGGGACCTAGATGTGCATCTCAGCGAGTACGCTGCAGGGTTGCTACAAACATTAGATGATTATTGGACACGGGTAAATGCAAGGAGACCCCCAATTCCGATCAAAAACACTCACCCCTTTAAGGTAGGGGATCGAGTCTTGGTGAAAAGATTGGACAAAATGGGAACACCCCTGGGTGACACCCCATACAGTGAACCTGCAGACGTGATTGCTGTGACTCGTACGGCTGTATTAACTGATCTCTTTCCACAGTGGATCCATGTCGGACGACTGAAACATGCCCCACAATGATAATTGTTATGAAACTTTGTACCTAACTACTATGTGTTTTTTTGTGACCAGAAGTAAACCCTGACGACCCTTCCCAGAGTTTTTTCCCTCCCGACAGAACTAAGGGAATACCTTTCGGCTAGCCTGCTAAGAGGGGAAGCGTTCTAAGGCAGCTCGTGGATGACCTCAGTTACACCTCAGAAGTTCCTGTGTCATCTCTTTGGACATTCTCCTCACTGTAGGAAGTGTAGGAGAAACTACAAGGGACTGAGTACCAACCTCTTCTTGGGACGGGCGCAGCCAGTGACCGTATGGCTGCCATCATTCTACTCCTCACCCTGCTTGGGACAGGGTTACCCGTCCAAACCCATCCACATGACATTTTGCGTTTGCGAAATTCATCTAATGATCAATACACTGATACATTCATGTAATTATACTTATTAGTTATTAAGTATAAAAGAGGGGATTGTTGAAATGTATTCTTTAGTAGTCTTGGCGAACCTTCCTATCTTGACCTCGCATATTCTGACTTAGATGTTTATGTCTTTGCTGTCCTGTACATTTTGTGCTATCGCGTGAACAGGATAATAGAAGACCAAGGGCGTTCAGCTAGACGATAACTGTAAGCACATCCTGTTCCTTTTTCTTACGCACATATTTTCTTACGCACATATGTTTCTGACTATCGCTGTCAACACACGATAACTCTGTCTGTGTCCCCGCCTTTCCTACGCACTATGGCTTGGACTGATGTGTATATCTACCCGGCCGTGCGGCCCAGTTCTCTGAGCAGTTGTATTGAATAAACCAGACTTGATTTTAATCGTGTGGGTTGTTCTTTCATTGCTCCGGAGCGCTCCTAAGGCCTTGCAGAAAAGAGACACAGACGAGAGGGCAGGGGATCTTTCTTACAACAACCTTCTCCTGAACGTAAGCAAGACTAAGGAGTTGATTGTGGACTTTAATGCTAAACATCAACGGGACCCCAGTGGAGAGAGTGGACAGTTTCCGGTACCTAAGTGTTCACATCACACAGGACCTGTCTTGGTCCTGTCACATCAACACCCTCATGAAGTAAGCCCGGCAGCGTCTGTACCATCTAAGATGCTTAGGGGACTTTAAACTACCGTCTCAGGTGCTAAAGACTTTCTACACCTGCACCATTGAGAGTGTTCTGACGGGTAGCATCACTTCCTGGTTCGGGAACAGCACCATGCAGGACAGACAAGCCCTCCAGAGGGTGGTGCTGTTTCCGAACCAGGAAGTGATGCTACCCGTCAGAACGCTCTCAATGGTGCAGGTGTAGAAAGTCTTTAGCACCTGAGAGGGTAGTTTAAAGTCCCCTAAGTGTCTTAGATGGTACAGATGCTGCCGAGCTCCCTAACCTGCAGGACATCTACCCCAGACGTATGTGGAAAGGCATCCAGACCATCACAGACTACAGACACTTTTTACTCATTTTAATCAAAGCATAGATTTCACTTAAGGTTTCACTTAAATCGCTGACTCTACTACTGCTCACAGTCCACTTTCACTCTCAACAACGGACGTCTATTCAGGCAGCTGGTCCGTACAGCATATGGGGATGTGTTCTAAGAGTATGATCTGGACAACTGGCATAGGTCTTCACTGACGTATTCAACCTGTCACTAGCCCAAGCCACGATTCCTGCATGGATGAAGACTACAACCATCATACCAGTACCTAAACATTCAGCTGCCGAATGCCTGAATGGTTTTTCACCCAGTTGCACTCACCCCTATTGTTATGAAGTGCTTTAAGTATTTGGTTCTGAATCACCTCATTGCAGGCCTACCATCTGCACTGGACCCACACCAGTTTGCCTATTGCCCAAACAGGATGACAGAGGATGCAGTTTCCATGGCTCTTCATACAGCCCTCACCCACTTGGATACAAACAACAGCTACATTAGAATGCTGTTCATTGACTTTAGTTCTGCATTCAATACAGTCCTCTCCACTGTACTGATCACTAAGCTCAGTGACCTTAGTATCTGCACCTCCATTTGTAGATAGATTCTGGACTTTCTAACCAACAGACCTCAGTCTGTTAGTTTGGGCAAACAGGTATCCTCCAACCGCTTTCAGAACACCAGCATTCCACAGGGCTGTGTTCTGAGCCCACAATTCTACTCCCTGTTTACCCATGACTGTGCTTCTCTGCATAACTCCAACATCATCAAGTATGCAGGTGACATCACCGTGTCGACACACGTTGACAACAACAACGAATCGGTCTACAGGAAAGAGATCAGAAGGATGCGTATGAACAGTAAAAGTAACATTTAAAGTGATTGTCCTTAAAGTGACCGTGTGCGGTATGGTGTGGTATAAAGTTCACTGTGCTGTCCAAGTCCAGAGTTAAAGTGACTGTGCTGTGCAAGTCCAAAGTTAAAGTGACAGTCTAGAGATAAAAGTGTCATAGTGCAAAAAGAAAATTGTGCAGAAAAAGTGTGAAGATGGGGAGAGAGGACCAGTTTTAGATCCCTGGAGTTTCCAGGTTTAAACTCTGAATGGCCTGCAGGAAGAAGCTCCTCCTCATTCTCTCTGTGTTCGCTTTCAAAAGCAGAAGTGCTTCCCTGAACGCAACAAAGAAAATAGTCTATTGTTGGGATGGCTGAGATCCGTCACAATCTTCCTGGCAGTGTTGTGCTCGTTACTAAAAAATAGTAACTAGTTACAGTTACTCGTTACTTCATTCAAAAAGTAACTCCGTTACTTTGTTGATTACTTACACCGTGTAACAGTTACTGTTAAAAGTAACTTTTTAGTTACTTTTTTAAAGAACCTTCTTTAATGTTCCCATTAATGCCCTTTTATGTGTTATGGTCTATACAAACACAAAACTGACTTAAACACAAAGTAATTTTTAAACACTATTTTATTAAAGTCAGACCAGTACAAACTGAATATATCACAAGGATTTCTGAAATAAACAACAAAACAAGCTGAATAATATATTCACAATCAAAAACTAAAGTGGCTTCTGCTGTTGTGTTGAGCTCCTAAAAATGTTCCTTTCACAGCTGAAGTATGAAAACTATCAACAATGTAGAACACCGGGTTAGCTTCTAGCTACTAGCTCCTCAGGCATGGAATCTTGATGGTGGTGGAGTTGGAAGTGGCCACACAGTCATATGAGTACAGTGAGTACAGCAGGGGATTTATAATACAACCCTGGGGAGCTTCAGTGCTGAGGGCTTGTGGTCTGTCTGTCAGGAAGTTAGAAATCCATTGACACAGCGGCAGGCTGAGTCCCAGGATTGAGTCCCAGGACCCTTTTCTGTAGTCCAGGTAGCTCATCATAGTGTGGAGAAGATGAGCAATGGCGTCCTCAGTAGAGCAGTTCTGGCAGTATGCGAACTGTAGAAGGTCCAGTGTGTCTGGTAGTGTCGTAGTGATGAAGTCTCTGATCAGTCTCTTAAAGCACTTCATCACTATAATAATAATAATAATAATAATAATAAGTTTAATTTATATAGCGCCTTTCCCAAGCTCAAGGACGCTTTACAGAGTACAATATTTCAAGGCAGATGAAATATAATGAACATACATGAACATAAACATATTCGTCGGACATTTGCCCAGGACGAAGGATCACATGCAGCTGCATGAGTTAATAACAGAGACAACACAGACACAAAAACATACAGAACAAGAGAAAGAACACTACATAATACATGAAACATACACCACATTTCAGGAAAATGAAGGACTCCTAACACATATGCATTGACTGATAGTGGAGGTTGAAAAGGTGGGTCTTAAGCCTTGATTTAAATTCAGTCAAAGTGGTGATGGTTCTGAGTGCAATTGGTAGGGAGTTCCATAGTATTGGAGCAATGACAGAAAAGGATCTGCCACCCGCAGAGGATAGACGGTATCTAGGAACCCATAGAAGTTCAGAATTTGAAGACCGGAGTGATCGTGAAGGAACATAGGATGAGAGAAGATCAGAAAGATAGGGGGGAGAAAGAGCATTTAGTGCCTTATAAGTGAGCAGTATGATTTTATATTTTATGTGAGATGAGACTGGAAGCCAGTGAAGATCAAATAATATAGGGGTAATGTGGGCAGATTTTTTATTGGAGGTTAACATTCTGGCAGCCGAGTTTTGTATGTACTGTAAACGTGAGATTGAGTGAGCTGAGCACTACTGAGTTCAAAGCTACAGGGCGGTAGTCATTGAGGCTGGCGGGCCTGGGCTTCTTGGGGACAGGAACAATGGTGGACTGTTTAGAGCATGAGAGGACAACAGACTGTTCCAGTGAGAGGTTGAATATCTCAGAGAACACCGGTGCTAGCTGGTCAGCGCAGGCTTTCAGAACCCGACCTGTGATGCAATCTGGTCCCGCTGCCTTCCTGGTATTCACTCTTGAATGCCCTCCTCACGTCATGCTCCGAGATGGTGAACGTGTTTACCTCTCCGGCTCTCTCAGCGTGCATGCTGTTTGTGCCACTAGCACTGCTAGCATTGTTAGTTGCAGCCTCGAAGCGAGCGTAAAAATATTTTAGCTCGTCTGCCAGAGAAGCGTCCGCATTCCCCATTCTAGAAGATGCCGTTCTATAGACTGTGATGTTTCTTAATCCCTGCCACAGGCTCCTAGAGCCACCATGTTGGAACTGTGACCCAGTCTCCTCCCATAGCACCGCTTTGCACCCTTCACCGCTCTGCGAACACTGTAGGACGCAGCCTTGTACTCGTCCATGTCCCCGGTGGTGAGCCCCATGTTCTGGGCAGCGGAGTGTGATCTCAGAGTGTGGCGGATGGTTTTATCCACCCACGGCTTCTGGTTGGGAAACATTCTGATGGTGGTGTTCTGCACCATATCATCCGATAGTTTCCCGATGAATCCAACAACTGCTTCCGTAAACATGTTGGCGTCATCAGAGCTGTGCCTGAACATGTCCCAGTCTGCGTCATCCAAAGCATTCTGCAGAGCAGCCACCGATTGGTCAGTCCAGTGCACAACCTCCCTCTGAACCGGAGCTTCCTGTTTTAGCTTTTGTTTGTAAACAGGCATAATGAAGATGGCGGCATGGTCCGATTTCCTGAACGGTGGATGTTATTGTGCCTTGTAGCTGTTCTTAAATGGTGTGTAGCAGTGTTCCAGTGTCCTTTCGCCCCTGGTGGGGCAGGTGATGTGCTGCTGAAAGTTCGGTAGTGCTTTAGGTTGACATTGTTAAAGTTTCCCACCAGAATGAGCACAGGCCGATGCTGTGTTTGGTGTAGTGTTATTGATTCGTGTAAGTCCCATACTGCAGTGTCCATGTCTGCTTGAGGTGGAATATAAATGGCACTGACTATGACCGAGCTGAATTCCCGAGGTAGATAGAAGGGCCGACATTCGATGGTCAGTAGTTCCAGATTTGGTGTGCAGGAGCATAAAAGGGGAATGATGCTCACGCTGTCGCACCAGTGGTTGTTAACCATCAGACACACTCCACCACCTCTTGACTTCCCCAACTCCAGTGTTCTGTCCATGCGGTAAACCGATAAAAAAACTCGGCCGGCTGGATGGCGTGGTCCAGTACAGCTGGGTTCAACCATGTCTCGGTGAAGCAGAGAGCGTTGCAGTCCTGAATGTCCCTCTGGAACTTGATCCTTGCATTGAGGTCGTCAGCTTGTTTTCCAGTGACTGGACATTGGCTAACATGATACTAGGTAAGGGAGTGCGGTGTGCGTGTGCGTGTGCCCTTAGCGTGTACCTGACGCTGGCTCGTTTTGATTGCGTCCTTTGTTCTTCCTTGCGATCTCGCTCGGCCAGCATGGGTCCAGCTTTAAAAACGGCGACAGGTGAGTGGATTGTATACAATAGATATAAGAGTGGCTCTGTCATATCTAATGATGTCAATCTTGTGTAAATGGAACTTTTACAGTTTATCCTGTTTGCTTGTTGTACCCAAAGCCTGGTGAAGACCTTTCAATAGTTATACATTCAGTAAATATATTATTAGGAACAGCTGCACACCTGAAAACTCAAGCAATTGTCTAGACAGTCAAAATTGTTGCTTCTATGGAATGCATAAAACAATGCATATGTGTCAGTCGCTTCAGGTAAAATTCACATTAATTATCACATTTAGAAAAAAAATGCAATATCAATGATTTTGATAATGGCATAATTGTTGGTACCAGATGAGCTGTTTTGACTCTTACTATTATGTCTTACTACTAAGTGCTGATCTCCCTTTATTTTCACACAACATTTTCTATTGTTTTCTAGAGTTCAAAATGATGCAATAAAGAAAAGCATCCTATGAGGAGGTGATAGTCACCAGACCAACCAAGAAGGATGTATGTATGTGGGCAGAGGGGGGGAAGTCAGCAAAGGAGGGGAGAGGGGGGGAATGTGAGCAAAGCAAGACTTTGCTCACATTCGTGTCTGGAAACACACATTCGTGTCTGGAAACTATGTTCACAGCTGTGGTCCAATGTCCGCGTTACCATAGCCAAAGGTAGGGTGCACACTCGCTGTTTCCCTGCTGTTCGTGTTCTTGATGTTGCTGTGCAGGTACCCGCGATCCTGAATGAGAACTTGGGAGCTGTTGTTCTCCACACTGGACAAACGACCCCAGGCTGAGACAAACGGAGATCTTAAAGAGAGATTTCAGGATCCTGGTGGAGACGGTGCACAGCACATCACCCACAACAAGGATTATAGTGTCAGGACCTCTTCCCACTTACCAGTGTTTGATTGAGAAGTTTAGTAGACTCTTTGCACTAAATAATTGGTTACAATCATTGTATCGAGAACACAAACTACTCTTTATTGATAATTGGATCTGGTATGATCCAGTCATACCTAAAACTCCACAAATACACTGCTTTACACATATACAACAGGAAGCTGTATGATGTAATTACCAAAGCTAAATCAACAACATGTCTGTTAGATCCCATTCCAACTAAACTACTGTAAGAAGTGTTAAATACAGCTGGTGAGCCTCTTTTGAATATTATTAACTCCTTACTATCTTTAGGTGATGTCCCTAAACCCCTCAAGTTAGCAGTTATTAAGCACCTCATTAAGAAACCTAATTTGGATTCAAAAACTATCAAATTAAAGTCCCATTTCAAATCTTCCATTTATGTCTAAGATTTTGGAAAAGATTTAGAAGAGATTGTTTCTACTTACAAGGGAACAATATCTTTGAAGGTTTTAGGACAGAAACTCCATCATAGCACAGAAACTGCTCTAGTAAAAATCACTAATGACCTGTTTTTAGCTTCAGACCAAGGCTACATCTCTCTGTTAGTTTTACTAGATCTTAGTGCTGCATTTAACAATATAGATCATGATTTTCTCCTAAATCGCTTACAAAATTACATCGGCATTCAGGGACAGGCATGAAGCTGGTTTAAATCCTACCTGTCTGATCGTTACCATTTTGTAGACTTAAATGGAGACCTATCCAGGTTAATGCAAGTAAATGATGGGGTGCCACAAGGTTCAGTTCTAGGACCCCTTCGTAGAACAATATACATGCATATATAAATTGGGAAATATAACACAGCCATTAGGGAGGCACAAGCCAATGCACTCTTAGTGCCGGTCCCAAGCCCGGGTAAATGGGGAGGGTTGCGTTAGGAAGGGCATCCAGCGTAAAACGTGCCAAATCGAATATGCGGATCACAAATAAGAATTTCATACCGGATCGGTCGAGGCCCGGGTTAACAACGACCGCCACAGGTATCATTAGCCGACAGAGTACCGGTGGAAATTGGGCTACTGTTGGCCGAAGGAGGAGAAGGAGAGGAGGAAAACGTCTACAGAGACAGCAGGAAAAGGAGAAGTGTAGGAGAGTGGAGGTTCGGGTTGGTACTTTAAATGTTGGTACTATGAGTGGTAAAGGGAGAGAGATAGCCGATATGATGGAGAGGAGAAAGGTAGATATGTTGTGTGTTCAGGAGACCAAGTGGAAAGGGAGTAAGGCCAGGAACATTGGAGGTGGTTTTAAACTGTTCTATCATGGAGTGGATGGAAAAAGAAATGGTGTAGGGGTAATTTTGAAGGAAAAGTACAGTAAGAGTGTAGTGGAGGTGCAGAGAGTTTCTGATAGGGTGATGAACGTGAAGCTGGAAGTTGAAGGGATGATGATAAATGTCATCAGTGCCTATGCTCCACAAGTCGGCTGTGAGATGGAGGAGAAGGAAAGATTCTGGAGTGAATTAGATAAAGTGGTAGATGGTGTACCTAGGAAAGAATGATTGGTGATTGGGGCAGACTTTAATGGGCATGTAGATGAAGTGAACAGAGGTGATGAGGAGGTTATGGGTAGGTATGGTTTTAAGGAGAGGAATGTAGAAGGGCAGATAGTGGTAGATTTTGATGGAAATGGCAGTGGTGAATACATATTTTAAGAAGAAGGATGATGATAAGGTGACATATAAGAGTGAAGGAAGGTGCACACAGGTGGACTATGTTCTATGTAGGAGTTGGAGACTGTAGGTCGTGGTGTTGGCGAGGGACAGTGTAGCTAGACAGCATCGGATGGTGGTCTATAGGATGGTTCTGGAGGCGAAGAAGAAAAGGAGGAGAGTGAGGACTGAAAGAAGAATTAGATGGTGGAAACTAAAGGAGGAAGAGTGTAGTGTGAGGTTCAGGGAAGAGGTCAGACAGGGGCTCGGTGGTGGTGAAGAGGTGCTGGATGATTGGGTAACTACTGCAGAATTGATGAGGGTGGCAGCTAGAAAAGTACTTGGTGTGACATCTGGAAACAAAAAGGAAGACAAAGAGATGTGGTGGTGGAATGAGGAAGTGCAGGAGAGCATAAGGAGAAAGAGGTTGGCAAAACAGAAGTTGGATTGACAGAGTGATGAGAAAAGTAGGCAGGAGTACAAGGAGATGTGGCAGCAAGTAAAGAGGGATGTGGCGAAAGCCAAGGAAAAGGCATATGAGGAGCTGTATGAGAGGTTGGACACTAAGGAAGGAGAAAAGGATTTGTACCGTTTGGCCAGGCAGAGGGACCGAGCTGGGAAGGATGTGCTGCAAGTTAGAGCAGTAAAGGACGGAGATGTGTTGACTAGCGAGGAAAATGTGTTTAAAAGATGGAGGGAGTATTTTGAGCAGCTGATGAATGAGAAAAATCAGAGGGAGAGAAGGTTGGATGATGTGGAGTTAGTGAAGCAGGATGTGGATAGGATTAATAAGGAGGAAGTGAGAGCAGCGATTTAGAGGATGAAGAGTGGAAAGTCGGTTGGACCAGATGACATACGTGTAGAAGCGTGGAGATGTTTAGCAGAGATGGCAGTGGAGTTTTTATCCAGATTGTTTAACAAGATTCTGGAAGGTGAGAGGATGCCTGAGGAATGGAGAAGGAGTGTGCTGGTACCGATCTTTGAACATAAGGGAGATGCGCAGACCTGCAGGGGAATAAAGTTGATCAGTCACACCATGAAGTTATGGGAAAGAGTAGTGGAAGCCAGGCTGAGAGAAGAGGTGACCAACTGTGAGCAACAGTATGGTTTCATCCCGAGGAAGAGCACCACAGATGCCTTATTTGCTTTGAGGATGTTGATGGAGAAGTATAGAGAAGGACAGAAGGAATTGCATTGTGGATTTGTGTATTTAGAGAAAGCATACGACAGAGTGCCAAGAGAGGAGTTGTGGTATTGTATGAGGAAGTCAGGCATTTTAGAGAAGTATATGAGGGTGGTGCAGGACATGTATGAGGACAATGTGACAGCAGTGAAGTGTGCAGTAGGAACTACAGACCGGTTCAGGGTGAAGGTTGGACTGCATCAAGGATCGGCCCTGAGCCCTTTCCGGTTTGCAGTGGTGATAGACAGGTTGACGGACGAGGTCAGACAGGAGTCTCCCTGGACTATGATGTTTGCGGATGATATTGTGATTTGTGGTGAGAGTAGTGAGCAGGTTGAGAAGAGTCTGGAGAGGTGAAGGTATGCGCTGGAGAGAAGAGGAATGAAAGTCAGTAGGAGTAAGACAGAGTACATGTGTGTGAATGAGAGGGAGAGCAGTGGAGTGGTGCGGTTACAGGGAGAAGAGGTGAAGAAGGTAGAGAATTTCAGTTATCTGGGGTCAACAGTGCAACGTAATGGAGAGTAGGTTAGAGAAGTAAAGAAAAGAGTGCAGGCAGGGTGTAGTGGGTGGAGAAGAGTGGCAGGAGTGATTTGTGATAGAAGGGTATCTGCAAGAATGAAAGGGAAAGTTTATAGGACTATGGTGAGACCTGCGATGATGTATGGTTTAGAGACAGTGGCATTGAGTAAAAGACAGGAGGCAGAGCTGGAAGTAGCAGAACTGAAGATGTTAAGGTTTTCGTTGGGAGTGACGAGGATGGACAAGATCAGAAATTAGTTTATAAGAGGGACAGCCCATGTAGGATGTTTTGGTGAAAAGGTGAGGGAGGCGAGATTGAGATGGTTTGGACATGTGCAGAGGAGGGAAATGAGTTATGTTGGTAGAAGAATGCTGAGGATGGAGCCACCAGGAAGGAAGAAAAGAGGAAGACCAAGGAGGAGGTTTATGGATGTGGTGAGGGAAGACATGCAGGTAGTTGGTGTGAAAGAGGCAGATGTAGAGGACAGGGTGGTATGGAGATGGATGATCCGCTGTGGCGACCCCTAATGGGAGCAGCCGAAAGAATAAGAAGAATATACATTGGGAAATATTATTAGAAGGCATGGGATTAGCTTTCACTGTTATGCTGATGATACCCAGCTATATATCTAATGAAAACCAGACAATACAGCTTAATTGGCTAGTATAACTGAGTGTGTCAACAAATTAAAATATTGGATGACTCATAACTTTCTATTATTAAATTCTGATGACATTTTTAATAAAAAAAAGAGATTTTGCTCATCAGCCCAAAAACCAGTACAGAGAAGCTCCTGGATTTCAACCTGCATTTAGAAGGATGTACTGTAACTACTAGGTCAACAGTAAAAGACCTGGGAGTTATTTTAGACAGCAACTTGTCCTTTAAAAAATTATATCAACCATATTACAAAAACAGCCTCCTTTCACCTTAGAAATATTGATAAGCTAAGAAACATGTTGTCTATATCTGATGCAGAGAAGCATGTCCATTCATTCATGACCTCCAGACTGTACTATTGTAATGCATTACTAGTTAGTCCTGCATCATTAATAAACAAGCTACAGTTAGTCCAGAATGCAGCAGCCAGAGTTCTCACAAGGTCGAAAAAATATGATCATATAACTCCAATCTTATCATCCCTACACTGGCTACCTGTTAAGTTTCATATTGACTACAAACTACTGCTACTTACAAACAAAGCCCTAAATGGTTTAGCTCTCATGTATCTTTCCAGTCTTCTAACACGTTACACTCCGTCATGGTCTCTGAGATCTCAAAACTCTGGACTACTAGTAGTTCCTAGAATAGCAAAGTCCACTAACACTTAAAGACTAACATCGTAAATATTCTATAGACACTGAACAGACAAGGGAATGTGTGTGAAACAGTGTGAGAAACATCTTAACTCTAACAATGGCCACTTTAAATCATTTATGATTTAGCATCACACACCAAAACATAGGATGTTCATCCTGGGAACAGAACTGATGACAAACTGCAAATGAAAAGATAAAGACAAACAAAACATTCAGATTCCATTTCATTCTTTCCCTACATGCATAAAATCCTTCATCATCACCACTCCAATCGAGGCCTTTATGGCCTGTCTTACCATCGTCATCAAACATGGCTACATACAAAGTACAATTCCAACAATCAATCCTAAAACAAAATAGTGTTCAACTCTTAATCTTCTCAAAAAAACTTTGTTCAGAAGTTGTTTCACGTTCTCCAAGACATCATGAGACAATTGTTTCTCAGTGCTTGTTCAATATGTCTATTAGCAGTATTATAAGGTCTTGCGTGTATCCAATGTGGCTGATAATCAGTCAGAACTCCAGTTCTGGTTACAGCTAGAACAGTCACTGGACCCAGATACTTCGGCTCAACGACCTTGGTAGCCTTTGGACTTCTTATTAGGACCTGCTGATTAGGCATAAAAGGGTGTGTTGGCTTATCTGTGGGCAGAGGAAGAGTTAGTGAGACATCAGCACTGATAGAATTCAATTTCTCAACCCGGGCAGAAACGTAGTCATCCACCATCACTTCCAGGTTACCTAAGGAAGAAATGCCAGTGCATCCCCTGACCCATGGGGTCGGGAAAGGTTAGAACATAAAACTTTTAAAGGTTAGTTTTGTTGAAGAAGGGTTCATTCTCATTTCTGTGAGTACTACCGGGAGAACAACAGTCCAATTTTGGCCTGTTTCAATGCAGGCTTTAGTAACATGTTCCTTAATGGTTCTGTTTGTTCTCTCTACCACTCCGGCTGACTGTGGTTGATGGGGAATATTAAAATGACAATCAATTGCTAAGCTTTCAGCCAAAAGTTGTGTTACTTTAGAAGCAAAAGGTGTGCCATTATCACTTTTAATCACACTAGGAATACTAGAGATGATCTCTTTTGTTAATTTTTTGACAACCGTTTTAGCATTCTCTGTCGTACATGCAAATGCTTCTGGCCACTTGCTGAATCTGTCAACTATAACCAACAGGTATCTCAAATTTCCTACAGGTGGCATATGTGTAACTATGGCCACTTAGGCAGGGAGTTGAACAGCTTTTAAAGCGTCGCCTATGAGATTAAAATGTGCTATGGGCTTTCCATCAGCTGCATGCACAACACCATAAGCAGACTTAGAATCAGTGTATATAGTCACTACTTTACCTTCAGACAACTGACATGCTCTTGTAAGTGCCACCAACTCTGCAGCTTGTGCTGATGTGAATGGTAATGATTTAGCTTCATCTATTACATCAGGTAATCTTACAACCGCATATCCACATAAATACACATTAGAGGGTTTTGAACATGAACCATCTACATATAAGCAATCCCCCTCTTCCAGGGCCGTATCTAAAAGATCGGGCCTACAAGAGGTCCCTTGTTCGATGTGTTTAAGGCAATCATGTGCGTCATCAAAACCATCTAAGTCAATATTGTCTAACAGATCACACAGAGCTACTACAGCTGAATGAGGCTGAGAAGAAGGCTTAATAGTTAAGTTTTCCGTTGCCAAGAGTGTGGTCTCATAACCAGATCTACGTTGTGCTGTCATATGTTGTGTAAAATAGCTGTTACCTGATGTGAGGTGTACAGTATCAAAGGATGTGACAGCATCGTTTTCTCAGCATCCCGGACCATCTGAGCCACAGCAGCCACTGCACGCAAGCATAAAGGCAACCCTTGTGCTATATTGTCTAAAGATTTAAAAGATACCCAACAGGGCGATATGTGTCACCGTGTTCCTGGGCTAGGATCCCCACAGCCATACCACCACGTTTGTGCACATAGAGGTGAAAAGGTTTAGTATAATTCGGCTGATGAGTCAACGAAACCCTGAGGAAGACGGGTACAGGTGAATTGACGTCCCCTATAGGTAAACGTGAAAAGCGGCTGCGTCTCTGAGGCCATAGGGAAACACATATCTTTGTTTTGCTTTTTTCAATCACAGTAAAAAATCTGTGAGTCGCTGGTATCGTGTTAACAATGGTAGCACCAAAAGAGCTAACGGAATAACTAATTTATTAATCTCACGTAAATCTTGTGTTAGTCTCCAGCATTTTTTATCTGCCTTCAAGACAGGATTAATCGGTGTGTTATAAGGTGAATGTGTTTCGATCAAAACACCTTGTGACAATAAATTGTCAATAACTGGAGCAATGCCAACATTCTTCTCTTTCGACAATGGATATTGTTTAACAAAAATCGGATGGTGTGTTTTCATGAGTGCATGATACAGTTTTACCTGGATTAAGCCTGCCTCATCTTTGTGAGAGGCCCATAATTTAGGGTTAACTTCACCTAAATTTGGTTCATTGGGCAGGACCTCTGTACTACCCTGAAAGAAATCTTCCGGATGTGGCTGTGGCTCAGCTGAGAGCATGAGGACAGAAGGAAAAGACAGTGAGACATTGGTTTCAAAAAACAGAATTTCCATTCGCATTTTGTGCATCATATCTCTTCCTAAAAGGTTTAAAGGCGAATTTGAAATTATTGTAAAGCTATGATAAAAAATTTGTACCAGTCGGTGTCACCACAGGCAAAAGGTGAGTTACAGGACATGAAATTGGAACTCTATCTATTCCCTAATACAGGGGTGTCAAACTCAGGTGTAATTATATTTGGCCCACGAGATCATATCAAATGTGTATTAAAGCTGGCCCGCCAGTATATAGCGCATACACTGCTAATACTACAAATCCCACAATGCTTTGTTAGTGCGTTGACGCGTCATTTGAGACCGCTGAGAAACTCCGCGCACTCAGCGCTGAATTTACCCAGTGATTTACCGACTTTGCGAAGTACGACTCTGTGTGTGCTGTACACTTTCCATGTTTCCTCCCCGACACACTGCACCAACTCTGTGCCCAAGCTGCTCAAATCCTCTCTGTTCAGCAGCACATATCTGTGTGAGTAACTGTTCTCTTTGATGAAGATGAACAAAACACCACTCAGGAGTCTCACTGATGAACACCTTCACTATATCCTGAGGATTTCCTCAGCTCAGAGCCTCAACCCAGACATGATGCACGCTCATATAAGAAGAGATGCAGGTATCTGACTTCAACCAATCAAAGTCAATCAGAGTGTAGCAAACTGAGCTTGAATGAATGTTGTCTTTTTGCACTTTTTTACTCCAAGGCATAAACTGTTAATAGTTGAAAAAATTTTTTATTTTTTTTTATTTAAGGAAATTATTATTATTTTTGGTTGTTCTGTTGTTGGCCTGTGAAAAAAAGATTTACATTAAAAAGGAATTCGAGGGGGGTGGTCACATGACCCTGAGCAAGATGGCAGCTTAAGAGTTTTGCTCCGCTTTAGAACTCCGTATTTTTTTAATTAAGCCCTATTTTCTGCATAATTTGTTCTATTTCGATAGCGTGGAAGGAGATGGAAGGTGGTGGGGATAAGGATTTTCCTATTTTCTCATCTACAAGGTCACAGAAAAGTAAGGAGAAGAAGAAAAACACGTCCGCACGTGATGGAGAAGGGGAAGAGGCTAGTGCTGGCCTACAATCGGACACTTCACTTATTTTGAGTGAAATTAGGGCTGTGGGCACGCGGCTGGACGGTATTGAGGGACAGTTCAGAAAAATTGCTTCCTCTGTTGCAGTCCTCGAGAATGCATTCGCTGCACTCACTGTACGAGTCGCTGACACCGAGACCCGTGTAACTGCAGCCGAGCAGCGGATCTCTGTAGTGGAGGACGCGGGGAGTGCACATAGCAATCAGATGGCTAATTTGCGTGCTACCGTGGAGCAACTGCAGGCTAAAGTGGATGATCTGGAAAACCGGGGTCGCCGTAAAAACATTAGGATTGTTGGGCTTCCTGAGAAAGCGGAAGGCAGTGAATCTTTGACTACTTTCTTACAGTCTATGTTGCCGGTTTGGCTTCAGCTTCCCACAGGTTTCCCTGCTATCGAGATCGAGAGAGCGCACAGAGCCCCCCTTCCGTCTCAATTAACACCGAACGCGCCGTCGAGGAGTGTTATTGTGCGGTTCCTCCGCTTCTCAGTAAAAGAGGCGGTTTTGAGAGCTGCCAGGAAAACACCGGTAAACCTTAGTGGTGCCACCTTACGCTTTTCCCCAGATTTATCGGCGGAGATTGTGCGGAAACGGCGAGCGTTTGGAGGCGTGTGTAAGAGAATGGTGGATCGAGGGTTATACCGTGGCTTTGCTTATCCAGCTAGACTCCGCTGTTTACACAATGGAAAGATCATTCTATTTGACACTGTGGAGGCAGCTACTACCTTTCTGGACGCAGCCGAGTGATCTTTTGCTTTTCTGTAGACAATAGGATTATACCCGTTTTTTCCAATTCCTTCAATCACTTTGAGGGCGTTTCATGTTTCTCCTTACTGAACCTGAACACAATTATATGGCTTTTTCAGTTCGTTGCAGGACCATTTGGTGGACTTTTGTTTGTTTGGACGAACTTCGGTTCTATATTTAGGACTGTTATGCCGGTCTGCACTAAAGTTTTTAATCATTTATTTTATTATTATTTTATTTTTAGTTGAAAAAGTCATTTAATTACATGTCCACAACTTTTTTCCTTCTCTTTCTTTATAGGTTGTATTTAATTGATATTTTTTCTTGTTAAGGTAATTTATGGTCGACTTTGTTTATTTCTAGGAGTTTTTAGGGGGTTCTTTCTGTCTGTCGTGTTTCTGGGTGGTCAATGGAGGTGTCGGTGGGTGGTGTGTGTGACGAGTTGATATGTGAGTCCTATCGTTTGGGGATAGGGCAGAGGGGGGTGGGTTGGTGGGGGTTTTTGTTTATGTTTAGGAGAGCCAGTTGTGTTACGGAGTTGTGTTGTCTTAATCTTGCTTCTGTCAGTCCACAGCATTTAAATACTTTAAACAGCACTGATGTATGTCTGATCTGACTAGGGTGGTCACATGGAACGTGAAGGGCATGGGTAACGTAGTCAAAAGAAAGAAAGTTCTGACGTTCTTGAAGAAGGAAAGAGTAACTATCGCACTCCTACAGGAGACACATTTGTCAGACGCCGAACATTTAAGGCTTAAAAGGGACTGGGTTGGAGAAGTATATTTTAGCTCTTTCTCGTCAAATAGACAGGGCGTGGCCATTTTGATACAAAAAAAAGTTTCCTTTCATCTTAGAACAGGTTGAAAAAGATCCTGAAGGCAGATTTGTTCTGATTACTGGTTGCATCTTGGGAAAACCTCTTACTGTCTTAAATGTGTATGCCCCGAATGAGGACAGCCCTGACTTTATATCAAAGATGGTCCTATTGTTTAATCACAAGTGTAATGGCCTGGGGATTATGGCTGGGGACTTTAACTGTGTCATGGATGGTGGGTTAGACAGATCATCTTTCACAAGATCATCTGCCCGTTCTTCAAGAACTCTGCAAAATATGTGTCACGCTTCAGGCTTAGTGGACATATGGAGGGAGCTGCACCCAGGGGTCAAGGACTTTACATTTTATTCCTCTCCCCATAATTCTTATTCCAGATTAGACTATTTATTCTTGCCCTCCGGATTTGTTAATTGTGTGAGATCCTGTGTAATCGGTCCAGCGGTTCTTTCGGACCATAGCCCAGTGTACTTTGGGATTTTCAACCCCAAAGTCATCTTACTGGAAATTTAATAGTTCTCTCCTTAATGACAACGCGTTCTGCCAGTTTCTAGAATAGAAGATATCCCAGTACTGGCAAGATAACGAGTTCTGTCCAGTGGACAGCACCACTAAGTGGGACGCGGCTAAGGCCACCTTAAGGGGCCACATTATCTCTTTTACCACGTGGCGTAAAAAACAGAAGGCAGAGAACAGGAAAACGTTAGAGGAGGAGGTTAAAAGATTGGAACTGATTCATAAACTTTCACCCACACAAAACAACTGGAATATTCTAATTGGTGCCAGGTCTAAACTAAACTTGAACTATTCGGAACATGTAAAAAAGTTAGTGATGTTCAGCAGGCAAAGATTTTATCAGTTTGGGAATAAACCCAGTCATCTCTTGGCATATCAGCTTAAATGTGAACAGGCTGAAAGGTCCATTAGGGCCATTGAAATCGCTGAGGGAGTAGTTTCACATGATTCTGCTGTAATAAACTCCAGTTTTAAAGATTTCTATGAGAATCTGTACACCTCCTCTTGCGCACCCCAAGACCCTGCCACGTTTTTGGATAGGATACCCCTACCCTCAATCTCAGACAAGGACCAGGCCTTTCTCAATACCCCTCTGACGAAATGTGAAATCTTTGCCGCTATTCAGTCTATGCCTAGTGGGAGGGCACCAGGGTTGGATGGCTTTCCTCCGGAATTTTACAAGACGTTTTGGCATGTGCTGTCCCCTATTTTCATGCCGGTAGTTGATGGCCTTTTGCAAGACAGTCTTACTCCAGATTCCTGGAGGACTGCTTCTATTAGCTTGATCCTCAAAAAAGGGAAGAACCCGTTAGACTGTGCCTCGTATCGCCCAATTAGTTTACTTAATGTAGACTTCAAAATTGTGGCTAAAGCCTTAGCTCGTCGCCTGGAGAAGATTCTACCTAAGGTTATTAAACCAGACCAGACTGGTTTCATTAAATCTCGTTATAGCTCGGACAATGTTCGTCGCCTGTTGAATGTAATACAACATCTGACTGTAGATGGTGACCCAGCTGCTATAATATCTCTAGATGCAGAGAAAGCTTTCGACAGGGTTGAGTGGAGGTTTTTGTTTCAGGTGTTGGACAAGTTCAATTTGGGCTCTAACTTTATCAAATTGGTGAAGCTCCTTTACTCTAGCCCGTCAGCTGTGGTTAATACTAACGGTTTACTATCAGGTAGACTTTCGATCCAGAGGGTTGCCGTCAGGGCTGTCCCCTGTCGCCACTCTTGTTTGCCTTATATATCGAGCCTTTGGCGGAAAGTATTCGCATGCATAGGGGCATCCAGGGGTGATGGCAGGTGGGATGGAACACCGTCTTTCATTATATGCGGATGATGTTCTTCTTTACTTAAAGCAGCCACGATTATCCATTCCCAGTCTGTTGGAGACAATTCACCGTTTTGGTCAGTTTACTGGATATAAGATAAATTTTGGGAAATCCCAGGCCATGTTTTTAAATATTCCACAACCGGTTAAATTACACTGTCCCTTTCACATCACTGACTCTGGGTTTCTTTATTTGGGCATACACATAACTTCTGATTTAAAGGATTTATTCTCTAAGAACTACTCACCCTTAATGGCAAAACTTAAGCAAGACATGGATAGATGGGCCCCTTTACCAATTTCTCTCTTTGGAAGAATTAATACAATCAAAATGAATGTGCTCCCTCGTTTACTCTACTTATTTCAGTGTTTACCCTGTTACTTGGATCAGAACTTTTTAAAGATCTGAATACAGCTATTGGTAGGTTTGTATGGAACAATAGAAAACCTAGGATTAAACTTGTTTC
Source organism: Silurus meridionalis (assembly GCF_014805685.1). NCBI lineage: Eukaryota > Metazoa > Chordata > Actinopteri > Siluriformes > Siluridae > Silurus > Silurus meridionalis. The sequence continues at coordinate 10,415,220 of NC_060884.1, read as the reverse complement.
TCTTTTGAGGCCGAGGAGTGTGGGGGTGGCTCTTTGCCCAATATGCAGCTATTTTATTGGGCTGCTCAGATTAAACAAATGCTTAGGTGGTTTTTAAATGATACAGACTCCTTGTGGGTCAGTATGGAGTCTTTTACGTGTGCGCCGAGACTGCTAACATCCCTCCCATTTATCCATAACTTCAAGGAGGTCCGCCCAGTAGCTGGGAATTTTTTGCTTTTGAACACACTTTTGGCTTGGGATGATGTCAGAAGATATCTCAATGTCCCCAAGAATTTGTCCATGCGATCCCCAATTGTTTTGAACCCTGACTTCCTGAATCGTTAGCGGTATTGGCCTTCTGGCTTGGGCGGAAAAGGGTATATCTAATTTGGCTGATTTATTTACAGGAAGGTCTTTAAATCTTTGAGACACTTAGGATAGATTACCAAATCCCCAAAACAGATTTTTTCAGATTTCTCCAATTACGTCATTTTATTCAGTCTGAAGTGAGACAGGGGAAAATTCGCTGCGAACTTTCTGATGTTGAAGATTATCTTCTTCTTCCGGGGGCACTAAAGGGGCAGATTTCTTATCTGTATTCTTTGTTATCAGGGACATCTTCTCCATTGGATCCTTTGAGAAGCGTTTGGGAGAGGGATATGGGCCAGTCATTTACTGATGACGAATGGCTCTCCATACAAGAGGAAGTTTTTCATAAATCAATCTCAAGCTCTGTGCATGAACAAAACTTCAAGTTTATATACAGGATATATCTTACCCCAGTATGCCCCCACAAAATATACCCAAATGTATCTCGGATGTGTTTTAAATGCAAATCTGAAATAGGAACTTTGATGCATTTATTTTGGGACTGTAAGAAAATTTAACCTTTTTGGCAGGAGGTACATGATTTGGTTCAGAAGACGCTGGATAGACAATTTACTTTGTCTCCAACTATTTATTTACTAAACTGCAAAACATCATTGGATTTCTCTACTGACTCTCAGTCTTTGTTAAATATAATTACTTATCTGGCAAAGAACTGCATACTTATTCTCTGGTCATCTCCAAAGGTACCAACTTTAAAGATGTGTTTAGCACAAATGGCTAATCTTCTCCCTTTGGAAAAACTTACGTACGACCTACAGAATAAATCTGATGTATTCTGGCGGATATGGGCCCCTTTGTGGGATTTACTTACTCTGCAGGCAAGACCCTAGCCCTGATTTATGTTCTTCCTTTTTGTGTTTCGTTTTGTTTACCCATTTGTAGTTGTTTCCATCTTGTTTTGATTTGCCCTTTGCCTTTCCATGGTCACTTTCCCATATTATCATTATATTGTTGTTATTAATATGCTTGAGTGTATGCTGTGTGTGTTGACCGATCGGCTCTGTTGTTGTTTTGTTTCTGTGAGAAATAAATAAAAATATAATTAAAAAAAAAAAAAAAAGGAATTCGAAAGGCTAGAGAGAGAGAGAGAGAGAGAGATAATAAGAAACGAATACCACTGATGTGTTTTATTTCAAATTAAATTTTTTATATGTTTATAATATTAAACTTTTGTTGTTTCAGATTCAATGTTTATGAAAAATTAAAGTTTGTTTCCATATGAAAAGGTTCATCATTACAGATCTGGATAGAAGGAAAACATGCACAATTGCAGTCAATTTTTCAATAAATATTGAGTTTGGCCCTCGACCTCGTCCCAGTTTTTAATTTTGGCCCACTGTGAATTTGAGTTTGACACCCCTGCCCTAATAGATGAACTTCCCCTTTTTCCTAGGACCTCCTCCTTGAGTTTTGTGCTAAGGCTGGAATGCACCACTTCCTGTTGCAGTGCAGAGCATAACGGGTTAACTTAACCTGGAGCATAGTAGAAACCTCTAGCAGCATCTAAATCTCTAGAAAAAAGTATCTAGATGTAATACAATTTCACTCCATAATGCCAAATGATCTAAATAAGGATTAGTTCAATAACAATTCCTATACATAAAATCATTGGGAGTTTCTTCCGGCAGTAAGTGAGAAATGTCATGACCCAACTTCTTAACACAGAACAAAGAACAGACACACAACACTTAACACACAGACAATACACACAACACATAACACTTAGACAATACAGCTGCGCTAGGCACCAGGGGGATTGCAGTCTTCAAACAAAAAAAGTAATCCAGTTTCTCCAATTGAATCACAAATTTTGTAAGTTAGGAAAAAAAAATAGACTATAAAGCCAAAACAAGATTGAAGTCTTTTGAAAATTTTTTAAGTCTTTTCAAAATGTCAGTTTTTCTTAAGTTCCTTTTCTCTTTTCTTTCTTTTTTATTTTTTTGTTGTTTTTGTTTTAAACAATACATTTTTCATTTATCTATTTTTTTCAGGCATATAAAAATTATCGTGGATTCTTTTGGATACTTCAGACAATATTGCCTATATTAGACAGACCGTTAAAAATGTCTTCTAATCTTGCATCTTACATCTAAGGTGAGGAAAACAATGTCGCGACGAAATCATCCCACCAAAGGAAATTATCATTAATTAAACAATTAATGCATAACCAAGACACGAACACACATGCAGCCCTATTGGCTGGCAAACAGAACAATCCCCGCAAACAAGGAAGTATCCTAAAACTTACCTTGATGCGTGATCTCCCTTCGGATATTGTCGAAAGTATCTCTCTTCTGACACCAAAACTGTTAGATTTTTATCATACCCAAACGAAACGTAATTTTTTGGAGAGGTTTTCCATACGATCTGCTATGCCCGTGGTGCCTTTCTGATATCAGGGAAGAAGAAATACACAGCAATGCAGCAAATTTTCTTCCTCTTCTGGTTTATTGCAGACACAGAACGTGTGTATGTATATATATATATATATATATATATATATATATATATATATATATATATATATATATATATATATATATATATATATACAGTTGTGTTCAAAATTATTCAACCCCAATGCTGTAAATGGTTTTAGGAATTTAGTGTACATTTGTAATTGTATTCAGAATGAAATCCTACAAGGACTTCTTAAAGAACCATATGCAACTAAAATGACATCAATTAGTTTTGTAATACAGTAGTAAATGTTTCTTTTGTGAATTCTTCATTGACATAATTATTCAACCCCTTAAAGACTACCACTCTGAAGAACAGAGGTTCAATGAAGTGTTTTCAATCAGGTATTGAAAACACCTGTGGATATCAGGGAGCAGCAATAAAGCCTAATAAGCACCAATTAGGCAGCTTTATAATGACTGTGATACTCAGCTCCTTCTAGACATTTACTGGTGTGGTTACAAACATGGTGAGGTCAAGAGAATGGTCCAGGAAGACAAGAGAACAGGTGATTACTCTTCACAGGAAGGGCAATGGCTATAAGAAGATTGCAAAGATGTTAAACATACCAAGAGACACCATAGGAAGCATCATTCGCAAATTCAAGGCAAAGGGCATTGTTGAAACGCTACCTGGTCGTGGCAGAAAGAAGATGCTGACTTCGACTGCTGTGCGCTACCTGAAGCGTGAGTGGAGAAAAGTCCCGTGTGACTGCTGAGGAACTGAGAAAAGATTTGTCAGATGTGGGTACTGAAGTTTCTGCTCAGACAATACGGCGCACCCTGCGTAATGAAGGCCTCCATGCCAGAACTCCCAGGCGCACCTTGCTGTCCCCAAAGAATAAGAAGAGTCGACTGCAGTATGCCAAAAGTCATGTGGACAAACCACAGAAGTTTTGGGATAGTGTTCTGTGGACTGATGAAACAAAATTAGAACTGTTTGGGCCCATGGATCAACGCTATGTTTGGAGGAGGAAGAACAAGGCCTATGAAGAAAAGAACACCTTGCCTACTGTGAAGCATGGCGGGGGGTCAATCATGCTTTGGGGCTGTTTTGCTTCTGCAGGTATTGGGAAGCTTCAGCATGTGCAAGGTACCATGAATTCGCTTCAGTACCAGGAGATATTGGATGACAATGTGATGCAGTCCGTCACAAACCTGAGGCTTGGAAGACGTTGGACCTTTCAACAGGACAATGATCCCAAGCATACCTCCAAGTCCACTAGAGCATGGTTACAGATTAAAGGCTAGAACATTTTGAAGTGGCCATCGCAGTCACCAGACTTAAATCTGATTGAGAACCTCTGGTGGGACTTAAAGAAAGCAGTTGCAGTGCGCAAGCCTAAGAATGTGACTAAACTGGAGGCTTTTGCCCATGATGAATGGGCGCAGATACCCGTAGATCGCTGCAAGACACTTGTGTCAAGCTATGCTTCACGTTTAAAAGCTGTTATAACTGTAAAAGGATGTTGTACTAAGTACTAAGATTGAATGTCACTTGGGGGTTAAATAAAACTGTTAATGATGTGAGTTCAGAAAAGACATTTGTGGTTATTTCAATTATAAATGTTATGTTATATTTTTCTGACCTACACGTGCCTCTTTGATTTAATTGTAAGCAGAATGACTGAATGATCATAATCAATGTCAAAACGACCAAAACAATCAATTTCAGTGGGGGTTGAATAATTTTGAACACAACTGTATATACACATACAGAGAAAAGGCTGTCCTAAACTTGTTTCCTGTTTAGACAAGAGGATATACTAGCCGGAGATGTGTGAGCCCAAATAAGACTCCCTGTTTACCTTACAGACTAACATCGTAAATATTCTGTAGACACTGAACAGACAAGGGAATGTGTGTGAAACAGTGGGAGTAACATCTTAACTCTAACAGCTTTAAACTTTAAACCCCCCCCCCCCTTTTTTTAGCAAAGCCTACACATAAAAGCACTGCAACATTTCAAAATCTAACAACTATCATTCGCACTATCAATAAGCAGTGATGATTTCTTGAACTGTTTCAGAACAGATCACCAATTACAAAGTTTTACTCCCATTCAAGAGAATAAATTAACTTAATTTATTTCCACATCGAAATCATCAACTTGTGTTCTAGATACTGTATCTACATTTTCTTTTTAAACAGATAATTACTGAATTGCTTGAACAAATTCTTTCAACTTGACCCCTGTCAGTTGTCCAACTATAGATAAATATCAAACCTTCCCTTTTTCTGTAAGATTCTAGAAATGGTTGTAGCACATCAGTTTTGCTCAGACCTACATAGGAATAACATTCATGAAATGTATCAGTCAGGATTTAGGCTTCATCACAGCACAGGGACAGCGCTGGGTAAAGTGGCAAATAACCTGCCATTGGCCTCTGTTCAGGGCTGTTGCTTGTGTTGTCTGATATTGGTGCAGCATTTAACACCAAATTTACCATAATATTCTTCTTGCTAGACTAAAAGATTTGCTGGATCTTAGCTCTCTCCTGGCTAAGGTCTTATTTAACTGATTGTTATCAGTTTGTTGATGTAAATGTTGAGTTCTCTACACTTACTGAGTAGGAGTTTGGTGTTCCTCAAGGATTTCTCTTAGGGCCACTGCTTTTTTCTTTATATACTACCTCTGGGTAAATATATTCGTGACCATGGTATTAGCTTCAGTTGCTATGCTGATGATACGAAGTTGTAGACATCAGCTTGACAATGTGAAATGTGTAAAATACACTAGACAGTAGAACCTTGTTAACTTCCTTCTGCTTAATTCTGTTTAGACAGAAGTACATTTACAAGGACCACATGCAGCTAGAAGAACCACTTGTACAGCATTTAGTTTTTCCTTTGAGGCTCATGTGGATAACATTACTGGCCTTCTTAGCCTTCTTCAACTTTAGAAATTACTTAAGTAAGAAATATAATATTACAGAATGTCTGTATACAAATTTACTGTCTGCATGTTCTAGTAAGTGGATAAATAAGTATGATTTTTTTTGTTACATTACGATCCACCATGCCTACTTTGATCAAAAGGTGTTGGTTGTTGGTACTTAAAAAGACTAGGCAGACCTTTCTTTTACAAAACCCCACAGTTATGGAACAGCCTTTCAATTAGTGTTCAGGACTCAGGCACAGTCTCAGTGTTCAAGTCTAGGCTGAAAATATATTTGTTTAGTAAAGCCTTTTGGAATACAACTTTATAGCTGCTTTATCACTTTATTAAAGCTGGAGGCCAGACTGAGATGCAAACACACACACACACACACACACACACACACACACACACACACACACACACACATATATATATATATATATATATATATATATATATATATATATATATATATATATATATATATGGTGAAGCAGGAAGTGGATAGAATTAGTAAGGAGGAAGCATTTAAGAGGATGAAGAGTGGAAGCAGATGAACAGCTGCTCGGACTTTCTCCACAGGGCAGGTCTGTGGCTTAAGCATCTCCTTTAGGAGAAGAATAGAATGCCTGGAGCATGACTGGTTGTAGGGCAGCCGAGGGGAAATTGCCTGGGGTAGAGAAAGGCACTGGACATGCCTGGGGTAAACTCCAGACAGGAGGGACTCACAAAAAGGGTGTAAAGGTTCCCAACTCTCTTTACAGACGAGATGACCAGTAGAAAAAAGTCTTGACTGTCAGAAATTTCAAAGGCACCTCGGGCAAGGGCTCGAAAGGCAGAGCCTCCAGAACTATGGCCTCAGCCTCCGGGTGCTGCAGAAGTACTGTGCACCAGCGGATTTTTCCCTAGTGACTGCTCAGCAAGTGGAGCATGATAAGCCGCAATAGCAGACATGTTAACCTGAAGGGTGGACAGAGAAAACCCTTTGGCGAACTGTTCCTGAAGAAATTCCAGCACTGGGCCAACCAGGCAGTTCAATTCAATTCAATTTGTTTTTATTTGTATAGTGGTTTTAACTATGAACATTGTCTCAAAGCAGCTTTACAACGAAAATGTGGTAATAAAGAATGAATAAGATGTTCTTTATATATAAGCTTGTCCCTGATGAGCAAGCTGGTGGCAACTGCAGCAAGGAAAAACAGTAAATTGTATCTAACTGGTGGCATTCGCACCATATTGTAAACAGGTACCATTTTGCGGCATATGACCTCCTAGTGGAGGGAGCTCTAGATTGGAGATTGGTGTCTACCACTTCAGCTGAGAGACTAGAGGCTAGGAGCCCTTCATGGGCCACATAAGATCCTGCCTGAGAGAAATCTCCCAAGGAGGTGTTCTAGATGGTTTACTAGATCGGAGAACAATGGCCGACCTGGCCAGCACAAGGCTTTTAAAAGGGATGGATGGCCTCGGCCACATCTGCACCATAGTGTCCAGTCCGAGAGGAGCTGGGTGAGTTAGGAAAATCCAGAGGGGACAGTATGAGTTCCCTCTTTAACACTCTCTTTAACACGCTTAAACATTTCCTGATCTGCTCTACCACATTCGTGTGGAGCCTCCACTCACTGGGCCTTAGCCTTTGCCACAAAAGAGCGTCTGCTCCCTGGCTCAAGTGCCCTGGGATGTATATTGCCCTCAGTGAGAGCAGACCACAGGAGGATCTATCGTGCCAGCTTGTGAAGGAGGCGAGAGCACAGACCCCCCTGTTGGTTGATGCAAGAGACCACAGATGTGTTGTCTGTACAGACCAGCATATGATGGCCCCTCAGATCTGAGAAGAAATGCTTAAATTCTAGAAACATGGCCAGCATCTCCAGGCAGTTTTGTGCCCACAATATAGGCCCCTTTTTTCATAGACCTTGGGCGGAGCGGCCACTCATGCCCACGCCCAACCCGTAAAGAATCCGTAGTTAACGTTATGCAATGACAAGGAGCCCCAACAAGGGGCCCTTGACCAGAAGCCTGGGTCCGCTCCACATGTCTAAGGCCCGTAAGGCTTGTTGCCTGACCTTGATTATGGGGAGTGGGTTGCCCTTCCGGTTGAACCCTCTGGTCCTGAGCACCACTGCAGGGGTTGTATGTATAGGAGGCCATGTTTGATGCAGCTGCCTTTAGATACAGCAGTCTTTAAAACTGCTTTACCATGAGTGATTGCCTTTGCAAAGGTACAGAGTAAGAGTGCAAGGCCGAATGGAAGGACCCGATATTGGCAAGCTTCAGCATCAAAAGCAAACCTCAGGAACTTTCGGTGTGAAGGAAGGATGGGTATGTAGAAATATTTCAGCATGAGCATCTTGAACCTGAGCCTCATTAGTGAGTGGTTCAGATGACGCAGATCCAAAATGGGATGCAGCCCCCCCATCCTTTTTGAGAACTATAAAGTATCTGCTGTAGAACAACTTTATGGCCTGCTTCCTTAAGAGAGTTTCTACTTATTGTTTCATAACCAGAGCCTGCTCGGGCCCAACCAGAGTAGGGCACACCCCATGGAATTGGGGTGGACGAGACCCGAACTAAATGTGTAGCCTCTTTCTACAGTACACAGGACCAATGGAGATATGTTTGACAGGAGTTTTCAGGATAAGATAGTATCTTAAGTAAATCAGTCTCTCGAGACCGACCTCTGGCATGCCTAGAGCAGCTAGAGCAGTGGCCTTAAGCTGTTCTAGGGGCCACCGGGGAGGCAGCGAGTCAAACAAATCTGATACATTTCTGGGCGGAAGCTGAGGGAGGCATTCGCTGGAGACCGCTGTGCCCTGAAACACCGGGGGTGGCAAGGTTAACAAGTCGATCTTCTGAGGGGCACTGAGGAGAGGTGTGCACTGTGTGCTGAGGTGTACAACCAAAATTGGCCTTGATACTCTTTTCTTTCGAGACAGTTAAGTAGTTGCCCAGTAAACACAAGCTGTATGAAGTATAAAATACTATTTAAATGCCATCTCCTGGAGCCAAAGCAAATGTCGAACATTTATCCTTCAGACAATATATATATATATATATATATATATATATATATATATATATATATATATATATATATATATATATAAAATCATAACGATTGCCCATTGAGATCCTCCACAGTATCCTGTCCTCTCTTGTATTTGTCTTCCGTGGACGACCAGCCTTCTTGGCGGACTTAAATGAGTTTGCTAAGTTGTAAAGATTCAATATTCTTGCAATCACAGATTTGGAATGACCAACTTGTCATGCTATGGCTGATAGGGTCATCCCTTTGGCCTTTATCTGGACAACCTGCTGCCGGAGGATTTCAGTCACTTTAGAATGGCCCACCATCTTGCAGAGTCAGTGAAACTGGAAGTTAGGCTGCCAGTTAAATAGGGGATGACAGAAAATCAAATAAATTAGCACCAGGTACCAGATTAACACTAATAACTGGGAGGTATCTGAAAGTGTTCTCTAATTTTGATCAGTGTGTTTTCTGGAAAATAATGGTTTTTTTGGAAATGCCTCAGTTATTTTGTGGAAAAGGTGTTCTGGTAGCATGGTATAGACAGGACAAAAAAAATCCCTCAACTGTTGAGCAGTGAAGATGACATTATTTCAGAATTGTTTAATTGTTTATAAATTGTTCTCTAATTTTGATCGGCAGTGTATATATACGAATTCCAGAAAGGCATGGATGTGTATATCAGATATTGACAGAGTACAGATGAAAGTAATTTAGTGTGATTTGTCCTTACAGTGTCCATGTGCAGTATAGTGTGGCATAAAGGGACACTTTGTTGTTCAAGTCTAGATTTGAAGTGACAGTCCACAATTAAGGTGTCATATAAATAGTGCAAAAAAAGTTGAATTGTGCAGTGAAGGAAAAGCAAAGTGAGACAGAGAGAGAAGTGCAGTACTAGTTTCTGGGTGTTTCCTGGTTTAAATTCCGAATGGCCTGTGGGAAGAAGCTCCTCCTCATTCTCTCTGTGTTTGCTTTCAAGGAGCGAAAGTGCTTCCCTGGACATAACAGAGAAAAGAGTCCATTTTTGGAAAGTCCTTCACAATTATCTTGGCCCTGGTGCTGTAGATGTTCTGCAAGTTAGGGACCTCGGTGAGGATGGTACATTCAGCTGACTGCACCACCCTCTGGAGGGCTCATCTGTCCGGCATGGTGCTGTTCCCAAACCAGGAAACAGCACCATGCCGGACAGATGAGCCCTTGGTGAGGATGGAACATTCAGCTGACTGTTAGTTCTCACTCTCCAGTGTTCTGTATTGTTGAAAGATTTATGATCAAACTCTTGATGTCACCCAAATGAGGATGGGTTCCCCTGTTGAGTCTGGTTCCTCTCAGGGTTTCCTTCTCATAACATCTAAGGGAGTTTTTCCTTGCCACAGTCGCCATGGCTTGCTCATCAGGGATAAATGCACACCATTCACCTTAACTGTTGATTTCTGTAAAGCTGCTTTGAGACAATGTCTGTTGTGAAAAGTGCTATACAAATAAACTTGACTTGACTTGACTTGACTTGCACCACCCTCTGGAGGGCTCATCTGTCCGGCATGGTGCTGTTCCCAAACCAGGAAATGAGGCTACCTGTCAAAACGCTCTCAACAGAGCAAGTGTAAAAGGTCCTTAGCACCTGACAGGGTAGTTTAAAGTCCCTTAGGCATCTCAGATGATACATATGCTGCTGGGCCATTTTCACCAGGGTGTTGATGTGACAAGACCAAGACTGGTCCTGTGTGATCTGAGCACCTAGGTACCGGAAACTGTAAACTCTGGATCATCCTCTGGGGTCCTATTGATGTTTGCAGGTTGTTATGCCCTCTCCAGCTTTGTGCTGAAGTCCACTATCAACTCCTTAGTCTTACTGGCGTTTAGGAGAAGATTTTTCTATCCAGGTTATTAATCTCTTGCAGGTAGGCTGTCTCTTCGTTGTTGGAAATCAGGCCCACCACAACTGTGTCGTCAGCAAACTTGATGATGGTGGTAGAGTTGGTAGGAGCCACACAGTCATGTGTGTACAGTGAGTACAGCAGGGGGCTCAAAACACAACCATGAGGTGCTCCAGTGCTGAGGGTGAGGGTGGATGTGGTGTGTGTGATTATAAGTAATGTCCTGTCTACATTCTTATACAGCAGCTACTGAGCAACTCATAACTCTACATTTCAGATCATCATAGATCCAACACTGGCTCCTCCATGCCAGAGCCTTAAAAAAGTCGAAGAGGTTTGATGCCAAACGCTACATGAAGTGGGACCCAGATGGTGCTGATATGTCTCTAGATGGTTTGGGATGTTTTTAGGGTCAGCATCTACTTATTCGAAGGTCTATAATCTTCATGAGGTGGGACACAGCTGGAGATGGAGCAACCTCAGGATGAGTAGAAAGAAGAAAGAGAGGCAGTGGAGAGGAATTAGCATAGCTGCTTCTCATAATATCCACCTTGTGAGAACTCTGGCTGCTGCATTCCGGACTAACTGTAACTTGTTTATTAATGATGCAGGACATCAACCTAGTATTGCTTTACAATAGTTCAGTCTCAAGGTCATAAATGCATGGACGTCCTTCTCTGCATCAGTTATAGACAGCATGTTTCTTAGTTTAGCAATATTTCTGAGATTTTTTGAGATGTTTCATCTTGCTTTAATGAGACATATAGTTGGGTATCATTGGCATAACAGTGAAAGCTAATCCCATCCCTTCTGATAATATTTCCAAAAGGGAAGCATGCATATTGTAAAAAGCAGGGGTCCTATTACTGAACCTTGTGGCACCCTATATTTAACTTGGATTAACCTGGATAGTTTTCCATTTAAATCTACAAAAGCGTAATGATCAGACAGGTAGGATTTAAACCTGTCCCTGAATGCCAATGTAATTCTGCAAGTGATCCAGAAGATAGTCATGATCTGTAGTGTCAAATGCAGCACTAATTAGGGGCTTGATAACTGCCAGCTTGAGGGGTTTAGGTATGTGACCTAAAGATAGCGAGCAGTTAATAATATTCAAAAGAGGCTCACCAGCTGTATGTAAAAATTTTTACAGTAATTTACTTGGAATGGGATCTAATGGACATGTTGTTGATTTGGCTTTGGTAATAACATCGTACAGCTCTTCCTGTCCTATACTTGCGAAGAATTGTAATTATAATTGTGGAGCTTTCGGTAAGACTGGATCACGAGTTGCTCTAAGAGGTTGGACTTACACAATTGTGTTTCTAATACTTAAATTTTTTTCAGTGAAGAAATTCATGCAAAAATACTTTTAACTAGAGATCCTCACTACTAAACTGTGATGGGATATTCTTTTAAGATATCTGATTTATACCGTATTTTCTGGACTATAAGCCGCTACTTTTTTTCCACTCTTTGAACGCCGCGGCTTAAACCATGAAGCGGCTAATTTATGGATTTTTCCAGAGGTTTTTCTGTTTTCACAAGCTTCAAGCCAAAAAACTGAGCCCCATAACATTAGACCAATGAAATTGCCGAACGGGTTAAGGTGACCCAATGAAACTCTTTATATCAAATCGGGTGCACTCCCAGTGAATCAGGCCACACCACATCATAAATATGGACGAGGTTCCTCTGACGTTTGACCTGCCTCTCATTCGGACTGTCAACAGGAAAGGCGAATCATTCGTCATGCTGAAAACAACAGGGCATGAAAAAACGCACTTCACCTGTGTTCTGAGCTGCACGGCATCGGGAGAAAAGCTTCACCGATGGTGATTTTTAAATGCACGACGGTGCCAAAAGATAAACTCCCGAGAGAAATTGTTGTGAAAGGGGGGAGAAAGACAGTGAACAATGACTTTCTTGGTAGGCTACTGTTTGAATACAAGCCATGTTACATGCACTGTCTTTCGTTAAAGCCTGTGTAAAGTTCATTAGTTTCAATGTAGGCACCTGCGGCTTATAGACAGGTGCGGCGTATTTATGTTCAAAATAAAAATCTTTGTAAAATTCAGTGGGTGCGGCTTATATTTGCTAATAGTCCAGAAATTACAGTAGTTAATTTAGTCACTGTTCTAAAAAGGAACCTGGGATTGTTTGATTACGAACTACTCTCTTGAGGGCATAAGGATGGCTATTAAACAATGGTGCAGGTGTTTTTTCCTCTTACCTTTTTTAAATGGATGGGGTCAATGGTGTCTAATGTGCTAGTAAGGATGAAGTCTATGTTGTTAGCCATTTTGTCAAGATCATTAGCATTTAGGGGTTTAGTGAGAAGTTGAGACAGATCAGGCAGGATACTTGTGAATCTGTCCATATGGGTCGGAACAATAGTCCTACCAAGTTGATAGACATGGCTAATCTGTTCTACCAGTAATGTGTAAAATATAAGATCTGTGATATCATCACTCTGAGATCAAATTACCTATATCAGTGATGTCTGCTCCGTGGGAAATTATTAATATTAGTGTGTGATTAAAACGATGAAATAAAAATTGGGTATATATTAGGGTAGTCAATGTGCAGCTTGTATAGCAGTACAGACTTACTGTACTCAAAATATAGCCATTATTGTGAAAAAAAGCTGGCAACTAAGTGAGTACGCCGTAAGTGAACATATCAAAACTGTGTCAATATTTTGTGTGAGTAACATTGTTATCCAACACTGCCTTAATCCTCCTGGGCATGGAATTCAGAGCTATACTGTTTGTGGCTGGGATCCTTAAGTTTTATTTATATAGTATTTTCCCTTGAGACGACATACTAAAACAGTTGCTGAATTGTGAGGGGTGTACTCACTTTTGTTAGATACTGTATACTGTATATTAAACTTCATCAGAAAAACAGAAAAACATGAGCAAGGGTGGCGGCACTAGGTCCACTGGTCTGAGGAACATCACCATGTACAAGACACCACCCCCTCAGTCTGTGGAGAAACAACAACTGGCTGAAAATCTGAATGTGTTTTACTGCCGGTTTGAAAAGCACAGTCTGCTACCCCCCTTCCTGCCTCCCCTCCATTAATTTAAGGTATGTGTAGAGGATGTGAAATGAGTCTTCAGAAAACTAACATTAAGTCGGTTCCCGAGGCAGCCGACTGCGCACATTGTGCGCACATTCTGCGCATATATATGGTGCTCATTCCGCTCACGTTCCATACGATACGAATGCTCCGCTCCTGGAGAGCAGTCCTCGAAGGGGGTTCTCTCACCCCTCATGGTTCTGGCCCCGATCTTGCTAAGGCAAAGCGGTGTGCTGGTTCCTGGGGCTCACAGATAAAGGGATTCAAGATGGGCTTGTCCCTTTACCCTTCCTCACCTGCCTGGTCCAACACTCATTCCCAAATTGGAAGCAGACCTTTTGGTGGTTTTTCCCCTTGCAACGATCGCTTTCTGCGGCCTAGTTCACAACCTCCGTGGCGGAGTCTGCCTTTCTTTCCGGACCTGCACACTGACCTGCACACTGGGCTTAACTGTACTCTGCCCACATCTTCAGTCTCATCCTCGTTGTACTCCAATGTAGTGGGACTAAAACAGTGTGGTTACGGGTCGATGCCCTGGGTCGATGCCCTGGGAGACTCTGAAAGGAGGCCATCGAGGTGGTCCCTCCTTTAGACAGAGTGTCCGGGTTCTACAGGGGATACTTTGTGGTTCTCAAGAAGGATGGGGGTTGCAAGGATGGGGGTTGCATCCTATTCTGGATCTACACTCCTTGAACCGCTCGGTAAACTGGCTTAGATTCAGGATGCTCACCCTCAAGCAGGTCGTGTCTCAGATCAGGTCAGAGGACTGGTCTGTCACGATAGATCTAAAGGACGTGTACTTTTACATATCCATCCTTTCTGCTGACAGGAGGTTCCTAAGGTTTGCTTTTGGGGGCGAAACCCCACACCTTCACAAAGTGTATAAATTTGGCCTTAACCCCGATGAGACTCCGGGGCATCCGCATTTTAAACTATATTGACAATTGGCTGATATTAGCTTGATCAGAGATTTTGGCAGTCCGGCATTGAGATGCCGTCCTCGCTTGTATGAAGGAGCTGGGGTTAGGCATACTGTAGGGCTCTACCGTCATGTGGGCACAGCTGTCTCCCGCTCAGATCAAGGCTATTCTCATGGCAGTCAAGAGAGTGAGAGAAGGCCAGTCACTCACTGTGAAGCAGTTTCAAAGGCTGCTGGGGTTCATAGCAGCAGCATCCAGTGTGATTCCACTTGGCCTCCTGCACATGAGACCACTCCAGTGGTGGATCAGAGACAGAGGGTTCTCCTGCAAAGGCAACCCACTCTGCACCATTAAGGTCTTGGGGTGAGCTCTTCGAGCCTCAGATGTGTGAAAAGAACCTGATTTCCTGTCACAAGGCTCCGTTCTGGGAGCACCTTGTTGTCGCATACTACTGAATGGATGCGTCCCTCACGGAGTGGGGGGCAGTCATAAGTGGGCTCCATCTCACTTGGCACATAAACCCCCTGGAAAGGCTAGCCATGCTTCTTGATTGGAAGCACTTTCTGCCAGACCTGAGGAATCACCATGTGCTTGTCCGTTCAGACAACACATCGGTGGTCTCTTATATCAACTATCAGGGGGTTCTGCAATCTCGCCCTATATACAGGCTGGCATTGCAGATCCTCCTGTGGTCCCATGGAAGACTGCTTTCATTGAGGGCAGCTTACATCTGAGGCCCAGGGAATGGAAGCTCCACCCCAAGGTGGTGGGCCAGATATGGTGGAGGTTTTACAGCGCACAAGTGGATTTGTTTGTGACTCGAGACATCACACTGTCCCCTGGGGCTGGACGCCATGGTACAGACATTAGATGGCCCCTCGGTGGACAGCCAGACCATGGTTTGCGATCCTGGTGGCCCTCTTTGAGGAACCTCCTTAGGAAATTCCTCCCAGAATGGATCTTCTCTCCCAGGCAGGGGGCACCTTTGTTCACCCCTGCCGGGAGTTATGGAGGCTGTGTCTGTGGCCCCTTAAAGGGCATAGTTCTTAGCAGGTGGTCTCTCTACTTAGGTAGTGGAGACCATCCTCCAATTCAGAGCTCCCTTTACAAGGATGTCATATGCCACAAAATTGTGCCTGTTCTTTGCGTGGTGCAAGCACCACCAATTGGACCCAGTTAACTGCCTGGTGGGTTCATTGCTGGAGTTCCTGCAGGAGCAGTTTGCCTCAGGGTTGTATCCTTCAACCCTAAAAGGTTATGTGTCTGCTACCATGGCTTATTGTGCTCCGTTTGCTAAGCAGTCGCTAAGTAAACACCCTTTAGTTAAACATTTTCTGCGTGACCCAGAGTGCCTGTGGGGGACTTGGCTATTGTGCTGGAGCCTCTGTCAAAGCCTCCCTTCGAGCCATTGGCCAAGGTGGCCCTTAGGTTTTTGCCAGATAAGACTGCATTTCTTCTCGCTATATCCTCCCTGAAGAGGAAGGATATAGCCAGACCTTTACCCCAGACCAGGGTATGTACCTAAGGTGCCCTCGGTTCCCCCATGACCTGTTCTGTTGCAGGCATTCTATCCTCCTTTTTTGCAAGCCCCTGAACAGGTGAAGCTAATCCAGCATACATCCACAGGACAGGAATGTGGAGGAAGACGGAGCAGCTGTTTGTCTGCTTTGGTTCCCATAAAAAAAGGGATCCCTGCAAACAATCAGACCCTTAGTAGGTGGATTGTGGATGCAATATCCTCTTCTTACAAGTCCTCTAGTGTCCCTGCTCCCTTTGGGGTCAAGGCTCACTCGACTCCTGCATTACCAAGTGGTTGCATTACTAGACGGTTGCATTACTAGGTGGTTGTCCTGCATCATTAATTAACCCTCTGGAGTCTGAGGGTGTTTTTGGCCCCTTGAGAGATTTTGACATGCTCTTACATTTGGTTCTTTTTAGTCACAATATATTATTAATTATAAAAGACTTATTACACTGTATTCAGCACAAACTGGGCTACCATAATATGTAAACAACTTATATGTGTGTGTTTGTATTTTTGACAAAATAAGGTTTATGCGTGGTTTTTGAAAAAGCTAAAAAAAAAAAACTCGCTGAAATAAGGCCACAAAACCGATACTAAACATGTTTCCCCAAGACTTTTTGAGACCAGAGCTTTTAATGTAGGTTTTTTTATTTTTAATCATGTGAAAATCATCCTGCCTGCTCATTCACATTAAACAATACTTTGATTTAAAATTTAAAAAGACACTTTCTACTTTGAAAGGCCATATGCGAAGAGGCGTCAACATGCTGTGACTGACAGCTTTGTAGACAATGGGTCGCATAATGAGCTGTCGATTACATAATGAGCTGTGGATCACTGAGTCAGGATCACAGTGAGAAGTACAGTACTACAACAAGGAATGCGTTTCCTTTGTGGTTTATTTAAAATATACATTAGCAAGGACAGCATTAAAAAAGGAATTGTGCAACAATAAAACAATACAGTACAGTATGTATAAAAAATAAAGAGTGCAACAAAAACAATAACAATACACTATAGTAGGGTTCCGCAAATCCTAGCCTGTAGGGCTACAATACTATGCATTAAATAATAATAGTGTATCCATTTGAGAAATCGGCAACAACAAACAACGTGAACCCCCACTTAGTTGGCTTGGCTTTCATGTACTGTGTCCTCCCAGTGTTAACTTTGCATGCTACCATCCTCTCATCTACGGCTAAATGTCTACTAGGATGATAAATTGCTTTGCATGTCTTACGGATCTGGGAAAAACATTTTAAATAGACTACACGGAGAATGAGAGTCAGAAGACCTCAGTTGAGTTCCAGGTTCATGTGCAGGCAGGAATCGAGAGTCTGTGGAACTGTGTCGTTATCTGTCTGATCCTTCCATGACATGGTGGACTGTGTGTGCTGCCTTTGCCCTTTTTGGAGCAGGTGCTTGATCACATCTGTTTATGAAACACACACATACACACACATCACTAATTGTGTCATTGGTAAAGTTGTTTGCATATGTCATACAATGCAATAATGATTCAAACTAAATATAATTTAAGAAAATATAAAATATGTACTTACTCAGGATGATTCTCGGTCGAACTCAAAATGTAGCAACGCCTGCATGGCCTGGTGTGAGTTTCCAGTGAAGGCAGGGGTGATGCAGCCACATTCCTAAAAATAATCAAACAATATATTTTTCAGTATTTTTGATGAATACACTTGAACAATATATATATTTGTTAGCATGCATTGTACATATAGCATTTACACCTCAGCATTCTGGAACATCTCTGCTAGCTAACACTACATAACAGACTTTCAGGATGATCAGTGACACCAACCAAAACTGAACTGAGGCTAAAATATAACTTTATATAACGTCAACAATATTTAGAGCATATATTTAAAACCGTTAATGTTACAAATGAGCAGATATTGGCGTTTTTTTGTTGTAACATTAAAAGACAATGCTGACAAAAGCTAGCCAGAGATGTCTACAAACAATATGAGTTTTATATGATCAGAATGTAAGACTAAATAACTTACTCATCGTAGCAACTTGCTGGAAAGTCTTCGCTCTTCAAAATGCAAACGCTCCTCGTCGGAATCGCAATCTTCTTCAAATGAAAAGGTCAATTCTCTGGCATTGTTTTATGCCACTGTCCGGGGGGCGTGCGTGCGTGTGTGTGTGTGTGTGTGTGTGTGACTCAACGTGTGAACTGTTTTACCTGTGAATAGCGGGGGGGCGTGTCCGCTCGCAGCTCATTATCAGATAATGAGCTGCGGTGGAAAATCTGTGCCTCTACTTGGATTTATATGATTTATATTTATTGGAAACATATGTTTTTTGTTATTTCACCGACTTATTCTAAAACTACACACTTTAAGCTGTCTAAAGATATATTTTTTATTTTCGTGTGTCAGCTATTGGCCGAGTTTCAGCGCTTTTTGATGACGCGTTTCTAAACAAAGTTTACGCAGACAAAGGCGACAGATGGCGCACCCTGACTATTTTATTCATTTAAAAATAATACAACGTTTTGTTTATGTAGTGAGCATACACAAATGAAAGTAGACCCTTTACAGATTTAAATGATGTATTACTTTGACATGTTTGATCAAATATGATCGAGCAGTTTAAGCTCTTTTTGCTGGCATCTGAAAAAAAAGCACGTTTGGGCGCCGGCGGCAATTCAGACTCCAGAGGGTTAACAAGCTACAGTTAGCCCAGAATGCAGCAGCCAGAGTTCTCACAAGGTCGAGAAAATATGACCATATAACCCCAATCTTATCATCGCTACACTGGCTACCTGTTAAATTTTGAATTGACTACAAACTACTGCTACTTACTTACAAAACACTAAATGGTTTAGCTCCCAATTATTTATCCAGTCTTCTAACATGCTACAATCCGTCACGCTCCCTTAGATCTCAAAACTCCGGACTTCTAGTAGTTCATAGAATAGCAAAGTCCACTGAAGTTTGTAGAGCATTCTCACATTTAGCTCCTAAACTTTGGAATAGTCTTCCTGACAGTTTTTGTGGCTTAGACACTTTCCCAGTTTAAGTGCAGATTAAAAACGTATCATTTTAGCAAAGCCTACAAATAACACACATCACATCATAACCTTGTGCTCCAGTATATCTGATCAAATGCACATTATCAACTTGTGCTGTTAATATCATGAAGTCTTGCGTTATCTCCCCATTGCTCTTCTCCCTGTACAATTGACTGCACCTTTTAATTATCCAGGATGAAGACGAGCCTGCTAACAAACAGGACGTTAAAGATCTGGCTGTCTGGTGCAATCACCATAACCTGGAGCTCAGCATGGAGCCCACACACACACACACACACACACACACACACTCACCGTCATGAACAGCACTGTAGCAACAGTGGAGTCATTCAAGTTTCTGGGTACCACCATCTCTTAGGACCTGAAGTGGGACAAAGCTATTTCTGATTTTGATTCCAATAACAACTCCAAGCACACCACCAAGATGACAACTGCCTTGCTGTGGAAGCTGAAGGTGAAGTTGATGGAGTGGCTAAGTATGTCACATCAGCACTTAAAACCGGATCATGTTTTTAGAGCCTTGTATACTTTGTACAATTATGAATATGTGGCCACATACATCTCAAGTTTGCTTAACATTGCTGGGCTGGACCTGATCTCTAGCAACAATGAGAGGGCCTAGTGTGTCTCTTGAATGATTGGAAATACCTAATCATTCATTATTTCTGAAAGACACATTAATTTTCCTCTTGTTATGTATGCAACACACTATGGAATTTGAATTATATGAATGTTTAATTTGACCAAAAAATATATAAATTGACTTTATTTTCATTCAAACAAACCCCTTTAACATAAACAACAGCTCTACACACTCTTGGTGCCTGGACAGTTACAGTATCCTATACAGAGCTATGACATGTTTTCAGTTATTGTCTTGTTGTATGGTGAATTTGGATCCAATTAGCTGCAGATCAAGCATTATTGCATGGTGTTGTACCATAGAGTGTAAAATAAGTATCCAACCTTCCCTGCTCCAAATTAACCCACTTAATGCTGACAGGACTCTAGTGGAGAGTTGCAGTTTCCCAGCTTCTCAAGAAACATAAATGTATCTAATAACACACTTACATTCGCACTGTTTTTTTAAGGGCTCCCTTTTTACTGCTTCTTTATAAAAAAGTGTGATGTTTGTTTCAGTCAAAAACAATTATTTTAATATATCTGTTGATTCTGTTTCTTGTTTTGTTTTACATTGCATGCCTCAATCTTTTCCTAGCATCTTGTTTAAAGAATTCTGCTATAATAATCACTGTACTTTAATTATTATTAATGAATTTCTATATTGTGTTTGTTCTTCTTATCTTTACCAGCTTTGTATACCCTTAATGCAAAGCTGTAGGGTAATTGATGGAAGCTACTGGGGCCCGCTAAAATTCCCCAGTGTCCTCTGGGTTCAGGGTTGAAGAGCTGCAGCAGAATCCTTGGTCCTGATCTCTCATTAATAAGAGCAGGCAAACCTCAACTGAATCAGGAACACTTGATTTTCAGGACAATACATAGCCTATTCCTGGTTTAAAGTAGTCAACAGAGATATTTATAAGAGTTCAAGATTTAAAAAAAAACTACTTCGAACCATGTCCTGTTTCAACTTCTTTGAACCATTTCTCCTCATATTTCCTATAAGGCTAGTTGTGATTGCTTTTGATTGTGTGTGGAGATTCAAAATACTGCAAATAAGACACTGATATTGAGCAAGTTCAGCAGAGGAAAATTTTCTAATGAGGAGTGTAGAATGATTGAATGCAGAATTGAAGTGAGCATTTATATGTCAATACAATATAATATATAAATGGTCTCCCTCGTGTATGATTTATTATGCAAAAAAAATAAATTAATAAGAAATCAAGTAATAGAGGTTTATTTTCAATATTCTAGTACAGCTAAACTGTAGACAAATTGTAGACTGCTTAACAATAGCTTTTAATGCCAATGCAGCTATTCAATGATCTACTGTATAATGAGAGACATGAATCTGGTCCTTATTTTTCATAGATTTTTACAAATGAAATTTATTAAATAATTTTTTTCTTAGACAGAGTGGGCAAAATCCAAGGTCACCACAGGCCAACTCAAGTGGCTTTTATTGTCATTTCCAACATTTGCAGACGGTACAGTGGACAGTAAAAGGAAACAACATTCTTCCAGGACCAAGGTACTGCATAAAACAACATAGACCTTCATAAAACTAACTAACAATACAGAATTTTGTATACACTGTTTCAAAAGTAGTTTAAAAAATGGCGCATAAGGTTATTCAGTTAAGTTTTGTTTCTATAACAATCCAGTCTCTATGAACTATGAAATTAGATTATAGTTGTTTTCCTGCAGGTTACATACATTCTTACACCTGTCATATTTATCTAACATCAACACCAAATTATACTCTTCTCTCCTGAGACAGTTAAGTAGTTGCCCAGTAAAGGCAGACTGTAAAAAACAAATATTAGTATAATATTATTTAAATGCCCTCTCCTGGAGCTTGGAGCCAAAGCAAAACAAATGCCCAGCATTTGTCCTTCAGATAATACTAAAAATGTAATTTTATGCATTAATAACTTAGTGCTAGTACACACGTTTGTTTATATATTCAAATATATCAAAGAACAAAAAGTGATCATCACTTTAGACATTATAGTATGTTGGTGCAAGAGTCTCCAGTCTTTTCTAGTGAAAGTGTCATATGTTAGTTAAACATATTTATTGAGTGAATATCATGATCAGTTGATTAAACTGGTGAAAACATAGGCTCCTAGGCTCTTGAGAGAAAGAAGCTTAAGTTGATGTTAATCAGCACCTATTTTTAGATGTTTTTGTCATTACCACACTTGGAGATTACCACAAGAAAAACCACTAGAGTATATAACCCAGAAGAGTATAAAAGTGTCACACTGCATCTAATTATCTTTACATGAGGTACCTGAAAAGTCAAATTTACTCTATTTCTTATGTCAATATTTTGTGTTTTGTTTTTATTCATTTTCTAGTTTTTCACAAACAACGTTTGCAAAGTTCTGTAAGAATGAATATGAGCCGGGATGCATTTGAAGATGCCTTTATAAAGAATGTAATATCGGTTGGATTAGGTGTCATAATTACTTACATCAATGGAATCTTTGTGTTTGCTTTTTTTAGAACTCCAATTTTTTACACTGACCCAAGATATATCCTTTATATTCACCTAGTTATCAATGACATTATTATGCTTTTTGTATCAGTCACTTTGCACGTTGTTGTGTACTCTGTACCACTTATCAATGTTACAATATGCTGTTTTCTCCTTCTTTTGGGCTTGGCAACCTCAGACAACACAGCACTGAATCTGGCTGGAATGGCATTGGAGCGCTACATTGCCATCTGCAAGCCACTGCATCACCCTCAGCTCTGCACAGTAAAAAGAACTTACATCTGCATTAGTTTGATATGGTTTCTTACCATTTTAACTGCACTGACAGACATCATCATTGTCTTAATAAAACAACCCATAGGTTTTTTCTTAACATCAACTATGTGCTATAGCAAGAACATTTTTAACTCAAATGAGCACCTCATCAAAGCAATATTTATGCAGTCAGTATATTTATCAAGTGTGTGGATTATGCTAGTTTTTACTTACTTTAAGGTTTTTCAGGCAGCTAATGCTGCAACTATTGATCAGGGTAAGGCAAGAAAAGCCCGGAACACTATCCTACTACATGGCATACAGCTCCTTCTCTGTATGCTTGCTTATATCACACCACTTATGACATATTTTTTCTTAGAATTGTTTCCTAAATATAGAAGTACAATTCTATTCATCTTTTATATAATATCTAACGTAATTCCAAGACTACTAAGTCCACTTATTTACGGAGTCCGTGATCAAAAAATGTTTAAATATGTCAGCAGATATTTGACATTTAGGCAGTTTAGCACACAAAATGGACCAACATGCAAGGAACCAAAGTCTTAGCACAAATTTACATCAAGCCAAATAATATGAAATACCATGATATATCTTACTGTTGAGATAAATTTTACTGTTGAGATAAAACCTTTTAAGGGATGTGTTAAATGACAGTACCATGGAAGTCTAGCTATTTCCTAACATATAATCATATTTTATTAAATTTGCACATATGGCACTTAAACATGCCTAGTTTGTATAGAAATGTATACAGCAAGTTTCTACTAAGAATAGTATAAATACTAATAATAGTATTTTTTGTTTTCTAAAATGGTTAAGAAAGAGTTATAATACACTGGGCAATGCAAACCTAAGGACAGATCTAAACCAAGCATATTATATTTATATATATATATATATATATATATATATATATATATATATATATATATATATATATATATATATATATATATATATAATTGTGTGTGTACATAAAAGACAACCTATATTATTCAACCTATACCACTTATAAAGTTTAATTTATAGATGAATGGCACAGCTAAAGTTTTACACATGCATATAGTATAAATATAGTATAAATATTTTAGACGATTACAATTATTACATATATTAGATTTTTAATAGTATTACCTGGATGATCATTGACTGTTTTTATGTTTTGTAATAGTTGACATGCTTATGAGTCCCTTGTTTGTCCTGAGCACTTAAGATGCCAATCTTTCTTAGGAAAAATTGTTGATGAATTGCACATTATTTGGATTCCAGCATCTTCTGCATGTTTGATGACTTTCCAACAGTGGCTACATGAATTTGAGCTCCATCCATTGTGATGTAATGTATAATGTTTTTTTGAGAATCAATAAATGTTTTTAACCTTGTGTAATAGTTGTCCCTTAGTTGTCCTAAGTGATGAATCACAAAATTATTAAGCCATGTTTGAAAAGAGGTAAAAAATGCAAAAGAAGATAGAAAACCAGATGATGATGATGAACCAATAAAACATTTAAAGTTCAAGATAATAACACAATATCAAGAATCATTTACATGTAACCTTTTAAAAAGGTTAATTTGCATAAATTAACTCATTGTCTTGTGGACTATTTTAATTTAATTATTTTTTATTATATAGCCCTTTTAACAATAAACATTGTCTCAAAGCAGCTTTACAGAGATAATGCGGTGATGAAGAATAAATAAGATGGTTCTTTATGTGTAAGTTTGTCCTTGATGAGCAAGCCAATGGTGGCTGTGGCAAAGAAAAACTCCCCGAGATGGCATAAGGAAGAAACCTTGGGAGGAATCAGACTTAAGGGGGAACCCATTCTCCTTTGGGTAGCACCAAATGTCCATTTATTACAGATAAACAATGTTGAGGTGTGCAGTGATAGTGATCAGATTAAAACTGTAGTCCTGAATCAGTGTAGCAGACTGTTGACATTAACTACAGTCCAAATCCAAATCCCCAAAGCTCCTGTTCTTACTCTGTAATTTCACGAATTCCCAGGAAGTTGATGAGAAACCATTCCCAGCTGCACAGAGTGGCCTCCAATCAAAGAAAACACTATCAAGTGTCAGGCCTGGACGAAGTCAAGTCAAGTCAAGTCAAGTTTATTTGTATAGCGCTTTTCACAACAGACATTGTCTCAAAGCAGCTTTACACAAATCAACAGTGATGGTGAATGGTGTGAATTTGTCCCTGATGAGCAAGCCGTGGCGACTGTGGCAAGGAAAAACTCCCTTAGATGTTATGAGGAAGAAACCTTGAGAGGAACCAGACTCAAAAGGGGAACCCATCCTCATCTGGGTGACATCAAGAGTTTGATCATAAATCTTTCAACAATACAGAACACTGGACAGTGAGAACTAACATGATTACTGGAGTATAAGATTATAAGTGATGTTCTTTCTGCAGTCTTATACAGTCTATATGGTTAGTAGCTCCGAGTTTTATAAGCTCAGCATTTGTGATCACCACAGATCCAGCATCAGCTTCTCCATGCCAGAGCCTTTAAACACTCCAGGAGGTCCAATGTCAAAACTCCACACATGTAGCGGGATCCAAATGGCACTGCTACGTCTCTAGATGGTTCGGGATGTTTGTGAGTTCGGCATCTACTTCTTCAAAGGTCCGTAATCATCACGAGGTGGGAGGTGACTGGAGCTGGCCAAACCTCAGGGTGTCTCGGGATGGGGAGAGAAAGAGAAGCAGTGGAGAGGAATTAGCGTAGCTGCTGTTCATGATATTAACAGCACAAGTTGATAATGTGCATGTGATCAGATGTTCTGGAGCACAAGGTTATGATGTGATGTGTGTTATGTGTAGGCTTTGCTAAAAAGATATGTTTTTAATCTACACTTAAACTGGGAGAGTGTGTCTGAGCCCCGAACACCGTCAGGAAGACTGTTCCAGAGTTTAGGAGCTAAATGTGAAAATGCTCTACCACCTTTAGTGGACTTTGCTATTCTAGGAACTACTAGAAGCCCAGAGTTTTGAGATCTCAGGGGCGTGGCGGATTGTAGCGTGTTAAAAGACTGGATAGATACATGGGAGCCAAACCATTTAGTGCTTTATAAGTGAGTAATAGTTTGTAGTCTATTCGAAACTTAACAGGAAGCCAATGTAGGGACGATAAGATCGGGGTTATGTGATCATATTTTTTTGACCTTGTAAGAACTCTGGCTGCTGCATTCTGGACTAACTGAAGCTTGTTTATTAATGATGCAGGACATCCACCTAGTAACGCATTACAGTAGTCTATTCTGGAGGTCATGAACGCATGGACGAGCTTCTCTGCATCGGATATAGACAACATATTTCTTAGCTTAGAAATATTTCTAAGGTGAAAGAAGGCTGTTTTTGTAACTTGATTGATGTGATTTTTGAAAGACAAGTCGCTGTCTAAAATAACACCCAGGTCTTTTACCGTTGAACTAGTGGTTACAGAACATCCGTCTAAATGCAGGTTGAGATGCTGGAGCGCCTGTATACTAGTTTTTGGGCCGATGAGCAAAATCTCAGTCTTATCAGAATTTAAAAGTAGAAAGTTATGGGTCATCCAATCTCTTAGTTCCTTAACACACTCAGTTATCCGGGTTAATTGAGCTGTATCGCCTGGTTTAGATGAAATATATAGCTGAGTATCATCAGCATAACAATGGAAGCTAATTCCATGCCTTCTAATAATATTTCCTAACGGAAGCATGTATATTGTGAAGAGCAGGGTCCTAGAACTGAACCTTGCGGCACGCCATAATTTACTTGCATTAGCCTGGATAGCTCTCCATTTAAATCTACGAAATGGTAACGATCGGACAGGTAGGATTTAAACCAGCTTAATGCCTGTCCCTGAATGCCGATGTAATTTTGTAAGCGATCTAGGAGGAGATCATGGTCTATAGTGTCGAATGCAGCACTAAGATCTAGTAAAACCAACAGCGAAATGAAGCCTTGGTCTGAAGCTAAAAACAGGTCATTAGTTATTTTAACTAGAGCAGTTTCTGTGCTATGATGGGGCCTAAAACCTGACTGAAATTCTTCAAAGATATTGTTCTCTTGCAGGTAGGAACATAACTGTGCAGCGACAATCTTTTCTAAAATCTTAGACATAAATGGGAGATTTGAAATTGGTCTGTAATTTGATAACGTGTTTGGATCCAGATTAGGTTTTTAATGAGGGGCTTAATAACTGCTAACTTGAGGGATTTAGGGACGTGACCTAAAGATAGTGAGGAGTTAATAATATTTAGAAGAGGTTCACCAGTTGTATATAACACTTCCTTCAGTAATTTAGTAGGAATTGGATCTAACTGACATGTTGTCGATTTAGCTTTGGCAATAACATTATACAGCTCTTCCTGTCCTATACATGTAAAACAGTGGAGTTGTGGAGTTGAAGGTAACACTGTCTCAGGAGATGCTGTCAGAGGTTGAACTGCCACAATTGTTTTTCTAATGTTATCTATTTTTTCAGTGAAGAAAATCATAAAGTCCTCACTACTAAACTGTGATGGAACACAATTTTCAGAGCCCTGATTTGTAGTTAGTTTAGCTACAGTACTGAAAAGGAACCTGGGATTGTTTTTGTTGTTTTCTATAAGTTTGCTCAGGTGTTCAGCTCTAGCAGCTTTTAGCGCCCGTCTGTAGCTGAGCATACTGTCTTTATCTGTGATTCTAAATACCTCCAATTTAGTTTTCCTCCATTTTCTCTCCAGATTACGTGCTGTTCTCTTGAGGGCATGTGTATGACTATTATACCAAGGTGCAGGTGCTTGTTCTCTAACCTTTTTAACCGGATAGGGCAACGGTGTCTAATGTGCTAGTGAGGATAAGGTCTATGTTCTTAGTTATCTCATCAAGATTATTAGTAGTTATGGGTTTAGTGAGAAATTGAGATAAATCAGGCAGGTTATTTATGAATCTGTCCTTAGTGGTTGGAACAATAGTCCTACCAGGTCGATAACGTGGTGCAACACGGCTAATCTGCTCTACCGGTAGTGTGTACAGTATGAGGTAATGGTCTGTGATGTCATCACTCTGAGGTAAAATATCTATATCAGTGACGTCTGCTCCGTGGGATATTATTAAGTCTAGTGTGTGGTTAAAGCGATGAGTTGGTCTGGTGACGTTTTGTTTAACCCCAAAAGAGTTTAATAAATCAATAAATGATAATCCTAGAGCATCGTTTACATCATCTACATGAATATTAAAATCTCCTACAAGCAGCACTTTATCAAAATTGATCAAGAGATCTGATAGAAAACAAGAAAACTCGAAGAAAATCAGCGTAGGGCCCTGTGGGTCTGTACACGGTGACCAGAGCGAGTTTTCTATGTATGTCTGAAAGTACAACTTTAAGAACGAGCACTTCAAATGATTTAAAACTGAATCCTAACATCTGACTAACATTAAGAGAAGCAGTATAAATGGTTCCTACACCCCCCCCACGACCAGTCTGACGGGGCTCATGCTTATAAACATATCCTGACGGTGTCGACTCGTTTAGACCCATATAATCACCTGGTTTAATCCAAACCAGGTGGGAAGTGGGCAGATCCGAGGAAAAGGGGCAGGAACAGTGGTCACTGGAACCTCAGAAGCATGTTTATTTGTAAACAGCTGCTGTGTAAAGTAGTATTCAGTGCAATCCTGAATAAAAACCAAATGTAATATTTATTATCTGTCTGTTCATAATAATAATTACTATAAATTATTAACAGATTCTGCAAGTTGTATGTAAACATTATATTCTCACATTTTATTTGTCACATACACATACGACATGCAGTGAAATGCTTTGTACGACTGTCCGGCATGAGGGAATAGGATGGGGAGAAGGAATAAAACAAAGAAAAAAGAAGGCAGATAAATAAAGACAATAAACTATGTAAAATATATAAAGATATATATACAGGGAGTGCAGAATTATTAGGCAAGTTGTATTTTTGAGGATTAATTTTATTTGAGGATTTAATTTGAACAACAACCATGTTCTCAATGAACACAAAAAACTCATTAATATCAAAGCTGAATATTTTTGGAAGTAGTTTTAGTTTTAGCTATTTTAGGGGATATCTGTGTGCAGGTGACTATTACTGTGCATAATTATTAGGCAACTTAACAAAAACAAATTCATACCCATTTCAATTATTTATTTTACCAGTGAAACCAATATAACATCTCAACATTCACAAATATACATGTCTGACATTCAAAAACCAAACAAAAACAAATCAGTGACCAATATAGCCACCTTTCTTTGCAAGGACACTCAAAAGCCTGCCATCCATGGATTCTGTCAGTGTTTTGATCTGTTCACCATCAACATTGCGTGCAGCAGCAACCACAGCCTCCCAGACACTGTTCAGAGAGGTGTACTGTTTTCCTCCTTGTAAATCGCACATTTGATGATGGACCACAGGTTCTCAATGGGGTTCAGATCAGGTGAACAAGGAGGCCATATCATTAGATTTTCTTCTTTTATACCCTTTCTTGCCAGCCACGCTGTGGAGTACTTGGACGTGTGTGATGGAGCATTGTCCTGCATGAAAATCATGTTTTTCTTGAAGGATGCAGACTTCTTCCTGTACCACTGCTTGAAGAAGGTGTCTTCCAGAAACTGGCAGTAGGACTGGGAGTTCAGCTTGACTCCATCCTCAACCCGAAAAGGCCCCACAAGCTCATCTTTGATGATACCAGCCCAAACCAGTACTCCACCTCCACCTTGCTGGCGTCTGAGTCGGACTGGAGCTCTCTGCCCTTTACCAATCCAGCCACGGGCCCATCCATCTGGCCCATCAAGACTCACTCTCATTTCATCAGTCCATAAAACCTTAGAAAAATCAGTCTTGAGATATTTCTTGGCCCAGTCTTGACGTTTCAGCTTGTGTGTCTTGTTCAGTGGTGGTCGACTTTCTGCCTTTCTTACCTTGGCCATGTCTCTGAGTATTGCACACCTTGTGCTTTTGGGCACCCAGTGATGTTGCAGCTCTGAAATATGGCCAAACTGGTGGCAAGTGGCATCTTGGCAGCTGCACGCTTGACTTTTCTCAGTTCACGGGCAGTTATTTTGCGCCTTGGTTTTTCCACACGCTTCTTGCGACCCTGTCGACTATTTTGAATGAAACGCTTGATTGTTCGATGATCACGCTTCAGAAGCTTGGCTATTTTAAGACTGCTGCATCCCTCTGCAATATATCTCACTATTTTTGACTTTTCTGAGCCTGTCAAGTCCTTCTTTTGACCCATTTTGCCAAAGGAAAGGAAGTTGCCTAATAATTATGCACACCTGATATAGGGTGTTGATGTCATTAGACCACACCCCTTCTCATTACAGAGATGCACATCACCTAATATGCTTAATTGGTAGTAGGCTTTCCAGCCTATACAGCTTGGAGTAAGACAACATGCATAACGAGGATGATGTGGTCAAAATACTCATTTGCCTAATAATTCTGCACTCCCTGTATATTCACTCTCTTGAATGCCCTCCTCATGTCATGCTCCGAGATGGTGAACCTGTTCACCTCTCTGGCTCTCTCGGCGTGCATGTTGGTTGTGCTACTAGCACCACTAGCGTGGTTAGCTGCAGCCTCGAAACGAGCGTAAAAGATGTTTAGCTCATCTGTCAGAGAAGTGTCCGCATTCACTATTCTAGACGGTGGTGTTCTGTAGTCCGTGATGGTGGCATGGTCTGATTTCCCAAACAGTGGATATGATTGTGCCTTGTAGCTGTTCTTGAATGTTGTGTGACCACTGTTACACAACATTTAAGAACAGCTACAAGGCACAATCATATCCACTGTTTAGGAAATTTCATGATGTGCTGATAAAAGTTGTTGAAATCTCGTACCACAATGGGCGCAGCTTTCCGATGCTGTGTTTGGTGAAGTGTTAGTGGCCTGTGTAAATCCCATACTGCAGTGTCCATGTCATGGGCGTAAATCCCGGGGGGGACGGGGGACGGACGATATGTCCCCCCCCATCCGAGGGTTGACCGCACTCTCCATTATATGTATTCCCTATTATATGAAAAATATATGTATGTATACCTAAAATAATTGTGTAATTAGGAACAAAAACGCAAAAACTGCATTTAGAAACAGTTGAGTTCCCCCCTCTCCATCCTCACAGTGGTTTGACCCACTGCCTGCTTTCCCAGTTCATCTCACCTTCTCTACACACACAAGTCAGGTGTGTGTCTGTGGCTCAATTAATGTTTAACTCCATTAACTAGGGGATTCTATTCACTTTAAATAAAGCGATTCTCTTTAATGTAGTAGATGCAGACTTATTCATAAATTAGTTGCGGGGGAAATGCTGATTACGGATGTAATTTTCCATAAATCTGCTCTATTAGTGATTAAAATATCACTTATCTAGTGAACGTTAGCTTGTTTACAATAGCATGTAGCATAGTGCACTGACACTAACACGCCAAAGCCGTTTCACATGCAGTGTTTTATTTGGGACGACTTGGCATAATGTTAACATTAACGGCCGCAATTAGCATATTGCTTATCTGTGCATTTACTAAATTAACACTGTGCTACATCTGAACTGACCCCACTGTATTTTTTTGTATAATCAATTTCTATTCTGTTCTTAAGTGTCTTAATTAATTTGTAAATAAAATGTTAAACATTTTTTTTTATTCCTTTTTATTGTTGTGATTATTTTTTTTATGATAGTTTTACTTTATTTATGTAAAGCACTTTGAATTATCATTGTAATTGACGCAGTCTCTGTGCTACAATAATAATGATAGAAACAACGTTTTTCACTGTGGGGACACTGTGTCTTTATACTGTAAGTACAATTTGACTGTATTATTTGTGTCCCCCTTCAAAAATTGCTCATGAGAAATTTTATATGTAATGTTCCCCCCTACTGTTAAATGAAATTTACGCCCATGGTCCATGTCCGCTTGAGGTGGAATATAAACGGCACTGACTTCGCCACTGAATTCCAGAGGTAGATAAAAGGGCCGACATTTGATGGTCAGTAGTTCCAGATTTGGTGTGCAGGAGCGTGAAAGGAGAATGATGCTCGTGCTGTCGCACCAGTGGTTGTTCACCATCAGACACACTCCACCTCCTCTTGACTTCCCCGATTCCAGTGTTCTGTCCATGCGGTAAACCGAGAAAAACTCGGCCGGCTGGATGGTGTGGTCCGGTACCACTGGGTTCAGCCATGTCTCGGTGAAGCAGGGAAAAAAATGGCGAAAGGTGAGTGCATTGTACACCAATAGATATGAGTGTCTCTGTCATATCTAATGATGTCCATTTTGTGTAGATGGAACGGTAACTAAGTAAATAAAAGTATAAAATAAACAACAAAGGAGAAAACGTAACCGGAGCAGTCGTGACGGCAGCCGACCTTACCGGCGCCATCTTGCTGAACAAGATTTATATGATCTGTAGCCAAATATATATATTTTTATTGACATATTTGGACCAATGTACACCTTGGTACACGGTTCCCACCTCTCCACA
Organism: Silurus meridionalis; assembly: GCF_014805685.1. Lineage (NCBI taxonomy): Eukaryota > Metazoa > Chordata > Actinopteri > Siluriformes > Siluridae > Silurus > Silurus meridionalis. The sequence goes on along the minus strand of NC_060884.1, from coordinate 10,383,108 downwards.
GTGACTTCAGAAGACCGGCTCAATAACCCTGCCAACTTTTGGTGTTTTGGGGCACTGCAGTCTCCAGCGAGTGCCTCCCTCAGCTTCCACCCAGGAACGTAGTAGATTTGGGGGGCTTGCTGCCATCCAGGGGGCCTCTAGAACAGCTTCAGGGCATCACTCTAGTTGCTCTAGGCATGCCAGAAGTCAGTCTCAAAAGACTGATCCTTTTAGCAGGCTATTTAGCAGCCTGGAAACTCCTGCCAAACGTGTCTCAAAGGTTTCTGTGTACTGTAGAAAAAAGCTACAAGATCTAGTTTGTGTATATGCCGGCCAGAAGGCCAGGCAATATAAAAGACTGTTAGGTCTGATGGCAACTGTGTCCAACACCCCTGCAGTGGTGGCTACGGACAAGAGGGTTTTCCTGGAAGTGCAACCCGCTTCACATGGTCAAGGTCATGCAGCGATCCTTGAGGGTCTTAGACATCTGGTAAAAACCTGGGTTCCTTTCACAGGGCCCCGTGTTGGGAACTACTTGTAATTGTGTAACCTTAAAGACAGATGCCTCACGGGCTGGGGGAGGTCATGAGTAGCCGCTCCACCCTGGGTTTCTGGAACTGCCAGGAGATGCTGGCCATGCTTCTAGCATTGAAACATTTCTTATCAAATGAGGGGCCATCATTTACACATCCATGTTTTTTTACATCAAGCACCAGGGTGTCTGCACTCTCGCCTACTCTTCAAGCTGGCACAACAGATCCTCCTGTGGGCCCAAGGGAAGCTGCTCTCACTGAAGGCAGTATACAAGTATACTAAAGTCTTTTTTTTTTAAAAGTTGCATGTCTATATATTATAATATAACATCAGCATACAGCATCAGATATAAATCTTTGAACAGACTTTGTGACAAGGGCACCTCTCTAAGGGGTTTTAGGCAGCAATTTGAACAATTATTAGGTTTTCTATATTGGAAGCAGAAAAACGGGCAAAAGGGACTTTGACAAGCGGAAAATTGTGATGGTTAGATAACTGGGTGAAAGCATCCCCCAAATGCTAGGTTTATGGGAAGCTAGTAGAATTCAGTAGTTAGTACCCACATATAGTGAGTGAAGAAAAGCCCATTAAGGCCAAATCACACAGAAGAGCTAGGATAACATGCCATGAAACACTGAAAAATTTGTTCAGGAATGGTTTGAGGAACATGAATGTTATGTGTCGCAAAAGCACGTATATGATTATATAGTTTTGCTTCTCTTTCTGCCCTTTGTTTTCCTGTCATCTTGCCTTTCCTTGAAGGTGCCAGTTCCTTTTATTGGGGCATTATGGGGATCTGCCACACCCCTAGCTAAAGCAGACATCACAGACATCTCAGGTGGAGGGCTTAAAGGATTGAAGCGCCATTGCGGGTAACCCTGCTTCTTACTCTCACCACAAATCACAATATCATCCGCAAACATCATAGTCCACGGAGACTCCTGTCTGACCTCGTCTGTCAACCTGTCCATCAACACTGTAAACAGGAAAGAACTCAAGGCTGATCCTTGATGCAGTCCAACCTCCACCTTGAACCAGTCTGTCATTCCTACTGCACACTTCACTGCTGTCACACTGTCCTCATACATGTCCTGCACCACCCTCATATACTTCTCTGACACGCCTGACTTCCTCATAAAATACCCCAACTCCTCTCTCGGCACCCTGTAGTATGCTTTCTCTAAATCCACAAACACACAATACAACTCCTTTTGACCTTCTCTATAATTCTCCAAATAATGTGTCTGAGGCAAATAATGTGTCTGAGGTGTTCTTCCTCAGCATGCAACCATACTGTTGCTCACAGATGGTCACCTCTTCTCTTAGCCTGGCTTCCACTACTCTTTCCCATAACTTCATGGTGTGACCAATCAACTTTATTCTCCTGTAGTTACTGCGGGTCTGCACATCTCCCTTAGTCTTAAAGATCGGTACCAAAACACTTCTTCTCCGTTCCTCAAGCATCCTCTCACCTTCCAAAATCTTGTTGAACAAACTGGTTAAAAACTTTACTGCCATCTCTCCTAAACATCTCGAAGCTTCTACCGCTATGTCATCTGGTCCAACCAATTTTCCACTCTTTCCTTTTTCCTTTTAAATGCTGCTCTGACTTCCTCCTTACTAATCCTATCCACTTCCTGCTACTCCACACCATCCAACCTTCTCTGTCTCTTATTTTCCTCATTTATCAGCTGCTCAAAATACTCCCTCCATCCTCTCAACACACACTCCTCACTAGTAAACACATTTCCATCTTCATCCTTTATTGCTCTACCATAGCACATCCTTCCCTGCTGGGTCCCCCCTGCCTGGCCAATCGGTATAAATCCTTTTCTCCTTTCTTAGTGTCTAACTTCTCATACAGCTTCTCATATGCCTTTTCCTTGGCTTTCGCCACATCTCTCTTCACCTGCTGCTGCATCTCCTTGTACTCCTGCCTACTTTTCTCAATTTTGTTTTGCTAACCTCTTATGCTTTCCTACAGGTTGCATCTCCTACATAGCCCACCTGTGTGCACCTTCCTCCACGCTTATATATCACCCTATGCTCCTCCTTTTACTTAAAATAAGTATTTACCTTGCCATTTCCATCCTTTTAGCAAAATATACCACCATCTGCCCTCCCCATTTCTCCCCTTAAAACCATACCTACCCATCACCTCTGTTACCTTTACCAATATGCCTATTAAAGTCTGCCCCAATCACCAATCTTTCATTCCTAGGTACACCATCTACCACTTCATCCAACTCACTGCAGAATTTTTTCTTCTCCTCCTCCATCTCACAACCCACTTGTGGAGCATAGGCACTGATGACATTTATCATCTCCCCTTCAACTTCCAGCTTCACATTCATCACCCTGTCAGAAACTCTCTTCACCTCCGCTACACTCTTACTAAAGAGTATCCATATCAATATTTCAAACTACTTCTCTTTGATAACCTCTTTGATCTTATTGTTCATGAGTCAAACCTTTACAGCATCCAGTGCAACCCTGCGAAGCCCCTTAACCTTACTGTTCAAGAACTTTAACAGTTTTTTTGGTACTGTACTCCACATGTCATTATTCAGTCTTCCGGCTACCCGCATGTATTGGAGCCACAGTAGCCGCATTGCATGTGTTGCTGATGTGATGCTTCTAGCATGGTGGAAGGTAAGCAAAAGATTTTATAATAGCAGCAACAACAGTTTACAGCCCAATAATGGCTGACTATGATAGGCTATACAGTAGTCGGGCACTCATAAATCACATCCTTGCCAGGCTAAAAGAATGTTGCCATTTAAGGGTAATCCTTGCTGGATCAGATGGCATTCCACACAATTTTTGAGATTTATACTGGGAACGCTGTCTATTCAAATGAGCATCAAGATGTAGGGTCAAGTGGGAATGTATTACTGCGCCTAGCAGAACCAAAATAAAAACAAAAATAAAAATTTCAAGTTGTTCTTTGACAACTGGTTTATCTCAGCCCCACTAATGCTTATATCGATCGATCGATCGATCGATCGATCGATAGACAGACAGACAGACAGACAGACAGACAGACAGACAGACAGACAGACAGACAGACAGACAGACAGACAGACAGATAGATAGATAGATAGATAGATAGATAGATAGATAGATAGATAGATAGATAGATAGAACTTTATTGTCATTGCATAGTACAGGTACTCAGCTCCTATTCCTGAACAGGATGTCTGCTTGGACAATACCTTACATTGGCCAATAATGTGTGACAAGAAGGGAAGGTGCAGAGTTCCGGGGTTTACAGGAACACCCAAAGTGATGTGTTAAAAGTATAATTTACACCTCTGTTTTACAGCAGTGAAGAACTTTTTTTTTAATTTTACACAGAGCGAAGAACATAAAATAACACACTACACTACATGATGCCAACACACCCCTGGATCAAATCCGATATGTAAATATGTTTAAAGTGCTTTTAACTTTTGCAATGAATGATCGAGCTGTATCAAAACGCTTTAGGGACGCGCCAATGTTCACACTCTGAAATAATGTCTGTGATCAGTCAAAAATTGGACGCTGGCAATCACCAGTGGGGTGATGTCATGGAATTTTGCTATACAGAAGTCAAGGAGCTTAAGGAGGTTGTGACAAGTGCTGCAGCTAAGCTCGATATAACTTCGCCGGTTAATGAGCAGAAAGTGCTTTTTATCTAGTAAATTAGATGAACGTTTTTTGACACCCGTGTCACAACCTCCTCATCGGGGCCTTCCAAGGTGTCCAGTTAATGGGTTAAGCCTTTTTTGGCCTGCCTCTTTACACCCAGTTCCACTGTGTATTCCCAGATTATGGGGTGGATAGAACATGGTCATGGAACAGGAAGTAAACACTCTCCTGAGTAGGGAGGCCATCAAGGTGGTCCCTCTATCAGAACGAGAGGCCGGGTTCTACAGCCGGTACTTTGTAGTTCTCAAAAAGGATGGAGAGTTGCATCATATCTTAGATCTACGCCAGCTGAACTGCCTCTCATGAGACTAAGGTTCAAGATGCTGACCCTCAAGCAGGTTGTGCTTCAAATCAGATCCAAGGACTGGCTTGTCACGGTAGATCTAAAGGATGCGTACTTTCATGTATCCAATACCTCAAGTTCTTGAGGTTCACTTTCGAGGCCGAAGCTAACCAATATCAGGTTCTTCCGTTTGGCCTTCCCCTTCACAAAATGTGTGGATGGTGCTCTGGTTCCCCTGAGGTCTTAGTGCATCCGCATCCTAAACTACATCGAGGATTGGTTGATCCTAGCTCAATCAGAGCAGTTGGCGGTTCGGCATCGAGATGTCATTCTCGCCCACATGAAGGTGTTGGGGTTTCGGCTGAACGCTGGGAAAAGTGTGCTTTCTCAATTACAGGGAACCACCTATCTCGGTGTAATATGGGATTTGACTACATTGCGCGCTCAGCTTTTCCCTGCCCACATTGTGGTCATCCTTATGGCCTTCAGGAAGGGCAGAGAAGGGCAGCCTCTCACTGTCAAGTAGTTCCAGAAACTGCTAGGGCTTATGGCAGTTGCTTCCAGTGTGATGCCACTTGGCTTGCTGTACATCAGACCTTTTCAGTGGTGGCTCAGGACCTGTGGGTTCTCACGGATGGGACCTCTTTTGCACCATCAAGGTCATGTGGCTTCACCCACCATGTGGTGGAGCAGGTTTGGGAGAAATTCGGAAACGTGCAGGTGGATCTGTTTACATCTCGAAAGACATCGCACTGTCCCCTCTGGTTCTCCTTTGCTCCTCCAGCCCCACTGAGGCTGGACGCCATGGCTCAGGCATGGCCGAGGCTGCATCTGTATGCCTTTCAGTTGAGCTACTTCCAGGAGTTCTGGAGAAAGTTTGCCAGGATGGAGTCCATTTCCTCCTGGTAGCTTTAAGGTGGGCGAGCAAAACATGGGTCGCGGACCTGGTAACTCTCCTTGAGCACCCTCCGTGGGAGATTCTTCTGAGGAGGTATCTCCTTTCCCAGCTTGGGGGCACCATATTTCTGTCTGAGCCCCCCTTCGAGCCTCTAGCCAAGGCATCTTGGAGGGACCTTTCCATCAAGACCGCGTTCTTGTTGGCCATCTGCTCTTTCATGTGTAGGGGACTTGCAGGCCGTTTCTGTGGCCCCCTCCTTCCTGGAGTTTACCCCAGGTATGGCCTCCTTGCTAATAAGCAGATTCTGAGCAGGTAGATTGTTGATGCAAGGACTATAGTGATAGTGTGCAAGTAATAAAAAATGGAGTTCAATGGTATTAAGAGTTCTTAGAATTGCGCTGTCCTAGTGTGCAAAAATATTGTAATAAATGTATGACAGAGTCAGTGGGCAGACCCAGTGTGATAAAATATAGTGCAAATATGTATCAAATGTATAACAGAGTCGGTTGGCATTTGTGGACTCCATTGTGACTGTATAACCATTAGATAAATGCAGAAAACAGTTATAAAAAATACTTTCCTTAAATACAGTGCATATAGATTCTGGATCCAAGATGGCGGCGTGGCAGTAGCTTGCAGCGGCCGCTCCAGACCCAAAATGGTGTTACTTTTACTTTGTAGCCCGCCTTAAGCAACACATGGACGTCGGAGCAACTGGTGTCCCTGTGTACAACCGCAAAACCCTCAAAGAACTTAGAAATAACCCAAACAACATAATAAATGATGACCTGCGGCAGAAGCTACACGGCCTCCAGACCTCGGCGTCGCCTGCGGCAGATGGACGGAGGAGGGGGAATCGACAGCGCTGTGCAAGGAAGCGGAAGCACCAAAAGGCGAGCAGGTACTAATGCTAGGCTAAAAGCTAACCCTAGCCGGCCCGATCTACCATCTCTACTGCTTTTTCGCTGGACAATAAATTGGCGTATGCAGGGTGAAGCCCCACCCCCACCTCGGGTACTCAGACCACATCTCTGTCCACCCAGCAGGTGTTCAAGACCAGCTCGAAAGCAAGTGAGAACCTGGCCAGCAGGATCCAGGTCTGCTCTCCAGGACTGCTTTGAATGCACCAACTGGGACATGTTCAGGGAAGCTGCAACCAATAGCGATTTCATCAACTTGGAGGAGTACACGACCAGCTACATCGGCAAGTGCATTGATGATGTGACCAATTCCAAGACCATCACCACACGGCCCAACCAGAAGCCGTTGATGGCCGCCAAGGTGCGTGCGCTGCTAAAAAAAAGAGACTCCGCCAGAGCAGAGGACAAGGCAGCCTTGAAAACAGCAAGGGCCATACTGTCCCGTGCCATCAGGGAGGCAAAGCACGCACATGCCAAGAGAATCCACGGCCACTTCCAGGACAGTAAAAACACCGGCGCATGTGGCAGGGCATCCAGGCGATCACGAACTACAAGACAACATCACCTGCTTGTGACCGTGACGCCTCCCTCTCAGATGTGCTGAATTACTTCTATGCCCGGTTCGAGGTGCAGAACAACATGGTGGCGAGGAAGACCATCCCTCCTACCAATGACCGGGTGCTCTGTCTAACCACAGCTGAAGTGAGGAAAACTCTATGCAGAGGTAACCCACAGAAGTCTGCTGGACCAGACAACATTCCTGGCAGAGTGCTCAGGGAATGTGCACAACAGCTAGCGGATGTCTTCACCGACATCTTCAATATCTCCCTGAGCAGTGCCACTGTTCCTACATGCCTCAAGACGACAACCATCATTGGAGCCAACAACCTGTCTCAGAATGTGGACAAAACGAAAGAGATGGTTGTTGACTTCAGGAGAACACAGACCATTCTCCACTAATCATTAATGGATCCTCAGTGGAGAAATTCCTTGGTGTTCACTTAGCGGATAACCTTACCTGGTCACTCAACACCAGCTCCATCACCAAAAAAGCCCAGCAGTGTCTCTACTTCCTACTTCAGCTATATATGGTTGAAATGACAATAAAAGCTACTCGACTTGATATATTATCAAAAGTCTGGAATTAGCTCTTACACAATTGTTGCTTTCTATATCTTTGTTTTCAGCCCTAACCATATTTGTGTCCATAACAAAACTAGTATGAATAAATGTGTTTACCTATTACATATTTGTCTTCAAAATTAATCTCAGGTGGAGGATATCACTAATTCATGCTGTGATTTTGGCAAGGTGTTAATGATCATTCTAATTGCTGCATGTCTTTATGTAGACTTTCATGCCTAAATATTCATTTAAACAAAATCTTTGAAAAAAGAAACTGAGTATTTTGTAAGACCCTATAAAAAAGTTAACCCTATAAAATCAAAACAAGCATTGCATTTAAACTAATATTTTTACCTTATTCAATTATATAAAATGGAATAATTTGCAATGAAATTATATGCCTTTATTCTAATGTTTTTTTCTCCATATTTTATTTTACATCTGTCTTCAATTTAATGAAACAAGATATTATTCTGTGATTGTGTTTTAATTCGACTCTACCTTAACACTAAATACTCTGAAAGAGAAATATTTATTTAATAAAAAAAACTAATTCAATAAAAATGAATTTAAAATAAAAATACAAAAATTTAATACTTTGCAATGAAATAATATGCCTTAATTAGTGTACTATAGTGTTTCTCCATGTTTTATTTTATTTCCATCTTCAATTTTTGTAACAAACAAGATATTATTTTGTAATTGTGTTTTTGTCTGATTCTACCTTAACAATAAATAGTTTCAACAAGAAATTTTTATTCAAATGTTTGACAAATGTCTGATCTCGAATACCATAAATTAGTGGACTAAGCAGGCGTGGTACAATGTTTGTTATCAAGTAAGCATAGTAACTGATCTTTGTCCATTGAGTTGGCATAATCCGAACAAAAATAAAGTCTAACACAGGAGGAGTAAAGGACAGCATACAAAGCAATTGCTGTACTCCATGCAACAGGATTGTGTTCTTGGCTTTTGTAGTAGGTTCTTTGTCACCTGACATCTTTCTGGCTGCAATCAGCACTTTACAATAAGTGAAGATAAGAACAATCCACACAAAGGATGTGTACATTGCCTGTGTTATTTGCTTTCTTTGATCATGATAAACAGTGTTGTACAGATATGATGATGAGCAGATTGTAACAGTGTTGAAAATAAACAAAGGAAAAAGGATGGCGGAAATAATCAAGTCTGTCAGAGGAGGAATAAGTCCAACACCCCATATTAAAACAATAAGAATAAATGTTCTGTGCACTGTACAGATTTGAGAATGATGCAGTGGTCTACAGATTGCAATGTAACGCTCTATTGCCATGGCTGCCAAGTTTAGTGGTGTGTTCTTCTGAGTGGCTGAAGCTATGATTAGTAATACACAACAAGAAGAAATGCTTACATTCCTCCATGTATATACCATTACAAGGAGAGCCACAGAGACACCAACCATAATCATATCATTGATAACCAAATGTATGTATAAAATGTATCTTGGATTGTTATAGAAAACTGAGCTTTTAAAGAAAGTAAAAACAAATGATCCATTGATACAAAGAATAATGCACCCAAGAAGAACACTTACAAATATTTTGCTGACAATTTCCTCATAGGTTTCCTGCCTATTTAATCCATTAATAGATGAGTTCATTTCCTGAAAGAACTCAGCAAACTGTACTCAAATTTAAACTAATTTATATTTGTATGAAGATGAACTAAACTAACTAAATTACAATAATTAAACAAGCAAACATTAAATCATAAGTAAACAGTTTTGGATATATTCAAAGATTAAAAGAACAAAAAAAGATTAAAAGACTCTAGTTCAGGTACCTGATTCTAAAGCTTCAGTGAGAAACCAAGTGTTTTATAAAGTTTAAATACGTGGTATGTTTGGGAGGAAGGGAGGTCTGCGTAAACTCTTAAGACGTGTTAAATTCCCAGGAGATCAGCAGTATAAAAATATATTTTATTATTATCCCTGAGTATACAGTTAATGCATATACTTGTAAATAAATATAAAACATCTAATTAATTAAAAAAGATACATTTATATTATGCTTAACATTTATGAAAAGTGTGGTACCCACACTTGTAACACTCAGGGTGCTTTGCAAAATTTACAAGCACAGAAAAGTCTTCAAGTGTTTTTGGTAAATCACAAGCTGTGTAATTTAAAGAATAAAAAAAAAAATCAGGTGAGGGAATAATTGTTTATAATATTTTTTTATTTTTTTTATAAAAAGTTATAACTAGAATTAACTTGTTCCACATTATTTAAATCTAATTATAAAGCATAAAAATGTGCAATAGGCAATAAATAATTTAATTAAACATCATTATCATTCGCAAATATCTGTGGTATACAGTGATATACTGTAAAGTGTCTACACATCCCTGTTAAACGTTTTTTTTTTTTTTTTTATGTAAAATATTTACATTAAACGTTCAACCATGCCAGGATCTTTTCTTGCATTTAATTTGAAATTGCAGAATATAATTGCACGTGTGCAATTTTATAATTGTGAATGTAGCAGAATACACCAGTGTTGAGAATTAACCAATCACATGCAAACATATGTTAAATATAAATTAGTATACACTTGCCATCATTAACAAACACTAAAGAATGTATAGCTGTTTTATTTCATTTGAAGTTCCATCTTTAAAAACCATGGGCTGTAAAGAGGTTACAACATAGTCACAGGATTTAATGAAAAAAAAAAATCAATCAGGAAGGGGTCACAAAAAATTCCCAAATCATTGTATTGTGAAATGTAAAGACAATAATCACAGGAGATTTGATGAAACAAATGAATAACAATAAATAAAATAAATAATCAAAATAACACCAGCTCCATGGAGCTAGAGGTGGCAGCTGGTTGCTTTGGGTCTACTTTACTTGGGTACTGGGGTTTTAATCAGAGTTAAGGGAATAACAAATAGTTTTAAAATACCAATCAATTTTGCTCTAAAACCTTAAGGCTTGTACAAAAAAAACCAGACATTGTTACAGTAACAAAGCTTGTAAAAGTAAAATTGCAAACCCTGCTACTAAATATGTCTGTCTGACACTTACTGACACTTACTCAAAATATTTAAATTCTGTGACAATATCTAAAGGTGCTCCAACAAAATATGCACATTTATGCAACCAAATTCTTTTTACTTTATTCCCTAAAATAATTGTAATTTTTCCGTTTACTCTCTAGGTTACAACATAAAAACCTGCCCTGGGTATGTGGAATTTTTACCTACTATAAGTAGAAAAACATCTAATTGCCTTCAAGCTTCTTATCGTGGAGGTGAGTGCCTTTGATTGCTTTTGATAAACACAAAAATGTGCCCAGTGGCCTTTAAAACTCACACACACACACATTAAATAATGTAATTATGATGTGGCTATTTCTAATTTACACCGATCGTAAGAATCTGTAATACCTTATTTTACCAAGAGAGGAAACTAAAGACAAGCACACTGGTCCATCACCCAATTTTGGTGTTTATTTACCAGCCACAGACTTTTCCTGCCATTGACAAATTTTCCAAACAAGTGAACCAATCTGAAATAGCTCAGCATATGAAATTGTGGACTTCTGATCCAAAGGTCATGGGTTCAAATCCCACACAACCAAGCTGCCACTGCTGGGCCCTTGAGCAAGGCCCTTAACTATTAATTGCTCAGCTGTATTTGTAAATTGTTCTGGATAAAAGCAGCTGCAAAATGTAACATCATACTGTAATCTATCAGTAAGGAGATTGTGTGTTGCTTTAAATTTAATACATCTGGGAACCTAATGCCACCAAAAAAACAGCAAAATATTGTTCCAATTTACACCAGAACAGTCGAATAGCCTTATAATTCTATAATTATAATTATAAAAGCCTTATAATTTGGCCCATCTTAAGCTTGTCATTTCCAGACCACTGCATACCAATTTAATACAATGCGAAATGTTAAAACTTTTACATAGATGATGGCGGTAATTATATGATTATTACAATGGATCACTATTGGTGAATAAGAATGTATATAAAAGAGAAATGCTCATTTAAAAAAATTACAATAATCTACTTTATTTTTAACCCATAATAATAATAATAATAATAATAATAATAATAATAATAATAATAATAATAATAATAACAATAATACATCTTCACAGCATGACATAAAATATTAGTTTAAATATCTTCCTCTTGCCCATATACTCTTGTGCTGGATTTACACTGAACAATTATAAAGTACCTCCTCAGATACCTGCAGAACTTTTGATCACGGACTCCGTATATGATTGGACTTAGAAAACGTGGCATGATGTAAACAATGAGATAGTTAGCATAACGGATCTCCAGAATACGCCCAGGGAAGATCATGTTTAGGATGACCTCAACACTGGGAGAAATATAAGAGAGCATACACATGAGAAGTTGAACTCCATGAAGCAAAATAGTGTTTCTTGCCTTTTGGATTGATGTTTTCTCACTAGAAATGGCCCGGGCTGCAAACAGAATCTTTAGGTATGTGTAGATTAGTGTGAGAAAGACCAAAGAGAAATAAATTGCATCAAAGGCCTGCCTCTTGTACAGAAGCACTGGGTCTTTAAAGATGTTTTGGCGCAGACACATCACAGAACTATGGAAGAAGCCGATTGGTTCCGTAGCCAGGGTTATAAAGAGGTCAGTGATGTCAGGTACTACACAGATAAACCAGATAAAGCCAATGAAAAAATAAGTGCGCTGTACAGTGCAAATCTGAGCATGACGTAAAGGTTCACATATGGCAATGTAGCGCTCAATAGCCATCCCAGCTAGGTTTACAGCTGTGTTTCGTGTGGTAAATACAGCCACGAGAATAAAAAAACAGCAGACAGATACATTGATGGAATAGTAAATGTAACTTACTATGAACAGGGCCACTGTGACAGTCAGCTGCACTGCATCATTTATTACCATGTGAATAAAGAGAATATAGCGAGGGTCCCCATAAAATATTTGGTTACTGAAGAAGGTAGCCAGTACACTACCATTGATGTAGCTCAGGATAAGCCACACTCCCACCAAAATGAAATTCTTTGTAAATGCAGTGCTGAATGTGTCTCGTACCAGATTTCCAGTTGAATTCATTGTTTAAGGCTTATGTCCTAGAATCAAAAAGCATGACTTTACTTTAGTCTAATTCTCGTATCATACACAGAATCAGTAAAAAAAAAAAAAAAAGTTACATAAAAAAATAGTAGATAATCACAAATTAAATGTTTGCAGCAAAATTACTTAATTAAATACATACTTACCATGTATAAATCACTTATCATATGTGTTTGCAGTTACATTCCAGCAATATGTAAAGATTACATACTACATATTTTACAATCTTAAATGTGGAGATATTTAGTCTTTGAATAATGCATGCAGTATTTTAATGTATTCAAAATTCAGACATATTTTAATGGTGCAGGGTATCATCAGAATATAAAAAAAAAAAAGTTTAAAAGTACATTATTAAAGCTTTTATTTCTGTTAATATATATCCCTAGTCTACATTATTGTCTTTGTTAACTTTGTAGCTGTAATTGTAATGTTTTCCATAAATAAATCATATTCAGTTGGGAAATGTTGCAAAATTGCAAGATTAATATTACTACAAAATCAGATGACAATATTATTATACAATACAATATTGTCAAAGGTATTATACACTCTTATTATACAAATTAGTTACTGCAATAGTCTAGATCCAATTTTATGTGTAAATTATTCTGCAGGTATAATGATTCTCCTGTTAATCCTCAAAGTAATAACACTTACCTGACACCTTCTGGATGGTAACTGTTTTGGTGAACATTTTCTTTTATAGATGTCGTCTGCATAGCTAATTATTTTTAGTGACATCACACATCACAGAACTGTTGTTTTGTTGAAATACCACAGGGTTTGACATGTTAAACATTGCATAATATTCAATTATATGCTGCACTTTCATATTGTTGTAATCATAAAGATGTTTTGCTTTTTCTAGAGCAAATAATAATAACAGTTAGTTAATGTATGTTTTATAAAAGCTTTCCGCTCTTGAGGTGCTTTTTACAGCCTGAAATTATTGTTTGTGTTTTTTCTGATTTACTTGTGCCTTCAGTAAGTGAAAAGCATGTTCAGTTAAGTTAAAGTCAAGTGACTAAATTAGCCCTTTAATAGCATTTCATTTCATAAATTTTTTTCTGGGTTGCTTTTGTGGTATGTGTTGGGTCATTTTCCAACAGTATTATGAAGCACTGTTCTAGCAGTTTTGCAGTATTTGAGTGAATCTGGAAAGAAAGTATATGCATCAGAATTCATCCTAATCCTTTTACTAGCAGTCACATTTTTAATTAAAAAACAGGGGTTTGTCTTTTCTGTAGGTTTTTTTTTTTAAATAAGCTATTCACTATCAACTTAATTACACAGTCTGTGTGTTTTTCTTTTTTGATGACTATGTGATGGTGCAGGTGCATTGTGGTTTTGTCTGATAAATGTAATGTAGTGTCTAAATGCAAACTGTAGTCCTGAGTCAATGTAGCAGACTAGTGACATTAAGTACAAACCAATCAAAGCTCCTGTGTTACTCTGTAATTTCATGGATCCCCAGGCTGTTGATGTGAAACCATCCCCAGCTGCACATAGTAGCCTCAAATTGAACATAATTCAATTCATTTAATTTTTATTTGTCTTGAAGCAACTTTACACAGAAAATGTGGTCATAAAAAATGAATAAGATGTTCTTTATAAGTGTAAGTTTGTCACTGATGAGCAAGCCGGTGGCAACTGTGGCGAGGTAAAACTCCCCCAGATGGTATAAGGAAGAAACCTTAAGAAGAAACAGACTCAAGAGAGAACCCATCTTCCTCTGGGTTGCACCGAATGTCCGTTTATTACAGAGAAACAATGTTGAGGTGTGCAGTGATGGTGATGCAAACTTTAGTCCTGAGTCAGTGTAGCAGACTGTTGACATTAACTACAGTCCAAATCCATCCTCAAAGATCCTGTTCTTACTCCGTAATTTCATAGAGAAAACCATCCAGAAGCAGCCTGGGATTACAGTTTTTCTCAGTTGCTTAGGAGCATTTTTTAGATCAGAAATTAAATTCTCAAAACTACTTGTTCAACTTCCACATCATTTAGTAATTTGTGCTCATCAAAACGATGGCCAGGCACTCTAGATCACACCGGGGGCCTCTGCCCAGAGACTGCCCCACTAAGGGCACGTGATACACCAAAATGGTGGACGTGTAGACTTTCAGGGTGGACAGAGCCAACCTTTTTGCAAACTGTCCTTGGAGAAAATCCAGCACTGAGATAATCGGACAGCAAAATGGATCCAGCTAATAGTGATTGCACCACGAGCAGAACAGATGCCATCTGGCAGCATACAACCTCCTCATGGAGGGAGCTCAGGAGTGGAGAATGGTCTCTACCACCTTGGTGGCGAGGCCAGAACCTCGGAGCTGTGACCCCTCAGGTTCCACAGCCACTTTGAAGCTACCAGGAGGTGACAAACTCTGTCCCAGCAAACTCTCTCCAGAACTCCTGGAAGCAGCGCGACCGGGGGGAAGCGTACAGATGCAGCCTCGGCCACACCTGAGCCACTTGGGGCTGGTGACAGAGGTGACTGTGCAACATCTCTTGAGATGCAAACAGATCCCCCAGGACTTTGCCAAATCTCTCCAAAATCTGCTCCACCACGAGAGGGTGGACCTGCCATTCCCCTGAGTCTCAACCCCTGCCTCGACAGGGTGTCTGCTGCTTCATTCAACTGACCCAGGATGTAAGCTGCTCTCACTGAGAGGAGCTTCACCTGGGCCCACGGGAGGATCTGGTGCACCAGCCTGTACAGGGGGCATAAGCACAGACCTCCTTGATGGTTGATGTAAGTAACCACTGATGTGTTGTCCGTACGGATCAGCACATAATGATCTCTGAGGTCCGGGAGAAAATGCATCAACGCTAGAAGCATGGCCAGCATTTATAGGCAATTGATGTGTGTCGGAAATTTCTTGTCCTCCTAGACCAAATTGCTTTCGACCTTAGTTGGGACTTACACAATGAATCCAAAATAGTCTCTTCAAAAAAGTCAAGACACTAGGATGAGTAGAGCAAAGGTAGAGTTTATTGCGGCAAACCACAATCAACCCGAGAGCATCCGCATGTCATGACATCGATGGTATGACCACACCTGGCATTTCCTCCCGTTTTTATACATTTTGACCCTTAACATTGATAACTCCCCAAACCTGGATCCTCCTCAGTTACCATCAGTTATTACCATTATTGGAAATCTTTAGACGTTAAACCTTCCCCCAAGTATTTTTAACTGTCATTAACATTCAAATATTCCAACATTCAAAAGGTCAACTCTGATTACCATTATTTAGATTCTTCGAGAGGGTTGGACCACAAAAAGTGGGAAGTATACCACTGTTTCACTTCAATATTTTACTTCGCTTGGTTGCCCGTACAATTTGATAATGCGTGAGTACTTAGCTTTTTGCTTATTTCATAGGTTATTCTATATTATTATTTTGTTAGCAATTTTATTACTTTGCATAAGCTCATTAGTATTTTTTAGATATATTCTTAACTTTATTACTTAGATGGTTTTAGTAGGCTGCTTAGGCTTTCCGCAAATGTGGTAGATTTCACTGAAGACGTATCATTCCCTTTTTTGGCCTGCACTTGGGGCGAGCTTCACGGAAGACATGTTCTCCATCCCCTTTTACGGCATTTATAATAAACTTTCTTGTTCAGGATTCATGCTGTTTGTGTGTTATTTTCGTCTGTGTTGGGTGGGGCCTTTTTTCATGTATAGTGAGTGTTATGGGCACTTTCCTATGGGTTATGTTTATTAAGCATAAATAAGCTACTTTTTAATCCTACATGTGCCAAAGTAGATGGGGCCCTTCCCATAGACCTTGGGTGGAGCGACCACTCATGACAGCTCCCCACCCCGTGAGGGACGCATCCGTCATTAGCGTTACACGATGACCAGGAACTCCCAACACAAGGCCGTGAGACAGGAATCCGGGATCTCTCCAAACATTTAAGCAGTGCATCCAAGAGAAACACTACAAAATGAAGAGAATAGACTGTTGGGAATAAATAAATACAATTTCATGGAACAAATATTGGGTTGTAAATATAGGTCTGTGCTTCTAATAGAGTTTAGGCCAGCAGAGAAGGCTTTGCTGGCCCTTACGCCCACCACTGTTGTAGCGTATAATGGAATTGGAGTCAAGTGAACAACCTTATTACTTAATATATGTGGATGAGGCTGGCTTCAATCTGAACAAAAGCAGAGGACGTGGTCACAATGTCATCTGCCACAGAACTACTGTTGATTTGCCAGGCCAGCGTGGAGAAAATGTGTGCTGCTATTTCAGAACGGTGTGCTAACTCATATTCCCCTTATAGGCCCATTCAATACACAGCATCTCCTCACCTTCTTGGAGACCCTTTATAGGGATCTTATCCCTGATGATGAGAGGAGTCCATTTTGAGATGATTTACCAAAGTATGTGATACTTTTGGATAATGTAAGTTTCCATTACCCAAACAACATCATGCAATGGTTTCTGACCCATAACAGGATGCTGATGCAATTTCTCCGATTCTATTCCCCATTCCTTAACCCAAGTGAAGAGTTCTATTCAGCATGGAGGTGGAAGGTACATGATTGCCAGCCACATACTCAGATGACCCTGCTGACTGCCATGGATGCAGCATGTGAGGACATCACAGCGGAAGCTTGCAGAGACAGGATAAGACATTCCAGAATTTTTTTTTACGCTGTAATGCAAGGGATGAAATCTGTTGGGATGTGGATAAAAATCTGTACCCCGACAGACTGGGACGTCAAGGGGTATAGAAAGATTGCACTCTATAGTGTGCCATGTGCAGTTCTGCCTAAGAGGTGTTTCCTATGTTTACCTTTAGAATTTTCAAATTTTCCCATAATGCTTTTTTGTGCTTCTGGGTCTTTTTCTTTTCTATCACAATGAAATTATATTGTAATTTGTTTGTCAGTCCACTAGCAAAGTACAATAAAAAGGTGTGAATCCTGTCTGGTCTCTTACAATCAATATCCCACATACAGTAATATGTAAATTTGTGCTGTTGAAATTCATAGATGCCACATAGAAGAATGTGCATTTTCAATAATTGTAAACCAAACATAGTTTACAGAAAATAAAAAAATAAAGCGTTATCATATTGAAAAAATGACTAAACGTTTTGACAATCTTATTTGTAAACAATGACAAAAGGACAAGTTATTCTGCATGCCCCCCTTTGCGTGGGCGCGCAGCACACCACCGGCCCGCCTCTACCGCCCCGTTGGTGAGGTCGAGCAAGAGCGCACACGATGGTACCCAAAAGATGGTGAACTATGCCCGGGCAAAGCAAAGTCAGAGGAAACTCTGGTTGGGGCTCGCAGCGGTCCTGACGTGCAAATTGGTCGTCCGACCTGGGTATAGGGGCAAAAGAATAATCGAACCATCTAGTAGCTGGTTTCCTCTCGAGTTTCCCTTAGGATAGCTTTCGTCTCACAGTTTTATCCGGTTAAGCTAATGATTAGAGGCATTGGGGCTAAAACTAACTCAACCTATTCACAAACTTGACTTGACTTGATTCTGATGGCAAGGATGTGTTCATTGACACAAATACTTAAAGGATTTTGAGCAAAATACAGGCTTTTGCAAGAAATCCAATGCATTGTGCTGCTTGTACAAATTGCCTGTACAATTATTGTTGTATATAAAAGTCAAGGACACTGTGCAGTTGGGGATTTCGGAAAAACGAGCTATGGCAGCATAATGAAAAGGGAGAGACAGAAGGTAAAACAGACATCAGAGATCTCTGTGATAAGTAACAGGCCCACCACACCACTGT
This sequence comes from Silurus meridionalis, assembly GCF_014805685.1. Lineage (NCBI taxonomy): Eukaryota > Metazoa > Chordata > Actinopteri > Siluriformes > Siluridae > Silurus > Silurus meridionalis. The sequence continues at coordinate 10,364,768 of NC_060884.1, read as the reverse complement.
CAACAAACCTGAGTGAACATGTGAAAGTGAGGGAATGACAGTATCCCAGTTCACAGAACACTATATATCCATGATTTCTTCAGATCTGCTCCTTTAATTAAGAAAAATACAGATAAAGGCTTGACTAAATAAATGTTTTCAGCCTCGACAAGCCCCAAAAACTGATTGGAAGTCTGTTTCATATCTGTGGGCTTTTCTAAGAGAAAGCTCTGCCTCTGCTGTAGTCATTCCTTTTTCATTTTTGGTTCATTTCATTTTTGTTGCACCTTTTGTTTTAAGTAGGCATGGGAGATCATAATGGTACAGAGGTTCAGTCAAATACTGTGGCACAAGACCGTTCAATGCTTTATACGTCACTTTTAAAAAAAATAAAAGATTTTGAGCCAGTGTAGACTGGCCATATTTTCTAGATCTAGCAAGGACTACTGTTGCTGCATTCTGGAATAACTAAAGCTTATTTATGCACTTACTTGAACACCCAGACAGTAAAGCATTAAAGTAGTCTAATCTAAATGTAAAAAAACATGAACTATTTTTTCTGCGGCCTGTAATGACATCATATTTCAAATTTTAGGAATATTTCTAAAGTGAAAGAAGGCTATCCTGGTAATATTATTTACATGAGCCTCAAAGGAAAGACTAGAGAACTGTCATGTGCATGTTTTTCCCCTTACACTTTAGAGCTAGACTCTGATTCAAACCTGTAAGGTTAATTAATTAAGCCCAGTGGGACCCTCTGACATTTTCCAGTCAACCCCACGGCTTTCATTAGGAAGAACAGTCAAAGGGCAACCCATCCAGGAGCACTGTTGAAAAACATACATTCTGTTCCAGGGACTAATTAAAATTACCCCAGAGAGATAGTCAGAAAAGTTCAAGATCTAGAAAATATTTTTTTTTGAATGAGTTTACTCGTTAATTATTATGTGCTCTACTGGCTGTTGATTGTGCATGGAGACTGCAAACCCTGCAACTGAGGCAATGATGTTAACCAAATCCAAGTTTAGCATAGGAGTTATAATGAGAGTAGTAAAGTAAAAATAACATAGCAACATTTGCTATAACTCTTTATCCTTAACATATATTTTTGGAGTTAAAGTTGAAGTATAACAAATGGCTTAAATGCATAATTTACATTTTTAATACACTTCAAAAATATATATATTTCTTTATATTACTGAGATTAGGGCCAGGCTGCTATAAACTAAGATTAGCATTACGATTTTCTTTAACAACTATGTATGCATGCACAACTTTTGATGATTTTTGATGATGAATTCATTTGACTTATTTCTGCATCAAAATCATGAAATTGATTTATAGAACATTTACTGTAACTACATTATTTATCAAACGGATAATTCCAGAAGCATTTAAACCTGATAAAAAATTTTAAAAGATTTCATTTAGCCCTTTATGTGCCTAATTCATTCAAGCTGCAGTTATCAAATGCTTCCTCTTCATCTCAGAGTTCAAAGAAACTTATACTAGGACCATTTACAACATACATTGCATCTGTAAAGCCACCAGAATTGTGGCTAATCAAACACACCCCTCATACACACACACTCTTTCCTTTCCTGCCATCTGGAAAAATGTATCAAAGCATTCAGGCCCTCATGTCCAGACTCAGTAAAAGTTTCTTTACACATCAGGGGCTTGAACCCCTGACCTTCATCCTATCATCACTAAACTTATTAACAGTAACATATACATTTATATTTTATAACCTACTTATCTTTGTAAAGCTGCTTTGGGACAATGTCCATTATTAAACGTGATGTAGAGGTGGTAGCTCAGTGGTCAGTTGACTTTGGATTGGAAGGTCACAGTTTCGAATCCCACCATCACCAAGCTGCCACTGCTGGGCCCTTGAGCAAAAAGCCCTCAAACCATCCCCTGCTCAGTTGTAAGTCGCTCTGGATAAGGGTGTCTGCCAAATGGCGTAAATGTACAAATACCAAATTTATTTAACTGAATTGATTGATATACAAGCATATAAAAAAGTTTTTTCTTTCTATTCAATTAACATTGCTTATATTGCAAATACACAATATGGCTAAAACTTTCCAGACAAATGGCCATCATACCCAAATGTGTTTGTCAACATCCCATTCCATTTTAGTCCCCTTTGCTGTTATAATTCTCTTCTTTCTTTTAGTTAGGTTTTTATATACATTTTGGAATGTGGCTTTTGGGGATTTGTGCCATTTGTGCTAAAAAAGCAGAAGCCTGCCATCACGCAGTAAAATAAAAAACTGGCCCAAATCCATATGTGACATAAATTTGTTACTTGCATATGAAATACAGTAAATTTGACATTTTAAATTCCGATATGAGGTATTAAAATCTAATATGTATCTGATATGAGGCAATGGGGCCTTTGACTAAACAAGCTGATCTCATGCAACTTTGTCATCCATCTAACTTTGATATTAATCATAGGAAAGATAACAGTGAGATCAGGTGATTCTGGAGGCCAGGTTATCTGATGCAGCACTTTATCATTCTTCTTTTTGGACAAATAGCTCTACCATAACTTCTGATAATATTTTTCTTCTGCAAATATTTTTTTTTTTCACACTACAACACTTTAACCTCTGGACTGTCACTTTAACTGTGGACTTGCACAGCACAGTGCACTTTATACCACACCACACCACACACGGTCACTTTAAGGACAATCACATCAACCACCTTATGTGATTACTGTTTACTGTACATAAGCATACCTTGTATCCATAAGCATAGCTTGCATATGCACTTTTCCTCATATATATCTTTATATCTTTATATATTTTATATTTTTCATAGTTTATACTTACTGACTTATTTATCTGCCTTCTTTGTTTTATTTTTCTCCCCATCCTATTCCCTCATGCCGGACAGTCGTATAAAGCATTTCACTGCATATCGTACTCTGTATGTATGTGTATGAGACAAATAAAGTTTGATTTGATTTGATTTGATTTGATTTGACCTAGAGGTGTGTTGGGGTCAATGTCCTTTTGGTAATGGTATGTCGCTGCAAAATGTTGTGGTAGCTATGCTCGTTAATTGTGCTCCTTTATTATAATTAAGTTAACAAAAGTGTCACCAGCAAAGCACCCGCACACCATCATACCTCTCTCTCATGCTTCACAGTGAGAACAAAATATTATACATTTGGACTCATCAGACCAAAAGGCCAAAATCTAATGTCCATTCCTTGTGTTTCTTGGCCCAAGCAAGTGTCTTCTGCTTGTTGTTCTTCTAAAGTAATGGTTTCTCTGCCACAATTCAAACATGAAGGCCTGATTTATGCAGCCTCCTATGTTAAATGTTAAAATATGTCTGCCACTTGAACTCTGAGAAAAATGTATGTGGTCAGTAATCTGAGGTGCTTGGTCTTCCTTTCCTGGGACGGTCCTCATGAGAGCCTGTTTCATCATAGCATTATATGGTTTTTGCAAATGCATTCCAAATAACCTCTGTACCTAATGAATCTAATAAAGAATTATAATTAATGTGCAATGTGGCTATCAAAGCTTTACAGACTTTACTATAAATAAAAATTTGACTCATATCATATCTGTATTTGATTTTAAATGTTGGCTTTCAAACTAAAATTTCCCTTAGTTAATAATAGGTTGAGGCACTGATAGTTGATTGCTGGAACTAATCTATACTTCTAGGCCACTGTCATAACGAGAGCAGAGTCTAGGGGCAAATAACTGATGCCACATGCTGTTTGTTTTTTTGCTGCATAAAAAAATAAACAGTTCTTAATCATTAAAGTGCACGAAAGCAAATAAATATGAATATATTCATAAATATATATAATTACATAATTAATATTTTTATTATATACAGTACAGACCAAAAGTTTGGACACACCTTCTCATTCAAAGAGTTTTCTTTATTTTCATGACTATGAAAATTGTAGATTCACACTGAAGGCATCAAAACTATGAATTAACACATGTGGAATTATATATGGAATTATATACATAACAAAAAAGTATGAAACAACTGAAAAATGTCATTCTAGGTTCTTCAAAGTAGCCACCGTTTGCTTTGATTACTGCTTTGCACACTCTTGGCATTCTCTTGATGAGCTTCAAGAGGTAGTCACCTGAAATGGTCTTCCAACAGTCTTGAAGGAGTTCCCCGAGAGATGCTTGGCACTTGTTGGCCCTTTTGCCTTCACTCTGCGGTCCAGCTCACCCCTAAACATCTCGATTGGGTTCAGGTCCGGTGACTGTGGAGGCCAGGTCATCTGGCGCAGCACCCCATCACCCTCCTTCTTGGTCAAATAGCCCTTGATGCCTTCAGTGTGAGTCTACAATTTTCATAGTCATGAAAATAAAGAAAACTCTTTGAATGAGAAGGTGTGTCCAAACTTTTGGTCTGTACTGTATATAAGAATATAATACTGCACTTTTAATAGGCTATATAGCTCTTGAAAAGTAATGCTCATTCGTCTGTACGGTGCATAGCAAAATGATAAACTAATCTAGCATTAGGAGGCATAATAAAATCATAATAAAATATCATAATAAAATCTCCACAATAATACTGGTAGTCACTTTGGCCCATGAAATTTGCTGTTACAGAACAACCTGGTCCTCCAATAAAGAAAGAAAAAATTATGTGATACTTACAGAAAATAGTTTGGGGACCTAGTTTACTAGTATATCTAGTTTAAAATAACATCTAAAACATTCTGTGTTACTTAATAATTTTGTTTGTTTAATACATAAGTCCATGAGTTTAGACGACATCAGTATTAATGTACATTAATGTATTACTGTATGTTGATGATAATACAAATAAAAAAACCCACAAAAATAAATGAAGGAGAAGCTGTGTTCAAACTGCTAGTGTTTCTTTTTCTTTTTTCCTTTGTACAAAATATTTACCTAAAAATATATTTACCATCAACAATTATAAAGTTTTTTTCTTTATTTAATTTCATCAGTAACAAATTTCCATTACAAATTTGGTTATTTAAAAGTTTATAAAAGCACATGGATCAAAAAAAAGTAAATAAAAACCTAAATCAAAGTTATAAAATATATTGCCATATTTTGCACTAAAGCTGTTTAACACAAAATAGAAATAAATGAAAAACATGAACATCATATTAAGTCCATTTCAGCCATGAATTTTTTCTTATCCATCTCCAATATATACACTGACCGCTACTGATGAATACCAATAAAAAGACAAAATTAAAAAAAGTGAACAAACAATCAACAACAAAAAAGACTCAGAAGAACCTCTTAGTGAAGCTAGTTATTTGTCCTGTATGTGCAACATTTTGTAAACTATAGTTTAGCCCGGTCATTTCAAAGCAGAAGTATTTAAATTCTTTTAGTGTACTTGAGAACAGGTCACTACAGAATTAATAGCTCAGTAGTTCAGTAGGGTTAGGGTCAGGGTTAGTTCAGTGACCAGTTTATTAGCGATATAGAGATGGTTTAAATACCTTTTACACAGTGTTTATCCTTAATTGTATCCTTATACAAATTGTCTCTTTCAAGAGCATCTACAGAGCATGAGGTCTCACTGAATGATTTTGAGTGAATGCAGTATATTTGGAATGAATAGAATGCCATCCCTCTAGTAGAGTAGCAAAGACTTAGAAAGAATATGTGAATACATTTTGAGGCTGAACTAGTGGCTTCTGGTGGCACTTTACAAAAACAATTTCTGTTGCTTGTTTCCTTAATTTTCAAGTTGTTTCTAAGTAAGAAATTATACAAACTTGAAATTGACTTGAATATATGAATGGTACACCACAGAGCAGTGCTAATATGATAACATATTGATCATAAATATATTTAATTATAAAAAATATATAAGAGGAAAAACATAATAAAAAGGTACAATGAAAACTGCATCCACCATGGACTTCAGAATATTCATAGTCTAGCACAATGATTCATAATGTAGATGCAGTGTGTATATATATATATATATATATATATATATATATATATATATATATATATATATATATATATATATATATATATATATATATATATTCTACATCTGAAGACCATTGGTTATGTAGAATTTGGAGCCAGTCTGGACCATCACTTAAGTGCCTCCCAAAAGGAGCTCATCCCTGAAAGCTCTAGTCTTGCAGATGATGTAATGATTCTCATTTCCGTTTGAGCAGCTCCTTCTCCAGATACTCCAGTCGTGTAGTCATTACTGACAGTGTTACAGTTAAGGACCAATATAGTGCTAGTTATCATGCTTACATAGGCAGTGGCATTTCAACAAAGTTATGTAGACTTTGAAGTAAATATCTATGCATCCCAGAATAATTTATCAGCCAAGCATGCAGTTCTCCCACTATTTTTGGTGCAGATAGTAATCAAAGACATCCATTTATGTTTGCCATCTTGTAAAGTATAGAAGATAAGAAAGGGCTTCGAGGGAATTTTAGATTTGTCAATGCCAGTACATAATTTAGTAAATATAATCAGACATTGTTTCACTATTATGAATTTTGCCACATAACCTCTTATGGAGATATGGAATACATTTAGAAAGTAACTAACTGGTGGTAACAATGAGCAGTAGATGCTACTTATCGAGGAGAAAAGAAAAGAACTACACAATGCATGTTAATGGAGATAAAATAAACAACATTAAGTTAGCTATGCTGCATAAGAAAGGCTAATGGCTGATTTGATTTTAGTAGCGAGAAGAACAGACTATGTCCACTTGGAGTGATAGCTATATGATGGTGCCATTTGATGCAATACTGCATCATTTGTTTTTATGACTGGTCATTGGTCTGTCCAGCATTCCTGGTTTCCAAATTTTTTATTGCACGCATGCATTCCTTGCTTAAGGGCAGCTTGGTGGCAGCTTGGTGATACTGGGGTTAACTTTAGGGTCTATCACTACAGTGCTATCTGCTTGGTATGGAAACTACACAATAAATTCTCTCATGTGAAAGGAGTGCAGTATGGCAGTAGGATATGGAACAAAAAAAACTAATCTGTCAGCCGAATATCCTATACAAGTCTTTGTGGGCTAAAAATAATTCAGATCATTAACTTATCAAACCACTAAAACTTCACTAATATATAACTAGCTACAACCAGTTTTAGAAAGACTTTGGACAGCAGCAGACTCACTCTGACACACACACACACACACACACACACACACACACACACACACACACACACACACACACACACATATTGAACTTACTGTCCCTATTAAGATCATCCACTTACAATTATTAATTCAGCTCATTAAATAAATGGTATGACTACACCCAAGTTTAACAATCTACTCCATGTGTAAATAAAAATGTGATCTTTTTTGTAAATTATTTTAGTTGTTTAGACACAGAATTATGAAGGATATGTTTCTGGTTGATTTGGTTGAGAGAGACCATGGTAGCTTGCTGGAACTCCACTAGACTATTACAAGCACACGGGTCCTTCACCTCTATTTCACCTTGACTCTCCTCTGCAAAAACAAAGAGAAAGAAAGAAAGAAAAAAAGAAAGAAAGAAAGAAAGAAAGAAAGAAAGAAAGAAAGAAAGAAAGAAAGAAATTTTTATAATGGAAAAACCCATTTGAAATTGTTTATTTTAAATATAAACAATACATAATATACAGTATAGTTTTTTTGCTCTGTGCATTTTATACACTTGAAGTAATGTCCTCCAGATGGTGCTAGAGAGTAATTTATTCTTGGTAAGCAAACTACAGACTCATTCTTCTTATAATTCCTCTGCCTGGTTTCAAATTATTTATGCTTCCCCTCCTCCGTTCCAGAGACCAAAGTTTCTCTTTTTAAATATACCTGGACAAACATTGAGTTTAAGGTTTTCTGCAATCTGGCTAATTGCAGTGAAGTCAGAGGTGTAGAAGAAATGTTTCTCCACTGGCTCTGAGGCAATCTCTCTCAGCTCATCCTCTACAGCTTTGCCTACTCCAACAGCATACATTGTAATTCCTGTAAAACAGAATAAATGTAAAGAGTCATATCCTAACACAAAGAGTGAAAATGCTTTATGATACACTATATTACGTGTGTTTTACAGATTTGGCTGTGGCTGACCTGCTTCCTTGGCCTTCTTTGCCCACTCTGATATGTCATCCTGAGAACGTCCATCAGTAAACATCAGCCCCACACGGGGTATGTTTTTTGAGGCAGCTCGGGCACCTTCAGTCTCAGAGAAGCTATTCTGCACCATGTGCTTTAGTGCTAGCCCTGTCATGGTTCCTTTCTCCATGTAGGCTACTTTCATCACAGCTGCCTTGATCTCTTCCTTGCTCTTGTACATACTTAGTGGAAACTCAGTTCTCACCCGGCTAGAATACTGGACAAGACCCACACGTGTTCCATGAGAAGAGATGTCTAATTGGTCCACAACCTGGTTGACAAACTGCTTAACGAGCTCAAAGTTTTGAGGCCGTACACTCTTCGAGCCATCAATCAAGAGAACCAAGTCAATGTTAGATGATCTGCAGCCTAAAATTAAAAAAATATATATATATTATATTATATAGGGTTTTTTTTTTTTGTATTTCTGTATACTGTTCAAAAGGAAAATTGCTAGGTGGATATATCAAAATCAAAATAGGAAGAGTCAAATATTCTGTTGTAATGCTGATTTGTTGCATGCAGTGCATACTTCCACAGCTTTTTCCATCTTCTTGTAGAAGATGGCCCTCTAGGCAGATACAGTGGTATGATCCTGGTGTACTCACACACTGGTGCTCACAGCCATGCTCTACTACATTACACAGGTTGTCTGCTAAAAAATATAAGTAAAAAAACAAGTAAAAACTGCCATGTGATTTAAGGTATCCTTAATAAAACATTTTTTAATAGAAAATTTACATGTAAATAACATGTTAAACTCTTAAGGACTCTAAAAGTCATGTTACTTAAAACGCTCCTGGACAATATAGCAGTGGGGCAGCAGGGGTGAACAGTAACAAGCTAAATTTAATTGGTTACTGTACTTAAGTAGTGATTTTGCATATCTGTACTTTTACTAAAACTTTGACTTTAACTTTATCACATTTCAAAGTCAAATATCTTACTTTTTACTCTACTACACTTTGAAAAATCAGTCACTTCTTTTTATTTATTAGCTGATAAAAACTTAACTGGTCAAGCATGCTGCAAGACATCAATCAGGGTAGAGCATTCAATCTGTTTTCATCTTGTTTTGATTTCTACTTAGCATCAACATACAATGCAGCATCAGTTCAACAGCAAGCATAACATTTTGAGACTAATAAATGGAAGGAAAACCTGAAACTGCTACATAGACCCGTGGATGTTTTTAAGTAGTTGAAATGAAGATTTTGGGCTCGTGATAATATTAATAGATATCAAATAGTGTTTGTCTAATTAATATCATATTAATAGATTGGTGTGCTAAGATTAACATTAGAGTATTTTCACATAAACTGAGTTGACATTATAGCCATAAATAAATCATAGTAATTTGGATACTTAAGTACATTTAAATGCAAATACTTTTGTACTTTTACTTTTAAGTGAAGTTTTAAAGGAAGAACTTATATTGGAGTAATATTTTACCTAGTGTATCTCTACTTTAACTCAAGTACATGGTTTGTGTACTTCACCCACCACTAACCCACCACGGAATGGATTATCCTGCTATAAGAAGCCATATGGCCATTGTACTGTAGGTGGTTGGCAGTAGGCAGGGATCAGCATGGGCCTTTTACATTAAATTTGAGATTGTCTATGTAGCAGCATGCATTGTGTTTCAACATTTTTATATCATAACAAACATAATTAACTTCTTCAGCATATTTTGCTATAGTAACTCTTCTGTGGAATGTATCAAGATGGGCTAGCTTTTACCTGCCATATGTTTTTGTTTGTATTTGTGCTGGGGGTGGGAGGAAATATGAGTATAACTTTGGACATCTTACAAGATTATTTCACTGTTGTTACTTAGCAGCAAAAGGAAGTCTGGAAAAGCCATATAATAGCCTAAGTGCTCTGGTAAAATGATACATGGTAAACATAGCTTTGGAGTCATTCCTGTAATGAGGAAAGAACATTGGGAAACATTTTAACTGCAAAATGCTTCTGTTTATTGCAAAAACAAAAAGCATTAATTTCACCAACTTTTATTTTCCTACATTAAATAGACATTTTAAAATACATACCCTGACATGTCTTTCCATCTCGCTGAAGTGTGTATCCCTCATTACAGCGACAATGAAATCCATTTAATACACTCACACATTCATGATTACAACTGTGATTTCCAAATGAACAATAGTCAATCACTAAAAGGAAAAAGACAGAACAGGAATTTACATGAAATGTGTAATTTTACACATATATATCAGAAAGGGGTATTAAACTGTACAGTTCATTGTCAGTGGGGTTGTAGCTTTTATTGTACATCTAGGTAATTACAACTACAATTATTTACCTTTAATCTGTTTTTTTTTTAATAGTATTTTTCACTAGGAAATGTAGATACTGTATAAAGATACAAAAGTAAAGAAAAAAGGTACCACTACAGCCAACATAAAAAGTTATAGACTTGAAGAGCCATATTTGCTCACTGCCTAAATAAACCCCTAGTTAAAGTGTGCATCTATTCAACCATTTAATCACTAGGTGCTGATATACACCAAACCTTTGCAAACAAAATTGTTGAGAGAAAATGCAAGGATTTATATTCCTGTGTTTCTTTTTTTATATCATGACCTTTTTCAAACCAGTTTTACACATTTTGTAACATGTCTCTGTACAGATGGTACAGCAGCTTAGTTTTCACTTTTTATTTAATTTTTTATTTTATCTGAAGATTTATAGCACTTGTTTAAAATCTCAGTGGCCTCCTTTTCACTCACCTAGTCAGCGACTGTAATGCCATAAGTCAGTAGAATTGGCTCTGGGGTATTTTATTTACAGTTCTTGGATTTTAAAGCATCCAGGTTAAACCATCATCCAGACTATACATATTTGTTCAAGTTTCTTATCTAAATTGTTCTTATGCTGCGTGCTGTAGTTAATTCTATAGCAATTTATCTACTTGAAGATGGATATGCCAGCGGGCTTTAGTATGATCACCTTTAGCCCTAACTTGATAAAATGTAACAAAAATGCTGGTACTGTATATAAAAAAGGTCTTTAATTCCTAATGCCTATGTGCCTCCAATTTGATATTTTTTATTAAGGTAAATTAATCTATTTTTTTAGCTAATACCTGATTACATTGGCATCAATTTCAGTAGCTTGAATTATTGTCATTATTGTATTCAGGAAAGAACACATTCAGGAAATAGACACTATGGATGTGGTGAGGGAAGACATGCAGGTAGTTGGTTTGAAAGAGACAGATGTAGAGGACAGAGGGGTGTGGAGACAAATGATCCGTTGTGGCGACCCCTAATGGGAGAAGCCAAAAGAAGAAGAAGAAATAGACACTTTGAAAGTATTTATTTCAGAAGTATGAACTTGGTTTGGTCTATACATACCCTGACAGGTCTTTCCGTCTATCTGTAGTGTGTATCCCTCATTACAGCGGCAATGAAATCCATTTAACACCCTCACACATTCATGATCACAACTGTGATTCCCAAATGAACAATAGTCAATCACTGGAAGACAAAGACAGAACAGGATTTATTAAGGTTTATGAAATGAAAAGTGACTAAGTTTATAAATACAGTATGTATCACTGCAGCCAGGGAAAATCCCAGAATCAGACTAGGGGCACTATTAATAATTTAATGACAGATGATTATTTGCTTGAAATACTGGTAAATTGGCATAGTAAATGGTCTGTCCTATTGGGAGACTAGACTAGGATTAAAAGATGCTGCTTCATGGCTGATAACTGCACTGCAGCAGGTAAAAAAAATTGGAACAAGTTGAATACAAAGGTCTGACTACTCAAAGTAAAAACACCAGCATACATTAATGTGGACCTCTAGATAGGCAGGTTTGCCTAAAAAACATAACACATTGCTGCTGTGAACTGGTTTGCATCAGGCTAAGATTGACTGGCTTAAGCAAAGGAACATTCTAAGAGAAAGGAAATTCTGTTCCCAAACTTTTCTCTAGGTCTCAAGCAAAACTTTCTTCATAAACAATAGTAAAAGAAAATATTGCCCAGAGTCTGACTTAAACTCACTAACTGTGGGATTAAAAGAGAGCATGTTAGGAAGTAAATCTGCTACAAGAACAACTGAAATCAAAGGTGGAGATAATCATAAAACATTTGAGATATCTGCAGTATTTTTAACTGCCAGTCTTAAAAGAAGTGAGTAAATGCTCCTGTGAAAGCCCAACAATGAATATTAAGCAATAACAAACTTTGCAAGAAATAACATATTACAGCAATACACAGTACAATATCTATATGACGTATATGATGAATTAGGAATTAGAAAGAGAACAAGCATAATGTCGCAGGGAACCTGAATGTTGCTTTCAGGTGACCCTGAATGCAAGAAACTCATGCATGTTGGTATGTATGTATACAAAGTTCTAAATGTGTGTTTGTTAATTTCTTCTCACTTGTACAGGTCTTCTTGTCATCACTGAGATAATATCCATCATTACAGAGACAAGAAAAGCCATTGAGGATACTAACACACTTGTGCTCACAGCTGTCATTTCCGAATGAACAATAGTCAATCACTGGAACAAAAGGACAAGATAGGTTAAATTACACTGAGCCAGATTGAAAGTGAAATAAATATTTAACAATGTGATACTGATTCTTATCATTTCTTTTTTTTTTGTTTTTCTTTTGCGTGTGTTCTGACTACACAGTTTTCAACTGTTTTCGTTTTCATACCCCTTCAGCCTTTCTTTATTTTATCAATAAAATTTTCTTTACATTTGCTTTGCACATCCTGTGCTATCTTACACAGAAATCAGCTCTGATATATACAGATTTTAGTGCTGTTCCAATGGTTAATTTATTTGATTGGACATAAATTGCCATACCTCGGCTTCACAGTTATTAGCATATGTCAGAGCAAAGCTAAAATAAGTAAACAGGAATAATGGCTTTATTCTGGAAGTTAGTCAATGACTTGAAGGTTACTATTTACACTGGACAATGCATTTCACTTTTGCAAATTAACTGTGATGCCACATTTGCCTAACCCACACTTATTTGTGCTTGCTGGATCCGCCAAACAAAAATCCCATACACAATGTTCTGAAGTAGTGTATTGTCTGCCAAAATTTCTGAATGTACTGTAAGCTTATGTGGGAGAAGGCTTGATCTAAGGGCTTAAAGACTAACATTTACAGGTTCATTTATCATTGTTTAGCCAGTATTAAGAATTACAGTGTATCCTTTATTTCAAAAGTCTAATACACTGTAATTTCAAAATGAACAGCAGTCTATCACCACAACAGATGGTTTACTTTTGACACAGTGAATAAACAAGCAGTGTACACTGTCAGCAAGCGGTACATACAATCCAAGCACAAACATAGAGGATAATGTTGCCTTTTAATTTGGAGGAAATTATTTGCCTAGGCAATCTTATAAAATATAATAGAACATCACATATGAATATACTGCTGTAAATGTAAATGTTTGGCACTTGTTCAAAGAAGACTGGGCTTTACTAACTTGTGCAGGTCATTCCATCATCTTTTAAAGTGTATCCTTCATTACACTGGCAATAAAAGTTGTTAAGGACACCCACACAATTGTGCTCACAGCTATCATTTCTGAAGGAACAGTAGTCAATCACTGGAACAGGCAGAAAATAGAAAGTTTGCAATAGTCAGAAGGGCAACAATTTGAAATAGTCAGAAGAGCAAAAATAGTTAAGCATTTCATGTTAATGGTTTATTGTTATGGTCTAATAGTTAGTTAGTACATTTAAGAACAACCAGAAATACTAAAAATGTTTATATGATTCATCCTCCTACAAATAAAATTCCAAGAAAATTAATAGATGCGTATCTCACCCTTATCATTTACTTTAGATTTGTTACATTTCCAAAGAATGTTTGTTGTGTGTGTGTGTGTGTGTGTGTGTGTGTGTGTGTGTGTGTGTGTGTGTGTGTGTGTGAGAGAGAGAGAGATACTTGGTTGCCCACACTAACTTGTACAAGTCGTTTCATCCTCGTTGAGAGTGTATCCTTCATTGCAGAGGCAGTAAAAGCTTTGAAGTACACTCACACATGTGTGTTCACAGCTGTCATTCCCAAATGAGCAGTAGTCGATCACTAGATGGATAAGTATGGATAAGGAATTTAATCAACAATTCGCATATATGCAATACATGCCCATGGCTCTACCATGACAGAGGCTATTTAATATAATCTAGACAAATTTTAGCAAGGTTGGGCAAAGATTCATCAAAATGTATTTTAAAATAAAATACCAAATACCTTTACTTTAAATGTTTTAAAATAAACTCCAAAATACAGCAGCCACACCATGTATCAAAATAAACTACTGTATTTGTGTATTTTAATACTAAACAATACTAAACAATACTTTTACAACAGAGCATGACATTTCTTCACAAATTTTCCATCAGTTGGCCTATTTGATCTATCCTTCACATTACACTGTAAACAATGTTTGATAGAAACAGTTTTTCTCTGGCCGAGTCATGAAATAAATCCCACATATGCAACCAGTTAACAGATAAAATATTCACCAACATATCCCTGTGATCTCCCAGATGAAGGTTATTTTTAAAGTAAACAACAGTTCAATGTTTAACAGTCTGCAAATGACTTAACCCAGCCTTTAGTTTTGCACAAGCCAACTTTCATCCCGGATCGGTCAAGGCACAGGTTACCAACAACCGCCACAGGTATTGTTAGCTAACAGATTACCAGTGGAAATTGGGCTACTGTTGGCCAAAGGAGAAGAAGGAGATGAGGAAGACGTCTACAGAGACAGCAGGGAAAGCTGAAGTGTAGGATAGTGAAGTTAAGAGTTGGTATTTTAAATGTTGGTACTATGACTGGTAAAGAGAGAAAGATAGCTGATATGACGGAGCGGAGAAAGGTAGGTTTGTTGTGTGTTCAGAGTTTCTGATGAACATGAAGCTGGGAGTTAAAGGGGTGATTGTAAATGTCATCAGTGCCTATTCTCCACAAGTGGGTTGTGAGATGGAGGAGAAGGAAAAATTCTGGAGGGAGATAGATGAAGTGGTAGACGGTGTGAAATTGGTGATTGGGGTAGACTTCAATGGCCATGTTGGTGTAGGGAACAGAGGTGATGAGCCGGTAATGGGTAGGTATGGCTTTAAGGAGAGGAAAGTGGAAGGGCAGATGGTGGTAGATTTTGCTAAAAGGGTGGAAATTGCAGTGGTAAATACAGGTGGTGAAGGTGGATAGATTTAATAATCTGGGGTCCACAGTGCAAAACAATGGAGAGTGTGTTAGAGAAGTAAAGAAAAGAGTGCAGGCAGGGTAAAGTGGGTGTAGAGGAGTGTCAGGGTTTTTTTTTTGATAGACGGGTATCTGCACAAGTGAAAGGGAAAGTTTATAGGACTGTGGTGAGACCTGCTATGTTGTGCGGTATAGAGACAGTGGCATTAAGTAAAAGACAGGAAGCGGAGCTGGAGGTGTCAGAGCTGAAGATGCTCATATTTTCATTGGGAGTGACAAGGATGGACAGGTTTAGAAACGAGTTTATTAGATGGATCATGCATGAATGATATTTTGGAGACAAGGTGGTGGAGGTGCGATTGAAATTGTTTGGTCATGTGCAGAGGGACATGGGTAGATAGAAGAATGCTGAGGATGGAGCCTCCAGGAAGGAGGTAAAGAAAATGACCAAAGAGGAGGTTTATGGATGTGGGAGTAAAGACATGCCTCTAATGGGAGCAGCCGAAAGAAGAAGAAGAAGAAGAAGATGTAAAGGACAGGGTAGTATTAAGAGACTTATGGTGGTGACCCTTAACGAAAGCAGCCGAAAGACGAAGAAGTATGCAAATTACTTATATTTGTATCCTAATTTAGTTACTTGGTGATTGGTAATGAAGGGCCTACTTTGCATCAGCAACACTGACTCAATGACAAACAAGTCATACATAAAAAGACAACTAATAGAACCTAAATTTTTAGCAACTACTTTCTAACTAATACATTATTTGATTGTTAATCATAAATATAATAATATATTATGTGTCAGGCAGTCATTCATGCAAATGGTTTGCAATATCATGGTCTAATTAGTAAAACAGCTTCAATTAGTGTACAATATTCCACAATCAAATATTTATATATCAATCATTGGATTCCAAATACCTATTTGGAAGTTGAAATCAAACATTTTAGCAACAACATATAACAATAATTATATTACCAATATTAAAACTGGCAGCCTGCACATTTCTTACCTTGACCAACTTCTTCTATATGCATTTATTTTTTTGTTCTGATCTCAACAAGTCTGTGCAAACTACTGAGAAGGCACTAATCAGAGGCTACATTTCTATGATGTCATCATATAGACTTCTTACTAAGTATTTTACAGTATTTTAAAACTACAAAAATACAAAACACAACTATTTTGATATAAAATATGAAGAGATTTTTATCAACCCTATCAAATACAAATGACAAAATCTTATTTTATATGTGAAATACGTATTAAAAGAAATCTAACAAGTATACTCAGGCTTTAGAACAGCACACTAATGAATCATGTCTATAATATGTAAAAGTCTATAAAATGTTAAATAAGCAAATATCAAAGAAAAGGAAGTTTTACAAATGAAAAGAAACACCAAGCCATATTTATGATAAACAATGAAAATATGTAAATGAACAGTTTGTCACACTGTAAAACAAATTTCCTGAACATTGACAGGTGTCGAGAGCTGAGATGACCTTTTTATTACATCATATGTAGCACAAAGCAAGTAAACTAGTTATGATTTCTGTTCTGACTATTGTTACTTTTATTTAGTATACCCACTTCCTTTATTCATGTGGGTGTTAATGTGTCTATTGTTTAATAGAAGGAAAGCATAATTGGTTTGTTAGCTTTACTAACTTGTGCAGGTCCTTTTGTCATCATTCAGAGTGTATCCATCCTTGCATTGACAGTTGAAGCCGTTAAGGACACTGACACATTTATGCTCACAGCTTTGATTTCCAAATGAACAGTAGTCTATCACTGGAACAAGTAATAAAAAAAAAAATAGTAAATGATGAATAGTAAAAGTGTAACAAATAAAACATTTGTAGAACGTATTTGAAAACATCAACCACCAAAAAGAATATTTTCAATTATTCTTCAATTATTCTAATTCCTAGTTGGGACAATTTTATTTATCTAAAATACACTCCCTTGCTGTTTTGAATTAAACATCATATTAATATTTAAATACTTAAAATTGGATTGGATCTGTTTTCTGTAATTTGTAAATTGACTTGGATTAGACTTGTCCCACCAGGAAGAAATCAAACTTGAAAGGATAATGGTGAACTGTCAGTTTTGCAGAAGACTGGGGAGAAATCTTAAATGACTAAGATTGGTGATTCTTTGGTGATCGATAGTTTGGTGATCTTTAAAACACTTGGCACATTTGTCAGGTAATAAACATTTGAAACTCCAGAAATAGAGTAAAATAAAAAAATTAAAAAGTAAAAGCATTTCCACTCTTGACCCACAACAACTTTCAGGTTTTGGAATAAACAGCATAAAGATAGAACAGTGGAGAAGTGGAAGAGGATCATTATTATGATGTTATATCTGATTGATGTCCTTATTGCTAAATACATCATTAACACATTTTAATTTAAAACATTAAAAGTTTGTTTGTTTGTTTGACAAATCCATATCTGGCAAAATGTTAAACATTTTGATTTATTTATGATACAATTATGATGATATGATATTCATTCAGTTTTTATGTTTCTGGTGTTTATTTTGGATATACTGTATAGTTTTTATATAGTTTTAGAGTTAAAATATTTGTTTAAAATAATTATCACTGAAACATTTTCACCAAAATTCGAAATATTGGTATTTATAAATCTGCATTTAAACTGTATATAAAAAATAAATGAATAAATAAAAACTAAAAAAAAAAAATATTCCTTTAAACTAGCAGTTTTCACTATTATCCAGAAAGGGCCAGTGTGGCTAAAGGCTTTTAATCCAACCAAGCCAGAGTAACACTCGATTTAACATTTGTTTTAGCAGTTTATCTTGGCCTTCAATCAACTATCATGTTATTCAAAATTATATTTTTGTAGACTAATTTGTATGGCTGATAATAACAATAATTATAATGTCATATCTGTAATATATTTAGGCATACATAGAGTTTTATATATTTAATCACAGTTGTGTCTGCTACTGGTTAAACTATTGCTTTTGAAGCGAAAACAAATCTCTGTAAATATATGTATATTGTCACTAACTTTTGCAGGTCTTCTTATCTTCATTGAGTGTATATCCTGTATTGCAGTCACAGCTGAAAGACCCAGGAGAACTGATACAGATTTGTTCGCAGTCATGCTTCTCCTCCACACACAAATCAATGGCTAAAATCAAAGGTAAGCATACAACAGAAAGTACATAAATCTTCAAATAACTTTAAAGATTTTGTATAGATATTATTTTCACATTATTTTTTCGGTTTTGTTTAAGCACAGTTTCTATCAGCTTTGAACTAAAATACTAAAAACACCTGTGCAAGTCTTTCCATCATCTTGGAGTGTGTAACCTGGCAGGCAAAGGCACTGATAAGAGCCAGGAGAGCTCTCACAGATATGATCACAGCCATGGTCAGACTCAACACAAAGATCTATTTCTGTAAAAAGAAATCTTGCTTTAATACTCAGACAGAATCATATCAATTAAATTTCTTTAGATATAATTTGAACTCAGTTTGGATTATGAGCAAAAATGTTATTATTATTCTTCTTCTTATTATTATTATTATTATTACATTTGATTAAAAGGCTTGTATACTAATAATCAACATTTTCACACTACCTAAGATTAACACAAGACCTACAGTATATTGTGGTTCTGTGCTGGCTAAAGTCAACTGCTATCTGCTTTGATGCAAAAAAAAAAAAAAGCTTTAAACAATTAATTAGATTGCTTAAAAAAATGCATCAATGTTGACAAAATATATTGACAAAATATATAAGTTGAAATATAAAGTTAAGAAAAAGGGACATTAAGGGCATGTATGTGTGTGCTTTGCATGATAACCAGATATTCATCTATAAAAAATGTGTTTAATAATTGCCATTACATTACACATCACCTAAATAGTCCATATAGTGGAACAGTGTCTGTCAATGTTTTTTTCTTAAACATTTATTTCCAAATTTTTCTAATTAAAACTGTATTCTAATTCAGTGCCTTGGTGTTCATTGATATATATATATATATATATATATATATATATATATATATATATATATATATATATATATATGAATATCTTTCTGTATGGCTACTGTGGTAGAAACATGATGAGAAAAGTAAATTTACTGCAAAGCTTGTCTTGGAACTGGAGCCCAAATTGGTGAATAAGATCGAAGGTCTCCACTAGGAAGACATGATCTTCAAAAGGTGGTGATGCCATGGCTCTCAAGGATGTCATGTCAGCTCTGGCCACTCCCACAGCATAGATCTCGATCCCAGACTCTCGAGCAGCAGCGGCTACCTCAGCAACACGATCCTGAGGCCGTCCATCAGTGACAATCACCGCCACATGAGGCACATTGGGTCGAGCACCCTCTTCAGCAGAGAATGCCACATTCATGGTATAACGGATAGCCAGGCCTGTCATGGTACCCTGTGCCAGTGGAATGATCTCTTTGATTGCCTTGACCATATCCTTTTGAGTACTGAACTTGTTCAGGGAAAAGACATTCTGCACTTGACTCGAGTACTGAACAACACCCACACGGGCAGCATTAAGGCCGATGTCCATTTCATTGATAATGTCAATCATAAACTTGCGCATTGTCTCAAACTCATGTGGCCGAACACTGCGTGAGCCATCAATTATGAAGACTAGGTCAACTGGGCCAGATTTACACTTTTCATTTCCATCTGTGCACACAAAAAACAATGTTTAGACTGAATGCTATATGAGGCAGCAATAATCAGTAGAAGTTACTGATAAACAGTGGAAGTTGTAAACAGTGTTGGCCCTGTAAAACATGAACAAATTAACTACCTGTTTAAAAAAAAACACTCACAATTTAGTAAATTAAAGTAATGCACACTAGAAAAAACTAGACACTAGTTCCAACATAGAAAATAAATATTTTTCTAAAATTTCTAATATGAGTCTACTTTTATCAGAAATATCAGATATCAGAATTGTATCTATAAATTTTAAAGAAATTATAGCACGGTGTTTCAATGTCTTGGTGTTTTTATAATGACCTTTTCTGGGCCTTGCTTCCAAGATGTTCACTAAAGCCAGCAGTGCACCAATACACACAACCAAATGTCTCATTCTGCAACACTTGATGCTCAGGCTTGCAGGGTAATCAGTATGCCTTTAAGTCTGTAAGAGGGCAAGAGAAAGAAAGTGAGAGTTTAAGGTCAGAACACAAAGGCATACATTTAAGGAACAGCTGCTTAGTCCAACTTGGTCCTGCCATAAAATTACAATGACAAACAGATTGCCTGCTGCAGCACGTAGAAGTTCCAACCAGATGTTGGTAACACAGAGAAATTATTCAACTCATAAATTACTTGCATGTTAGCAAGCTGTTAGTTCAAACACAATGCAAGATATTTATAGGATAATAACAATGTCTGCACATTTAAGGTTGTAAAAGGCATGCTTTGTGTAATATGAGACACATGGTACTTCTCAGAGGGTCCAGGAAGAGTTATAACTGTCTGTGAAAACATTCTTAAAACAATGGTGTGTAAGGGTTTAGAATGATTCTTTTGTATAGCTAACCTAACCTAAAATAAGCTAAAACAAATCTGTAATTATTATCCTTATCAGCAGACAACTAGTCAAGCACTCTGCATTAGTCTTTAGGGCTTGAGATGTTCTTCCTACTATATACTCAGTGTACTGAGGTAAAAGGTTGTGCAACTGTTTGCTTTTGCACTCCCTTTGGGACTTTACTGAACCACAGTGGTTATTTCAGCATCACCAGACCTTTTTCCATTATGTCTTCCTGATACAAAGAGCCCCTGTGTGTGTGTGTGTGTGTGTGTGTGTGTGTGTGTGTGTGTGTGTGTGTGTGTGTGTGTGTGTGTGTGCGTGTGTGTGCGTGTGTGTTTCATGTCAAGATAACTTCCCTGAATAGGTATTGAGACATGCACACTGATTTTATTCATTAAAAAATGTTTTTGTATTTATTGCTATCAACATTACTAAAGCCAAATTTGAATACATTTCAAATATTATGTTACAATTCAGGAATTGTTTTATATATTAATGTCAAAACTGCTTTTAGTTTACAAGCATTATCTCATGTCACTAGTTGGAAAGAAGATCTAATGCAAAGGTTCCCTTGGACATAGAAAGGTTTTCCTGTCTTTTTTTTTTTTAATCTATCTCAACTCATTTAAGTGCTTTTATGATCACGTAATTTGTACCTTTACATTCCCGAATGTACATCATTATAACCACTTCCTGGTTTCTCTGAAAAACCTTGCTAGAATAATTTATATATTCTGTTTAAACACTACATTATTGTTTCAGTTAGACTTCTTAGGAAAGCTTGAAACCCTAAAACTACTCAATGAAACACTGAGAAAAGTGTAGCTTTATGACCTCCTGCTTGGGTTGAATAAAATTATAATTATAAAACATATTTAAAAATGAAGATACAGTTTAATACATTTTCAACATATATTTGTTCAAAAGGTAATGGCTCAAGCCAGCCTATACTTGCACTTCTTTATAATATGTATTAAAATATAAAATAAAGTTCATCTGTCCTTATGTCTAAGAAAGCAATTTGTTACAATTATTATGACACTAAAAATACTTATTCATGATATGTGCTATTTTATATTTTCTTTCCTTTTTACTTGGAAACTTTTCCAACTTAAATTTTGTCCATATTTATATTATATAGAGCTTATGTCCTTGTGTCAGCTACTATTTGCAAAGCATGGTGCAAGCATGAGAACTACACACCTGGGTGCAGGTTGTTATCTCTTAAAACAAATGTACACAGGGATTGACACACACTGCCAGGAGTTCAACACCAATGTCACAACAGCAGGCAATGAAGAAGCTTACAGTATAGTGGTTTGAATGAATGTACCATCTGCTTACTGCAGATAGATCAGAAAAATGGTTGCGATTAAGAACAAAATTATGTGAAGAGGTGAATGTAACAGGGCAAAAAAACACTAGGAGATACAAAAAGAAGACTGCGACTGAGAGACATGCAAGAACAAAATAAAGGTCAGAAAGAAGTTGGTGAGTGACCGCATTCCATGGCTGGGCTGCGATCTTTTACAGACAATTCATACTTTGTATAGTCATAAACTTCTCAAAATGGTTAGTTATAATATAGTAAGGAAAGAGTATCAGTCTGAGAAAAAAATGTTTTGATTGTAATGTTATATTTAACTGCATGAGCAAATTCACATTGCAAGTTATAATTGGATAGGCTTAAGGTGAGAGATAAAGTTATTATGACAATTTGACTTACTAAGAAAAAGAACAAAATCACTCCTACTTGTTACAATTCCAACATATCTCATATCAGTTCAGGTTATAAACAACTTCTTAGTTTTACAGTTCTTTATCTATTATGTTAACCCCCAATTATACAGAACCTTTACTATGAGCTAATGTGCTTTATTTTTCTTGCACTCAAGAGACCATGTTGAAGGGTCATTTCAGTGTTATTGAATGGAATGTTATATCTAAAAGATATATTTTTTATGTGACGGAGATTAAAACCAATTCAAAGCACTGCTGAGAACTATGTAAAAGCTCTCTTTTTCCATTTATGACCATGTGTACATCAAGCCCTGAGGGATCTTCACAAGAGAGACACTCATATTACACACATTCTGCTCAGCTCAAATTGGGCACCAGCAAATGAATTGGGGACCTCACCACAGAGGGTCTCACCAGAGAATTTGAGTGCTATGTTTCTATTACTTAGGGTTGACTGACAGTTTCAAAGTAGCCCTGGATTAAAGAACAGCAACTTCTTGTTAGAAGGTAACTGAAAGCAGATGTGGGACTCTGCTACTGTTGGCAATTTACACTGTGGCTTTGTCTCCAGCAAGCCATTGCCCACCTAATACAGCTGAGCACCTCAAAGACAATATGGGTCTGAATTCTAAAACTAAATTATACTAGTAGTAGTTAGTATTAGTGAAAACAATGGGTGCCAAAGAACCATTTTATAAAATTAAGGGCATGACAGAACTGTAATAGATCACATAATTTATTAATGCATCTTTGATATATATATATATATATATATATATATATATATATATATATATATATATATATATATATACAAAAGACTAATAATAGTAGTAATACCAATTATTAGTAATAGGCAAGTCAAGACTTGATTTGTGTATATTTAACAGTGACGAGTCTTATTCATTTATTATGGTAAATTAACTGCAAAACATTTAAGCCACCTTGACACAAATTAATATAAAAAATGGCTAAATATTTTCTGATTTCGGATCTGCTTTAAACAGGCTCTAAGAAGAAGCAGTCCATATTATACTCTGCATGATTTTCATTATGCTTTAAATAGACAATCAATGCATTATATAATAAGGTCATTATTCTTCAAAACCTTAAAAGGAAAAAAAAAACGTCAACACATTCCAGTCTTTGAATCTGGTAGTCTTAAAAAAATAAACGTAAAAGATTTTCTTTCATAAAACATGTTCAACAGCATCGACAAATCGTTTCATGTCAAAAGATTTTAGCTTTTGACAAAAGCTTTTGTTGTGTTGAGTCCTGTGCTCGTGAGCGTTCAAGCTGAGGGATGAGCAGAATTTAATATTTTGTACAGATCAGATTGATAAAATAGCAGCAAGCATTACACTCGAGTCAAAAGATTAAACGATTAACAAAACTTGTTGATTTACGAAAGTTCCCTTGTACAGTTATTAGTTTATTTTAGTTCATACAGCAATATGCCTTATATAAAAAGTAACTAAAAATGTTTCGTTTCAGGTCTGCAGAATGAGGAATGTGTAGAGACCTCGCACGTGTGCAGAGGTGAAGCATCAGCTCTCACTCACCTTGACGAAATGCGGGGGGAAAATGAGACACAGCCGGCGAGATGGGACAGGTAGACTAATCTCTCTCTCTCTCTCTCTCTCTCTCTCTCTCTCTCTCTCTCTCTCTCTCTCTCTCAGTTCCCCCGTGGAATGGTCGATCGGACAGTGTCCTTCTTTTTCAAATAAAATCAAAATGAGCAGAGAAATGACTAAGAATCACAATTAAAATGAACTTTTCAGAAAGCTATACTAGTATTCAGAGTGCAGCCATGATCCATAAGAAAGACATAAAATGAATCTGCAGGACACTGGTTTGGGATTAAATGTGTGGCGCAGGTTATGTGGACCCACCCCCTTTCAAACTTTTTCCCTTCTCCTTCTTTTTCTTCTTCTTCTTCTTATTCCCCAAAACCCAGGACATACCACCACACGCTTATATAAGCACGATTGACGGGTATTAGGGAAATGTAAACAATCGAATATTTACCTCAGTAAAAAATAAAGAACGTGGTAAGTTATCTATTACATACACTGAAATATGATACAGACCTCTAATAATACCCTTATTAAAATCTGATGTACTAAAATCTGAAGCCTAATCAAGTAAAACATACTTAATATCAGCTAAAGGGGTCAGTGACCACAAAAAGGCAAATTCCTTATGTAGTTGCATATGTCATAAAAAATAACAGATTAATGAATAAAATAAATAATAATCATTAAGAGCCAGGACAGCTCTGTCTGTGTCTGTGTTTGTATTCTAGTATTAAAAAAAATTAAATATGTAGTTACTGTAGATATTATAAGACCATCTTTTATGCTTTCTGTAGATCTATAGGAAGCGACTACTGAATGTTCACAGTAATAGTTACATGAATGCCAATGAACATTACAAATGTCTGTCTAAATCTGTAAAGTTACAACCATAGATATACACAAACAAATCAAATCAGGCATTTAAAGTAGTAAAACAAAGTAAACATGACATTTAAAGTAGTTCCATTCACATCTGTAACATGGTATTTCATGTAAGTGAATGCAGAAAATTGATTAATAGCAGAAAATAATTTTAAACAAACAATCATAATAATGAAAACATGCAAATGTAAAAGTGGAACAAAAACACAGATTACTGAGGAGGTATACTTCTCTCTTTCTCTGTCCAAGTTTTTCATTCATTCATTCATTCATTCAATTATTCATTCATTCATTCATTTATTTATTCATTCATTCCTTTTCTGGGGGATGAGAGAATATGAAGGAATTCTGTCTCTGTTGTTCTCTTTGGTATGCCATTATGTGGTGCCTCTTTTCTCTTCTTATAATCAAAGTCAGATTATTACCATTTTTACTCTCTTTCAAATATTTCATTCAAATGATTTCCTTTAAAGTACATTCATGACCAAATGTTTGATAAAATAAAATTTTATTATTTGTATTATTACTGTTGACAGTTTATCAAGCTGTTACTGTTGGGCACTTGAGCCAGGCCCTTAACCCTTGAGCCAGGCCCTTAACTGTTCCAGGTGTGCTGTATTATGGCAGACCCTGCACTCTGACCCCAGTCTAATATGCTGTGATATGCCATGAAAGAATTTCACTGTGCTTTTTCTTTCTTTCTCTTTCTTTTCTTTATTAAAATTTACAGATTTGTGTCTGTAAACTATTTATTATTACTATTAATTATTATATTATTATTATTATTATTATTATTATTATTATTATTATTATTATTATTATTATTAGTTTGTTTTATATTTTCCATAATGGAGTGGCTGAGCTTATCTTTGATAGCAATGACAATGTATGTGTCTGTTTGTATAGCTCTATGCTGTGTGCTGTGCTTTATGTTGTTTTATGTAAGACCAGAGTTCTAAAGAAATGTCTCATTTCCCTGTGTACTGCATCAACTATATTTGATTGAAATGAAAATAAAAAAGGCTTCTTGTCTTTTAACTTTTGTTATGGCATTTTCTAGTCTAGTTTATTCTTAAAATAACATCTTTTTTTTATTTACCTTTTTTTTTTTAATTTTAAGTTAGTTTCAGGCTAAAATCATTACAGCAGGTTTCTAATTTTAATGGGTTATGTTCCTCTTCTTTTATTACACTGTACCTTAAAGTTAACAGTAATTCCTCAGTGATTTATGAGAGTCTATTTTAAATAAGTTATTATTGTTGATACATTTATTGATAGTCACTTGAAAGCACTTGAATGGCGCTTTGAATAAGGGCATTTGCTAAATGCTGTATATGTAAATGTACTGTAATATAGCATATGAATGACCTGTTGTGCTGTGTTTCTGCTTTGTGTGTACACACAGTGCTCAAATTGAGTCAAGTCTTATGGGGGTCCCCAGTTGTTGTGTAATTCATATATTTTTTACTAAAATAATCTTGGCGACCCCACTAGGTAAATTTTTTACTTGTCATGGGGGGTCGCTAATGCCTTATGGGGGGGTCCCTGAAAGAATTTCAGAATCTTCATATTGTTATATAGCAGAAATTGTTAATATTTTACCACAAATATGTTCTCTTTCTGTCATGCTGAGGTTTAAGTAGATGGCTATCATGAGATATGCAGTATTTCATGTAATTTGTGGGTGCATAGATAAATGAGTACTGAAAGTTTCTTAATGCTGCTTTAGCTTTGTCAGTACCACTTACTTATTTTTTTGCAATAATGGTGAGACTTTGTAAAATGGCTGTAATTATGGTTAATGCAATAGTATCACTTGGCTTGACTTTCACTTGCAATTAACTAGACTGTATATTTGGTTTTTCATGCATACCAATGAGTAATCAGAAATACTATACTTGTTGGCAGCAGATGTTTGTTTGTTCTTTCATTTTTCTTTAGCTACAGTATTAATATTGTTAATTATTAATATTATTATACTTATTTAAAAAAAAAGTATAATAAATGATCGAAATCACAATTATAAAACTGTGTAAAAACTGTGAGAGAGCAAATAGACATGGCTCCATATAAGGGTAGCTCACTAAGACTGAAGAATCTTTGTTGCAATCCACCTTTATAACTATATGGTAGCTATATGTCACTGATTAGTGACAGAACAGTGCTCCCTTTTATAACAACGTCTAAATGCTAAGCACCAGTAACTTTCAGAATAATAGTGTATCAGAGATCACAATTATTGACCTGCAGATGCCACTTCAAAGCCAAGTCATTAAACATTATTATATTGCACCAGTCTTATTTTGCACCAATTGTTCAGTGAATTTATACAATAATTATCCATTTTGTGAAAATATAACAAGACTAAGAAAGTATTATTAAGATGCTTAGACCAGCACAACTTACTGTAAAAATTGTCTTCATCCTTAGGGTGAATAAAAATTTTGCTTCATTGCCAAGAATAAGCAGAGACTCTGTGACACAGTACCTTCAGTACAGACCTGACCAATCAGTGCTTATTCTCCATGCTAGAGTGGCCCAGAAATCCTATGGAAATGAGAAACGGTAAGAATGTCTTATATAACACAATTAACAATAAAACATAATTCTCCAAATTGTAGTATTTCATTATGTAAAATTCATTATGTGTATTTTTTTATTATGGACCTGGAATCATATGTTCTGTGTTTTAGTTAATGTCATCATAGGTATAAGAAATATTTGCATTTAGGTTTAATTATGCACTCTCGCTTATATATTACAAGTAATTATTTATACTTGAACTATTTATTTGCTGTATTACTTGACTAAATTATGTGTAATTGTATAGGATTGGGTTTTAGTAAGTAATGAAAAATATAAAGGAAAATAAACAAAAGACAAACATGTATGTCAGGTACATGTTATTTTATTAGTTAAGGACATGAAAGTGTATAATTTAGGATTTTTTGCAATTTTGTGTCTGTGTATGCAGATTTTTCTGTCCTCCTCCTTGTGTATATCTCTGTGGAACTGGGTGGAATCTTCTTAAAGGTTTGTGATCTAGTCATTTATGTCTTTTAATCATGATTGCTTTATTAAGAGATGTGGATCTTAACAGATATCTTTAACTGAGAACACTTTTTGACACAGAATGCTTTTTTACATGAATACATAGCTATGAATTCTTTCACAAGAATCAGGTCTCGACGATTCTAGTGGTCGTGTGTGGGGGTATATGGGTCTGGATGGCTCCCCTGGGACACAAGCAGACAACTTTAAGCTGAGCTTTGAAGAACAAACCGAAAGAAGGGTACATAATACTTCAGACCCAAGCTCAAAGATATAATGACATAGAACTGGCTTTACAACATTAAATATCAAAGGAACTAGTTCAAAACTCTTTATAGCCATTTCGCTTACTTTTTACTGTGATGGCATTTCTCTGATATTACCTCTTAGGTACTAATTGGGTGTTGAAAAAAAAAAAGCTCTGAAATGCAGCACACATGATTTTGAATAAAATTATTTGCTTTGATTCCTTTCTGTCATCATTTTAGGCACAAATTTTGTGTGGGAAATGTATACTGCTTTGCTGATATTTTCTTTTCTTAAATTATATATTTAGATGTTTGCCTGCGCCAAAACACTGTATATCTCAGATACAGATAAGAGGAAACACTTCCGTTTGCTGCTTCGTTTGTTTCACAGTGGAGGGCAGGAGATCGGCTCTTTCCAAAGTGGACTTATTAAAGTCATCTCCAAACCATCACAGAAAAGACAATCCATGAAGAATGCAGATTGTGAGTCAGAGATTGATTGTGCGCTAGAGTGCTTTAAATTGTGTCTGTGACTACTGTAGGTCCAAACAAAATCTACACTGATGTGAAGGTAAAACAGTTGGAATATAAAAACGTTTAAAATACAGCAATACTTAGAACAGTTGTAGCGGGATGATAGAAAATGACTATTTAATTTAACTTTATTATTCAATAAAATAAATACAGTCTCAAATATATTGACATGCATTTTTAAATTTTCAGTTTAGTTTTTCTTCTCTGACATTCCTTACACCTGATGAAATGAGAGTTTTGAATTATTTTAATATAAACTGTATATATACATACAGTATGTATATATAATAGAAACTATATTTTCCACAAATGTTTCACTGACTTATTCAGATCTCCTAAAAGCAATAATGTCATACACTTACATATGTTATGTTGTATTTTTCTGATATAAAACATTTAATAACAGAAACGAAACAAAACATTTTACTATTTTGTATCCGCCACTTTCCATAGAGTATTATGTTCTTGCAACTTAAATGTGTTTATAACTGTAGTTTTGCCCTGAGACAAACATGGTGAGTGGGTAAGTGAGTGAATGATTGGTGTATAGTCTATATAGTATTTTAATGATATTCTAACTTCAAGTCCTGCGAACGTGTTCCTAAAAAGGTAAGCTGTAGAACCCAAAAGAGTGAAGCATTTGACCTTTGGCCATTTGATCCTAAAACATACGCTTAAGGTCAGTTTTTATTGACATTGGCAGTTTTGTCCTGCATAAAGATCTCAGGAAAACAAAGAAGTGTTGTAAATGTCTCAGTGATGGCAAAGTGACGTTGAATTCCTCACCGTCTGGTGGGTAAAAGATACAATGAGATGAATTTGTGGCCTTAAATAGTTGTTTGACTTTGGCATTGCTGTATCAGACATTGATGTTGGCATGTATCTGTTTGTCAGTATGATTAACTTTGTTTATGTCTATATATGTGTTTTCAGTGTGTATCCCATCTGGTTCAAGAGTGTCACTTTTTAATCGCCTGAGGTCTCAGACAGTCAGTACACGTTACCTTGCAGTGGAGGGTGGAACTTTTGTGGCGAGTGCCAGACAATGGACTGCTTTTACTGTCATTCTAGGTCTGACATTTGTTTTCTGTTTTTTTCTTTCAATATAATTACTTGGGATTTGGAAATGCACTTTTGGCTTTATTGTATAGATAAATTATAAATGAATAAATTTTAGATTATTTTTACCACAGCAGGCACATAATAATTAATTTTATTAAACAAGACGGGATTATTATTATTTTATTAACAAATTTATGTGAGTCAATGCATCTCTAGATGTTTAACAATAGTAAAGTTTTTGGACATCTTTCATGCCTTCCAAAAACTTTGAGCTTATAAACATTGGATTAAGTACTAAATTATTTTAAATCTTAATAAAACTAAAAATTATGTCTTTGGGTTGTTCTATAGAAGGCCAGTATACAAACAATTTCAGATTTTTTTAATGTAGCTCTGATGATTGGTGATGGTATTCTTAAATTTCTTATCCATTATCAGACTTGGGAACATTTCTCAGTTTTGTCATGAAATATCGTTGGCTCGAAATCTCTTGATCATACCACCACCATGAGAGAGTGGCACATTATTGGTCAAAAAGGGTGCTTGAAAACGTGTCCCCTTTTTACCTCTATGTTTACCTATATTTATTGCCACTGCAAGAGCACTATTTTATTATATATTACTTAGCCTGATCATGAGAGCTATCTTGTCATAGCACACAAAATCTGGTAAGTATTTTGACTTAGGTTAATCCTAGCTATGTAGTACAAAAATATTCTGTACAAGGTATACATCTATATTTACAGCATTAAGCAGATGCCCTTATCCAGGGCAACATGCAAAATGATAAAATAAATCAACACTGGATCACTAGGTTGCAAACTTGCGATACCATCAGCCTACACTCTTTTGGGAGGAATTATAGCACACTTTTTTTTTTTTTTTTTACATTAAACATAAAACAAACATTGTTGAGACATCTAGGGGTATATGAACCTTTTTTTGTAAAATGAAAATTTTTGTTCCTTGCTTTTAGAACATATATTAGGCCTAAGGACATTGCCTTGTCAATCTTATCTGCCCAGGGCCTTCATAGTCTGTACAGCTGGCGTTTTTTTATTTTACCATAGTCTCCTTAAGAATTGGCTCTGTTTCTTTAACCAATCAGATTTCAAATTCGCCTCACAGGGTCAGCTAGTTGGCCCAGAATATCATCAGCATTTTTCCGTCCTCTGATTGGTTGGTCAGAGGGAAACTGTTACAGCCAAGTTCAACTGCAAAATATGTATGTAGCATGCTGCACACATTAATACATCAGAGTTAGACTTTTTGTATGCCTACAGAGGAAGAGAATTTGATTTGGTCTCGGAGATACTTAAAAATCCATTTTCAAGAAAAGCTTGACATCGTGAGGAGAGGTCAGCCAACCCTGAAGCTAGCTAGCTTGTCTCAGCCTGGGAAAGAGTTTGTTCTTCACTTCCAGTCCAGTGAATACGAGCGGTACCAGTGGTTTACAGCCTTTGAGTAGCGGTGCAAATTATTAGTATGCATCTCTGATGAGTATGTTGTATTTTAATCCATTTTTTAATGTTTTTGTCATGCTATTAGACAAATATTGATTTTGAGCTGCTCCAGGTGATGTAGGTGCACAGTGGCGTAGAGGTTTGGAGTTGTCTTAACTCGGTTTCTTCAGTAAAATGGCATTGACTCCCATATGTGAAATACCTCTCTCTCTCTCTGTAATGCCACGCTTTGTTATATTGCGTTTTTGTATAATATTGATGGTTTCTATTGCGATGTGATAGTGGTGTTATTAAGAGGTGGATTAAGTCGAGTAACTCCCACTGAACGCCTAGGTACCAAATGCCACTGCCGTACACACCTTGTGATGTGTTCTCGAGATCAGTCCTGGACAGTCATGAGCTAAGATATTTAGGTTTCCTTTGCAGCCGTATAATCATAATTTTTGGTGTGCCATAACACAAACATTTCATCATGGTTAATCCAAATTAGTGATGGTATGCAATATGTCAATATAATAATCAATAAAATTAGATTTCCAGACACATGACAAAGCTGGAATTTGCCCTGTAAAACAACCAAAATATCACATTTTTAGTTCAATTAAGTTTTAAATATTCTATTAGACTCAACCTCCATAATGTCAAGATGTTATGTAGGGGTTAATAATAAAATCCCATTAAAAATGAAAACTGCTTGTGTTATTTATTTTATGTACAATAAAAAAATACATTTGTGAGCAAGTATGCATGTTTCGAAAACATAAAAAGTGCTGTGCAAAAAATTTAGCAGTGGACCATCACTGATTACACAGCTTTCTTTCTCTCTCTCTCTGAAGTGGAGGATCAGCAGACTGACCGCAGTGATTACTCTGTGTGTGAGAGCTATATCTGTTATGGCTGTGTGGTTCAGCTGGTATGCACCATTTCAGGAGTTGCACTGCCACCCATGGTATGCATATAAATTCTGGGGGGGGTTTTGTTTGTTTTTTACAGATTTCTGAGTGGCTAAATGTATAATTTGTTATAAAACCTGGATTAAATCTTAGAACTTCCTGAAAACTGAGCACATTAATGGAATAATAATGGCAGCCCACACACAGCCCCCACACACCATTTGCTAATGTATTTTAAATGTTGTTTTACGTGGGGCCCCAAGTGGGCTAGTCTAAACCCAGCCAAAAGTGATTTGTGTGATGGAAGGTCACCTGTAGCACTAAATGAAATGTAGTAGAAAGGAAGAAATAGAATTATTCTTGTCAGAAGGTTAAAATAACAAACTCCTCAAAGGTTGAAACATATTAGAGCAGAAAATATTAATTATAGAACCTTGTGGAATTACTTTCTACACAAAATAGACAAAAGATTTAATGTAGAGGTAATCTCCCTTTGCTGTTAAAATAATTTCTACTCACTGGGATGCTTTCCAATAGATTTTAAAATGTGGTTGTGTGGGTTTGCACATTTAGTCACAAGAGCATTGAAGTCAGGACTGTTGTTGGTTGAGGAGGTCTAGGGCACAGTCAACATTCCTGTAGATCTTGAGTGGGGTCAGGGTTCAATGCAGGTCGTTTAAATTTCTGTACTCTATCCTTAGTAAACCATGGCTTTATGTAAGGTGGTTTTGTGTCATCCTGGAACATTTTTGGCCTAGGATCCTTAGTTCTAATCCAGAGAAAACTATACAGCATATTGAGGCTTGAATCACACTCCATAAGTGTGAGGTTTTCTGGCTGAATGTTTTAGCTGTGACTAAAGTGCAATTTTTTTTCTTTATAAGGTGATACGTAAGGTGAACAAGCAGCAAGCATGCCTGGATATAGATGAACCAGTGTCCCAGCTTCATAAATGTGCATTTCAGCTCAGAAACAGCAAGCACATGTACCTCTGCCTCTCCAATGAAAAGATCTTACAGTACCAGGTGAATTAACACTCAAAATGCACAAGGGTTAAGGAACATGTAAATAAAATTCAAATTCATATATATATATATATATATATATATATATATATATATATATATATATATATATATATATATATATTGTATTTAAATGTTATGAACCATGAAGATCCTGTCAGGGAAATAAAATCTAGTGCAACTTGTATATATTAAAAATGTGCACACTATTCCAGAATAGCTTCCTCCTAAAGACATAAAAGATCAGTGCACTGTTGTGTCTTGCCTATTATAGTGTTTGCTCAGTCTGTAAAATCACAAGCACAGGTGAACTGAAGAAGGATGATGTCTTCCATTTGAAAGTGCTCATGGAGCAAGCTACTAATATGTATTTATGGTTCATAACATTTAAATACAATGTTACATAACATAACAATATGTATTCATGGTTCATAACATTTAAATACAATATATATATATATATATATATATATATATATATATATATATATATATATATATATATATATATATATATATATATTGTATTTAAATATAATATTCATAACATTTAAATACAATATATATATATATATATATATATATATATATATATATATATATATATATATATATATATATATATTGTATTTAAATGTTATGAACCATGAAGATCCTGTCAGGGAAATAAAATCTAGTGCAACTTGTATATATTAAAAATGTGCACACTATTCCAGAATAGCTTCCTCCTAAAGACATAAAAGATCAGTGCACTGTTGTGTCTTGCCTATTATAGTGTTTGCTCAGTCTGTAAAATCACAAGCCCAGGTGAACTGAAGAAGGATGATGTCTTCCATTTGAAAGTGCTCATGGAGCAAGCTACTAATATGTATCTGCAAAAAGAGGACCGGGAAATTAACAGTGGTGGACAGTAGCAAAGTAAATGTAATTTGTTACTCCTACTTAAATAGTTTTTTCGCGTATCTGTGCTTTACTCAAGTATTTCAGTTTGGGGAGACTTTTACTTAAACTTTACTACATTTCAAAGTTAAATATCTTTTGGACTTTTTACTCAACTACATTTCGCAAAACTAGTTTTTCCTTTTTATTCATTAGCGGATAAAAACTTAACTGGTAAATCACGCAGCAAGCCACCAATAAGGGTAGAGCGCACGGCCTGTTTTAAACTTGTTTTGATTTTGGTAGTGACGAATTTCGGCATTCAGCATCGACATGTGCAGCCGCCCAGTGCAGCATCATGGCTGTTTCAATTATTTTATCACGTCACGGTCAATGAACCTGGTCAGGATTTGGAGTGTGTACCTGCCGCCCGCAGAAGTTCACTTACTCACACTCAGAAAGTAGTGGTGGGGGTTGGGTGATGTTACTTCAATTAGAATTGTATGCAGCTCTATTGCTCATCTCGTTATGAGGATAGTATAATATAGTATATATAGGGGGATAGGATATAATTTATATGTATTTCCTATTTTATAGGATGTAATATAGCAAGAATAGGAGGCGTTGGGTCATTGCATGGTTCGCCCAGGCGTCATTCAAGCTAGAACCACCATTGCCGCTTGGTGGTATCCACTTGAACATGAACATGAACATACAGTTCAGTGTCAGTTCAACATCAAGCAGAACATTTTGAGTGTAATAAATTATGGAAGAAACCCTTGACTTTAACTAGCTACAACACCTGTGGCCTTATTTGCATGAAGTCTTGGAAAGAAGGTTTTGGGCTCATGATAATTTATTAGATATTAACCAGTGTTGCATAATCAACTCAGTTTAAGTGAAAAGACTCTAATGTTACTCTCAGCAACATTAGAGTCTTTTCACTTAAACTGAGTTGATTAAGCAACAGTCTTGTGATAAAAAATATGACATTATAGCCATAATAAATCATAGTACTTGGATACTTAACATTTGAAGACAAATACTTTTGTACTTTTAACTTATCACTCAAGTGATAGGTTAAAATGAGCACTATTACTTTAACTGGAGTAATATTTTACCGTCTGTATCTAAATGTTTTCTCAAGTACATGCTTTGTGTACTTCGTCCACCACTGGAAATAAAGGTATTTTATTTGGGTCATGCATTGCTGAATTCAGATAGTATGAAGAAACAGAGGTCTGGAAATCTTGTATCTCACTGTGGCCACTATCATCAGTACTAACAATCTTAACAGAAGTCAGAAAAGCACATGGCAGTCTGCCTGAGTCTGATTGGCAAGCCTTTAAATGTCTTGTTATGGATGGCGGGGTGGCTAGAATTCTTAGTCAATGTAACCTGCATGTGTGGGATGCTTCAGTAATATGTGAACTCATTTCTGAGTTAATGCAAAGGTCCACTGGCCATATGGGGAGACATGGTATCTTGTATACAACTTGGAATAACCTATGTAGCAAATGAAAGGGTGCAAATGACTACAGATTGGAGTGATGATGTAGATTTTATTCTTAGCTGTAAGGCAGGTAACATGTTGACAATCATAAGTTCCATTTTTATTGCAATAAATATTTTAATTAAATCTTGGTACTGTAGATGTCATAGCCATATTTGCACCAAATGCTATTTGTTATGATAGAGGGTTTAAGCCAAGCTGCCATTCTCAGGGGCCTTTGAGCAAGGCCCTTAAAACTCTTTGTTCCAAGGCTGCTGTATCAATGTCTGACCATGCACTGTGACCCCATCTTCCTAACATCGCTGGTATATGGAAAGAAAGAATTTCACTGTGCTGTAAAGTACACGTGGCACATATAAAGCACATTTCTTTCTTTAAATTGGGCTGCTGCAATTTTAAGAATTGCCACAATAGTTAAGTTTCTAGGTCATTATCAGCTTGGAAGACTGAGGCATGGCTGCAGATTTAGCATTTTTTATTTTCCCACAAGAGAAAGATAATACAACACTTATAGGACTATGCTGAATGACATGTGCAGTATTATACTAAAGTTACTAAGTTAATTCCAAGTTATACATTATCCCATATAGAGACACCAGAGTCATACACAATGTCTTTAAATACTTATTTTCAAGGACATGAGCACATAGAGGCTAGCATAAACACTCAAACATGCTAGCAAGACAAACCCATAGGCCTAACCAAGCAATAAACCAACAGACAGCAGACTTAAACCAACAGACGGCAGATTACAGGTAAATTGCACTAATAAAAGAGAGAGGGAAAAATGACTTCAAGTTTTTCGAGAATGATGTATGATGAGCATAGAATTGCAGGGGAGGCCCATTGAAACTAATGGATGCCAGATTGTTCCATTGTAATCTAAAAAAGAAAACAGGGAATAAAACAAAAAAGTACATTAACAGAAACAGAAGAGATTTTAAAAAAAGTTTTTAACCTGTGCATAACTCTTTGTGGTATAGATGTGTTCCACAATATCTGTGAAACAATACAAAAAAAAAGGAAAGGTTTCTTATCCTCAGTTCATAATATTACACAATGTGTAATGCTATGCACAAGGTGATTTTCAGCACTCCTATAAGTTAAGGAGGATTAAATAGAACTACTAATGTAAAATGTATTAAAATGCTCTAAAAACATTTAAATAATCTTTATCATAACATATTAAATTTTTATCTGACATTTCATTCATAATGTGGTGCTAAAGGTTGTCTGTTTCTCTTATATTGCCTAACCTTCAAAATTGTTTCTAATATTTCTAAAATGGGGAGCTTGAAATCATCATAAATATGGTTGCTCAAAAAGGATACGTTATTTATCTATTCATAATAATTTTTATTTCTTGTATATATAATATATTGTCTACAGTTTACTGTAGGTTTTGTAAATGATGCAATGATTCTTTAATTGCCATTTTTTTCAGGCTTCTCCATGTCCAAAGGAGAGTAATCGAGAACTGTTGAATGATGGTTCATGTTGGACCATCACTGGAACAGAGGTTGTTGAGTACACCTTCAGTGAAATCCTAACCAGTAGCCCAACTGTCATCAGCCCCATCCCTGTCATTAATGGACTGGAGGTCAGCAATTATTAATAAACCAATTAAACGTTTTATGTTGGTTAAACAACTATTCCTAAAAAGGCAAATTACTATGACCCTATTTATTCAACAACTAAATGGTATTATATAAATAACTTAGACATTAATATCAAACAAATACATAAATATATTAAAATACACTATAATACCAGTTAACTAATAAACTAGTAGAATACTGTATAGTCAAGTTAAAGTTCTTTCAACTTTCCACTTTCATTTGGTTCAAATACTGACCAAAAAAAACTATTTCTTTATATTACCTTAAATGAATGCAATATCACCCACTTTCCCCATAAACTGAATCTCCCAGAATTCCATGCCATGACCAAGCCCCTACTTTCCACATGACCCACTTTACAGATCACACTTAGCCACTTAATATTTCAGCACATTTTTTTGTAATCATATTCCATTTAATTATAATCTTACACTCCAATGCTCATGTTAGTTCTCACTCTCCAGTGTTCTGTATTGTTTAAAGACTATAATCACATTCTTGATATCACCCAAATGAGGATGGGTTCCCCTTTTAAGTCTGGTTCCTCTCAAGGTTTCTTTCTCATGACATCTAAGGGAGTTTTTCCTTGCCACAGTCACCATGGTTTGCTCATCAGGGATAAATGCACACCGTTCACCTTAACTGTTGATTTCTGTAAAGTTGCTTTGAGACAATGTCTGTTGTGAAAAGTGCTATAGAAATAAACTTTGTGGCTTTTGCTTTTTGTTCTCTGATATTTACCTTTGTTGCATTTAACCAATTCTATGTTGTAGTTGAATGGAGGAGGCCATGTGGCCATGTTAGAGCTCCATGGAGAAAACTTCAGCCCTTACATAAAGGTCTGGTTTGGAAACATGGAGGCTGAAACTATGTTCAGGTAAAGACATTATCTACTGTTTGTCTAATGTCTTTCTCCTGCCAATATGAACATGTTGAATTTATCATATGAAGCTGTCCTTATTTGGGAAAAAATGTTAACAAGCAACAATTCAAGACAAGTAGTATTTTGGTTAAACAATAAACAGTTTTGCCATTTGTGTAAAACACTTTATCGAAGAAAAGTAATATACTGTGGGTAAATAAGGACTGCGTTTTTTTATTATACAAGGGAATTTGCATATTTGCCTCAGAACAAGCTATAATATAGATGTGCCTTAGATAAGTTTCAGAGTTAGTTCATGCATTTTTAAGTTGTTCATATGGAGCCATCTTTGCATGATCAAAAAGGGAGAGCCAGGGAGGCTGCACAGACATGAGGGAGCTCTGGGATAAAAGGCAACTAGCCACTCTGCAGTCAACTAAAAGTGAGAGTTATTTATTACCTCCACCTTTTGATCAAAGTAGGTGTGGTGGCTCATAATAGACTAATACTAATAGAGTAAACAGTTTACTCATGTACTGCGTAAGATCATTCAGTAAGACCATTCAGTCTATTAAAAAATTTATAATATTGTTTTATAGTCAGTGCAAGTTTTTACTGTGAGCCAATGCATGGTGAATAAAATAGGGGTGATGTCGTCATAGGATGTGATCAGTCAAGGCCTGAGGCAGTAGAGAGACATAATCTTAACATTTTCTGATTTATCAAGAAGATTTGCTTGTTGGTGTCAATTTTCTTTTTTTTTTTTAGGTGTTTGTTAACTGCTAGCATATATATTAGATACATACCCAGTGCTAAGGTTTATTTATGTTTAAAATATGTTTTACAGCTTAATAAGTGATTAATTAATGTTGATAAGGGACCAACTAAAAATTAATACCCTGGGATTTTTCCGAATAATTTTCATCAATGCAAATTATTATACTCAATGACAATTGTGAAGCAATGACTACAGTAAATTTTGATGTATGTTGTACTATTTACATATATAAATCAATAATATTTGGTGAATGTCACTGTAATTATTTCATTTTTACCATAATAACATAAATGTAATCTTATATTAATATTTTTTTACATTAATATTATTTTATACCTTTATTCTTTTAACTCTTTCTGTTTTCTGTTGTTAGAAGTCCGAGGTCTTTGGTGTGTGTTGTGCCTGACATTTCAGTGTTTGGTGGAGAGTGGCGGTGGTTCAGGCAGCCCATCACAGTACCTTTGTCTCTGATACGATTGGATGGGATGATCTACAGAAGCTCATTCACATTCACATATACACCTGAGCACAGCTCTGCTTCTCAGCCATGTGCTATTGCTGAAAGGGCTGCCAACTCAGACACACTCATTGACACTATACACCAGGAGTTCACAAGAACCAATTTTCACTTGTTTATGCAGAGCTGACAGAGACTTAATGTAAAATACAAAAACCTAGAACTAATTTTACAAACTCATGTAACGTGTTTTCGTTTTGTCCATGTTTTACAATAAGCTGGACGTATGTGGGAACCTAAAAAAAAAAAAAGGAAAAAAAAAAACAGAAATAACAAAGCATTCTCAAGACCAATTAATCTGCAAAATACTGCAACTTTAGCAAATGGAAATAACTTAAGTTGAATTTTGCCTTAATTATTTTTTGAGAAGATTACTTTATATTAAATGTTACTTTTACAGTTTAGGAATTCACAAACATTCATGCAACTGACTGTAGAAATTGAAAAAAATCACAAAACAGCTTGGAATCATTATAGGTGCAGTGCTGGAGCAAGATTTTAGAATGACACAAGTAGAATATGGGTTATTTGTGGGATTAATGCTAACAAAAAAAGTTCCGTTAATAAGCTAGTTGTTGTGAACAAGAGTACTTATCATGTAATGGAGATGTAATGTTTGATCATGGGAATTGTAATCGTTTTTTTCTTGAAAATGAATATGTGCGTAGAAAGCAATGTAAAAAAAACCTTATTTACTACTCTTTAAAGAGAAACAACCCTTTTCATAAAGTAGACAGAAATCTATGTGGATATTTTTTAAACCATATGAAAACAACTGTAATATTTTTATTTGTGCAGCTAATTTATTGTGCAAAAGTTACAGTGCATCCAGAAAGTATTCAGACCCGCTTCACGTTTTTTTTTTTTTTTGGTTATGTTACAAATTCTTTTTTTCTTATTAATCATCACTCAGTACCCCACAGAGCTGGCAGAACATCATTCACTCAAGTAGAAGTACAGATACTCATGTTTTAAAAGACTCTGGTCAAGTAATGACTACACTTTTACTTTTACTTACATTAATATATTAATACAAAACAATTAATTTTTTTTTTACCTAATGAATATATCCAGGATGAGCAAAGACTATATAAAACACAAGCAGAGAAAAGAAGATGATGATCAGGTGATCAGGAATGTCTCTGTACTAAGTCATGTTTACATCGCTGATTCCCTCTGTCTTATCCACATTAGCCCCATACTTCTTGTTGGCTTCTGTTGCCTTGCTCATTATTAGCTTTATCTGTGATGCATTATAGCCAGTAAATGATACACCAGTGGTATGTCAAAAAGCCATGACAAGAAATAGGTTGATGGGCTTTAAAATGGCACACAATGAAAACAAAACATATCGATCATGTCACCAAATAGATAAAAACTAAATTAATGATCCTGTTTTGAAAAGGTAAAAAGTAGAAAGTACAGATATTTGTGTAAAAAATTTAATGAGTGAAAATGAAAAGTTGTCCAAAAAAGTATTAGTGAAATAAAATCCTGATACCAGAAAAAAATTACCTATTTGTACTTTGTTACTTACAATCTCTGGTACCCCATAATGACAACATGAAAACAGAATTCTAGAAATGTCTGTAAATTTTTTACAAACAAAAATGTTATCACATTCACATAAATATTCAGACTTTTTATGTGCAACAGGCTTTGAACACCTGGATTGGGGGATATTCTGCATTCTTCATAGCAAATATTCTCAAGGTGGTCAGGTTGGATGGGGACCATCAGTGGACAGCCACTTTCAGGTCTCTCCAGAGATGTTCAATAGGGTTCTGGCTTGGCTGTGTGCTTGGCTGTGTGCTTCCCCATATAGGAAGGTGAACCTTCAGCCCAGAATCTTTTTTATTAAGGATATCTCTGTATTTTGCTATAGCTTTCCCTCAACCCTGACATCATACAACCACCATACTTCTCTTTTGGGCAGATTTTGGGCAGGTGATGAAATCCATCAGGTATAACGTTTAGGATTGAGGTCAAACAGTTCAGTGTTGGTCCCATCAGACCAGAAAATCTTGGTGAAAACCCAAAAAAGTGAAACCCCAAGTAAGCTCACAAACAGCTATGCTTTAAATTTCTGAAAGTGTTCCTTTACAACATTTAAAATATGCACTCACTGTAGCAAAGTAATTTTTAACCACTAATGAAATTACACAGCAAATATGTGTATCGATTAGGTGAATCCATGACACCAAGTGTGAATGAGCAAATTTGAATTTGAATTTCACCCTTCAAGGGTGTTTACCCTTTTTGAGGATGGATTTGGACTGTAGTTAATGTCAACAGTCTGCTACATTGACTCAGGACTACAGTCTGATCACCATCACAGGGTACTGTACTGTTTATCTGCAATAAATGGACATTCGGTGCAACCCAGACGAGGATGGGTTCCCCCTTGAGTCTGGTTCCTCGCAAGGTTTCTTCCTTATGCCATCTCTGGGAGTTTTTCCTTGCCACAGTCGCCACCAGCTTGCTCATCAGGGACAAACTTACTTAAAAAGAACATATTCATTTTTATCACCACATTATCTGTGTAAAGCTGCTTTGAGACAATGTTCATTGTTAAAAGCACTATACAAATAAAAATTAATTGAATTGAATTTACTGTTCCATCTCATTCACTGTTACTGGGATTGGATCCCGATCCACTGCAACCCTGTCCTCAATAAATCTGTTTCCAAAGATAAGCTGAGTTTATAAAATAAACTTATTGGTGTCAGTCTTCAATCAAGTCTGAAAAAACAGACTCACAATTTTATAGCATATAACAGAGCATAAAAGTAAAGATTGTAAACCACAGTGAATGAATTGAGCATTGAGAGAGTCTGAAAGCTCCTCACAGAAGCTTCCATTGCTGCTGAAATAGTTTTACCATTTAAAGGCAAACTGGGTGGTGAAAGGAGCAGCACAGAATTCAGTGCAGAACAGGAACCCTCGGAGTGGTTCTGGAAATGAATAAACGTGGCACAGCCTACACAGA
The DNA here is from genome assembly GCF_014805685.1 of Silurus meridionalis. Classification (NCBI taxonomy): domain Eukaryota; kingdom Metazoa; phylum Chordata; class Actinopteri; order Siluriformes; family Siluridae; genus Silurus; species Silurus meridionalis. The sequence continues at coordinate 10,322,218 of NC_060884.1, read as the reverse complement.
CAGTCTACACTCACACTTTTTTGGTCAGTCTCTGGTAAAGTGTTTCATGTTTCCCTCAGTCATTGTGGGTTTTCCAGCCACACACACATGCATCATTGAATTAAACCCCTTCATACCAACTATTAAAATATAAATTAAATACTGTAGTAGAAAGGCATGAGGGGGACATTCACATGTTATCTTGAAACAACACTAAAAGCAAAGAAATTTCTACCAAAGGCTGCAAACCTTTCATCCTATCTACAAGAGTGTACTATTCTTTTTTTTTTTTTTTTTTTTTTTCGGGTGATTTTAAAGGAATTTGATTCCTTTAGTGATTATAGCTAAGCATGTGTAAGTGTGTTAAGCAGGCACAGACTCTTTTATATTTCCATCAGTCTGATAGCTGCAAAATGTGTATTTACTTCAGTTGACTTTATGTAGAGAAACGGCAAGATAAAAGACTGTTGGGTTAAATGATTTCACCCTTTATGTAACCTAGAGAAAAATACAAAAAAAAGAAAAAAAAGAATTACAAGCCTCTTGACTTTTGATTCTGCTGCTTGTAGCAACATATATAAAATGATTTTATCTGAGCTGTGTTAAGGGAACATGCACCTGGTATGTCTATGATTTCTTTCCCTTAGATCTCAGAGCGTCTATCCTGTGCACATAAAAGGCTTTTGTTCTGGTTATCTCTGTGTTCCTTTTATACATCACCACTCTCCTAAACCAACAAGTGAAGAGTGAATTAAGCTAATGATTGACATGGATTCCTGGGGCCAGATGATCAGGGAAAATTCTGGGCTATTTTCTTACTGTGAAAGATGTCTGATATGTCTGAGAACACTTTTTTCCACAAGCTTGGCACAGATTTTTTGCAAAATTGAGTAAGGGCTTTTAAAAAAAATGTACTGGCATGCGACAGAGACAGTAAACATGTTTTCATACCTAGACAATACTACAACATCAAACCTTGCTGTCTACTCTGTAGCTCCACTATTGTTAGTTACAATATTATTAAAGATCTTTCTTGGTGAGATAACAATCATTAGTAGATATAAACTTTCTTTCGGCTTCTCCCATTAAGGGTTGCCACAGCGGATCATCCTTATTTATGATCCGCATGTTCGATTTGGCACGTTTTTACGCTGGATGCCCTTCCTAACGCAACCCTCCCCATTTATCCGGGCAACTCTAATGACTGGGGTTGGTTCCCTGATCAGGGATATATTGGTAGATATATGGACATATATTTACAGACATATGGTTATCCTCAAATCCAATAAACATCAGCATCACATTATAATACCTATATATTGACATTATTAACAATTATTCTTTGTGTTATACAGTACAGCTGTTCACTAGTTTGCGAAGATAAAAGCTGTACTTAAATATGAAATCAAAAAGCAGGTAAGGAAACAAGTAAAACAATGCAGATTTTGTCTCATTATTTATAGCAAAAAAGGATCTATAATTAATAAAACAATCAATTATAAATTCTTCATTTGTCCTGTTAGTAGAGCAAGGTGGTGTCATAAGTGAATATGCTTTGTTATTCTTTATTCTTTAAAGCACAGAGTGTGTTAAATGCCGCTTTGTTTTTCATTATTCAATGCTAAGAGTTGCTAAGAGTCCATAAAGGATCATCAACATCAAGTCATCAACATGAAATGGGCAAAATAAAATCAACAGTAAAAACAAGGTACTGTGCACTGCTTTATATATTTTAGTAAATAACATACATTTACAGTTTTAGTATTTCATTTCTTTTTATATAACCAGGCATTTTTAAACAAGAATGTAGCATTTTTTACTATTCACACAAGCATAATAATGTTGCATCCTATGGTCACATGATTATTTGATGTTCAGTCACGAATCTAGTCACATTTCCTCCCAATTTATTACCATTCCTCCAGTCCACAGATAAAACAGAGATCATTGTCTACCAGAAAAAGGAAATGGATCAGACAATGCAGATGATGTTTAACACTGTGTATAGCAAAAATAAGAGTTTAAAAAGTTTAAAAATAAAAAGTTGAATCATTAGAGGCCAAATGTGGCCAAACAAAATTTAGCTATTTATATTTTGTTCTAGAAACTGTGCTGATCAACAATGTGTCTAGTGCTAGTGCACTCAAAGTGCTACTGTTTGGAAAAATCATTTCTTGTGGGGTGTATGAGTTTTTTTTATGTATTTTTTTGTAGCTAGCCTATATAAATTTAGAAGAAAGTCTGTTATCATTTTGTAATGGTAATTGCAAGCACTCTTAATATGTTCTATAGGCTACTGGCAGGTTTTAAAAGAGAAAGGTGAGGGGAAGGGGAAGTTTGAATCCTGAAAGGAGCCTCCAGATTTCCCCTCTTCTTTCACTTTACTTCTTTGCAGCTCTTTTGCTATATTCCTAAGGGAACCCCCTTCCTTCACCAAAGTCAATAAGCTTCACTACTGGCTTCCCTCAGCTGCACACATGTGGTCACATGCATTAAGCCCCACATGGACATGTATATGCATTCACTCAGATGGACACGCACACACACAGGCCTAACCTCTCAGAGTTGTAGAGTAAAAGCAAGGGCTCCTAGGAGGTACATGTGTGGAAGGTAAAGTAAAATGATGAGATTATAAGGTCATGTGTGGTTATAGATTAGATGAAAAGAACATTATTAATATATATGCACATCTTATTATTATCTTTTCATCTAAACATCTTTCCATTCAAAAATCTAATCAATAATCTAATCAAATCATACATTATTCTGCAAATTTTATATTTATATGAGCTGTGAGCAAATTCAATCTGTAAATTTGTCTGTCTGTATTGTTGACATGTTGTCATATTTAAGTGTTTTTTTCTTATACAGTAACTACTTTTTATTTTAAATGTAAAATATTGCAATTCTATCTAGAGTTTAATTTGTACAAATAATATATATAGAATAAATAACAATAAAATAATTTTTAAAACTTACAATCTAAATGCTTTACAGACATAAGATATTCCTGAATGTGAAAAATAGCATTTAATTTATTATCATTAACAGCTGAAGGTTAAAAATTACATTATTCTTTTTCAGAAAAGTAAGAGACACAACAGAAACAGTCTGTGAGAGTTAGTGTGAGAGGTCAAATTACATAGTGTATAATTCGAGAATAAATTTTATACACATAATAATCACATAAAAATCACATAATATACTTTACAGTAAAATCAACTGGATTAAAATGTTAATTGTAAAAAAAAAAATTATATATATATATATATATATATATATATATATATATATATACAATATATATACAATTAGTAGCAGAAGGTCTGCTTGTCAGTGCTATGGCCATACGGCACACACTGCAATAAGACGGTTTGCGCCTTCTGAAGATGACTCACAAGAAAGCCTGCAAACAGTGTGCTGAATACAACCTGTCCAAAAGCATGAATTACTGGAACCATGTCCTGTGGTCTGATGAGACTAGGATAAACTTGTTTGGCTCAGATGGTGTCCAGCATGTGTGTTGACGCCCTGGTGAGGAGTACCAAAAGAATTGTGTCGTGCTTAAAGCCATGCATGGTGGTGGTAGCATCATGAGCTGCATGAGTGCTACTGGGTACTAGGGAGATGTGGTTCATTAAGGGAAACATGGACTGCAACATGGACTGTGACATTCTAAAGTAAAACATGATGTGCTCCCTTCAGGAACTGGGACGAATGGCAGATTTCTCACATAATAAAGACCCCAAACACACCGCCAAGGTGACAACTGCTTGTTAGGGAAGCTAAAGGTGATAGAGTGGCCAGTGTCTCCAGACCTGAACCTTATTAAACAACCTGTTGGGAATCCTGAAGCGCAATGTGGAGAAGCGCCATGTGTCTAACATCTAGCAGCTCCATGATCTGATTGTGGAGCTCTGGTAAATTCCATGGCCAGGAGGATTAAAGAAATGAACCCTAACCCTAACCCTAACCCTAACAGTGCTAGATAACACAAAATTTACTTTTGTTGCTAGTATTTAGACAATAATGGCTGTATGTTGAGTTATTTTTAGAGGACAGTAAATCTATACTGCTATACAAGCTGCACATTGACTATTCTAAAGTACATCCAATTTTAATTTCTATAGTATTGTCTCTTGAGAACATATAATAAAATGATTGCTGTAATGTATTGGGTGTATTCACTTTTGTAAGATACTGTATATAAAATGACCCAACTGCTTTTTAACTAAAATATCAATGAATGGTGCTCTATATGTAATCAGCATTATTTTTAAACCACATGGCAGTCATATAAAACTTTTGAGATTTTGTGTTTACAAAAACATGACTTGAGTCACATGACAAAACATGTAATCTTTGTAATATTTTAATAAACTATAATATTGTGTCTGGAGCTGCTGTTATCTGCTCTGACAGTCCTATAATAGTAAATGTAATTTGGTCATAAAAAGCATTTGCCCTATCATTACAATCTCATGAGTTCAAATCCTGGGAGTCAGAGAGAGCTAAATTTGTCATGCTCTTTGATCAGTAGGAATGAAATATTTTCATTCTTCTCTCTGTCACAGTGCCACTAGACAATAATGGGCACCTCTGATCTTATGTGTACAGAACTTGGTGAATAGAGTGTTCCTCTAAGTGTATTATGCAGCTTCCTGACCAGCAGTTCAAATAGATGTAATCAGCTGAATTCAGATACCTCAGAGGAAACATATGTTTGCCTTCGGCCTTCCTGGATGATACTTGTCATATGATACAATAGAGCTAACTGTAGGGTAGAAATATTCAAGCATAAATATTCCTTGATTCACTAGGGAATTCCCTAAAAGGTTAAACCAATAAGTAGATTGGGAAAATTTTACATTAGAAAAATGTGCTGTGATAAAATAATACTATTTATTTTAAACCAAAAGAGCAAAACTGGCCATGCACTCTCTCAACTATATTCTCTCCTATGTCAATAACAGGAACAATAATCATTTGTGGTCATCTGTGAGCCAGAATACAGCATTTAGCATTAACCTCTAATCATATAGTACTGCTCTGTGACATAGCATGATCAGCAGTTTGAAAAATATAGCTGTGGTGCCATGTCTCAGCTTTAAGCTCAAATTATAGCAAATTACATGTTATTGATTATTTATTTTTGTCAATTTTCATTAAGGGTGTAAATCATTATTAAGATGAGTGACTAATGAAGTGATCTGGAATAGGGCAGTTAGATTATGGTTGATTGTAGATCTGCACTCTGAGACTGGGGTTTGAGTGAGATGTTATTTAGACAAAAAACAAATACATTCTGTGACGATTGACCTTGATCAGAAAAAAGCAAATGCTTGTAGAATGCAGCAAACAAGCTGTAAAGATACAATAGGATTATTGTGTTTGTATTTATTTATTTTTTATTAGCCTGCTGTTATAAAAGCTGAATACCAGTCTAATGCACACCAGTTTAGCCCTTCTAACCTGGTTTTGATGGTAGAACTATAATTTACTGACTAAAACATGGTTATCACAAAACATAAATGACTTGTTTAATGAATGTGCTCAAGAAGCACTCACCTCAGATCTTTTCCACAATTTCTTTTTTTTTTTTTACTTTACTTTAAAAGGCCACCCAGTTGTTAACTTTACAAGCACTCTCTGTTGCTATATGGTACCCACTCTGTGAACCAACCACAGGTAATATCTCTATCTCTACACCTCCAGTACCTCCCACTAAGGACCGAGAATTCCAAACAAGATGGTTACAGATGCACTGCCAAACCCAAAGTGGAATGCCACTTGGAAAGTGATGACTTGATATTTCTCATAAGTAAAACAGAGAAACATTTCATTTCTATATGGAAAGGTGAAAATGCTGACTGGGTGAGGCTAGAAAAGTGAAAAAAAAACAACCTTTAATTCAATTATTGACATTCTAATTTCTTAAATAAATGGTAATCACACCACCAAAGAAAAGTGGTATATTCATCCCTTTTACAGAAAACACTTGAATGAGTTTTTGAGCATATTAATATAATGTTCATAAATATATTTCCTCTTGATTCCCCAGGAGACTAGGGAAGTTGTTAGTCTGACATCTAGGCCAGGACATGAGACAACTCTGTCTCTGATATTGCTACTGCTATTTTGGTTTATACACATTGCCAAGTGTTTTTGTACAGTCTGATGTACTTTATGTGTGCAAATCTATTCTGGGGAACCTACCGTGTGTGCAATGGTAAAGAAGCCTAGATAAGCAAGGGGGCCTTTAATTGTAGGTATTAATTCTCAGACTTCTTGTAAGCACAATTTGAGAGCATAATTTTGTCTGCTTGCTTTCTCCCATTTGGGCAATTTGACCAACACTATCCAATTGTGGTCATCTGGTAGATCATGTATATTGTAGAGGGCTGTGCCAGGATCAGGCAATCCAGAACACAGTAAGCCTCCTGTTCTACATTTTTTCCACCTATACACACAGAATTATGCTCCCTAACCCTAATGCAGTTTTTTGTATAAAGCGCTTTTAACAGTGGCCATTGTCTTAAAGCAGTTTTACAGAGATTAAGCGGTAATAAAGATTTATAAAAGAGTGTAAAGTGAGTGACTGGCTAAAGGACCCAAATGCAGGATGCAGACAGATTCAAAGTGAAGTGAAGTTTCCATGAGGGGATGAAGTTTTGGAAGGTTTTAACTGATACAGAGCCGAAGAGACAATCTGGCAAATGACTAGAGGAGCCAGCATTATTAATACTTGGAGAAGATGGCTGCTGCATCAGTTGCAAGATGGCACTGGAGGCAGAAGTGAAATTTCCAGAAGTGTGCATGCCGCTGGCTGACACATAAGTTTACTGCCTATAAGTTTATTTCCTAATTGTATGTTTGTCCCTAATGAGTAAGCTACTAGTGACTGTGGCACAGAATGTGTTTCTCAGTAACTTCTTCGGGCTTTTGAGGTGGAACCATCCCCAGCTGAACAGAATTGTCTCCGAGTGGTGAGTGGTACTGAAGACATAGGTGTGCGAAAGGAGTAAAAGTGTGTGTTGAGTCTGGGTTGTACAGATCAGTCACACAGTTTTGTGTGTGTGTGTGTGTGTGTGTGTGTGTGTGTGTGTGTGTGTGTGTGTGTGTGTTCAGTTCAGTTTAGTTCTGTGTTGAAAAGCCTGATGGCTTGAGGGAAGAAGCTGTTACACAGTCTGGATGTGACGGCCCGAATGCTTTGGAACCGCTTCCCTGGTGGCAGGAGGATGAAGAGTGTGTGAGACAAGTGTGTGGGGTCATCCACAATGCTGTTGGCTTTGCGGATGCAGCGTGTGGTGTAAATGTCCATGATAGAGGGGAGAGAGACTCCGATGATCTTCTCAGCTGTCCTCACTATCCTCTGTAGGGTCTTGCGATACTAGACGGTGCAGTTCCCAAACCAGGTAGTGATGCAGCTGCTCAAGATGCTCTCAATGGTCTCACTGTAGAATGTGGTCAGGATGGGGGGAGAGAGATGGGCTTTCCTCAGCCTTCTCAGGAAGTAGAGACGCTGCTTGGCTTTCTTGGTGATGGAGCTGGTGTTGCGTGACCAGGTGAGGTTATCTGCCAAATGAACACCAAGGCATTTGGTGCTCTTGACGATCTCCACGGATGCTCCATCGATAATCAGTGGAGAATGGTCACGCTGTGCTCTCCTAAAGTCAACAAACATCTCTTTAGTTTTGTCAACGTTCAGAGACAGGCTGTTGGCTCCACAACAGGCTGTTAACCGTTGCACCTCCTCTCTGTATGCTGACTTATCGTTCTTGCTGATGAAACCAACCATGGTCGTGCCATCAGCGAACTTGATGATGTGATTTGAGCTGTGCATTGCTACACAGTCAGAAGTCAGCAGAGTAAACAGCAGTGAACTAAACACACAGCTGAGGTGCCCCAGTGCTCAGTGTGGTGGTGCTGGAGATGCTGTTCAGATCCAGACTGACTGAGGTCTCCCAGTCAGGAAGTCCAGGATCGGTTACAGAGGGAGGTGTTCAGGCCCAGTAGGTTTAACTTCTCAATCAGGTGCTGAGAAATAATCGTGTTGAATGCTGAGCTGCAGTCTATGAACAGCATCGGTACATAAGAGTCCTTCTTGTCTAGGTGGGTGAGGGCCAGATGAAGGGTCTTTGAGATGGCATCATCCGTGGAGCTGTTTGGACGATACGCGAACTGCATGGTGTCCAGTGCGGGTGGAAGCTGGGTCTTGATGTGCCTTATGGCCTCTCAAAGCACTTCATCACAATGGGTGATCATGACTGATAGACTGCTTTGGCACGGGAACGATGGTCATCGTCTAGTGGCACGTAGGAACAATGGCGCTGCTCAGGAAAATGTTGAAGATGTCGGTGAAGACATCCGCTAGCTGTTGTGCACATTCCCTGAGCACTCTGCCAGAAATGTTGTCTGGTCCAGCAGCTTTCCGTGGGTTAACCCTGCATAGAATTTCCTCAATTCAGCTGTGGTTAGACAGAGCACCTGGTCACTGGAAGGAGGGGTGGTCTTCCTCGCCATGTTGTTCTGCACCTTAAACCGGGCGTAAAAGTCCTTTAGAGCATCTGGGAAGGAGGCATCATGGTCACAAGCATGTGATGTCGTCTTGTAGTTTGTGATCGCTTGGATGCCCTGCTACATGCACCGGGTGTCTCCGCTGTCCTGGAAGTGGCCATGAAATCTTTTGACATGTGCACGCTTCACCTCTCTGATGGCACGGGACAGTTTGGGCCTTGCTGTCTATAAGGCCGTCTTGTCCCCTGCTCTGAAAGCGGAGCCTCTTAATTTTAGCAGCGCACGTACCTTGGCGGTCATCTACGGCTTCTGGTTAGAGCGTGTAGTGATGGTCTTGGAGATGGTCACGTCATCAATGTACTTGCCGATATAGCTGGTCACTGACGTGTACTCCTCTAAGTTGATGAAATCACTGTTGGTTGCAGCGTCCCTGAACATGTCCCAGTCAGTGCATTCAAAGCAGTCCTGGAGAGCAGACATGGATCATGCTGGCCAGGTTCTCACCTGCTTTCTTGCTGGTCTTGAATGCCTGCTGAGTGGTCTGTATGCTGGGATCAGCATAACAGAGATGTGGTCTGTGTACCTGAGGTGGGGGCGGGGCTTGGCCCGGTATGCGCCCCAGATGTTTGTGTAAACACCATCCAGCGTGTTTTCTCCTCTGGTTGCAAAGTTCACATTCTAATGAAATTAGGAAGCACAGTCCTGAGATTTGCATGGTTGAAATCTTTCGGCGAAAATAAACAATCCGTCAGGGTGTGTGTTTTGTAGTTCAGTAATGGTCCCGTAGGGTACGCTGAGCGCTTCCTTAGCATTAGCGCTAGGCGGTATGTACACTCCAAGCACAATAGCGGTGGTGAATAAATAGATCATTTTACAACCATACACTCCAACAGTGATGAGCAGTAGGTGGAAACAAGGACAGAGTTCTTACACCACTCTGTGTTGATGTAAACACACAGACCGCCGACACGATTTAGCTGCACAGAGCTGCATTTCTGTCGGCACGAAACGCAGCTAGCGGGAACTCTGTCGCTCAGCCACGTCTCAGTAAACACAAAGACGCAGCAGTGTCTGCACTCACGCCGAGTAGCTTGTTGGAGTCTGATGTAGTCAAATTGTTTTGTCCAGGGGGCAGACATTTGCCAGCAGTAGAGATGGTAGAGCAGGCCGGCTAGGGTTAGCTTTTAGCCTAGCTTTCTTGCGCAGCACTTTCAATTTCCCCTTCTCTGTCCATCCGCCACAGGCGATGCCGAGGTCTGGAGGCCTGGTTCTCAGAGCACGCCGAGGTCGCGTAGCTTCTGCCGCAGATCATCGTTTATTGTGTTGGGGTTGTTTCTGAGTTCCTTGAGTGTTTGCCGGTGGTACACAGGGACACCGGTTGCTCCAATGTCCATATGTTGCGTAAAGAGAAGAAAAGGACAGTAACAGACATTTCATTGTTCAGAATCTAGACTCACTAAGAATATAGCCACTTAAGATTATTGTACTTAATGTTTTCCAGTCAGATTTTGTTAAAGAAGCCTAGACTGATGATGTCAGCTAAATCTGTGATGCCTCTAGAACTGCAGACATTTTAAAGCTGGGTTGACAGCCAGCAACTTCACTGTATATGCTGCAGACAGAATGCTTGCTTTGATGAACTTGCATGTAGCCCCACTGCAGAAGTATAATCACCCAGACTCCTCTCTATCAATTTAAATGCAGTATTGCCACATGTATAGAGGAGGCATAGGGGTGCAGAAGTAAGTTGTTTCTGCACTCAGAATTAGTAGGTCAGATCAGGGAGATTTTTGAGCAGGCACAGATAGGCCAGCAAAGGCAAACCATTACTAGTTGGTACCAAGAATAGCTTGGTAGCTTCTCTCCCAGCAGATTATTTATCCAATATGAATTGCAAAATTTGAGAACTTAGCCATTAAGACCTAATTACCAGCTGAGGTGGGTGATTGAGCAATTCATGAAAAATGACTTTTTGCAAAAGCCTCTAACACATGGGTTTTGTATGGTCTTAATTAGAAGTTAAGGTGTATGCGGTAGCCCTCAGTGCAGAACAGCATGTTTGATGTACTTTTTCAAAATTCTCAGTGGCTTATGCATTGCTTTTCTAAGGGGGCACGATGGCTTTACTTGTCACTGTCCCTAAGGATCCTATCATATGACCTTCCACCTTTACTGGAGTTTCCTCAAGAACTCAAGTTGACTTCAGTATTTAAAACTGTCTTCTCGTTATCTAATAATTGAAGTTAAAATTGTTTGGTCTTTGCATGGTTTGGTAAGGATCTTACCTTGCATGCGTTGATGGCCAGATAACTCAAGCTGACTTTGTAAATAAATAGCATTTCTTCCTGGGGTACTATCACATAACTTTGTGGGTTTGCATATTTGGACCATTTGACAGCCATCAGGTTCTGAGACCAACTGTTTATTTGTTATGTGGATAGAAGATGGTGGGCTTCCTTGTAAAAACAGAGGTTAGTCCCCTATGTAGTGGTTGTCATCACCTTAGCTATATACAGGTTGTACACCGAGCCTCTAATGTTACATGTCAAAAATTCTGTATTGCTACCACCTGAACTAGCAGTTAATCACATGTTCAATTAGCTTTCATTAAAAATAAAATTTGATGCCAGTCATCTCTATCCAATGTGGCCTTATAAAGAAAATATATATACAGTATATATATATATATATATATATATATATATATATATATATATATATATATATATATATATATTTGAATCAGAATCAATATCAGAAAGCGCTTTATTGGCAAGTATGTTTGCACTTACAAGGAATTTGTTTTGGTGACAAAAAGCTTCTAGTTGCACATTTTAATGTATGTATTTAAGTAATATGAAAATAAAAGAGCAAAATAAATAAAAATAATAAGTAATTGCACAAAAATAAACAAAAATAAACAAAGTAGAGTATTATTGCACAAAAACTACATATTCATATTTATTAAAGTGGTATTGCACATATGTTTTATTTTATTTTACAATGGGGAGAGCATTTTCAAGTGTTTATGAGGTAGATTTGTGTTTGGTGCTCTGTAGCATCGGCTTTTGTGTCCAGGCGAGCAGGAGAAGTTTATTCATTTTGTTGGGTAGAGAGCAGAGATTTGCCAGATGGATACTAGGCAGCGCAGTTCTAAACCCACGCTGTCGGGGCCGGACAAACGCACCAGCTTGTTTTCCACGCTTATGCGTCTTAAATCGTTTGAAAAACGCCACTGCTCCACCAACTACAATGTATAGCAAAATGTCCAAATAGTCAAAAAACGATAACAAATTGTGTGGTGTGTTCTGACGAATGTTCAGCATGAATGTGACTTTCAAGCCCTAAGTTCTTTGTCATGTGACTTCCATAATTATTGTAACAATAATTTATAATTGTGCTGGCTTTGTTCTCAGCTCTTTACTGTCTATAGGTGGAGCCATGTGGTAATTAAAATGAAGGCCTGGAAAAAAAGGACCACTGATGAGCAAGAGCCTGACCAGAGGAGGCGAAGCCTTCCATTCAAAAGCAACTCCTGAAGTCCCCAGGGGGATGAAAGAAGAAGAGAGAGAAAGCTAGTTGGTTGCTAGATGGTTGCTAGATGTCTTGGTTATACTAGCTCACCTTGTTTAGGAACAGGTAAGAATGTGCGTGCACCTACATTCCACCACATAGGTTTTGCCACTGTTTAGACACCCTAGGTAGAGGGCAGGTGCCACCCACTGTATTTTCTGGTAGCATAGCCTAGAGTAGCCAGCTAGTCTGTTGCTGTTTGTTAGTTAGGTTAAGCTTCCAAAATACAGCCTAGAGTAGACCTTTTTCTTGTGTTCATTTCTTTGGCACTGTCCATGTTCTTTTGCCAGTGTGAGTCTAGTCTTCTTGACTCTGGGAAACTGTTTGTTACCTTACTGCACTTGACCATTAAAACAATAACTACTCTAAACTCTGGTCCTGCTTTTTGACCAAACAACCCATAACAACCAAATGGTTATTGTTGTACACTCCCCTAGGCCTAGCCAAGGTGGGAACGTAACACACACCCTTAAACAAAATCAACTGAATTAAAACAGAGGGTAATTAAACAACTCCAAAAACAGCATTAAAATCTTCAATTATTACAGTTTGACTTTGTCATATATCTACAAAAAATTATTTGAGACTTAACAGGGGTGTATATTTGATTGAATATGTGTAGTTTGACCAACATTTTTGAGAACAGTGGTTGCTTTATTTGGGCTCATGACCCTTGACCTAAAGTTTTTCTCTGGCTGTTGTGTCTGTTTTCTAAAGCACAAATGTTGTGATAGAAAAAGTAAAAAGAAATGATTCTAAATTCTAAATTAAGCATCTGAATGTTTTTACTATTTTCTTCATTTGCTTTTATATTGGTGTTTTTTGTGAATTTTTAGTAGACTTTTTTGTGATGTTCAGATTTTATCAAATTTTTGTTTTCCATTTTTTATTGCCACTGCGACCCGGGTTCGATCCCTGGTCAGGGAACCATCCCCAGCCACTCTCAGTGCCGGTCCCAAGCCCGGATAAATTGGGGAGGGTTGCGTTAGGAAGGGCATCCAGCGTAAAACGTGCCAAATCAAACGTGCGGAGGATCCGCTGTGGCGACCCCTAACGGGAGAAGCCGAAAGAAAGTTTATTGCCACTGATGTTAAGACTCAAACAATTCAATTCATTTTTATTTGTATAGCGCTTTCAACAACGAACATTGTCTAAAAGCAGCTTTACACAGAAAATGTGGTGATTAAAAGTGAATGTTCTTTATAAGTAAGTTTGTCCCTGATGAGCAAGCCGCTGGCGACTGTGGCAAGGAAAAACTCCCAGAGATGGCATAAGGAAGAAACCTTGAGAGGAACCAGACTCAAGAGGGGACCCATCCTCATCTGGGTTGCACCGAATGTCCATTTATAGCAGATATATGATGTTGCAGGGTACAGTGATGATGATCAGAAGCGAAAAAAGTCCTGAGTCAATGAAGCAGACTGTTGACATTAGCTACAGTCCAATCCATCCTCAAAGCTCCCTTTCTTACTCTGGAATTTCATGGAACCACCCAAGGTGTTGATGAGAAACCGTCCCAAGCTGCACAGAGTGGCCTCCAATCGAAGAGAACACTATCCAGAGGCAAGCCTGGACAAAGTGGGAAGATCCACGAAGGGGGGAGGGGGAGGGGCAGGGGCAGGAACAGTGGTCACTGGAACCCCAGGAGCATGCCCAACTCGAGAGAGAGAGAGAGAGCAAGAGAGGAGGGGTGACAGGAGGAGAAGGATATGGATTATTATGTGTCTTTATTGTTGTATGAAAGTTAATGTCACTGTGCAGTTTGGACTCCTTCAAGACTCGCTATGGCAGCATAGCTAAAAGGGAGAACCAGAAGGTAACACAGACGTGACCACCGTCAACAAACCTGAGTGAACATGTAAAAGTGAGGGGACAACAGCATACAAATATCCCAGTTCACCAAACACTCTATATCCATATTCCCTCTAGATCTGCTCATTTACCTAAAAAATATCTGCCCCCTGCTGTAGTCTTCATTATCTGAGGTACCAAAAGATAGCCTGCACCTTTTGATCTAAGTAAGCGTGGAGGGACATACTGGTACAGAAGTTCACTCAGATACTGTGGTGCGAGACCGTTAAGTGCTTTATACGTCAGTATAAGTATTTTATAATCAATGCAATATTTGATTGGGAGCCAGTGTAGACTGATTAAAACAGGGGTGATGTGGTCATGTTTTCTAGATCTAGTGAGGACTATTGCTGCTGCATTCTAAACTAACTGAAGCTTATTTATGCACTTACTCACACAACCAGACAGTAAAGAGTTACAGTAGTCTAATCTAGAAGTAACAAAAGCATAAACTAGTTTTTCTGCATCCTGTGACGGGCTTAATCACAATTTACAGCACAACAACATGCGCTAGCTAGCTAACGTTAGATGCACATTTGGTGTTTTGCTAAACAGCGATCGGTCTATTTTGAGATCTAAACTTGATCAAAAATGAAACGGTGGTTATTATCATCCAAAGAAAAAGAGAAGAGAGCAGAGATGCCTGCTGATGAGAGAGCGGGATCAGCGGAAAATGCAGAGGGCAGAGAAGAGGATGAGCCGCCCGCACTACCCTCCACCCCCGGAAGGGCAGCCCGACAAACCCATGCCCCACAAATGGATCATGCCTCCTCGAAAGCCAGAAAATACAGAGAGGAATACATAAACTATGGTTTCATGTGCATTGTTATAAATCAGGTACAACACCCTCAGTGCGTTGTGTGCTCCAAAGTCCTCGCACATGAGAGTCTGAAGCCCATGAAAATGCAAAGACACCTGAAAACCAAATACCCCATCCTCGCAGATAAACCCACTGACTTTTTCCGCAGAAAGGAGAAAGAGTTACAGGGACAAAAGAAAGTCCTTATTAAACAGACAACTATCCCCGCTAATGCTCAGAGGGCTTCATTTGAGGTGTCCTATTTATAAAGCTGCGTTGGATGTACTCATGCAATTTGGCTCAACGTATTTATGCGAAAAGACATTCTCCGTGCTGACTTACATTAAGAATAAACACAGGTCACGGCTTAACGTGGAAGATGATCTGCGGGTGGCGATCTCCAAAATTGAACCTAGATTAAACCTGCTTTGCTCCGTGCACAGCGCCCATCCATCACATTAGGCGTTTTTGAATACAAAGTTATAATTATAATTGTTCCAAGGCGCCAGCCAACGCTGTATGCGTGTTACAGACAGCTTGTTCGTATTCTGTCTGTAAGCATTTTACAGTTATGGGATGTATTTGTTTTTAATTTGTTAAAAAAAATAGCCTGGCTTAGAGATTGTGTTCCTTTCAGTCTGGAGGAAAACACAGAGAGGAGAAAGGAGGGGGAGGAGGGGAGGGGGTCGCGGGTCGTCAGCAGTCTAATATTAGGGGTCGCGGTCTGAAAAATTTGGGAACCCCTGGTCTAGTGGTTAGGATGCGGCGCTCTCACCGCTGTGGGCCAAAAAAAAAACGTGCCAAATCAAACATGCGAATCATGAATATGGATGATCCGCTGTGGCGACCCCTAATGGGAGAAGCCGAAAGAAAGAAAGTAATGTACTGTACATGCAAAAAAAAATAAAAATAGATAGATTACTGTCAACTCTGCTGCTAGTACCGTATCGCGGCGTCTTAAACAACGAAACGGCTAATTTATGGATTTTTCCTGGTATTTTCCCGGATTCACAAACTTCAAGCCAAAAAAAACTGAGCGACATAACATTAGACCAATGGAATTTCCGAACAGAAATAAAAAAACGCACCTCACCTCACGCACACACCTCACAATTCCAGCACGACGATGACAAAAGATAAACTCTCCAGAGAAATACAGTGGTACCTTGACCTATGAGTTTAATTCGTTCCGTGAATGAGCTCGTATCTCCATTTGCTCGCACATCAAATCAGTTTTCCATATTGAAAATACTTAAAATGGCATTAATCCGTTCCAACCCTCAAAATGACACCCCGTTTTTATGTTTCATGTTATTAAATTGGAAAATACATTTCTAAATAACAAATCTTGTATAAAAACATAATAGAAAGAGTATGTAAAGATATAATAAGGTTTTATTCAGTGTATTTGTGTGTGTGTGTGTGTGTGTGTGTGTGTGTGTGTGTGTGTGTGTGTGTGTGTGTGTGGAGGGGGGGTAGAGGCGATAAGCAGAGGCAGAGGGAAAACTAGTTTTTTACTATCACTCCTGTACACTACGTATCCCTAAACTTTAAAATTTTTACTTTTTCTTCTTTGCTTATCTTAATTTTCGGCACAATCTTCGCTTTCTGGCTTTGTTTCGCCATCTAGCAGCGGCGTCTCGAGCTCGTACCTCAATTTTTTGCTCGCGTAACAAAGCAAAAAAATCGACCGAGTGACTGCTCGTACCTCGGAAAACTCGTTCATTAATGCACTCGTAGGTCAAGGTACCACTGTAGTTGTGAAAGGATTAAACAGACTCCACCTTTTTTTCCAAGTTTCCTATTTAATACCACACAGGCTCCACCATATTGCAACTTCTATAATCATCTAATTTCCACATTAATCATCACACAGGCTCCACCATCTGAAAAGATTCACATTCATCCTCACACTCATGCAAGATCAAATGATTAAATGTCCATGTTACAAGAAAAACTGAACTGAACTCATATTAAACAAACTTCATTGTCCCACAGGCCCAACCCTTTTCTTATATATACTTATATAAATATAAGTTTCAACATCACACCCACTTTACCATCACACAAGCTCTAAGTTCATGAGGGCTTCATTATCAAGGGTCCAACCAACTTCTACCCTGATACAGGTTAATCATCACACAGGTTAACTGTCCCTGTTAAAAAGACTCGACCATCATCCAAGTATCAAATTAATTTGTACACAGACTCTGCTATATTATAGCTTCCATACATTTTCAGGCTCCACACTAATCATCACATAGGTTTTTTCCTTTTATGAGTTTTACCATCATCCAGGATCCACCATTTGTAATAACTACTGAAAGGCTCTCAATGTACAATTAATGCATCGAGTTAAACTATAAAACTTGTTCAGTTAACCTAATTTCAATGGCCAACTTTGTTAAATAACAAGTAAATGTATCTCAGCAAATGTACAAATACCCTATTTTTGATTAGTAGCCAAAAGAACAGCTGAAAGTACTATACAAAATAGTTATTAAAGGGATAGGTGAAAAACGTGGTTTTTCTTTTCTCTCGTTTTGGTGAACATTCTCAATAGCGTGCTATGTCCTACTATGGTGAGCAGCAGAAAATAGCGCCCTCTCCTGGTTGGAAAATTAACATCCTAATATGAAAACAGTCTTCTAATTTTTCAGCGATCAGACTGACGTGCACCTTGCGGACTATGGCTGCTCTACATTTATCAATACACAATCTCATCCATCATCCAGGCTTTACAAGATCCAATCTTATAAGATCCAATAAAACATATATCCCACCATCTAAACATGTTAAGTTCCATCATCACATAAGCTCCACCCTCTTCCAAAATTCACCATCACACAACTTTCAGCCTATTTCAATAATTTGAATTGCGCTACTTTTAAGTTTCTAGTTATCATTGTTAGCCCCATTCTTTTACTTCCAAGGTTTTCATAAAATGTCTACACTGACACAGGTTTAATCATCACATGGGCTTCCCAATTAAGTAGCCTCCACCATCAACCAAGCTTTCCATTCATCATCACACAGGTTCTACTATCTTAAAAGTTCTGTTTTAAATTCAAGTCATTTATATTGATCTGAATTTGATTGAACTGTTAAACAGATCACACTGTCTTAAAATATCCACCAATACCTAAGCTCCTCATTCATATAAGATCTACTATCAAGAAAGCTCTTTCTCTACACAGGCTTCATTATTATCCAGTTTCACCAGTCATCACGTGGGTAATATCATCCTAAAAAAAAATTCACATTTGTTGTCACATAATTTTTCAATTTCCACCCTTACACAGCCTTTACCATCACACAAGTTATAAAGCTCCAAGTTCAGCACAAACTTTATCATCACCCAGAATTTTTCATAAAGTTATACCATTATACTCTATCAGCTTACAACTTCCATAATCATCCAGGCTCCACCCTTTTAGATCTTTTGCCAGCTTGTGAGCTTCACTCTCACAGGTTTTCTTTTTTCCCCACCAATCATTACCACTTCCACCATCATCTATCGTCCATCATCACTCACGCTCTACACTCATTTAGATACCACCACCAAGAGGCCATCTTATAGCTTCTATCTTGAGGCAAGCTTTATCATCCCACTATCTTTTATATTAAACAGATTTCATTGTCACACAGGCTCCACTTTTTTATTGCATCCACTATCACACAGGTTTCTCTTACAAGATCCCTACTTACATAGGCACCACTATTACTCAAGCTTCATTTTCACAGTCTTCACCCTCACTACATTCATTGTCACAAAGTCTCTACCATTTTATATCATTCCACATCACACAGGCTCCACAAACACTCTCTACCATCGCACAAGCTCCAGCATTATGCAAAGTCTTCTATGATCATCACACAAGCTCCACTCTCAGCATGTTACTTTACAGTTTAAAAATAAGATTTATATTATGCAACTATTGAAGAAATATACATGTCCTTTGTTGTTATTATTACTATTATCATCATTTTCATCATCATCATCATTTAACCTTACCATGCAAGTGCTGGTCTTGCTGGTTCAGGCCAAAGGTCTTTACCCTTATATATCTAATTGTTCAAAGTGACAATTTTCATCACACAGTCTCCACCATCTTACAAGATACTTTATAAATTCAAATTGCATCATTATTAACTTACCATTATCATAAAACAGGAATCACTATCACACAAGCTCTATCCTCATACATGTGCCATCACCATGGGTCCACATTTATCATCACATTAGCTCCCCAATTTTACAACTTCCACCCTTGACACAGGCTTTGCCACACACAATCTACAATCTCCTCATACATTTGCCATCATCAGAAGTCCACATTCATCATCACAGAGGCTCCATCATGTTAGAACTTCTATAATCATACAGGTTCCACTATCTTAAAATATACACCTACACACAGGCTCCAGATTTTTGCAAAATCCACTTTAATGAAAGTTCTGCCTCCACATAATATGCTCCACCATTATTTAGTTTCTCCAGTCACTACAGCGGTTCCACAGTTTTACAATTTCTATTATCACCTATGCTTCACATTCATCATGACAGACACTCCACAAGCTTACAACTTTCATAATCATCCAGTCTCCACCATCTTACAACTTCTGCCATCTTGTTAGCTTTACCTTAACAGACTCCACCACCAAACAGGTTTCAATTTTCAATTTCCCACTCAACACATTAGTCCTACACTGTAACAAATGTTTTAAAAGTGAAAGAATGTAAAACAGTGAAAGGAAAACCCTGTAAATTATAAAACATGAAACTACTGTTTATTTAACTGTTAAATACTGTTAGATACTGTTAATGTAAATACTAAAGTATGTAAATACTAAATAAAAAGTAATTAACAATACTTTTTGCATTATTGCTTTGTAAAACGCATTAGATGAAATCAACTAAATCAAAACAGGATAATTAAACAACTCCAAAAACAGAATATATATATAAAAACTATATTAAAAAAACTCCAGTCATTTTGCAATTCGAACATCACACCGACTTCACCATTATTGCCACCATCTTACAGGTTACACAATTTTGCAAAATTCACCACCTTGCATGTTCCACATTCATCAAAAGATTCAACTATCTTTAAAGTTTCACCACAAGTGCTGTTCTCATCCCATCCAGGGTCCACAATATCAGAATCAGAATACTTTAGTCTCCTAGAGAAATTGTTGTATCACCAACTTACTTAATCATGCAAGCTCCACTGTAAAAAAAAATATATATTTTATTGTGAAAATTTGCATCTCAGCAGAGGATAATTACACAACCCCCAAAACAGCATTACTAAACAGTGTGACTTTATTACTGTCATATGTCTGCAAAAGCTCTAATTGAGATTTTAGGTGTTGTACTTTAATTTGAAGTAACCATAATGGAGATCAGTGTTTACTGTAGTTGACCTCTTGAACCTTGAATTTTATTTAATTTTTTTTTTTTTTTTTTTTTTTTTGGTTGCTGTAATTAGTTGTGCTTAGTAAATACTTGCAAATGGAAAGTATGAGTGTTATAGCATGGTTGTTTAAAATAAGAAATATTTAATAAGCAAGTCTGATTTACTGACCTCACCAACATTTATCTCTTATTAAAAGCATTATTACTAATATGTTTGAATTTCAACTGAAGTGCTACAGCAATTAACTAAAAAATAGTCCTATGCACACCATGTACAATCAAATTCTAGGACGCAGCATGCATTGCAGCATGAGCGTTTTTTTATAGTCAACATTGTTGAGTTTCAATGTGCTGATTCTTGATGTGTCTGTAGCTCTATGGGTTTTGTGTACAAAATGTTTTTAAAAACCTTTTTAATAGTAAAAGTTAGAAGTCAAAGTCCTAAAGGTTTTCTTGGCGAATCCTACTTCATTCATAAACAACATGAAATGATTTACAAAGTACTCATAAAATCCAATTCTGTTTTGCCAACTTCTTTATCCTTATGCTTTCCTGCACTTCCTCATTCCACCACCACGTCTGTTTGTCTTCCTTTCTATTTTCAGATGTCACACCAAGTACTTTTCTAGCTGTCTCCCTTATCACTTCTGCAGTAGATGCCTAATCATCCAGCACCTCATTACCACCACCGAGCCCTAGTCTGACCTCCTCCCTGAATCTCACACTACAGTCTTCCTCTTTCAGTTTCCACCATCTTCTTCTTCTTTCAGTTCTCACTCACCACCATTCGATGCTGTCTAGCTACACTGTCCCCTGCCAACACCTTACATTCTCCAATCTCCTTCAGGTTGCATCTTCTACATAGAACATAGTCCACCTGTGTGCACCTTCCTCCACTCTTATACATCACCCTATGATCCTCCATCTTCTTAAAATAAGTGTTCACCACTGCCATTTCCAGCTTTTTAGCAATATCTACCATTATCTGCCCTTCCACTTCTATCTCCTTAAGGCCATACCCACCCATCACCTCCTCATCTTCACCTACATGCCCATTAAAGTCTGCCCCAATCACCAATCGTTCTAGGTACACCTTCTACCGCTTCATCTAACTCACTAAGGTTTTTCGTTTTCCTCCATCTCACAGCCCACTTGTGGAGCATAGGAACTGATGACATTCATCATCACTCCTTCAACTTCCAGCTTCATGTTCATCACCCTATCAGAAACTCTCTTCACCTCCACTACAGGATCACCTCTACACCATTTCTCTTTCCATCCACGCCATGATAGACCATTTTAAACCCACCTCCAATGTTCCTGGCCTTACTCCCTTTCCACTTGGTCTCCTGAACACGAAACATACCTTACCTTACTACCACTAAGAGTGCACTGGCTTGTGCAACCATAATGGTTGGGTTTTGGGAATAAGGGTGTAACATAACAAAATGTGGAAAAGGCGATGCACTGTGAATACTTTCCGGATGTGCTGTATATGCTGGGCCATTGATAGAGCCTGTATGAGGTTGGAGCTTTTGTGATGGTGAAGTAGGTGTGAAATTAATAACTTTAAAAGTTTGTAGCCTGGACAATGGTGAAGTCTGTGTGATAGAATTGCTTTTGTAAAGGTGAAAATTGTAAGGAGCGATGCCTGCTGGGCAATGAAGTTTGTTCAACAGGGAAGCTTGAGTGATGGTTAAGCCTGAGTCAGGGTGGAAGTTACAAAACGGTGGAGCCTATGTTATGGTGTTTATAGAACTTTGACGATGGAGCCTGTTTAAGGAGCAAGCCATATGGAATGGTGGAGCCTGTATAAAGGTGTTGGCAAAAACCTTAAGATGGTAAAGCTTGTATAATGGTGGAGTCTCAATGATGGTAGGACATGAGTGCTGGTAGAACTCTGTATAAAAGGGAAGCTTGTGTGATGGAAAAGACTGCACCAGGGAGGAAGCTATAAGATGGAAAGCCTATGTGATAAATTCCAAATAAAGCTTGCTTGATGTTGAAGCATGTGTGATTGTCCATCTTACACCACTTAGGACATGGTGGAGCCTGTGTGTTGGGGAAAATGTTAAGATGGTGGAGGATATGCTATATTGGATTTTGTAAGATGGTGAAGCCTGTGTAATGTGGAACTTTTGTGGGGTGGAACTTTTAAGATATCCAGCTTGTATGATGGAAGAACTTATTTAATTGAGGAACCTGTTGAGGGCAAAGTCTGTGGTGCAGCATTTGTGAGAGTGGAGTCTGTGTGTGGGTGGAAGCTTTAGGGGGAGGAACATTTGTATGATATAGTTTGTGTGTGGGTGGAGTGTCTGTGATGCTGGTGATCATAAACATTAAGAGATTTAAATGTGAAGTTTGAAATAGAGCTTGTGTGATTGTGAAAGCTGGTGAAGCTTGTTCTAGGGTGATGCCTGTAAAATGGAAGAACCTGTTTGAGAAAGGATCCTGTAAACTGATGGAAAATTTAGAATGGCAGATCCTTGATATTCCTCTATTAGGTTATCACTCATGTGATATTTAAAGCATTTGTGATGGTTAGAAGTATAAGATGGTAGAGCTTGTGTATTAGTGGAAATTTTAGAATAATGGGGTCTGTGATGTTGGATTATGTACAGTAAGATGGTTTGGTCTGCATGATGGTAGAATTCTAAAATTGTGGCATCTGGAGGATTATAAAAGTTGAAATATGGTGGAGTCTGGATGATGGTGGAGCCTTTTAATGAGGCAAGATAGAGGTGCCTATGTAATAATAAAGTGGAGCTTGGAAGATGTGGGGCATGATGGTGGGGCACATGTGATAATGAATGGGCAAACTTAATAATACTAGAGCTTGTATGGTAGTGGAGTTTTTGTGGTAGAGAACCTTGTAAGGTGGAGGAACCTGTTTAAGGGAAAGACTTGTGTGATGGCAAAGTTCTGCATAATGAAAGTTTTAAATTTTAATAATGGCAAGGTTTCTGTCATAAGGGATTTTGAAAGCTAAAAACATGCATGATAGAACATTTAAGATAGTGGAGCTGGTGTGCTGGTAGATCTCTATGATGACTATGATGAAGCCGATGTGTGAGTATGAGCTTGAGTCATGCTTGGTGATTGAGCCTGTTTAAAGGTAGGTGATGATGAATGTAGTTGATTGGTGATTGAATGCTAAGAGGTGTCTAGGCTTGATGTTCAGTAGTTATGCTATCTAAGAAAGATAGTGTGTCTAGGAGTTGAATAAACTTGAACCTTGTAGAGATCATAAGCATCATGAAGATGCAACCCAGGCAGCAGAGGAACTTAAAAGTGATAATCCACTCTCAATCCAAACTAATCTTGCGTTTCCTCTTCGAGTTGAGAAGCCAGCAGTGAAAAAAGAGTATATCACTTGAATTGGGGACTTTCCATTCACCAACCTTTAGATTACTGCTTTAGGGTAATTAAATAAAAATGGAAAAAAAAAAAGGCTGTCTTCATGTGAATCTCTGATTAGAAATTTAAGTTTGTATGCTAAGGTTTAACCCAGCCATTAGGGAGGCACAAGCCAGTTCACTCTTAGTGCTGGTCCCAAGTCCAGATAAATGGGGAGGGTTGCGTTAGGAAGTGCATCCAGCGTAAAACGTGCCAAATCGAATATGCTGATCACAAATAAGAATTTCATATTGGATCGGTCGAGGCCCGGGTTAACAACGACCGCCACAGGTGTCGTTAGCCAACAGGGAAATTGGGCTACTGTTGGCCGAAGGAGGAGAAGAAGAGGAGGAAGACGTCTACAGAGACAGCAGAAAAAGGAGAAATGTAGAAGAGCGGAGGTTCCGGTTTGGTATTTTAAATGTTGGTATTATGACTGGTTAAGGGAGAGGGATAGCTGATGTGATGGAGAGGAGAAAGGTAGATATGTTGTGTGTTCAGAAGACCAAGTGGAAAGGGAGTAAGGCCAGGAACATTGGAGGTGGGTTTAAACAGTTCTATCATGGTGTGGATGGAAGGAGAAATGGTGTAGGGGTGATTCTGAAGGAAGAGTACAGTAAGAGTGTAGTGGAGGTGAAGAGAGTTTCTGATAGGGTGATAACCGTGAAGCTGGAAGTTGAAGGGATGATAAATGTCATCAGTGCCTATGCTCCACAAGTCAGCTGTGAGATGGAGGAGAAGGAAAGATTCTGGAGTGAATTAGATGAAGTTGTAGATGATGTACCTAGGAAAGAATGATTGGTGATTGGGGCAGACTTTAATGGGCATGTAGGTGAAGGGAACAGAGGTGATGAGGAGGTGATGGGTAGGTATGGTTTTAAGAAGAGGAATGTAGAATGGCAGATACTGGTAGATTTTGCTAAAAGGATGGAAATGGCAGTGGTGAATACATATTTTAAGAAGAAGGATGATCATAAGGTGACCTATAAGAGTGGAGGAAGGTGCACAAAGGTGGACTATGTTCTATGCAGGAGATGCAACCTAAAAGAGATTAGAGACTGTAAAGTGTTGGCTGGGGATAGAGTAGCTAGACAGCGTCGGATGGTGGTCTGTAGGATGGTTCTTGAGGCGAAGAAGAAAAGGAGGAGAGTGAGGACTGAAAGAAGAATAAGATGATGGAAACTAAAGGAGTAAGAGTGTAGAGTGAGGTTCAGGGAAGAGGTCAGACAGCTAGAAAAGTACTTGGTGTGAAAACTGGAAATAGAAAGGAAGACAAAGAGCATAAGGAGAAAGAGGTTGGCAAAACAGAAGTGTGATCGACAGAGTGATGAGAAAAGTAGGCAGGAGTACAAGGAGATGCGGCAGCAGGTAAAGAGGGATGTGGCGAAAGCCAAGGAAAAGGCATATGAGGAGCTGTATGAAAGGTTGGACACTAAGGGAGGAGAAAAGGATTTGTAATGATTGGCCAGGCAGAGAAACCGAGCTGGGAAGAATGTGCTGCTAGTTAGAGCAGAAAAGGATGAAGATGGAAATGTGTTTACTAGTGAGGAGAGTGTGTTGAGAAGATGGAGGGAGTATTTTGAGCAGCTGTGAATGAGGAAAATCAGAGGGAGAGAAGGTTGGGTGATGTGGAGTTGGTGAAGCAGGACGTGGATAGTATTAGTAAGGAGGAAGTGAGGGCAGCGATCAAGAGGATGAAGAGTGGAAAGTCGGTTGGACCAGATGACATACCTGTAGAAGCGTGGAGATGTTTAGGAGAGATGGCAGTGGGGTTTTAAACCAGCTTGTTTAACAAGATTCTGGAAGGTGAGAGGATGCCTGAGGAATGGAGAAGGAGTGTGCTGGTACCGATCTTTAAGCACAAGGGAGATGTGCAGACCTGCAGTAACTACAGGGGAATTAAGTTGATCAGTCATACCATGAAGTTATGGGAAAGAGTAGAGGAAGCCAGGCTGAGAGAAGAGGTGACCATCTGTGAGCAACAGTATGGTTTCATGCCGAGGAAGAGCACGACAGATGCCTTATTTGCTTTGAGGATGTTGATGAAGAAGTATTGAGAAGGACAGAAGGAATTGCATTGTGGATTTGTGGATTTAGAGAAAGCGTATGACAGAGTGCCAAGAGAGGAGTTGTGGTATTGTATGAGGAAGTCAGGTGTGTCAGAGAAGTATGTGAGGGTGGTGCAGGACACGTATGAGGACAGTGTGACAGCAGTGAAGTGTGCAGTAGGAATGATAGACTGGTTCAGGGTGAAGGTTGGACTGCGTCAAGGAACGGCCCTGTGCCCTTTCCTGTTTGCAGTGGTGATGGACAGGTTGACGGACGAGGTTAGACAGAAGTCTCCCTGGACTATGATGTTTGCGATTTGATGATATTGTGATTTGTGGTGAGAGTAGTGAGCAGGTTGAGAAGAGCCTTGAGAGGTGGAGATATAAGCTGGAGGGAAGGGGAATGAAAGTCAGTAGGAGTAAAACAGCGTACATGGGAGAAGAGGTGGAGAAGGTGAAGGAGTTCAGGTATCTGGGGTCAACAGTGCAAAGTAATGGAGAGTGTGTTAGAGAAGTAAAGAAAAGAGTGCAGGCAGGGTGGAGTGGGTGGAGAAGAGTGACAGGAGTGATTTGTGATAGTAGGGTATCTGCAAGAATGAAAGGGAAAGTTTATAGGACTGTGGTGAGACCTGCAATGTTCTATGGATTAGATACAGTGGCATTGAGTAAAAGACAGGAGGCGGAGCTGGAGGTAGCAGAACTGAAGATGTTAAGGTTTTCGTTGGGAGTGACGAGGATGGACAAGATTAGAAATGAGTTTATTAGAGGGACAGCTCATGTAGGATGTTTTGGTGACAAGGTGAGGGAGGCGAGATTGAGATGGTTTGGACATGTGCAGAGGAGGGACATGAATTATATTGGTAGAAGAATGCTGAGAATGGAGCCACCAGGAAGGAGGAAAAGAGGAAGGCCAAGGAGGAGGTTCATGGATGAGGTGAGGTAAGACATGCAGGTAGTTGGTGTGAAAGAGGCAGATGTAGAGGACAGGGTGATATGGAGACGGATGATCCGCTGTGGCAACCCCTAATGGGAGCAGCCGAAAGAAGAAGAAGAAGCTAAGGTGTGTTTATCCTCATTTTTATTTTTATATTTTTAAAGTTCTTTGAATCCAGGCTGTCAGTTTGAAAGTTTTCACAGTAAGAACACATTGTGTCACACATTGCACAATGGACCTCTTTGAACCTCATATGAACATCGGACCTCTTTGAGTGTTTCAAGGCTCTGGCATGGAGAAGCTGGTGTTGGATCTATGATGATCTCAACTGTTGAGCTATTTTATGAGTTGCTTAGTAGCTCCTGGTTCCATAACATCAGCTAATTGTAAAAGACTGTAGAAAGGACATTACTCACAATGTTACATTTCGGTGCTCATGTTAATTCTCACTCTCCGGTGTTTTGTATTGTTTTTAAGAATTATAATCATACTCTTGATATCACCCAAATGAGGATAGCTTTCCCTTTTTAGTCTGGTTCCTCTCAAGGTTTCTTCCTCATAACATCTAAGGGAGTTTTTTCTTGCCACAGTGGCCCCAATACCTGAGTTACAGAACTGTGGCCAGGTTCATACAGAGGTTTTCCAAGATAGGTTTCAGTCAAAACAGGCATCACAAGGTTTGATCAAAGAAGTTGAGTTCAGGTGTCAAAGCTAGTTTAAAAAAACAGACGCATGAGTGTTGCCAGCATTGCTTTAGAGGTTGAAGAGCGAAAGGTCCGCTTGTCAGTGTTCAGACCATTCGCCGCACAATACATTGCTGAGGAAGCTGAAGTTGAAGGAGTGGCCAAGTATATCTCCAGACCTGAACCCTATTGAGCACCTGTGGGCCATCCTCAAGCAGAGGGTGGATAAGCACCATTTATCAAACATCCAGCAGCTCTGTGATGTCATTATGGAGGAATGAAAGAGGATCCTAGCAACAATCTGTGCAGCTCTGGTGAATTCCATGACCAGGAGGATTAAGGCAGTGCTAGATAACAATGGTACTCACACAAAATATTAACACTTTGGACACAAAATAAGACAAAAGATATTGGAATCTATAGGATAAATGTTTCTGTGATGGTGGATTTCAGAAAAAAAACGGTGCTTATATCACCATATGGTCTGTTTAATAGAAAAAGCTTGTGTAACAGTAACATTAGCATCAAGGTGGAAGCTGTAAGATGGTAATTGCTATGTGATGATAAATATGGACCCAAAATTATAGCATATAATTAAGAGTAGCGCTTGTGTGATGGTGGAACATAGATGAAAGTTTAAGCTGCTGGGGCCTATGTGTTGATGAGTGGGAAAATGAAAAACTAACTGAAGTGATTGGAGAATCTGGATAATGGTGTAGTTTGTGTGGCAACAGAACTTGCTTGTGGAGCCTGTGTGTTGATGACTATTCAAAGATGGTGAAGTTGATGTAACAGTTGATTTTTAAAGGTGGTGGAACCTTTGATATGAAGGAAATGATGGAGCATATATGAGCCACAAATCAGGTTTCTTCTTACAAGTTCTGCCTCCCTGTCACAAAAGCTCAACCATTTACTGGGCTCCACATTGTAACAAAGGTTTTCCACATCACACAGGCTCCACCATCATTGCCAAACACTCTCTACAGTTACACTACCAAATAAAAAACATTAGGAACATTCAGCTGCATAATTTAATCATGCCACTGATAGCATTATGCATTGTGCTGGGAGTTGTATACTATTCTAGCACCTAGCATGCTTTGCTGCAGAAAAGTTTGTTAATAATCACCATTGTTGAGTTTGGGCACAAAAAGTGTGTGTGTGTGTGTGTGTGTGTGTGTGTGTGTGTGTGTGTGTGTGTGTGTGAATAGTGCTGGACTTTTTAAAGTTTTGTGTATCAAATGTTCTTTGAACTAAGATAATAAATTGCTAATAATAGTTAATCAAAACCACTTAATTTTAATTTCTCTTGACTTTTTTTTGTCATAAAAAACATGCTTTAGAAACACAGTTGCAACAGCCATTAAAGAGTTACGGGTCACGAGCATAACTAAAGCAACCACTGATCTCCAAAATGGTGAGGGCAAACAAATTAAACATTTTCAATCAAATATAAATCTCTGTTAAGTTAAATATATGACAGAAATAAAGTCAAACTATAATACATGAATCAGGTAATGTTTTTGGAGTTGTTTAATGTCCACTGTTTTAATTCAGTTGATTTTGTCTAAGGCTGTGTCTGTATGTCACATGGTTTCATTTCTAGTTATTTCCCTCAGTGATTCTGCTTGTTAACAGCAGGTGTTCATCAGTGTCTGAATTCACTCATTTGTTTTCATTCACTCTGTCAAGTGGACTATACTAGTAAACTAATGTAGGGAATAGTGAATGAGGGTGTAGGGTGTGATTTTAGTAACAGTCTCTGAGTGTCAACTCTGAACGTTATTAATTCACAATATACTGTATACTGTTTATACTTTCTCGAAAACAACAAAATGACTCAGAATGCTTGTTTTATAGGGGGATTTAATGAAAAAAATAAACCAGCATATTACTGTCAGAATGTGACCGTTTTTTTACAGCAATTTTTTTTACAGTGTACTCAACATAGAGGACCTACAGTCAAGGCTTATTTGCCTGAATTAGTTCTTTGCATCCAGCACAGAAAATATGGTTTCTCCAGACATCTGGGATGCTACTTCCTCTATGCTGCACTTTGGGTGATGGGGTCTAATTTCTTGTCTGTCTTTTTTTTTGTGTTACGACCATGGATAAAACCAAGTCTGTCAGCTTGGACTCTGCTGTTCTGACACCTAGACACGCATGCGGTCCTGTATTGCGTGTGGAATATGATGTGCAGGATGAACTACAGGCTGTATGCTTGTTTCTACTAACATGGAGTAGGCAATTGAGAATTCTCCAAGCTCATCATTGAACAAGTCCTTGTGTTCTGTAAGAAATTGTTCTCTATATCAGTGCATGCACGAAAACCTAACAGCGGTTGGAAACCTTGACCCACTAAGAAAAATAGGAGTGAGCATTTTTTACCTTTTAGACTACACAGCAGTTTTCCCCCTCCATAGGCTGCAAGGTTGGGTGTACTTCCTTCCTTTACTGGTTGTTTGTCTGCAGCATGTTGTTTGTAATATTAAGTTACATTTTGCCCTAGTGTCACTTTCACCCGAATTGGAGTATTGTTTATGTGTAGAGTGGCAAATCCCTCCTCCTGCTCAGCCACGGAAGAGTAAACAGTGTTGACCTATTTATCGAGTTCAATGCCGTCAACAATCACATGCAGGGAGTGTTTGTCTAAGGCGGTGGGTGTCTAAAGTGGTGGGCTGTCAGGGCCAGAAAGGCCTTCTCTGCTGGCCTAAACACTATCAGAAGCACTGACCTATATTTACAACCTGATTTCTAATATTTGTTCCATGAAATTGTATGAATGTATTCCAAACAGTTTATTCTCTTCATTCCGTAGCGTTTCTCTTGACTGCACTGCTTCTAGTAAGTGTATGTGGATGTTAGATTTTTTTGTCCAATCAGATTTCAGCCTCTATGTGCTGCCATGTCAATCCAATCTGCCCAGAGCCTTCAGATTCAGTAGTGATGGCCGATATATCTTAGACTATATTATCAATAAGTCTTTTTCTTTAACCAATCAGATTTCAAATTCACATCACAAGGCCAGATAGCTAGCCCAGAACAGCGTCAGCATTTTTCTATCCTCTGATTGGTTGGTCAGAGGGAAACTGTTACAGCAAAGTTTGATTAGCAAAAGACGTATGTAGTGCTCTGCACACATTAATACATCAGAATTAGACTTTTTTATGCCCACAATAGCTGACCGAAGAAGAGAAAATTATTTGGTCTCAGACATTCTTAAAAATCCATTTTCAAGAAAAGCTAGACATCGTGAGGAGAGGTCGGTCAACCCCTGACCTAACTAGCTTGTCTCAGCCCGGGAAAGGGTTTGTTCGCCACTTCCAGACCAGTGAATTTGAGGGTTACCACTGGCTTACAGCCTCTGAGGAGCATAGCAAATTATGGGTATGCATCTCTGGTAAGTAGGTTGTATTTTATTTAAATTTTTTATGTTTTTTCATGTAGACAAATATCGATTCTGAATTGCTGTAGGTGATATAGGTGGCTCAGTTGCGGTTGTAGTGTAGAGGTTTGAAGCTTGCTTTAGTAAAATGGTATTCACCCTCCATATGTGAAATGCCTCTCTCTGTAATGCCACCTGTTGTTATATTGTGTTGTTATATTGTGACATGATAGTGGTGGTATTAAGAGGTGGATTAAGTCCCCACTGAGGGCCCAGGTACCTAATGCACAGCCTGCCACTGGTCTAAGGTTTGTTTTCTTTTAACAATACTGACGGCGTGATCTGCATTTCTTGAAATAGTTAATTGTATTGCAGTGGTGGCACAGCTGTCCAAAAGCCAGGCATTGTTCTTCATTTGCCACATGATTATTTCCACAGTTTTTGCAATTAGTTATAGTGGCGATGAGACATACACAGACAATGACATCCTCAACAGTGGTGCCAAATGTGATTGGTAACGTCATTGCTAATTAAAATATAGTGTAGTAAAAAGTACCTTTTTCCTTATTTCTGTCTTGGTTTTCACACACAAATTTTTTTTTTTCCATGCAAAAAAAGCAAACGCTTTCTTACAAGCACAAGTTAAGACATCACACATCATTTTAAGCTCTTTGGGACCTATTACAAATGCCACATTTGGACTTTTTGCACATATGACCAAATATATGCATATATTTTTGCACTGCTTCCCAAGTATTTTCACAGTATTTTAGTATATATGACTATATATTTTTGAGGGATTCCAGTTTGTAGCCTTTTTAGCCAAATTTACATGGTTGTGAACCACACATCTAGAAATGAACACAATCAAGGGGGAAAAAATTATTCCAGACAAACATAAATGATTTATGCCCCCTTACAAATCTACAGTTTACATTCAGCTATGTAGGAGCTAAATTATAAATCAACAAAGGCATTCTCTGATGTAAAGAAAATCTAATGCTCTGTGCTGTGTGATCACAGGCTTACACCCTGTGAGACAATTAAATTCTATAGTCAATTACTCAGTTCTGATT
Organism: Silurus meridionalis; assembly: GCF_014805685.1. Lineage (NCBI taxonomy): Eukaryota > Metazoa > Chordata > Actinopteri > Siluriformes > Siluridae > Silurus > Silurus meridionalis. Next base: position 10,290,555 of record NC_060884.1, on the reverse strand, counting down.
GAATTATCAAAGCAAGTAGCCAGATTCTACACGGGAGTGTAATTTAATACTGTTATTTCTGAACTCCATTATATTATTGTCAGTTTAAGTAGTAAAAAAAGATCTTAACACTATGTGAATTCTGGGTGGTGGAGTAGACAAAAAGTTAGGGTTACAAATCAACACACTAAAACACAAAAGTTTGGTAGGTAGCATTTATTACATCAATTATAAATTATTTTGTACCCATAAATTTGTTATAATTAAAATCAAAATAGGCATATGCACAGTTCTGGTACTGCATATTATCTACAGGACATTAATATTAACTAATATAAATTAAAGTAATTACAATTATTGTACTACAAAGTAACTGTAATGTATTGAGATAATCACAGAATAAATCATAATTAAATGTCAGCTAAGATGTTCCATGTGTCTCCTAACTCCATTTACTGTGCTATCCTGCTAACAAATGATTTATGGAAGTATACCAACACGTATAATATTGTCTGGCCCACATATTACATTGACAATATAAGACTTAGCTTTACAGCCTCCTGTTTACAAAATATGGCCTGGAATGCTATTTGGAACTAACTAGTAAATTGTGTAACAGTAAACAAATGAATAGAACGTGTGCTCTGTGAGCCTCAATTTGCATGCATTGAGAGGTATTGATGCCAAAGTTTGTGCTAGACTTTATCCTTGATAGTGAACCGAACTGCATTTTGTGGCTTTCTTAAAAATTCATACTGTATAAAAGGCCAACTTCCAAATGAAATTATTTTAACTGAAAAAAAAATAATAACTGCATGATGTGTGATCTTAAACACTTAATGAATAAAAGTTATGTGAGTTTTGCCTTGGCTCAATCCCAACTATTTTTAATAAATAATAGACATAAATGAGAGAATTCTTGCCTCTTCCCCTCAACATACAGCACTTTTACTTTTTAAAGAACTACTCATTCAACCATTTTAAATATATCAAAGCCATATAGACAGGTATTATTAGCATAATATTTCTTATACATATTGTACATCCTTTTAACTTGAATCCAAAATGTAATATGGCTTAGTATTAAGGTCAGAAAAATTTCATTTTACTGTAGGCTGCTTCACAATTAAAATTCCTTTTTATTTATTTTTTTAAACTTACCGCTTGAGCCCAGATAGGTTTAACCCTTAACTTATTATGTTAATTTCTCCGGTACAGCAATGATGTTCCCGAGTGTTTGACCCAGGGGCATGTTTAATTATCCAAAAGTGTCCCATTGTTTATCTCTGATTATTAGCTCTATTATTAACCATTTCAATCAATATTTAATGCAATGGTGTTCTTTACCTCTACAGATCATGGCTCAAGGAGGACGACTAACTAATTTTACGTAAACAAATGCATGTTAAAGCTTTCTTTAAATGTACATTTTTTTAACTATTATACATTTTGAAATTCTTTATTATAGGGTTATGCTGATAAATAAACATAACAACACCTCTTCTGTTCAGGGTCAAATTGGCCTGTGGACTTAGATTTTACACAAATGAGTCATGAGGATTTAAATTGAAAGTAAACTTTATTTAAGCACTGTTTTTTGTCCAGAAATAAAACAAATACCAAAACAACAAAATGAGAGATTAGCAATTTGTGTGTTTATGTGCGTCTTTGAGTCCTCACAGTACACAAGTAACTTGTAAACACTGCAATGTTGGGAACCAGAAATGAATAGGTGGAAATGAACAAGGTGCAACCCAGCCATTAGGGTTGCACAAGCCAGTTTCCTAAGTGCTGGTCCCAAGCCTGGATAAATGGGGAGGGTTGCGTTAGGTAAGGCGTCCAATGTAAAACATGTGCCAAATTAAATATGCGGATCACGAATCAGAATTGGTTTGAAAGAGGCAGATTTAGAGGACAAGGGGGTATTGAGACGGATGATCCGCGGTGGCAAGACGAAGAATGTTTGTGCATCTACACAGCACATGTCAGCACAGTGCTTTGTGAAAAAGAATTTGGCACAATTCACACCGGTCACGCTCGTTTTGATATCATCAGATGGGGCTTACAGACCTGGCACCTCTTTCCTCTTCCTTTTTCCCCCAGCAGAAACCTAGAAAGGAGATGACTATGATTACTAGGTCTTTTTGCTGATCCCAAGACAGAGACACACACACAAACACCTACCTAACACACTGGTGTACTAGGTGAAGTCCTCTGGAATGCCCTCATTGTCCACACAGCTGTCCTTGGCATGTGATGACTCCGTTGTATATGCAGAAACAAATATTTGACACTTCTGAACCCTTTTAGCTTCCACTTATTCCACTTTCACACGCAAATATAAGAAATGAATCATTTTCATTTTGTATGCTGATTACACTAATTAAAGCCAGGCAGAAGATGTTACATACCGATAAAGATACATGTAACTTTGTTTTGTTTTTGTTTTTTTTTATTCTAACACGACAACATAACAGGAGGGTTAAGTGTACATCATTTCAGCCATGTGTGACATATTTTTAGGTATGTACAGGTAATACTCCATGTAGCCAGACAGATCTTCTATAGTAATGTCATCCACATAAACGCGCGCCTGTTCGGAGCAGGAGCGTGTTGAGCTTGATGCTGATGATCTGGGCAGCTTCCTTTCACACTCTGAAATGACATCACGCAGGCCAGTGAATGAGTAGACCTCCATACCTTCCCAGTTGGTGCACTGGCACACGCTATGCTCTTGGAGCTGGCACAGGAATTTAAAGTCAGCTGCTGTAGGTTTAGCATCCTCTAAACAAGTGTTGGTCGTTTTGTCCTTTCCCTCTGAGCTACTCTCATTGCCTAAGGGTGGCACTTTGTTCAGAGGGGAAATCTTGCTATCCAAAGTAATACTGGAGTCATAACCTGTGGAGCCAAAGGTAGGCGAATGAGCACCAGAGGACAAAAGCTCTTTCTTCGCTGGAACAAGAAGGGAGGTGCTGGTGTCCTCCAGCTCTGTGGGACTCTTGTGTTTCAACTGCATTGTAGACCTACAGTAGGTAAATATGGGTGGGTGCAGGATGGGAGACTTGGACCGTCTCCGTCTCTGGGTTCTCGATAAGCCCCTGGAGGACTTTCGGCTGCATCTGTATTTAGGGGTGAAAAATAATCAAATGAATGTGATTAAATTCTATGTGATGCTCAATGAAACACAATTGAGCTAAACTTTATGTCACAAGTCATTTTGATATGTATATACTATTTTAACAAAGTACAACAGACAGAAGCATCGATTTACTAACTTATTATTAATCAAAAATCAAACCTAGAATTTTAGAAAGTTTGTTTGTAGAGCCAAAAAAGCAAACACTGAGCACATGGCATTATGCAAATAGTTAGAGAGACAGACAGACACAGCTGTATGAGAACCGAAAGAAGAAAAAAAAAGAAAAAGACAGCAGGTATCTTACCCATGCCAGTTGTCTTTAGGAGAAGTAATTTTGGGTTTTGTTCCCTCTATGCTGACTCGGGTTCCGGCTCTCGATGCCAGAGACTCACTCACATGTGCTGCAGCCACAGAACTAAAAAAAGTTACCAACACACACACAAATAAATAAATCTTTTCCACCACAATTTCTTCAAATCAAACAGTAAAGCCACAATTTTCCAATCATCTTTTTTTAGTCTATTATCATTGATTTTTAAAAAACATTCGTTTATCTTGCCAACAGATTTAGATTGCTGGTTTTGGCACAGTTCTGTTAAACTCTCCTCCACTCACATTTTGGTTAAGCTGAGTCTGGGAAAATTCTGAATTTGTATTCTCTATAAAATGCATAGTCTCTGCTTATTCTGCTAAATTATTACTTAGACATTCCGTTTATAACATGCATTGTAGCCATTGGTGCTGAAAGACCTGACCAGTGGTTTATTATAGACTTTTTTACTATGATTCCACCTACAATACATTTTCAACTAATGTGACATTAATAAAATACCTTTCAGCATCAACACGCAGCTTTTTGAAGGCAGTCTGTAGTGTTTCGTCCTCAAACTCTTTCTCTCGTGTCTTTACAGTGTCCATGGTGGTGCCTTGCAGGGCCTCAGAACTGGGGAACAAAATAACAGCTACATTTACTGGCTGGTAAAGATTTATATCGATCACAGGTCTCCCTATTTCTGAAGAAACCTTAAAGCTGGGTAGAATTTTTTTCTGGCAAACACAGAAACGGACATTTGCTTTCCAATACAATGATTTGTTAATCATTACGCTCACAGTGCACCCAAGTTCACATCCTGAATTACAACACACAATTCAGAATCCTGCCTGCTTTATAATTTGATTCTTGACCAGAGTGAGATGATTGAGTTTTTATCAGATTACAATATCTGGTACTAATGTGTGAAATATTTTAACCAATCAAATTAAACAACATTTCAACCTGCAGCAATGCATCATGTGGCATTGGTTAAAATTCTAACATGAAAAGGTTCCAACAACCAAAGTGTAAAAGCAAAAATATCATTAATTTAACAAATATTAAGCAAGCTCTGTGTAGAAGAAGGATCAGGGCACTGAATTCGCCAGCCTGCAGTTTAGATCTTTCACCCATAGAAAACATTTGGCGCATCATAAAGAGGAAGATGCATCAAAGATCTAAGAAAGTTGAGCAACTAGAAGCCTGTTTTAGACAAGAATGGAACAACATTCCAATTCCTAAACTTGAGCAACTTGTCTCCTCAGTCCCCAGACGTTTGCAGACTGTTATAAAAAGAAGAGGGGATGCCACACAGTGGTAAACATGGCCTTGTCCCAACTTTTTTGAGATGTGTTGATGCCATGAAATTTAAAATCAACTTATTTTTCCCTTAAAATTATACATTTTCTCAGTTTTAACATTTGATATGTCATCTATGTTGTATTCTAAATATTGAAATTTGAAACTTCCACATCATTGGATTCTGTTTTTATTCACAATTTTTACAATGTCCCAACTTTTTTTGGAATCGGGTTTGTATAATAAACCAACATCATATATTTTTTAGGGATGCACCGAAATGAAAATTCTTGGCCGAAACCGAAAACCGAAAAAAAAGAGGAAAGCCACTGCATTAATGGCTATGACTGTGTACTAACCTTACTAAAATCAAGGCATTTCAATTGCATAAATTAATATTAAAGTTTCAAAGAATAAATCAATTACAAAATATAGCTGCAAGCAGCGATGGCGGGCCCTCGCACGTTTGTGTATCACTATACGGTGCCTCCCAGAAAACAATGCACGGTGGGCAAGTGCATCAAGTGGGTAAATATCAGTGGACCATTTTATGTTGTTACTGACCCATTTGGGGACTGTAGGTAAAAGAAACCCCACATTTTAGACAAACGGGGCACTAGTGAGCCACTTAAGAGACACAACTTTGTCCGACCTTTTTGTCCACACTTGTGATGTATGTGTCAAATTTCAAGATAATCTAAGCACGCCAAAAGCCTTAAATATGCTTAAAATAAAAGTAAAGTTTGACGCGTTGCCATGGGAACAGTGTTCAAGATATCAAAAATTCCTTTGCAATTTATTATCTACAATGTCTCAGCATCATGTTGATTATGTTTGGTGTCAATTGGATGAATATCCTAGGAGGAGTATTTAAAAGTTCACCACATGCAACTGTCAAAAAATCCACCTTTTGTGACCTACACACTTCCTGGCGCCTGTTGGTGGCGCTATGTCCAAGATTCACAATAGGCACATCGATGCAATCGGAATCCTTGGCTGAACATACACAGCACGTGTCATCCGAATAAGGCATTTTTTGCTTGAGATATTAGACACTTCCTGTTTCTCTGAATTCGTCATAAATTTGTCGCCTCGCCATGGCTGCACCGTTTGAGATATCAAAAATCCCTTCGCAATTTAGCAAGTGCAATGTCTCGGCATCATGTTCACCACTTCTGATGTCAATCGCATGAATTCCCTAGAAGGAGTATTTAAAAGTTCACCACATGCACTTTTGAAACCATCCAGAATGGCCGGCTAGAATTTATTTTGGCATGGAAAAGATATAATAGATAGCCAAATAGATTAGTTGTTCCTGAACAATTTTCTTGTTAGCATTTTAGTTTGATGCTATCAAGAAAATTGTTCAGGAACAACTAATCTATTTGGCGTTAGTCAAAATCACTTCAGTTTGTTTGTTTGTTTATTAAGTTTTAACACCATGTTAGCATCAAGGCTATATACATGGCCGACACAGCCATCAAATCCAGAACATTCAATTACTATATAAAACATTTCAGCTTTACATGAGACAAAAATCTTAAAACTCATTTAGGTGATGTTTTTTTATACTCAAAGGAACCCGAGATAAAAGACATAAAGGAGAAGCTTCACCCATCAGTAGAAACCCATGTGTAAGTTCTGAGTGGCCGAGTCGGCACTTAGTGTGGACAACTTGGTCATACCGCCATTAGAAACTATAATGGACACCGTTTAGTACTTCAGCGATCACAACTCTACCATACGCATGTCTAGCCATAATGTGCAATTTGGCTAGTTCATCCTAAGCACAGTAAATTTGCCTTTACCCAACTACAAAAGTGGCCACACACACGCAACCAGGTCCTTGTGAGTTTCTTTATTTCCCTAAACCCTTACATTTGTTTTCCTGCACGACTTTTATTAGTTGCTGTCTTTTTTGATTAGAAACTAATAATTGCTTACACTTGGCTGGTTACTACATGTTTGGAAGTGTTAAAAGCCTTACAATACATACATACATACATACATACAGGCAGACAGACAGACAGACAGACAGACCATACTGCCGATTCACAGACATACAACGAAGTATAAGCAACAAGATGTATAAGAATATTAAGGGTAGGTTGAAGTAAAAGATCACAATAAGAAAGACAGTAGGATTATTAATTAAACGAATAAATAAAACGAATTGTGTACTGTTTAAAATAAAGCAGTCAGGTGGAAATTAAAATGCATTAACGAGGTGAAACGTTGCATAATAATATACAATGATAATATTTCGATCTACATGATTGTATATACAGATGGGAAATTAACTATACATAAGGTGCACCAGCAAGTTGTACATTTTTTCTTTTTTTTTTTTAAAGAGAAAATGAAAGTAAATTATTATTTCAGTACCATCAGGTGAACAACCCAAGAGACTGTAGATTAAATGTAGATTCCAAAAGCCACTTTAATCTGCTGGGCACAGACCTGAACACCAGGCATGTGGCTGGTATATATTAGGTTACGATTTAACGAGTTATTTTTAGGTAGGAACAGTTTGAAAGTCACATCTTTCATATTTTACATAAGCCATCGATGTGTCTTACATTTTCTAATAAGTAAATTCGGGAACATGCTAGCATAGCTAGTTAGCCAATGTTCACACCAGTCAGATAGTCAGACGTTTATCCAAATTTATCTGTAAAAAAATATGATACTCACATTTCATGGACTCCGCCCTTGATAATTCAACCGCAGCCTTCGGTGTTATCAATGCAAAAATAATTACAACAAAAATATTTTGCAGCTAATGCTAACTAGCAAAATAGCTCATGGTTTTAGAGATTATTGTATCCAATCAGCTGTCAACAATGCAATCGTAAATGTTACCAGAAACGGGTATATAATAAACATGTTTCTCCGCATCTATTTGCTAAACTTCAGAAACACAGCATCAGTTTCTAGATTGTTCTCCAAACATCTCGTTTACACACGAAATACACGGCGTGACTCTGCAAGAGCGCACAAAGGTCTGACGTAGAACGCACATCCCAAGAATACGTCACTGATATTTTTATATGGCTGCCTGCTGTCAGTAGAGCATAGGAAGCTCCACCAGGAGGCGATATGGATTTCTTTCTTTCTACTTTTAGGTGGATGGCGATAGAAATATCAGGTAATTTTAGGCTGCGTTTACACTTGGCATTAACAATGTGATGCAATAGGAGAGGTATATCGGTAGGAGAATGCTAAGCGTGGAGCCGCCAGAAAGGAGATAAAGAGGAAGGCTAAGGAGGAGGTTTATGTTTGTGTTGAGGGAAGACATGCAGGTAGTTGGGTTGAAAGTGGCAGATGTAGAGGTATGGAGAAGGATGATCCACTGTGGCGACCCCTAATGGGGGAAGCCAAACGAAGAAGAAGTTCATTTCGTTCTTTGGATTAGAATTAATATAAAATGTTACATTTTTAATAAGCAGATCCACCAACACATACATACATACACGAACTTTGACCATTAGTCCAACAACTGAGTCACTCACCTCTCATAGCTTCTGGTCCGTATCGTTAGTTCTTTTGTCATGTAACTCCCATAATTATTGTAACAATAATACCAAGATTGATATATTTCACTGTGTAGTGTATACAGGAGTCATCTGATAAAATAACGAACGACTTGAACCGGATGACTCATGAGATGAACATAACCTACGGAGATTTTGCGATGCTTTGCTCATTCGCGTCAAGTAGAAAATTAACGAAAAGTAAAAACCACAAACATCCGTCATCAACTACCAACTTCTTCCCTGTTTCATGGAGTGTGTATATAATACGTTCTTAATACCAATCAGAAATAGAATTAGTTGTTTAAGGGTTAATGACGTGATCACGCTGCACGCACGTTCGTTACTTGGCAACATAGTCGCGCACAGAGTCTGTCAAAACTACAGTTTTGGAGAACAGTTCAGAGAGTGATGCTACGTTTGTTCAAAGTTTAGCAAAAAGATTGTGCGGAGAAACCTTTTGTTTATTATATACCAGTTTCTGGTAGCATTTATCATTATATTGATGACAAACTAATTGAATACAGTAATCTCATTAGCTGCTAAAATATATTTGTAAATATTTTAGCGTTGATAACAGCGAAGGCTGCGGTTAAGTTATCAAGACCAGAGTCCTTAAAATGTGAGTATTATGTGTTTTCACAAATTAAACCGCGTGTTTTCTAATTTACTTATTAGAAAATGTTAGACACGTCGGTGCCTGATGTAAAATGTGAAAGATGAGACTTTTAAAATGGTCTTACCTAAAGAATAACTCGTTAAATCGTAACCCAATATATTCCAGCCACATGCCTGGGTTTTCAGGTCTGTGCCCAGTAGATTGAAGTAGCTGCCTAGATTTAAGATTTGATTAGTTGAGATTTGATATCTACATTTTAATGTACAGTCTCTTAGATTGTTCACCTTGATGACAATAAAATGATCCTGTTCGTTAATTTAGCAATGTTTTAATTAATATTACAACCTGCTGGTTCACAGCCTTTGCTATGACACTTTTTGAGCACAGGTGCATCCTGTTTCCACTGACCCTAAACAATTTTCTTATAAGAATTTTGGTTTCATTCATATCCATTTATATCGGATCCATTCATATCGCCTCCTAGTGGATCTTACTAAGCTCTACTGACTGCAGGCAGCCCTACAAAAGTATCAGTGACGTATTCTTGTTGTGACGGATCTGTGTGTGTTCTACGTCAGACCTTTGTGCGCTCTTGCAGAGTCACGCCGTGTAGTTCGTGTGTAAACAAGAGGTTTGGAAAACAATCTAGAAACTGATGCTGTGTTTCTTCGAGGTTTAGCAAATAGATTTTTGATGTTTATTATATACCCGTTTCTGGTAACATTTACGAGTACATTGTTGACAGCTGATTGGATACAATAATCTCTAAGACTATGAGCTAGTTTGCTAGTTAGCATTAGCTGCAAAATATATATTTTTTGTAATTATTTTTGCATTGATAACACCGAAGGCTGCGGTTGAATTATCAAGGGCGGAGTCCATGAAATGTGAGTATCATATTTTTCTACAAATAAATTTGGATAAACTCCTGATTATCTGACTGGTGTGAACATTGGCTAACTAGCTATGCTAGCATGTTCCCGAATTTACTTATTAGAAAATGTAAGACACATCGATGGCTTATGTAAAATATGAAAGATGGGACTTTCAAACTGTTCCTACCTAAAAATAACTCGTTAAATCGTAACCTAATATATACCAGCCACATGCCTGGTGTTCAGGTCTGTGCCCAGCAGATTAAAGTGGCTTTTGGAATCTACATTTAATCTACAGTCTCTTGGGTTGTTCACCTGATGGTACTGAAATAATAATTTACTTTCATTTTCTCTTTAAAATAAATAAATAAATAAATTTACAACTTGCTGGTGCACCTTTATGTATAGTTAAGTTCCCATTTGTATATACAATCATGTAGATTGAAATATTATAATTGTATATTATTAGTATATTATTATGCAACGTTTCACCTCCTTAATGCATTTCAATTTCCACCTGACTGCACTATTCTAAACAGTACACAATAAGTTTTATATATTAATTTAATTAATAATCTTAGTCTCTCTAATTGTGATCTTTTACTTCAACCTACCCTTAATATTCTTATATATCTTGTTGCTTATACTTCGTTGTATGTCTGTGAAGCATTACTATTTATATACAAATGTACTGTGCTCAGGATGAACCAGCCAAATTTAACATTATGGTTAAATATGCGTATGGTAGAGTTGTGATGGCTGCAGTGATTTTGATATGACAGTTAATGAGTGTGAAATACCACCTACTGACCTTATCATTAATTCACTAATACATCATAAACACATGGCAGAAGGAATAAGACGTATATACAAATAGTAAATTGAATAAAATAAGCCCTAGTACTAAAAGGTGTCATTATAGTTTCTAATGGAGGTATGACTAATTGTCCACACTAAGTGCCGACTCTGCCACTCAGAACTTATACATGGATGGATTTCTACTGATGGATGAAGCTCCTCCTTTATGTCTTTCATCTCAGGTTCCTTTGAGAATAAAACACATCTTGGATTGTAATTTTTACCATACGGCTAGACAACGCTTTAATTCCGAAACATGGTTGTCATAATGTATCACCTAAATGAGTTTTGAGATTTTTGTCTCATGTAAAGTTGAAATGTTTTATATAGTAATTTAAATGTTGTGGATTTGATGGCTGTGCCTTGATGCTAACATGGCGTTAAAACGTAATAAATAAACAAACAAACAAACTGAAGTGATTTTGGCTAACGCCAAATATATTAGTTGTTCCTGAACATTTTCTTTTTGTTAGCATTTTAGTTTGATGCTACTGAGCAAGCCATGGCCCATGCAAATTCATTGTCAAGAGGTTTTGAAAAGATCTCTTTTCCATGCCAAAATAAATGCTACACTAAAAATGTAAAAATATATTATGTTGGTTTATTATATTTAATATGGTATGATGATAATATGGTCTACTATTTGGGCATAATTATAAAATAAATGTTATGTGTGAAATGAAGACAGTTGGGCTGTAACTAACAATTATTTGATAATTGATGAATTGGATGATTGTTTCGATTTATTAAATAAAAAAAAATGATTAGATGTTCTGCTTATAACTATATACAACAGGATAAAAAATAAAGATAAACAGTTCACACTGTTATATTTAAATCCATCACTATAGTATATCGTGAAAGAGCTGATTACGCTACCCGATACTCGCGAGTCACGTCAGAACAGATCCAGTGCGACTGTCCAGAAGTTACAAACAGTTTACACCATAGCAGTTCATTAAACTACACCATTTTCACATGATGATTTACAGTTTTTGCTCACCGTGCTGATGTTCATCTGTGACTTGGGACGCACACTTTTTCCTGCTGTACTCTCCTTCATTTCACAAGCGGCTGTGTTTTTATTACCGTCACGTTAACCCGTAACTTCAGCAGCCCCACTAAACGATAGCAAATAATCAATTTTAGCGAATAATAAAGAACCTAGATGGCTTATTAAACAAATAACACCAAACCCTTTAATTAGGCCTTGGGCTCTAATTAAAATAAAGATAATTGTGGATAGTTTTACGTAATAATTTGCCTTAGCAGAAAGAACTACTAGGTTAAATAAAAAACCTCTGGTAAACAGCTAAATATTTTGACTTTCTACCACAAAAAAATCTGGAAACACAATTTCAATCAAATACGAAATAGTTTCAGAAGATCAACATTTTTAAATGGTGTATTATAGAAATAGACAATACTATTGTTTATAATATAGACAATACTATAGAAAGCTTGCAGAGGGCAGTGGCATTTTTAAATTTGATAAATTGCGTGTAATGAAATTTGTGAGTTTCATCTCAGCAGTAGCATACAATATGGACGGGGGTCTTTGAATTGATTTGCACAAGGACATTAAATGCAGCTTTCCATAAATAAGTGCTCACATATGGTTGGGTTTGTTGGTTTAGTCAACTTCACGTATCTATTAAAACATTTTTTGTTTGTTTACATTTACGGTATTTAGAAGATTTTGATCAATTATAAAGCAGGCAGGATCCTGAATTGTGTGTTGTTGTAATTCAGATGTGAACTTGGGTGCACTGCGAGCGTAATGATTAACAAATCTTTGTATTGGAAAGCAAATGTCTGTTTCTGTGTTTGCCAGAAAAAAATTCTACCCAGCTTTAAGGTTTCTTCAGAAGTAGGGAGACCTGTGATCATCTCCTACAATTTAAGCTATTATAAGTTTTTACCAGCCAGTAAATGTAGCTGTTGTTTTGTTCCCCAGTTCTGAGGCCCTGCAAGGCACCACCATGGACACTGTAAAGACACGAGAGAAAGAGTTTGAGGACGAAACACTACAGACTGCCTTCAAAAAGCTGCGTGTTGATGCTGAAAGGTATTTTATTAATGTCACTTTAGTTGAAAATGTATTGTAGGTGGAATCATAGTAAAAAAAGTCTATAATAAACCACTGGTCAGGTCTTTCAGCACCAATGGCTACAATGCATGTTATACACGGAATGTCTAATTAATAATTTAGCAGAATAAGCAGAGACTATGCATTTTATAGAGAATAAAAATTCAGAATTTTCCCAGACTCAGCTTAACCAAAATGTGAGGGGAGGTCAAACATGGTAGATCTAACTGTTGGCAAGATAAATGAATGTTTTTCAAAAAGCAATAATAATAGACAAAAAAAGATCATTGGAAAATTGTGGCGTTACTGTTTGATTTGGAGAAATTGTGGTGAACAGGATTTATTTATTTGTGTGTGTGTGTGTGTGTGTGTGTGTGTTGGTATCTTTTTTTAGTTCTGTGGCTGCAGCACATGTGAGTGAGTCTCTGGCATCGAGAGCCGGAACCCGAGTCAGCACAGAGGGAACAAAACCCAAAATTATTTCTCCTAAAGACAACTGGCATGGGTAAGATACCTGCTGTCTTTTTCTTTTTTTCCTCCAGTTTTTACATACGGCTGTGTCTGTCTCTCTAACTATATAATTTGGATAATGCCATGTGCTCAGTGTTTGCTTTCTTGGCTCTCCAAATTTTATTTTTGAAGTTAGTAAATCGATGCTCCTGTCTGTTGTACTTTGTTAAAATAGTTTAGACATATCAAAATGACTTGTGACATACAGTTTAACTCAGTTGTGTTTTACTGAGCATCACATTTATTTGATTATTTTTCACCCCTAAATACAGATGCAGCCGAAAGTCCTCCAGGGGCTTATCGAGAACCCAGAGACGGAGACGGTCCAAGTCTCCCATCCTGCACCCACCCATATTTACCTACTGTAGGTCTACAATGCAGTTGAAACACAAGAGTCCCACAGAGCTGGAGGACACCAGCACCTCCCTTCTTGTTCCAGCGAAGAAAGAGCTTTTGTCCTCTGGTGCCCATTCGCCTACCTTTGGCTCCACAGGTTATGACTCCAGTATTACTTTGGATAGCAAGATTTCCCCTCTGAACAAAGTGCCACCCTTAGGCAATGAGAGTAGCTCAGAGGGAAAGGACAAAAGGACCAACACTTGTTTAAAGGATGCTAAACCTACAGCAGCTGACTTTAAATCCCTGTGCCAGCTCCAAGAGCATACCACCAACTGGGAAGGTATGGAGGTCTACTCATTCACTGGCCTGCGTGATGTCATTTCAGAGTGTGAAAGGAAGCTGCCCAGATCATCAGCATCAAGCTCAACACGCTCCTGCTCCGAACAGGCGCGCGTTTATGTGGATGACATTACTATAGAAGATCTGTCTGGCTACATGGAGTATTACCTGTACATACCTAAAAATATGTCACACATGGCTGAAATGATGTACACTTAACCCTCCTGTTATGTTGTCGTGTTAGAATAAAAAATGATAACTGAATAAAAAGTTACAAGTATCTTTTTTGGTATGAAACCTCTTCTGCTTGGCTTTAATTAGTGTAATCAGCATCTTCTTCTTCTTCCTCTTCTTCTTCTTTCGGCTTCTCCCTTTAGGGGTCGCCACAGCAGATCATCTGTCTCCATACACCCTGTCCTCTACATCTGCCTCTTTCAACCCAACCACCTGCATGTCTTCTCTCACCACATCCATAAACCTCTTCCCTTGCCTTCCTCTTTACCTCCTTTCTGGCAGCTCCATGCTTAGCATTCTCCTATTGATATACCCCATGTCCCTCCTCTACACATGTCCAAACCATCTCAATCAAGCTTCCCTCACCTTGTCTCCAAAACGTCCACGCTGTCCCTCTAATAAACTAATTTATAATCAATTCAATTCATTTTTATTTGTATAGCGCTTTTAACAATGAACATTGTCTCAAAGCAGCTTTACACAGATAATGCGGTGATTAAATGTAAATATGTTCTTTGTAAGTATGTTTGTCCCTGATGAGCAACTGTGGCAAGGAAAAACTCCCCGAGATGGCATAAGGAAGAAACCTTGAGAGGAACCAGACTCAAGAGGGAACCCATCCTCATCTGGGTTGCACCAAATGTCCATTTGAAGAATATATACAAAGTTGCGGGGTACAGTGATGATGATCAGAAGCAAACTGCACTCCCGAGTCAGTGCAGCAGACCGCCAAAACCAACTACAGTCCAATCCGTCCTCAAAAGCACCCGTTCTACTCCGGAATTATATGGAACCACCCAAGGTGTTGATGAGAGACCGTCCCAAGCTGCACAGAAGTGTGAAGATCCACGGAGGGGAGAGGGGCAGGAACAGTGGTCACTGGAGCCTCAGGAGCATGTTTAACTCGACCGAGAGAGAGAGAGAGGGTGACGGAAGAGAAGGATATGGATTATTAAGTGTAACTATTGGTGTATGAAAGTTAATGTCACTGTGCAGTTTGGACTCCGGCAAGACTCGCTATGGCAGCATAACTAAAAGGGAGAACCAGAAGGTAACACAGACATGAGGGATCTCTGGGATAAGAGACGACCCACCACACCACCGTCAACAAACCTGAGTGAACGTGTGAATGTGAGGGGACAACAGCATACAAATATACCAGTTCACCAAACACTCTATATCCATGCTCCCTCCAGATCTGTACCCAGACAGTAAAGCGTTACAGTAGTCTAATCTAGAAGTAACAAAAGCATGAACTAGTTTTTCTGCATCCTGTAACGACATCATATTTCTAATTTTAGCAATATTTCTAAGGTGAAAGAAGGCGATCCTGGTGATATTATTCACGTGAGACTCAAAGGAAAGACTCGGGTCAATAATCACACCAAGGTCTTTGACAGCCGTACATGCTGAAACAGAAACACCATCCAGAGATGCTACATAATCGGAAAGTTTATTTCTAGCTGCATGTGGTCCTAGTAAAAGTACTTCCGTCTTATCTGAGTTGAGCAGAAGAAAGTTATTAAGCATCCACTGTCTAATGTCCTTTACACACTTCTCAACATTGTTAAGCTGATCTAGCTCATCTGGCTTTGCTGAAATATACAGCTGTGTGTCATCAGCATAGCAATGGAAGCGAATCCCATGTTTATGAATGATTTCACCAAGAGGCAGCATATATAAAGAGAAAAGCAGTGGGCCCAAGACAGATCCTTGAGGAACACCAAACTTTACCTCATAGAGTGTGGAGAACTCACCATTTACATCCACAAACTGATAGCAATCAGTCAAATAAGACCTGAGCCAAGAGAGAGCTGTTCCCTTTATTCCTACAACGTTCTCAAGTCTAGCAAGCAGTATAGTGTGATCAATGGTGTCAAAAGCTGCACTAAGGTCGAGCAAAACAAGTAAGGAGACAAAACCCTGATCAGAGGCCAATAACAGGTCATTTACCACCTTAACTAGCGCCGTCTCTGTGCTATGATGAGGCCGAAATCCTGACTGATACATTTTAAAAATGTTATTCATAAGTAGGTGTGAGCATAACTGCTGTGCTACAACCTTTTCTAAAATTTTGGATATAAAGGGGAGATTTGATATTGGCCTGTAGTTGGACAACTGACATGGGTCAAGGTCAGGTTTCTTAATAAGGGGGTGGATAACTGCCAGTTTGAAGGATTTAGGTACATAACCAGTGCTAATGGAAGAGTTAATTATTTTTAAAACAGGTTTGATTACCTCTGGAGCTATCTGTTTAAAGAAACTAGTAGGCAAGGGATCGAGAATGCAGGTTGATGGTTTTGATGAGGAGATTAATGAAATTAAGTCATTCTCATGAATAGGAGTGAAGCTTTGTAGTTGATTGTCCGTTATAATTACACTGCTGTCTACAGGGTTACTTGTAAAATAATTTGGATTTATATTAACCGTCTGGATTTCTTGCCTGATGTTTTCAATTTTATTATTAAAAAAGTTCATGAAATCATTACTACCTATTGATGGTGTGCATGTTAGTGCAGTGCTTTTATTCCCTGTTAATTTTGCTACCGTGCTGAATAAAAATCTAGGATTATGTTTGTTATTTTCTATGAGGGTGGAGAAATATGCTGATCTGGCAGCACTAAGAGATTTTCTATAATTTAGGAGGCTCTCCTTCCATGCTATTTGAAATATTGTTAATTTTGTTTGACGCCATTTACGTTCTAATTTTCGAGTGTTCTGTTTTAAGGTGCGCGTATGATCATTATACCACTGTGCTAATTTTTTCTCCCTGATCATTTTGGTCTTAAGGGGAGCTACATCATCTAGAGTGTAACGTAACGTTGTTTCTAGATGTTCAGTGGCCCAGTCAAGCTCTGCGGGGTCCAATCCAATCCTGTCCATCGTTGTCAGTCCAAACAAAAACCTCAACATCTTCAGCTCTGCTACCTCCAGCTGCACCTCCTTTTTTTTACTCATTGCCACTGTCTCTAAACCATACAACATCGCAGGTCTCACCACAGTCCTATAAACTTTTCCTTTCACTCTTGAAGATACACTTCTATCACAAATCACTCCTGCCATTCTTCTCCACCCACTCCACCCTGCCTGCACTTTTTTCTTCACTTTTCTAACACACTATTACTTTTCACTGTTGACCCCAGACTCCTCCACTGTCTCCACCTCTTCTCCCTGCAACTGCACCACTCCACTGCCCTCCCTTATATTCGCACACGTGTACTCTGTCTTACTCCTACTGACTTTAATTCCCCTTCTCTCCAGTGCGTAGCTCCACCTCTACAGGTCCTTCTCAACCTGCTCCTTACTCTCACCACAAATAACAATATCATCTGCAAACATCATAGTCCATGGAGACTCCTGTCTGACCTCGACCGTCAACATGTCCATCACCACTGCAAACAGCAAAGGGCTCAGAGCCGATCCTTGATGCAGTCCAACCCCCACCTTGAATCAGTCTGTCATTCCTACTGCACACTTTACTGATGTCACACTGTCCTCATACATGTCCTGCACCACCCTCACATGCTTCTCTGACACACCTGACTTCCTCATACAATACCACAACTTCTCTTTCAGCACCCTGTTGTACGTTTTCTCTAAATCCACAAACACAAAATGCAAATCCTTCTGACCTTCTCTATACTTCTTCCTTAACATTCTCAAAGCAAATGATGCATTCGTGGTGCTCTTCCTCGGCATGAAACCATACTGTTGTTCACAGATGGTCACCTCTTCTCTCAGCCTGGCTTCTACTGCTCTTTCCCATAACTTCATGGTGTGCCCAATCAACTTAATTCCCCTGTAGTTACTGCAGGTCTGCACATCTCCCTTGTTATTAAAGATCGGTACCAGCACATTCCTTCTCTATTCCTCAGGCATCCTCTCACCTTCCAAAATCCTTTTAAACAATCTTGTTAAAAACTCCACGCTTCTACCGGTATGTCATCTGGTCCGACTTTCCACTCTTCATACTCTTAATTGCTGCTCGCACTTCTTCCTTACTAATCCTATCCACTTCCTGCTTCACCATTTCCACACCATCCAATCTTATCTCTCTCTCATTTTCCTCGTTCATCAGCTGCTCAAAATACTCCATCTTTTCAACACACTCTCCTCACTACCGGGCCAATCGGTATAAATCCTTTTCTCCTTCCTTGGTGTCCAACTTCTCATACAGCTTCCTCATATGCCTTTTTATTGGCTTTCACTACATCCCTCTTTACCTGCTGCCGCATCTCCTTGTACACATGCCTACTTTACTCATCACACTGTCGATCCCAACTCTGTTTTGCCAACCTCTTTTTCCTTATGCTTTCCAGATTCTATTTCCAGCTAGAAAGTACCTTTCTAGATGTCTCCCTTATCACTTCTGCAGTAGTTGCACAATCATCCAGCACCTCTTCACCACTATCGAGCCCCTGTCTGACCTCGTCCCTAAATCTCACACTACAGTCTTCCTTATTCAGTTTCCACCATCTTATTCTTCTTTCAGTCTTTACCTCTAAAACCATCCTACAGACCACCATCCGATGCTGTCTAGCTACATTGCTTTACAGTCTCCAATCTTCTTCAGGTTGCATCTCCTACATAGAACTCAGTGCACCTTCCTCCACTCTTATACGTCTGCTCCTCCTTCTCAAAATAAGTATTCACAACTGCCATTTCCATACTTTTAGCAAAATCTACCGCCATCTGCCCTTCCAGATTCCTCTCCTTAAGGCCTTACCTACCCATCATCTTCTCATCTCCTCTGGTCCCTTCACCTACATGCCCATTTACATCTGCCCCAATCACCAATTGTTCATTCCTAGGTACACCTTCTACCACATCTAACTTACTCCAGAATTTTTTCTTCTCCTCCATCTTACAACCCACTTGTGGAGCAAAAGAACTGATGACATTTATCATCACCCCTTCAACTACCAGCTTCACGTTTATCACCCTATCAGAAACTCTCTTCAACTCCACTACACACTTAAAGTACTCTTCGTTCAGGATCACCCCTACATCATTTCTCTTTCCATCCACACATATGTACCTTTCTCCTCTCCATTATATCAGCTATCTCTCTCCTTTTACTAGTCATAGTACCTTTATTTAAAGTACCAACCCTAACCCCCACTCTCCTACACTTCTCCTTTCCCTGCTATCTCTGTAGACGTCTTTCCCCTCTTCTTCTCCTTCAGCCAACAGTGGCCCGATTTCCACTGGTATCCTGTTGGCTAACGATACCTCTGGCGGTCGTTGGTAACCCGGGCCTCAACCAATCCAGTATGAATTTCTCTTTCGTGATCCGCATATTTGATTTTGCACATGTTTTACGCTGGATGCCCTTCCTAACGCAACCCTCCCCATTTATCCGGGCTTGAGACTGGCACTAAGAGTGCACTTGCTTGTGTTAAATTGCGAGAATGCAGGTTGTTGTGACTTTTGATGGAGCAAAACATAAAGATTCTCTGCATGGGAATCCTACAAACATTACACTCTGCAGCTGCATATGATATACTCTGTCAGAGCTTAACAAAATGAGCAGCAGAGGTAAACAGGTTACAGCTCAAGAAGCTCCAGAACTTATTTGTGATTATGATAGCGACCACTACTCTATAATCCAGGCCATAATGTCACAGTTGATGAAATGTTAGTGGCATTTAGAGGTTCCTGTCCATTTAGGCAATATATGATTCAAAAACAGCTAAATGGTGTGATGCAAACAATAGCTATGCATTAAATATGTATGTTGGAAAGCTGGTTGGAGGAAGCCCAAGAGAAAAATCTGTTTCTTGGTCTCATGGGCACAACGTAAACTGTGACAATTTTTTTTCACAAGCTACAACTTGTGTTAGGATCTTATAAAGAGAAAGTTGGAACGGTCCGAAATAAGAGAGCTGAACTTCTGGTAAATAAGAACAGGGCACCTCAGCTTCCATGGTTGCCAGCAGCACCACAGCACTAGTGTCTTACTGGACCAAAAAGGGGAAATTTTGCATTCATGAGCACTTTGCACAAAAATGCTGAAATCAGCACAAAAGTGGACCAGAAACTAAGTATGAGCCTAGACAATAATGCCACTAAAGGGGTTATGGACAACTTGGATAAAGTCATAGGGTCCTACAGTGGAATGCGCCAAATCTCTGAAAGAGGCACATCATCTTTAAGGAGCTGGGGAAGGCGATTGTGGTACTAAATATTCAATTGGAGCAGCACATGCAAAGGACCCCAGCTGCTGCAGCTACAGTGAGGACAATCCAGGAGAGGACTTCACAAAGTACACCAAGTACGTGAGGTGTGTGTGTTTGTGTGTGTGTGTGTGTGTGTGTGTGTGTGTGTGTGTGTGTGTGTGTGTGTCAGTCTGTCTTGGGATCAGCAAAAAACGTAGTAATCAGTGTCCTCTTCTTTCTAGGTTGCCGCTGGGGGAAAAAAGGTCTGCAAGCACACTGTGATAACATGTCCCTCATGTGCTGTGTAGATGCAGACACCTGCACCTTGTTCATTTCCACCTATTTATTTTATAATTTCTAGTTCCCAACAGTGAAGACACACACACACAAAACACACATATTGCAAATCTCTTATTTTGTTGTTTTGTTATTTTGTTCATTTCTGGTTCAAAAACAGTGCTTAAATAAAGTTCACTTTCAATACAAATCCTCATGACCCATTTGTCTTGATTTTAAGTCAATGGGTTAATTTGACCCTGATTAGAAGAGGTTTTGTTTGTGTTAATTTATCAGCATAACCCTGTAAACAAATTCTAAATGTTAAATAAAAATAAAATACATTAATGTCAAGTAAAAAATCTGTGAAATATACTCATTGAGCCTTGATCTGTGAGTGGTAAAGTATACCACTGCATTAAATATTGATTGAAATGGTTAGTAATGGAGTTAATAATGGCATATAAACAACGTTTTTTGTTTTGACACCTTTGAATAATTAAACATGCATAGACATGGGTCAAATTCGCCAAAGAACATCATTGCTGTACCTGAGAAATGAACATAAGTCAAGTCAAGAAGCTTTTTATTGTCATTTCAACCATATATAGCTGACGCAGTACACAGTGAAATAAAACAACGTTCCCCAGAACCCTGATGCTACATAAAACAACATAAAACAACAATCACAGAAACAGAAAAACACAGGGCCAAGGACTAGTAAGTGTCCTCGCCACATAAAGTGCATGTGTGCAATCTGGTGCAAACAGTGCAAAGACACACAGAACACAAAATAGCTCCACCAGTAAACGTGTTGTAACGAGACAGTGAACAGTAGCAAAATTTAAACAAAATACAGTATTGTAAACAAAATGTGCAAAAGAGCAAATAGCAGCAATCCAGGGGAAAAAAACGACATGTAAACAGTTTATGGTAATGAAGTGATGTAATATGAGTGGTCCTGAAGTCATGGGTGTGCGTTTTGTGTGTGTGTGTGTGTGTGTGTGTGTGTGTGTGTGTGTGTGTGTGTGTGTGTGTGTGTGTGTGTGTGTGTGTGTGTGAGTGTGTGAGTGTGTGAGTGAGTTTAGTTCAGTTCTTTGTTAAGAAGCCTGATGGCTTGAGGGAAGAAACTGTTACACAGTCTGGATGTGATGGCCCGAATGCTTCGGAACCGCTTCCCTGATGGCAGGAGGGTGAAGAGAGGGGGGTAAACGAAAAAATAATTCTGAGGTACACAGCATTGGTTGGTGGTGCAAGGCAAAAATGCATATAGTACATGAACAGATTAAAGTCGCTAGGGGGATATGTATCTGTCATAAAATATACATGGGGCTGTAAACTGATAGTGGATGGGCATGAATCTTTTGTTTTTAGTTTTTTGCCCCTACTTGATTATTTCTGGGGTACATGCTATGTTGCCAAAGTTCTTTTGCAGGATTTGTAAGTTTTGATTTTATTTGTATATGCAAAAATGCCACATAATCATCATGATTACCTTGTTTTTCTATAAATTGTAATAAAACATTTTTATTAGTTGGTAAATTAGTCTGTTATAGGTGATTAACGTTTTTGTCTTTTTTGCAGCGGCCTATTTCTCAAAAGTGTGTTTAGAAAAAAGTCTCAAATTAAGTTAAATAGTGTACCTGCTTATTTGCTTCTTTCTTTAAAAAAAGATCAATCAGAAGGGATTCCACAAAGGATAAAATCCAGGCCAATTTCAAATTAGAAATTAGAAATTTAAATTAGCCAGACCAGCCACTCAGTGTATGTAAATAAAACCATCTATTAAATTAAAGGATGACCTAATGCTACTAATTCAAACAAAGCCATAGTAATCAAGGCTCATATGCAGCATGTGCAATATTCAAGCAGTTGAAAAAAGTTGCACAATTTCAGTTAAAGAATGCAAATAAGCATGCACCCTTTAGTTTCCTGTCAAACACAAATACACAATAAGCACACCACTGCTTTTCATATACTGTACTTTCCACATAAAAATGTAGGCAGCAAATTTTGATATGTGCCAAACTTTTTTATGTTTTATGCTCATACAAGATGTTCTGCATTCATATTTGGAACAACACAGTTTGGTAACTTTATTAAAACTTTATTATTTTAAATTGAAATAGGGTATTTTTCATGTACTGTATGACTTAATAGTTTTAATGCTTTAAAAAACAAACATTGCGTTGCAGCATTGTATCAGCTTAACAGAGTATTCAAAGCATTTAAAATGGTAGAAAAAAAAACCCACCACCACCATTTTACACTTTTACACACCATGCACCTCAACATTTGGTGACCCCTATCTGTGACTTGGTCTTTGTGGCTGATTTGCAGCTGTTCTTAAATGTATGCACTTTACAGTTGAGAAATGTATTGCAGGGATATCATTTCACTAATTCTGTTAAAAATGTATTTACTAACAAATTAGTATGGAAATTATGCTAAATATTTGTCAGCTAGATCACTGAATGCTGACTAGAGTGATTATAGCTTTCGTGTCTCGGCGTACCATTTGACACAAAAATCCCTGTGCCACTTTGAAGTGGTAAATGACATTGTTCTTTGTTTTGTTTTAACATAGTTAAGTTAACAATAATAACAAAAGTTAACAATAGTTAAGAAATCATAGAAAATCTCATAACTATTCACCCCACTTTGGGAATACAACACAATAATTTCTTTAAGCAATGTAATTTTTTCTTGTCCATAAATGTTCACTGTGGATATAAGCATAATCATCTTATTTTTTGTGTGTTTTTGGAATCTTGGATTGTGTCCTCCTTGCCTGGTCTGTGAGCTTTTCTGGGCATGCTTTTGTTGTCAACTTTGTTGTGACAGTATATTCTTAACCTTTTGTTATAATGGTGCTCAGAGTTTGTATTTTTTTTTTTTTTTTTACAAATAATTACTGTCATTTACTCAATCTTTTCTTTTTTTGCCGCCAAAAACAATGCTTTGATTTTATACATTGTGCTGCCACTACATGAAAAGATAACCACACATGAACAAGAATATAAGTGATGGAAGGTGGGTGAAGGAGAGATTAAGTTAATAAGAGGACAAGGATATGTTGGGAGCTCATGGACATATAAATAGTTACCAGAGCTCAGGATCAGCGCTTGCCAGGATCCTTGCAATGAGACACCAATACAAGGATCCAAGGAAACTATGCTGAACACATTTGAAGTCTCAAATGCATTATCTTTTATAGTTCAATTTGAATTGTACATAATAAATTATACATATGTGAAAAGCCTTCTCTTATTAAAAAAGTACTTAGCATTATCATATTATTATTATTATTATTATTATTATTATTATTATTATTATTATTATTATTATTATTATTATTATTATTATTATTATTATTATTATTATTATTATTATTATTATTATGTTCCTCAAGTCACCACAAGGTAGCAGTACTTGCTCATTATTTGCTGTATTTATTTATCTTGGACGACCATGAACATGTGTTCCTACAACCAAAATAAAATTGTGAAACTAACAATTTATGAACTTTCATATATTTTAATAAAATAAAACAATTTCAGAGATTCACAGACAGAAATGTGTAGCAGTCTGTCACTGAAGGAGCTGTTAGTGATGCAACTGTTTCATCCAGTGGGTCAGAGTCGTTCTCCAGCAATGATTATAGTTTATCTACCAATCTTCTTTCTCCCACCTCCTGTACAGTGTCCAGGGGAATCCACAGGACTGAGCTGGCCTTCCTGATCATCTTGTCCAGTCTCTTCCTGTCTGCAGTAGAGATGCTGTTGCACCAGCAGACCACACCACAGATAATGGCTAAGGCCACCAGTCAAAAAAAGAGATTTAGGACTATTCGCCACATTTACTTTAGTATGTAAAACTGGCCTTAATAGGCTGATTGGTTTGATATTGTAATGAAATCTGTAATAGATATTTGCTTTGCAGCTTTGCAGCAATAAAAATCTGAACATATTTCAAACTATGTCACTAAAATGAAGGAAATTAGGAACCACTCGCCTGGGTTTCAGCGTCACCCTTGACAGAACCTATTGACCAAAGAAGCACACTAGCTGACAAGCTGGCTGCTTAGAACGGAGCAGTGTAATTTAAACAGCCTCATTGAGGCTTTTCACGTAGTCCAGCAGCCTAGTTCAGCCTCTCCGTTGTTGTGGGAGTGACTCTTAAAGTTGTATAGGCCCTTGAAAAAGGGAATCAAGCATCAAAGCATACCATACAAATCTATGGAAACACACAAAAGAACGGGGTTAGATGTTGCCAGTCAACAAGAGCTGCTTGGCTGAGCAATTTGCCTAAAATTCAGATCTTTTGTCATGAAAAGATAGGAGGAAACTTGGCAGGAAGTGTTTATATATGTATTAAAGCTAAATCATTTTAGATCCTTTGTACAAAGGTGAAAGGATCATGTTTAAAATTTAGGTTTTCTGCTTCCATAGCACAGAGTCATTTAGGTCATTCAATTATTCCTAATTTCTGAATATATTTAGAAGAGACCAGGGAGAGGTGTGGAAGGAAATGAAAAACTGTAAGAGCATACGTAAATGCATGCCTTATGAACCCAGATGTTGCCTAGAGAAAAAACACGTATATTGGGCTAGAGGGATAGGGGCATGTTGTTGTTCATGAAAAGTGGACTAACTGGTTATTGTAATGTGTTCAGGCTCGCTATCTCACCTGCAGCAAATGCCTCCCTTCCTTTGTGTGCATGGAACTCTAGAACCTCTTTTATCCAAGGCCTTTTCATCGTATTATAAAACATTTGGTGCCTAAGGACTCTTTAAATGTATGTGTTATAGTGTTTGGGGGGTGTTTATTTAAGTTCCAGGTGCTCGACTCAGGGGCCACCTCATCAGAAGCACTGTTACAGACGGCTGTGGTCTTTCGATAGCTCGTTCAGATTTCCTGAACTTTGACCCCTGGTTGCTAGGATCAAGGCTCTCAAAGGGTGGTGCTTCACTGAAGAGAAACAGGGAGGGACACATTGGAGTCATCATAAACACTTCCATATGGGTTTACTAACTCCAGATCCCTAGCATTCCTTAAAAAGTCTGACTTAAGGATATCAGAAATTATTCCATAATGGAGACAATTTAATACAGCTGTTGTTTTTATACAAACAATGAAATGCATTCTTTTTTTATTTATTTTATGTAAGATTAATAATTATATTCAGTTATCATGAACAGTAGGTAGTTTGTTTGTTGAACCTATTTTCATTTAATTGAACATTTTTGAATGATCAGTAGTAAATGTACTGCTAATTTTAAAATAGAACAGGCTTTAAACCAGTAAATGGTTAATGAGCTCAGTTATTGATCAATGTAGTCATTCATTTATAAGCTAGCAACTTTAAAGGAAATGCACAGTTGAAAAAGCTAAATAATGAAAAATTAAGTATAAATAATAAAAAAAAATAAAAAAATACTGTACAGCCACTTGCAAATAGATAGGTGTAAACTGTCAGTATTGCCAGCAAGAAATAGTGAATGCCACTAACCATTGAGTGAAAAAAAGAAGTAACAATAAAAAGAATCAATTATTATTTAAAGCCTGTGTTGCCAACACCCAGAAACTCTTTCTCCCTTTCTCTCTCTCTCTCTTTGTCTTGCCCTCTCTGTCTCACTCGCTCTCTCTCTTTCTTCCTAACACACACACAAACTTAAATATTCAAACGTTTGTACATTTCAATCATATTTGCTCAGAACATTTTCAGAATATCCAGAAAAATGTGTGTTTTGCTGTCTGTTACATATACTAAAGAACTATAAGGATGAATTCATCCAAAATAGCACATGTGCTTTTCACAAGCAGGAAATTCCAGGCGTTCCACGCTAATGTTCTAGTCGTAACACAGAAATCTCTGGTTGCCGCTTGGAGTTTCCTGCCGCTCCACCCCCACACTGACTCACTAACAAATGAACACGTTCCGTTTAACACTCCCCCATCTCCCCAGTGAATTTTTTTTCAACTTTGAAAGATTGGACTTTTTCCTAACATAAGTTTGCCCCTAACATCAGTCATTAAAAAATACTGCCAAACACTCATATATTTTGACAAGATTTCCTGATAGTTTTTTATATATTTTGTGTTGTCTAACTGGGTGTCTCATTTATAATTTGAACAACATATGCAAATAACCTTTATTCACAACATAATAAAAAATTAGAACATGTTTTAAGGCATGGCCTTAGCAACACCTTCCAGACTGAAGTGTGTGGGTGGGCCTTCTGTCAGCCATTTTGTAGACTCACCCAAAGGCACCTTCATACTCCCTTTTGCTTTGGGGTAAGAAAAAAGTCTGTAAGCTCACAGCACAGCCAAATAATTTGTGTTAGCAAAAAAACATGCAGTGCACATGGAAAAAACTTAACTACAAGAAATGCAACAACAGCAGGATAAATGCTGGTGCTTTTCCAGCATTAAGGACTTTGTTTACTGATGAAGGGGACGAGTCTAGACACAAACTTAATTGTTTTGCTTCTAGACAGGTCTCTAAATGCAACCTATATAAAACTTTACAATGTTTGAATGGTCTGTTGTAGGTAATAACTTTGATTACAAATACATTTGTATCTAGAGAACCGAACCAGGCTCAAGGGGTTGATAAAAAAAATTGTGTACCAGGCAGGATACCTAGAGATAGGAAATGTATGGCACATCTCAGCAGCTGACATTTAAGTGTCTGTTTGTTTTTTTCTGTTATAACCTCAATACATTACAGTTACTTTGTAGTACAAAAATATTTAGAATTGTAATATATATTTATATATTCATATTAATGTCTTATTATGTCATATGGATTACATAAACAGAAAATATTTGTATTGTGATGTGAATTGGTTTATTTAAAAGTCGATTTTTCAAACTTTCTATACATCTATTTATTATGTATGTGAGGTAAGTATTTGTTGAGATTCAGGGTGTTTTATTTATGTGTCTGTGAAGAGAGATGACAGAGATGGCAGAAAGATGTATTGCTCTTATCTGTATGATTAAAAAAAGACAGTAATTTAAGTTAGTTTCGGTGTTATGAGGAAAAATTGCCAAAAAAACACGCCGGCGCGTTTGTCGACCCCCAGAGGGTAAATTTTCATATGTGCACATCATGGCAGATTTTGGTGCTGATTGAAGACTTGATGCATCAGTAAAACAAATGTTTATTGACATTTTTTATATCTGAGTAAAGAAAAGGAGTCGTGAATAAACGTGTGTTGCACTGAAGGTTTTAATTTAGCCTCTTTTATATTTATTTATTTATATTTTTAATAAAAATGGTTAAACAGAAATGTGCACTGCATTAATTGCGCATTAATAAAATTAGTTAGTTTACATCGTTGACTCCCTCTGTCTCATTCATGTTAACCCATACTTCTTGTACAGATATTTGTGTAAAAATGTAGAGTTAAAGTAAAAAAGTTGTCCATAAAATAAATAGTGTAGTAAAGTACTTATACCAGAAAAATCTACTTGAGTACAGTCACTGTCACAGTCTTTGTTACTTCCCACCTCTGTTGCTTTGATAATTAGATCAGAACTGAGTAATTGACCATAGAATTGAATTGTCTCACAGGGTGATGCTAAAAGTTTATTAAGCCAGTGATTACACCAGAACAGAGCCTTTGATTTTCTTTACATTAGTGAATGCCTGGGTGTTGATTTATGATTTAGATACTACCCAGCTGGATGTAGACTGTAGATTTTTAAGGCAGCATAAATCCTTTATGTGTAATTCGTCTGAAATAATTGTTTTTTGCTTGATTATATGAATTTTTAAATGTGTGGTTCACAACCATGTAAACTTGGTCAAAAAGTCAGCTGCAAACTGGAATCCCTTAAAAATATATAGTCATATATACTAAAAGACTGTGAAAATACTTCTGAAGCAATGCAAAAATATATGGATATATTTGGATACATGTGCAAGAAGGGCAAAGGTGGCATTATATCTATGCACCACATAGCATTTGTTCAAATGTGTGTCCTTAGCATCAAAGTTTTTTTTTTTACATAAAACTTTGTCTTTTTTTGTAAATAAATGTTATTTTTGTTATTTTTCACAGACTGACCTTGTGAGAGGGTGGCCATGCCTTGGTGGTTGGTATAATCTTAAACCAAACCAAAACATGTGTGATGTTTTAACATGTGCTTGTAAGAAAGCATAGATGATCTTAAAGGTGGAATCAAATGTCATTTTGTTCCTCAGATAGAATCCCAAACATTCTTTAAATACCATTATTGAAGACATCAATTCTTTAAAAAAAAATTGTTAGTTGCATCAGTCCATATAGCAATCAGGTCTATAATTAAACTACCCTAATACTTTGGCTGGTTATTTAGGCTACAGTTAGATGCCATAGAGATACATGCAGCTGTATCAATAAAAGATTAACAGCAAGGAACTACAAGGAACTGCATTTCTAATTTTAGCACATATATTTTCATTGTAAAAATATAAATGGACAAACATAGAGACGAACACGGTGCATAGTGTGGCTGAAAACAACTTATTAAATGTTAATAAAAAAGAAGTGTTAGCGCTTTTGCATGGAAAAAAATAATTTGTGTGTGAAAACCAATGGAAGAGATAAGGAGAAGGGCAGTTAACATCTCCCTATGTAGAATACTTGGATGTGATTGCTTTATTGAGTTACTCTGATATAAAACAAACCTTTACCCATTGGCAGTTTTTTTGTTATGCAAACTATAATCAATAATTGCAGTTATAGTTAAATAAGCATGAAGGAATTAAATGGATGCTTTCAAGAAAGACAATTTAATCATCTGAATGATTCTAAAAAAACTTACATTACATCCTACTGACAGAGAAATATTTTATTAGAAAAAAAGTAGCAATTATAAAAATAGTTTATGCTCTTATGATGTTATTAAATGTGTATATCAGTCTTGTGACTGTGAAATGTATACATTTTTATGAATGCAGGGTAAATAATTATTAGATTTTACCCCCGTACAAAGAAATGAACAGTCTAGAACCGTTATGACAGGGGTATTTTAACAAAAACAGAAAGAAAAAAAAATTATTATATATTAAATTAAATTATTTGGTATTTGATCGACTCCCACACACCCAAATTATTCGTGTCCCTTTAAGAAAGAACTCCTTATATCAACCTAATTATGTGTACAAAAGACACCCTCAAAGAATCAACCTCTTCCATTCATCCCTCTCCACCACTATGGTCAAGACGAAAGAGCTGTCAAAGGACGTCAGGGACAAGATTGTAGACCTGCACAAGGCTGGTCTTTATTTTGAAAATATCATAATATTTATAATATATATCATAAATATATGATATGATATGATATGATATGATATGATATGATATGATATGATATGATATGTGATAATTTAAGCAATATGATTTTCCTGATAAAATGTGTTTCTTGATACTTAGGGTGGCAGGGAAATCCAGAATCATTAGCCTCCTGCAAAACACTGTCAAAAATAAACATCTTAAAATTTTGAGTTAAATCTTGTACAAGGAACATTGTCCTCCGCAGCACTGACAGGCTGCCACTGTCAGGCCCTAATCCTCTTGGCTCCAGTGGCTCTGTATGACTGATGACCCTTACTCTGAACCCAGTTTCTTAACACACTGGGCTATGTAAAGAAAGAATTTCACTGTGCTGTAGTGTATATGTAACAAGTAAAAAACTTAAATATATATATATTTTTTTATAAAATTGTCTACATATTAAAAAACATTTCTGTGTTTAAGTCATGATGTTGTGGAAAAGATCTGTGTTTATCCAAGTCTTAACCTTCTGACAGAGGTAATGAGGTTTGGGCTACAAAATTAACCCTCTTCCTTAATTTTGGAGGTTAGCACGATTATTAGCACGGGGTTAGCATGATTAAACATAAACATAACATAAACATCTCTTGACCACTAGCTGCAAAATGAGGTCACTGTCACAAGTGATTTTTTTTGTTTGTTTATTTGTTTTTGGTTTTAAATGTACTTCATTACTGTACTTCAGTCATTTTTCGGCTACTTTCTAGTTTTACTGAGTATTAGAAATACAAGCAAATTTTTACTCTCTGCTAACTACATTTATTATTTAATATTTGTACTTTGTACTCTACTATATTTTATTTAACGATGACTGTTACCAATTATATTTTATACCTCTGCTGAACATGTCATCAAGGCTCAACACTCCCCTACTCTGTGAGCAACTTTTTTTTTACCATTGCTGGCCTCATTTGCAGTCCAAAAAGTGCTAAAACAAATTCCAAAAACTTTGAGAACCAGCTTTTGTTAAAGTTAAATAAACATATTGCCTCTCTCTAAAACTGAGAGGTGCATCAAATCACAGTCAGCTCTGTATATTTGGTTTTACTTTATCTAATATTATTTACTCTCATCTTATATGTCCATTGAATGCTAATGGTTCTACTTTGTGACATGATACTGTAATTTGATCTGTTAATTGAATATACTTTTTTTGAAAGATAGCTTTACTGCTCTGTCTTTTTTTAATGACTTGTTTGATCTTTGTTTTATTCTGGCATTGAAGAGGTGGTTGTGTTGATCTTGGTTAATTGAGGTGTGTTGAGGTGTAAAACTTTTTTTGTGTATTTTAGTGCATTTCTAAGCCTACTTTAAGCCTATGAGTAAAATACTCAAGTACTGTTAAAATCGGATACTCTAATTCTTTTATTTAGGGTATTGGCGACATTTAAATTGTAATGGTGGTTTTACAATAAGGTATCTATACTTTAACTTTTGTATGGTTTTTAGGTACTGGTTTCCATTTGTGTATTTCTTTTTTGTGGTTACAAAACCTTGTCCTTATATATAAAATCCCCATTTTTCCCAAAGATGCCCACAGTGAATACACCATGCCAAGGGCGTTTTCATTAGATGTTCAAAAATATTTTCTCATCATCAGAGTCCTGAGGTATTACACGATATAGCAGTTTTATCTGTTTCGTGTCTGAGTTCTCTATTTTGCCATATATGGGGTTTGCCATAATGATATCCTGGTATACTCTTAGTGTTGGGTTTGGATAAAAATCAATCTAACGATAACAATGTCAGACATTCCAGCAAGAGCTATTTCGGTCAATTGTTTATTGATGCAATGCCGATAGCAAGAGCAAACCCGTCCAACTAAGGGGAAACAAGAAATCGCAACAGAAAGATGACGCGTTTTCCTTTAGCCTGGACTGCACGCAGACTGATGACGCATTTGCACATGACGTAATGTTCCAATAGCACGTAGGCTTCGTACTGTATCACTCTCACTACGACAGTGTATTCAGGCTCCTCGGTTTATAAATATGTTTAAATATCTATTTTCACACTCTAATTTTGAAAGTTAAAGTAAATATGCGTCGAACCCAGTAACACAATATGTGTACACTTAATAATAAGATAAGAATATAGTTGTTTATTTCATTTCAGTTGTTGGATTTCGTTAAATGTAATGATAAAATAAGGTTGAAGATCATTAGATTTCTGTTTGGTAGTCTTTTTTTTGTTTTCGCTTTTCTTTTCTTTTTTTCTCTTTTGCATTCTTTCGTCTTACTTCTTTATTCCCGTAAACAACTGCCAGGGAAATTCACCCTCGTGCTTCCTGTGGGCGGAGTTGTAAAGTCATCTAAAGACTCCAACCTCATCGCTGCGGTTCAGACGTGCTTCTGGTGTGACTCCAAATCTGAACGAGTTTTAAACTCTTCTTTAGGAATACGTTTAGTTTTTACAGGTGTTTTTCATCTCTCGGTCTTGGATTCCAAGATGCTCAAAGTGTCCCTCGTGTTGGTTTTATTGGCTGCTGCTGCCTTTGCTGAGTCGGTAAGTGACTTAAACCCGTTCTCTAGCACTCGAGGCTAACTACCAAAAAGTTCCTTCATTCACTCTGTTGGCTCTGTGTCTCACCTGCGATTATTTCTTCTGTTTCTTTTCGATGGGGTTCACTGAACCAGGTCAGTTTACGTTAGTTTTATTCAGAATTAGTAAAAAGTGTATTTTTTTCCCCTTGTACTATCAACTGCCCCGCGCTTTACAACCACACTTTGGAACAGTCGGAGTTAGCAAGTGCGCTAACAATGGTCGAGGTGTATACAGGCGGAGGTTTGTCGATTGTCCTTTCACTGGTGACTCAACCGGTGTCTTAAATTGTTAATACAAATGTTATAAAGCGACACAGAACTCTTAAATGTTGTAAGGAATGTTGTTAGTCAGTGGTTATTGGGTAAATAATGTAACGTAAGTAAAGATAACCATCATTTTTAAAATGCTGCAAACATCACGTCAGTACTTCTCAATGCTTCTTATTAGTAATTTAGATCAATACTTTATTTTGTACTCTTCTCTTTTACCGGAATTAGCTACCGATTATCGTATCGAAATAATTACATCCTCTTTTTGTTTTGGGAACAAAAAGCTGAAACACCTGTGTGTGACATGACAAAGTCCTGTGGCATCTATTTTTTATAATTTTTTTGGCCACACTTGAAAAGAACGGCTATATAAAAGAGTGTGCCTGCCAGGAGCTGAAATAGAAAGGAATGATAACAAGGCAGATCCCACCCAGCATGTGTGTGTAATCAGTGAGCCACTCTAACACACACACACACACACACACACGGGCAAAATGCAAATGTCTCGAGCTCAGAACTTTCCTTCTGTGCTTTTGTGTTCTTTCTGAACATACACTTGAAGGCAAACAGAGCAAGCTTCAAGTTACAAGGTGTTACAGCTTTTAGATATAATGTACTTTCATTGTCCTTGCAATTGTATTCGATAACTTGACCTATCTAAAGTGTCTAATTGCTGATAATTGGTTAGACAACGAGACACATGAAACTTGGTTATACACCTGATGAAATCACAACCGAGGAACAGAGCACAACCATTGCATATTCCCCTTTATTCCCCTTTCCTCCTCCTTATAGCATTACTGTGGAATGTGACCCTTTGTGGCCTAGACCAGCCTTCTTTTGGGAATTCACACACTTGGGTGGACTTAAATGATCCACCCCTTTTGTTGTTCATGCTTCCTCCAGCCACTGGATGAGAAAAAGGCTTAAACTCTGGCATGGTGTTTATTTGATTAAAGATCACATCTCTCTCTGTTTTCGCGTAGGGTGACGAGACGAGAGTCGATATTAAAACTGTTGTTATAACAGTATTTGGCAGATTCATATTGTTAAAATGTAAAGGGGTGCAGAATCCCATGCAGAGCAACATTGAATGTTTACCAATAAAGGGAACTGAGGAACTTTTTTTTTTTCTTTTTTTTTGGTTTCTTGCTGACTTCAGCAGCAGTCTGGTTTCAAGGGAAAAGAATAAAACATTCACAGGAGTAGAGTTCCCTTTCAGTAAAGTAGTAACTGTTAAGCAATGCTTGGAGCTGAAATATACATTTTTTTTTTGTTCATAGTACAACATTTATTAAGAGAGATGGCAATAATCAACTTGTTTATGCACAAACCATGTGATTTATTTCACGTTTGATTTGAGTCATTTATTTCAAAACAATTAACATTATATTTTACTGCAATGTAATCTCTAGCAAGTGTCAGAACTCTGAACTTAATAAATACCTTGCCTATAAAATCGCTTTGCTGAATGGGATGTTGGCACACTGAGAAGTAGGATTTGTGTGTTGCTATTCCGGAAGAAGTTTAAAGATCAAAGATCTAAACAATATATGAAATCGCTATCTTTGCGTTTGTAATTTTGTTTTGCTTTTATAATTTATTTATCCAAAGACTGCAAATGTCAAGCTATTACCAAATATAATGTATTACCCTTATTTGTCCAAAAAGATTTGAATACTTCCATTTCCAACAGTCAAGCGACTACATTTTGATTCGGTCTTTAGTGTGGACATGAATTTTGCATATAACACCAAAAATTGTTATATATAATGTATACCATAATGACAAAATGACACTGTACACTTTGTTTCCAAGCAGTTCCATACCCAAAACTTTTGATTTCATATGTGTCTCTCAAATTGTTACTTGTAGATTCCAATACTTCAGTACTTCTGGTGTGCCATTTAATAATAGTCAGATATGTGTAGCATGCTGGTACTGTAGCAGTAGGATTGCAAAACATTGCCTTAAGAGATGATTTGGATAGCTTGCAGATATTCCTATGTGAAAAGTCAAATTTTTCTGCTTGTGTAATGTTTTCCTAGGCAGGTAAAAAGTACTGTAATAGTAACCGTAGTAACTGCAAAGCTAAGCACATCTTGTGCTTGTCCAGAGTCTGTATGTCAGTGATAAAAACTTTGGAGGTTGGAGCACTGGGTTGTTCCCATTTCATGGTTTTGTGTCTTAGTGAGTAACGCTGGAGATATTCAGTCATGTCACTTTGCCCACCTTCACCTCTATGAAAATGCATGGGGGTCGAGAGAATGATCTGAAAAGCTCTTTATTCTTTTCAGGATGATGGGAGTGTTTTCATCGAGGCATTGTACACGTTCTTTCTAGCATGCATAGAAGAAGACTATAAATAGTTGCTTTGAAGGTGGAATGCTTCTATATTGTGTTAGACACTGTCATAGGTAAATAAAGAGCAAGCGGATCTGGGCTTGAATATAATATACATTTTTTTCAAGCTGTAGGATCATGTTGTGTCCCCAAGAGCATTTGTTGTACAGTGTTAGAGTGGCATAACTGTATGGATTGTCGGTTTTGTACAATTATGAGAAGAAATACATAAAGTAAGTGTCATTAATTCAACAGGGAATGTATTACAAACACAGTAATAGGGCTTCTTGAGTTTGTTAGAAGGTATAATAAGCAGCAGCTGGTTTCAGTAATCATTTATCAAATACTGTCAAGGTTTTGATTCGGTTAGGTACTTTCCTCAGCAGTATTTTTTTTTTTTAATTGTTGTAGGGTTGGGTCTTTTTCTCTTTCAAAAAAGTTGCTGGTGTCTTCTTATACATTTGGTTCTTGTGGCTTGTTCTCGGAACTTTCACCTGTGCAAGTTGTTCAGCGTTTTCTTTTTCTGGTTAAGAGTCTTATTGCTGGTGTGTTTTTTCGGCAGTAAAACATCTTAAATACAGGGGAGTTTCTAAGGGGGCACAAATGCTTTCTGTCCGCTGTGTGCCTTCCCCTTAGTGGCTTTAGATTTCTTTAAAATGACAGAGTGCAGAGCTTACTTTAGTTTGATGTGGTATTTGCATGATCCTGGCTTACTGGAACGGGTCTGGCCTTTTTTGTCATCAATTGCTCTCGTTTCCCTTCTTAAAAATCCCCATTTGTAGCATATGACTTTTTTTTTGTTTTAGATGTTATTAGATATATCACATTCACAAAGTTTGCTTTTTGAACTTGACATCTTAACACTATTTTGAAGAAATAGTAATATTTTTAAATCTGCCATGAATTGTTCAGGTCTGTGCCTGCATGTTTACTACCAAGACTACCTTTTAACGAACAGAAGAAAAACTAGAACAATAAACAGTTAGTTAGGAAAAGCAGAAATGTGGAGTAGTAAGACAAGTGTGGTAATGTTTTCGACTGAAAAAGGAGCTGTTACCCTCATACACTCAATGACTGAGTCACCTAATTCAGTCGATCTCACCACAGGGCTGTGTTATTATTTAAAGTAAGTGTGTCCGTGCTGGATTACACAAGGTTGTTGTTTCTATCAGGTTTAATGACTGACATACTGATTAGTATGTGATTAGTGTTTAGACAGAAAAAGTTAGTCAGTGGCATGTGATTCAGTAGAAAGATTACACATCTTACTTGTTTGGCTACGACTTAGCCTTTTGGATTATTTTGAATGTGGCACCCAATCACATACACCTTGTGTCTTTTCAGCAGCCCATATTTGCTAGGGCTTTTACAGCCATGGCAACATGATAGATAAAATGCTCACCTGTAGCTCGACTTGAACTGTAGCATTCCAGAGATTCCATTTTAGCAAAAATGTAAACAACTGGCATTGTGTAATACAAAAATACATAAAAAAGGAGCTGGAAAAAATTACCCACAGGGAAAATGTATTGGTCAATTATTGATTTACCTAAAGGAATGTGCTTTTGTTTTCTTTTTATTTGCTTAGTATGTGCTCGATTGAAAAGAGCACTAACCCTTAATATAATGTTTAGGCTTAGATGATACATGAGTGTAGTCTGACAAAGGTCAGTTGAGTGGATGAATAACAAAGTTTTAGTTGTGTTATTCATCCACCCATTCTTGTAGACATAGAAACCAGGTCTTACTCAGGTCTAAATTTTGTCCAAACTTATCAAACCAGTCAGGTGTTGCTCAGCCTGAGAACCAACACTAGCAAATAGGAAAGGTTACATGCTTAATGTTATTCATCCTCTTATCAATACCTTGCATTATTCACATGGCCTAGCTCCAAATACATAACTAGCTTATATGTTGTCTTTCATTTACTCTTTCTAATCATTGAAATTAAAGAGATTAAAAACAGAAATGTTACTTTACTTGGACTTGTTCATTTATCCTGTGATATCACATGGCCAAGTCTCAGATTTATAAAATAGATTTATATTAATATTAATTAAAACAGATTCACATCTGGTCACTCAAACAACTTGGACAATAACCTGGTATACATGTGCTGCACTGAATTCAGTCTGTCTAACATGAGATGCATGTGAGAATGTATTTAACTAAAATGTTAATCATGATGCAACTTTAAAATTCCCAGGTGTTTGTGAACGCCTGTTTGCCAAACAATAGGGACAGTGTGCCTAAGGTTGTAATGGTATCAGTCATATCCTGTAGCGTTGAATCATATAGATAAGGGGCCAGTTTGATTACTTTTCTGCTGGTGTCTCTATGGTAATGGCTTTATCAAAAAACCTAAGCGTATTTTTAAGAACCTAAGCTTCATTTATTAGTGGCCTGGTCTTGTGTCCCTTCTTATGAAGATAAATCAACATGTTTTTGTGTGTGTGCTTGCAGGCAAGAGAGACAGAAACATGGATGCCTCCAAATGTTGGGAAATCAGATGATGACCCCGACTCCTCTGGTGATTTCATTTTTAGCAAAGAAAATGTTGCAAGATTTGATGATGAGGACATTTACGGTGACGAATATGAAGAAAACTCAGGCTCTGGTGATGACAATCTGTCACCAGATGAAAAAGGATTAGCAACCACTAAGGTTAGTGAATATTCTGCATATTAATGTATTGATTTAAGATAAAAACCTGTGAAATTTAAATTGGACAAAAGGTAGAAGACCGTAATACTGCGTAATGTGTATAAAAACAAATTTTTTTGTATACATCTTTAGACTGAAGAGTTTGATAATCACATCCCACACATGGAGAATCCGATTCAGCCTCAGCCAACAGATAATGAGATACGTCTGGTGAGACAGAATGAAGTTGCTCACCCTCCCAGTGTCCATCTCTCTCACGCAGGAGAACAGAACATTTTTAACAAGACAGAAGTGCTGGCCGGTAAGATGCATTGATAATCGTAGGAAACATAACACAGTGGCTCTCATGGTGCTGAGACTATTTATAAGACTTAATCTTATTATTTATATTTATTATATAAGTAAGTCTTAATGAGGATTTAATTCCAAACTGCCTATACATGCCTACACTATTGCTCAACTGCCCAGACTAGAAAAAAACTAATAAAAATGAGAAATATTACTTAGTGTTATGCAAATCATTTTCTTTGTATTATTTTATGTATATTGACAAATGATAACAATTGTTTTCTATTTCTATATTAATTTTAGCTGTTATTGCTGGTGGTGCCGTTGGGCTGCTTTTTGCTGTGCTTCTCATCCTCCTCCTCATCTATCGAATGAAGAAAAAGGACGAAGGCAGCTACGATTTGGGAAAGAAACCCATTTATAAAAAAGCTCCCACCACTGAGATCTACGCATGAACACACCCTCTCGAGCTAAATCATATGAACTGTGAACTCGCAGTGCTTCTGACGCACTGCTAGGCTCCATCTCTCTGTCCACCTCGAGAAACCGCAAACCAGCATCTCAAATGAAACCATGATTACTCTCACTATATATTCGATTTTTACCTTTATCAGGAGAGAAGGTGCTTTGTTGCAGCTTGCACTGTATAAGTCCTGACATTTTCTGTATTGTCTGGTTTCCCATTGTTTTGTTCAAAGTAACTAGCCATTGTGTTCCTTTTCTTTACTTCACTGTTTTGTAACACTAAAAAGGTACAGATGGGGCCCATTTGCAGCTAAAACTATATGGATTCAGAGTCTGTACAAAACTTTGAAACCATCAACACTGACTATTTGCACACATCTGCGTCATTTAGCAGAAGTACATGCTGTGGGAAATGTTACTGTAGCATGTGCGTTTTTAAGTAAACTGTCCTGGTAAAATTGTCCAATCATAGTGGAAATTGGTGTAAATTGATACACGAGAATGCTGTTGAGCTTCTGACAAACTGACATTGGGGCATTAACATTTAATATAGATTTATTTTTAACATGGCACATTCTTACACGTTCTTACATTCCATAGGCCTGTAGTAGTTATCAATAATCAGGTTTCAAACAAATGTTTGTTAAGTAGCCCGGTCATAGAGTTTAGCTGCTCCTCTTATTCTCAGTTGAAAGGTACGCAACCTTTTTTGCAGAAAACCAGAAAAAAGGACACTGCCATTTTCTCATATCCAGGGGTCTGTAAATAGCCGTTGAAAATGTACACCCGGTACTTCTATTTACCAAATATTTAAATGCCAAAATGATTCTCTTCTTGTTTTGTCCTGGTATTAAACATAGGGTCAGTGACTAACTGTTTTTATATTGCCTCTTTACCAGGGCAAAATGAGAGTTTAAAATCGATGACCAATGCTTATACTAACTTTTGTTTTGTTTCTCAGTGTTTTTTTTTTTTTTAGTCTTTTTATTTTCTGTCTCTTTTCATTGTTTTCTGAAATACTTTTTTGTTTTGTTATTATATTGTGTTAATTTAACTTTTGAATAGACTATTATATTGCCTTCCTTCAGGTCGGGGGTTTCTCCCCATCTAAGCTGTACATGTGATTTAGAAAAAGAAATCTATACACTAGTCGAAGATTTTTCAGAGTTTTGATGCATTTTTATATTGTAAGAGTTTTATTTCTTTTAGTTTTTTCAAGTGATATATATTTATATTTTGTAGAAGGATGCTCTTACTAGTTACAAGATGAATGAATGAGCCATGTTATTTACATGGGGTGAAAGCAAGACCAGAAAGTAAGAAAATTTGCTGCTTTTTTCCCTTCAACACATGAAGTGAAATCATCAGTTTAGTAAGGAAAACAGTGGATTGTTGGTTTCTTCATGCAGGTTTCAATCTGATCAGAAATAAAGCTATTTTTGTGCACATTATTGAAGTGGCTGTCATTTCATATATTTCATTTGTAGCAGGTTGCAGATTTTATATACATATATATAATATATGCACAGTAAAGAACTGTTGGAAACCAGTGCCCCGAGACTGGACAATTCTGGACAGAATTGGTCTTCATGGAAGAATTGCAGCCAAACAGCCATACTTATAATGTGGAAACAAGGGTAACTGACTCAATTATGCCAAAAACTTAGAAACTGTGGTACATAAAAATGGCAGCAGTGCTCTTAAGTGAAAAAAAAAAAAGTGAAAATATTTTGCTGTAGCAAAAAAACAGGTTGATTTGAAAAGGGCTTGAGAGTTGTACAATAATGAGTGTCTGTGGGCAACAGTAAAGGCATGGTGGAGGTTTCTTGTAGGCTACATGTCTGCAAATGGAGTTGAAGAGATTTGGTCAGTTATAATGGTGTCCACAATGCTGAGAAATACAGGCAAATACTTATTCATCGTACAATACGTTCAGGGAAGTGCCCGAATGGGCCCAAATTGATTCTGCAGCAGGACCCTAAACATACAGCCAATGCCATTAGGATCCATCTCTAGCATAATGTGCAAAGAGTCCTGGAAGTAACAGTTTTGACCTCACAGAAGATGTGTAGTTAGTTCTCCAAGATGAGTTCATTTAAAAACTGTATGGCGGTGTACCTAAAATAATGATTTACCAAATATTGATTTGATTTTAATTTCTCTCCTGCATTCTTACTTTACAGCTCGCTCTCTCTCTCTCTCTCTCTCTCTCTCTCTCTCTCTCTCTCCCCGATATATATATATATATATATATAAAAATAATTATTTTTTAGAGCTGTCTTCACTTCTGACTTTTAAAGTATGACTCACTGATAATCACTTAAAACAAAACACTGAACACTAATTCAGTGTAGGTTTTCTATTGAAATAGTCCCCTTCTGGGGAATTTCCAGGGTTTTTTCCACTGAATGTTGCAATACATAGTGTGATAGTCTGCTAAGTATATGTTTGTCACTGTTAAATATTAATAATGACCAGATCACTTAATATGAATGCTAAATATTACAATTTATTCATTAGCTTCCAATTGCTATTAAAAGTTATTTAAAATTGTAAGCCACCAGGGCCATTAACTTTCATGCTACTGTAGTACATAGAAGCTTATGGCAAAATACAACATCTGTTGTGTAAGCCACACCAAAGTACTCCCTAATTTAACATGTTTTGCTAAGGCTGGTTTTTGCTGAAGAATGCCAACAATATGCAACACCAACAATATATTAAAAAGTAAACGTGCCCAAAGCACTAAACAATTACTAAATGACAGGTGAAAATGATCAAATATATTTATACTGTGCCTATGCTAACATGAATACAAAGCACATCAAATAAGAAAAGTGCTTTGTTTAATGTTATGTTAAATATTTGTTCCCTTCTACACACAGTATGCACTAAATCATCCAAGAGCTTAAAGCCAGTTTAGATGCGAGTTTGTCTTTGCTTTATACACCATTTACCATATTTTAAATATACTATTTTTTAAATCCTATTCAAATGAATCAACCCAGGTTACACAAAATCATCACATTTGTAATATATATGATTAATATTGTCATATTGTATTGACTCAGAATTATGCCAATTGTAGAATTTTTTACAAAACTGTTTGCAAACTATTAATTAAGCTTAAGCCGTCCTCATCTACTATGTGTCTTTATAAAAAAGATGGTTAAATGTTATCGTAAACATTTATTATGTTTAATTAATTACTAAAGGTTTTTCCCCCTTAAAGACAGTAGTTTCTTTACAAAAAAATGTAAACATGTAGAGAAATCAAATGTTCCACTTTATTATATGAAATAATATCATAAGGGCTCTAGCTTACATTTCAACCAACAGAAACTGAAATGTGTAATGGGAGACTTTCTCATGAGCAGAAAGAGTACCTCAATTCTGTCCTTGAAGGTAAATACAGGAATTATTCCTTTTTCTCTCCTTTTATTCATTAAACAGCCTTTTCAAAAGATGAAAGATGAAAGTCTGTTTCTGTTTTTTTAGTAGTGATTTCTATTTATTATTTTTTTATATTAATTTGAAAAGTATACAAGGATGAAACACCAATCAACATTAAATGTTAAAACCACATACCTAATAGTGTGCCACCAAAATAGCTCTGACCCACTCAGGCATTGACTCCACAAGAACTCTGAAGGCCTACTGTGGCATCTGACACCAAGACATTAAGCAAGAGATCCTTTAAGTCTAGTAGGTTGTGAGGTGAGGTCTCCATGGATTGGACTTGTTTGGCCAGCACATTCCACAGTTGCTTTTGTTAAAGTCATTTAGATTCATTTTTCCTGCATCAAGCAGAAAAGCAGGACAGTTTACATTCTCCATAGTATATCTTACTTATTAACAGGTGCAACTGTAAGGAAATATTCACTGTTATTTAATTCACCTGTTAGTGGTTTTAATTATATATATATATATATATATATATATATATATATATATATATATATATATATATATATATATATATATATATATATATATATATATATATATATATTTATATATATATATATATATATATATATATATATATATATATATATATATATATTTAGACGTATATATATATATATATATATATATATATATATATATATATATATATATGTATGATGTATGTATGCATTTATGTATATAGGAGCTGGTAGCTCAGTGGTTAAGGCATTGGACTCAAGGTCACAAGTTTAAATTCCAGCACCACTAAGCTGCCACTGCTGGGCCACTGAGCAAGGCCCTTAACCCTCAACTGCTCAGTTATGAGTCTCCTGGGATAAGGGTGTCTGCCAAATGCCATAAATGTGAATATATGCAGTAGTTTACTAAAACTCTTATTAGATTATAATTGTCTCTTTTTATATATGTAATCCATGCAAGTCATGTACCAAACTCAATTAGACATTTGACATACAAGACAAATACAAAAATGCAATAGTGACTGAAACTCACACATAATAATTAATTAATAAATAAGCAGACAAAACTCTGAGCCCAGGCACCATAATGTGTGCAAAGAGGGTGGATGAGTCTCACATATCCAGTCCCTTTGTGAAATTGCAATAGAGCCTGTCACCCAAATACAGAAGTATTCTAATGCCTCGGGGGTTTGCATACATCCCAAAAACACACATGGTTCTAGACTATTGGCCAACTAATGGCCAATCTATTAGTTGGAATGCTAGGCCTTGGTAAGCAAAGCTCATAAAATCTGGTTTGTGAGATGTACCATAGGGATCCATCATTATATATGCTAGTGCTGATAACTTACCATCCTGAAAGGGTGTTGGTCTGGGTCTGGGGGTGGTGCTTTGTGGAAGAGGGCTTTTAGAAAAAAAAACTAAATCTCGAATTGGAGAGAAATCACCTGTAGAACTAATTGTAATTGTAATTGCTTTTAAGTAGAGAGCTGTATAACATCATACGACATACATAATTTTGTGACATTACTGGGAGAGCATGTGTATGTATATACAAAATAAAGTTTTCAGGGGCTTTTCACTGTCCTTTGTGATTCACAAAAGTAAAATAGAAATGAACCTCCCTTGCAATTTCCCTGTCCTTTTCTGTTTAATAAACTTCAACATTCATAACTACTATTGTAATCTTGTTTACATATATTAAACTGATTTCTTTTATTATGTGCTCTCACAAGTTAATAATCTCAATATGTATCTTTTTCCTAATCATTTTCTCTGGACATATTGAAATTGTCATGTGTTACCTGGGTTTAGTTTATGCTAATATGTTTCTACATTTCCTTTATTCAACCTTCTATTTATATTTCTATAATCTAATCAATTATATATTATTAAATATATAATATATTATGACAGATAATCGAATGAATTCATTGATTAGACATTGTGTAAAAACTGTTACTATGTCGAAAAGCATTTGCACCCAGGCCTTTGGCACTGCCTTAACTGGCAGTCTGATAAACCCCTGAGACTGGAAACCATTGTGAACAGTGTGTTCTATTGTCATCAAATGGAGGTGGAAATGGGAACTGAAAATGCTGTTGTTTTAAATGAAATGAAACAGAAAATGCTACAGACGAACCAGACAATCACAGGCCAGGAAAACTGAAGGACAACTATTTGAAATCATTCCAGATGTGGATCGATTCTATATCCAAAGTCACATGGTGGCAAAAATTGTGCTGTGCCTGTCAAAAATTTGGGAACACCTACTCTTTTATAATTTTTGCAATGCTTGTTCCTTTTGTTCACATCCAAATTTGACCTTTTTGGCTCTAACAAAAGCTTATGTAAGACAGAGAAAAAAGAAACAATCTTATCAGACTGTCCCCACACCAACTGTCAAACCTGTAGGTGGACGTTTATTGGTTTGGGGTTGTTTTGAAGCAGCAGAGGTAGGAGATTTATTCTGGGAGAAAGGAATACTGAACCAATATGGCTAGTATTCCATATTTTAAAGCCACCCAATTTCATCTGAACTGCAGCTCAACAAGACAATGATCCAAAGCATAAATCCAAGCTCTGTGCTTTGTGTGCTTTAGATTGCAAGTATTCAGCTGGAGTGTTATCTATCATGGAATGGCCTGACCTGGATTGCAAGGTCAATATATAAATGTACATATGTTAAACTTTATTTTCACCCTTAGCATAAATGAACAGCTTTACACACTCACATGTATATATATATATATATATATATATATATATATATATATATATATATATATATATATATA
The DNA here is from genome assembly GCF_014805685.1 of Silurus meridionalis. Lineage (NCBI taxonomy): Eukaryota > Metazoa > Chordata > Actinopteri > Siluriformes > Siluridae > Silurus > Silurus meridionalis. The sequence goes on along the minus strand of NC_060884.1, from coordinate 10,245,864 downwards.
TATATATATATATGTTTGTTTAAAGTAAGTCTTCATACCGTTAAATTGTGTTGGATATAAACAAAGGAAGCATGTAGGTGTAAATAATAAAAGACTAGGCATTTCAAAACTTTGGAAAAACACTGTATATTTTTTCTGGTGTAGTTTTAGACTACCGGAAGTGAAATGTAGTAAATAGTATTTGCAGATTCTAACATAAACACAAATGTAAAATGGCTGACATGAAGCCTGTAAATGAAACTTGAGAAACATGTAAATCTATGAAGAGAAATGTTTATACATGATGCCAACAGTATCCAAAGCACAAAAGTAAACAGGAAACAGGAAGTGTTTCCGAAAACCAAAGTGGACGAGGAAAATCCAAAAACATCGGACGTTATTCAGAAACAGAGACTTTTAACAAGCACAGGTTATACATTTGAGGCCACATAATGTACTGCTTAACTTATAGTTCAGCAATTCACTCTCAGAAAGAATAGGATTTTTTTTTACAGAGCTCATGGCAGCCAGGAAGTAGTAAATGTTCAACATTATTTAGAGGGTCAACATTGTTTATATTCCCTGTGAACACTGTTCCTGAAACAACTTCCTTTTATGTTATCTCACAGCAGTTATTACACAAACACATAAGCTGGCCTAAGAGTTTTAGGCTGAATGAAAGCATCCAGTATAACTGGTAGTGCCACATGAGATATCCTTTTTCCTTCTTGTCTTCTTATAATTACTATTATTATTACTACTACTACTATTAATAATAATAATAATAATAATAATAATAATAATAATAATAATAATAATTAGTGCGCATTTATAGTTACTGTAAGTAAATCTAAGAATGGGAGATGCCATTTAGTACTTAGTTAGCTGAAGTAGGGGATGTATTTGTATATATTAATTTGTGTGTGTGTGTGTGTGTGTGTGTGTGTGTGTGTGTGTGTGTGTGTGTGTGTGTTTATGATCTTCGGTGAAAGTGGTAAAACCGTAATATCATTGCCCTCTCCTGGTAAAATAGCGGTACTGCAAGTTAAAGTTTGTTTTACTTAGTTACTCTGAAGTAATTTGGGACAACATGGTTCAAGTTAATCGGGACAGTCTTATAATGCAATAAGTGGAGAGTGAATACCTGAAGAACATTCAGCCCAGACATATCCACCCCAGCCCACCATCATTTACTTGCTGTTTGCACAGAATAGAAATCACATGGACTTTATTGTTGTATACACAGAAATCAGTCGTTACACTATACAATGAAATGTTTACTCTCTGAATCCTCCCAGCATTCTATGGCAAATTATAGGAACATAAGGCACTACAATTACTATAGTGCAAATGTAAGAAATATAAGTGCACAATGTGCAATGTAAACACTGACTTGCTAACTTGCAACTTTTTTGTGTAGACATTAGTTACTCTTTTGAACCCAATAGTGGTCACATCAGCAGCTGCTGATATACGAGTTGAAAGACTCAACAGTATGTACTGACTAAATTTATTACACCTAAATTCTTTCCCAATGACCACTCAGTAAATAGCACTGTTTCTAAATGACACTGGCTGACCACCAATGTTTGTTCAGGACTTATTTTCGTTTTGAAATCTCTTCTTAGTAAAGTTAAGTAAAAAATTTTGGACTAGTGATTGAAATAGTGAGGTAAAAACCTACACCAAAAAGCTTTCACTGCTGGACAAGGCATGAACAAGGTTCAAAATCATGATGACTAAATTAATAATAATAATTATAGTAATAAATGAGTTACTTTATACATTTTGGTTTTTGGCAAATCAGATTACAAATTAAGTACATGAGGGTAAACATTTTTCACTTTAAATTTAATAAAACAAGGGGAACAAGAAATAAGATAAGTCTTTGGCCAATGGCTTAACCAGAGTGACTTACATTTTAATTAATGTATACAACTTATTAATGACTTCTTGAGACTTTCTAAATATAACTTAACTTTCAACTTTAAAAAAAAATTAATAAAAGTTCAAATTAAACTGGAAAATTGAACAGAAGAACAAAGCACCTTGTTAGCCAGGGTTAGTTGTTACTTGTGAGTTGTGCTTATTATTGACTTTTATCCTGTGCAAGGCCTGGGCTAATGTTCACACAGTTTTTGTGTTGTTGTTGTTGTTGTTGTTGTTGTTGTTGTTGTTGTTGTTGTTGTTGTTGTTGTTTTTGCCAACTTTGTTTTTTATTTGTGATTAAACTTTCTGCTTATGGATCCAGAAGCCCTCTTACACTTAAAATGAGTGCACAATGTATGAGCATATGAAACACTCACAATTGTGGGTAAATTACACAGTTATAGAGGTAATGTGCATTAAATGGTATGGAAATAAGGTTAAATAGGAAGTATAGTAACTTATTTAGACCTACCAGTAAGCATGCAAAAGTTTTATCACATTATTTATTTATTTATTTATTTATTTATTTATTTATATTGTGTTATGATGCTACTGCAGTAGATAACATTTAAAATGTTAGTTACACGTTTATTTAGCTTGATATTTCTTTAATGTAATGTTTTTTAAAGTAATGTGATTATTTGTTTTATCTTATGAAGCTGAATTCATAATTAGTTATGAATACTGAACATTTTCAAAGCCTTTTTATTATTTATTATTATACCTGGTTGCTGCTATAAGAACTCTCTTATAGAATGTTACTTAATCTGAAATTTAAATATATTCAATTTCATTTCTATTGAGAATGTATGCATTAAACAAATCTGAAAAACAAAATTACTATTAAAATTATAACAAAATGTTTTTAGCAATAATATAGTTTAGAATAATATAGTTTCTCATCACTGTGATCATTTAGTAATAATTGCTATATTGAAACACGGGTATTGTTTTATGTCTTGATTTGGAGAATTATATATATATTTTTAAATATCATGATTAAATATGTAGTAAAACTTTAAAGCTTAAGTAATGATATTTATAGGGATGCATAGTTTTGGGGAAGGTGAAACTGAATGAGCTGACTATTTCAAACCACAAAGACATAATTTACAGAACCCACACCTATATTCAAACCTATAAACTTCTTCTTCCTTCCACTAACAAATGGACACACACATGCACATACATACACATATAGAGGGAGAGAAAAAGAGAGAAAGCCAGATGTAACTGTGGGTGAACTTTGCGAAATATCTGATAAAATGAGTTGTCAGAATGTCTAAAATAATCAGATGACATTTTGTGAAAGGCAAGTTTGGTTTAATACATTTATTTAATCAAGTGGTTTATAATTGACCATATTGACCATGCAGTAAATGTCATCCAAAAGCAGACACGATTTATTTTCACATATGTATTGGATCAAGATTATCTGTAATTATTTTTAACTTAATTTAAAATGAAGTCAGTATTCAGCAAACTAAAGTATAACAAGATTATGTTGAAAGAGTTACATTTATGGTCTACATGGACTATATTCACCACAAGAGGGAGCTATAAGCAGGGGAACTTTTCTGCTTTCCATTTGGCCTACATGTAAGGACAAATGATTCTTCTTAATCTACAACATATTGATGCCAGTAATCAGTATATCTGTATCCATATATAGCCCGCAAGATTAGAAATGAAATAAGTAATTTAACTAAACGATAAGACTCCAATTTAAACAACCTATGGTTTACAGTAATGGTCAGATGAGGATATATTCTCTCTGCTTCATTTTTGTTTTTGCTCGTCACCATTTCGTTACGTCTTAGAGTGAGTTCACACTGTTAAGCTCATTTGGGCCCTAAAGCACTAATTACAAACGAACCTCATAAATACATATGCTGCAAAAAGAAGTAAAATAACAATCATTAGGAAAACATATACTTTCACAAAAGAAATATATATACAGTATCTCACAAAAGTGAGTAGACCGCTTACATTTCAGCAATCATTTTAGTATATTTTATAAAAACGACAGAAATGTAACTTGGATATTGGATATTTGTTAAAATATCAATATTTTGAGTGAGCACCATTGTTATGTAGCACTGCCTTAATTCTCCTGGGCATGGAATTCACCAGAGCTGCAAAGGTTGTTCCTCTTCTACTCCTCCATAATGACCCCCATAACCCCCAAGATTACAACTGCCTTACTGAGGAAGCTGAAGGTAAGCGTGATTGAGTGGCCAAGTATGTCTCCAGACCTGAATCCATACTTGGCCACTCAATCACGCTTACCTTCAGCTTCCTCAGTAAGGCAGTTGTAATCTTGGGGGTTATTATTATATTAGGAAATTGCCTTTCGGGCCAGTTTCTGAAGGGAAGGCATCATGTTCTGCTTTAGAATGTCATAGTACATGTTGGAATCCATGTTTCTCTCAATGAGCTACAGATTCCCAATACCAGCATCCCTCATGCAGCCCCAGACCATGATGCTACCACCACCATGCTTGACTGTAGGCAAGACACAATTTTCTTGGTACTCCTCACACATGCTGGACATCATCTGAGTCAAACACGTTTATCTTAGTCTCATCAGAATACAGGACATGGTTCCAGTAATTCATGCTTTTGGACATGTTGTCTTCAGCAAAAACAGCTCTCTTTTGGGATGACGTCTATGCAAACCGAATTGTTGCAGTGAGGGGCATATGATCTGAGCACTGACAAGTGGGCTTTCTGCTTCTGCAACCTCTAAAGCAATACTGCAGTACTCACGCATCTGCTTTTTTAAGCAGCTTCTGCACCTGGCACACAGCACAAGGACTCAACTTTTTTGATCGCCCCTTAGCGAGGCCTGTTCCGAGTGGAACCCCACTTGAAAAACTTCTGTATGACCCTGGCCACTATACTGTAACTCAGTTTCAGGGTGTTACTGAACTTCTTATAGCCTAGGTCATCTTTGTGGATAAAAACAATTCTAATTCTTAAATCTCAAAGTTGATTTTCTTGCTTTGTTTGATTTTCTTGGTATGGTTGTCATGTTTAGATTTTGTTAGAAACTTTTTGCTTAAACTGAATAGCACTTTTTATTTCAGGCTTATTTTATTTTCTAATGCCAGAATTCGAATGCCAAAAAGATTTTATATAAGTGAAGGCATAAGAAAAACTATGACTCCTTACCTTTCCGTAATATTACATGTCTCTCTCTCCCTGTCACTCTCTCCCTCTCTTTTTCTCTCTTTTATTTCTCTCTCTCTGCCAAGTCGCATATGCTGCTGAGGTACCCGTCCCTTTCTACTTACCAGACCTGACTGATTAATCCTGATGCCCAACCTCTGCATGGAGTTCTTTTTGATTGGAGACCACTCGCTGCTGTTGACGGTGGTTCCACATTAACAGTCTAAAGATCCACGAGGTTACTGTCGAGTGGGATAAACTCAAGAACCATGAAGAAGATTTTGGGCTGCTACAATGACTTAGGGCTACCATCACCAGTTTTACAATCTCCATCCATGAACAGCTGATAACCTCAACAATGATGGAACTATAATGAATGGAAATTCGATGTCACCCAGATTAGGATGGGTTCCCTTTTGAGTCTGGTTCCTTCCTCATACCATCTCAGGGAGTTTTTACCTGTTGCCATTGGCTTGCTCATTAGGAATAAACTTCTAATCTAATTTCTAAATTAAACATTTTTAAATGTTTTAAATGTTCATATTTTTATTTTTGTAAAGCTTTGGGACAATGTCCATTGCTAAAAGTGCTATGCAAATAAAACAGAATAAAAAAAAAAGTATTTTCTCTTTTCCTTCCATGTGCTGTTCATTATTTGACAAACTGACTAATGCAAGTTCTACAAATGTGACACCATGTATATATATATATATATATATATATATATATATATATATATATATATATATATATACACCTGTTTTATATATATATATATATATATATATATATATATATATATATATATATATATATATATATATATATATATATACCTGTTGTTTTTTTCTTCATTACATTTTTAAACCAATTATTTTTTGGGAAACATATGCATTCATAGTGTGAGAAAAAGTGTGACACGAGTGTTAAAATTTCCCTCAATCTTTATTTTCTTTTTGTACTTTTGCATTCTTTTTTTTCTGCATGGGCCTTGTTTTACATAATCCATTGACCAGATGCAGAGCTACAGACGTAACAACAAATAACTCTGGCTTCTTGGCAGGAAAATCTCACTCTTTATTTGTCTTATTCATGCTTACCCCTGAGCAATGTATGTGGCTTTTGTCTCTGGCACTGTACCTTGATACCACTAGTGTACTCTGCTATAGTTTGCACAGTGGCATGATGCCAGTGGAAGAGGTGTGGGTTGAGGAACATGAACACAAAAGAAATGTTCTTGCCCTCATATGCTAGCAGAGAGCTAGTAAACCGCAGGCCAGTGGACATTTCCTCCTTTTTTCCCCTTCAGCTCCCCCTTCTGAAAACATCCTGAGAGAAGAGTACATGTAGCATGGTCAGGCATAAAATGTGCTGTGTTCACTGTTTTGAATGCCAGTGCTGCGGTTTTCACCCCTGGCTGAGTATGTTTATGTATACATCGTGAGTTTCACCTTGGCGATCCAAAATGGGTGTGCTCAAGTCTGAAACAGCTTGGAAACCAGGCTTTTTCTCACAAAAAACACTCTAGATCCTGAGTGTCATTCCTTTCAAAATGTAGGTTGGCTGTTGGTTGCCATAAACGAAGACCGAGTGGGTGTTTGCAGAATACCATTGCAAACGGTCCATAACCCCGGAGATGGGGATATATAAACGTATGGACCATGTATGAATGAACAGGAAGATGTCATTTATACATTTTATGGACGTGAAATCTCAAATTAAATCTTTGTTTAAAATAAGACTTAATGCACCAAAAGCACGATGAAAGCTATACTACTTTAGAGGTGCAATGTATTATAGAAACCTGTGTGATCGTGCTACATTTATTAAACTATTTGTATTGCAAGAAATACTTCCCAAAAAAGAAGTTGCTTATCTAACAGAAACTCTTTTAGTTTACTGGCAGCATTATATATTGCAATTAGATCTATTATTTAGCAATATTAGCATTATATATCATTATATCTTTCGATGATGATGATAATTTCATGATGGTGAAAAAAAATTAATGCTTAGACTATAAAAGGCTAAACATTTCCTGAAAAAGATAATGTTTACGATAAATTACAGTCCACTTTTTATTCATTTTGTTAAAGATTAAAACAACATCACAGTGTCACTTAATAGAAGGGAATGAAAATAGCCTTTTTATGTTAAGAATTACGAAAGTAGTGATGAATGCACAGTGCACACCGTGCATGCATAACGGGAACCTTTCCACAAATAAAACTATGCATAGTTTCAGTTTCAAGGTGTAGCTCCTGCCAAATCTCTATAACCATAAGGTGACTTCTGTCATCTAATTATTTCTGTAGCACAGCTTACTATTTATGACTCTAATACAGCAATGAGATTAATGGTGTGATAAACTAATGTGCCTGGATTGCTGCAGCAAATTTTATGTGTGAAATAGTTGTAGAGTGAATACACTGACAGCATGCATCAAATATGGTGTGAAGTCAAATCATTTAAAAGAACATTTATATAGGGTTTATGAGAGTTCCTATTATGGCACAATATATTATACTATAATATAACAAAAAATGCTGTCTTGAATGCGAGTTGGATTTATTGACTGGAACACGGGAAGTTGGAATAATGAGATAATCTTGGTTCTACATATTTTAATCTGGCAACCAAAACGAAATGAGGAATGTCAGAACGTATGCAAGTGAGTTTGTGTATTGAAATATCATGAAATGTGTTTAATCAGAGGTTTCCAATGTGGCCTTTGTGAGTGGTGGAAAAGTTTTGCTTGATATTCAGGATTAGTGTAATATAATTTTTAATGCATTCTACAAACATTTAATGCCTGATCCCAATATTCTCTTTGATATGCCTTATTGTCTGGATATTCCAGCAAATGCACGGATATGTCCAGAATGCAGCAGCAAGGGTCCTTTACCAGGACCAGCAAAAAATAACCCAATAACCCCTGTTTTATACACTCCACATTACAATCTCTCAATCAACTTTCGTATTGATAATAAAATGTTACTGCTGACATATACAGCACTGAATGTTCTCGTGCCGCAGTACCCGAGTGAACTTTTGGCCATTGCAGGCTATTTGGTATATTTGTTTAATCATGCATTTTGTGAAAAGGTTTTTCTTTGGTAAAGGAGCAGATCTGGGTGGGTCATGATTGTAATGTATGATTATATAATTATAATGAGATCCCTCATGTCTGTATTAACTTCTGGCTGTCCCTTTTATTTGTCATAGATAGTCTCTTCTTGTTGCTCCCACCCTCAACCTCTCCCTCACACTATGTCGAGTTTAGCATGCTGTATAGGTACCAGTGATTTTGTCCCTTTCTTCTTTCTAGAACTGCCTGATGCAGTTACATTTACATTTATGGCATTTGGCAGATGCCCTCATCCAGAACGACTTACAATTAAGCAGTTGAAGGTTAAGGGCCTTGCTCAGGGTGGCAGCTTGGTGGTGTGGGGATTTGAACCTTCCAATCCAGAGTCTAATGCCTTAACCACTGAACTACCATCTCCCACCCCCCTGATTCATCCTGACACTCAGGATGGAGTTCTTTTCAATTGGAGATGACTCGCTGCAGATGGTTCCCCATGAATAGTCTAAAGGTCCATGATGTTATTTTGGAGGGTTAAACTCACTAACCATGAAGATGGATTTGGACTGTAAATAATATAAACATGTCGGCTGCAAAGGCTTAGGACTACAGTTGCCATGAACAGTTTTTTCATTCAAGTGTCAGTGAACTGTTGACTACCTCAACAATGGTGGAACTCTAATAACTAGACATTTGAGGTAACCCAGATGAGGACTTTAGAGGCTGATTCCAATTAAAGGTTCCCTCCTCATACCACCTCTGGGAGTTTTTCCTTGCCACTGTCGCCACTGGCTTTCTTATTAGGGATAAACTAAAAAGGGATAAACGTATATGAATTAATTTAAAACATTTTTTACAAATATACATATATTGTATTCTGTAAATCTGCTTCTGGAACAAAGCCCTATGCAAATATATTGAACATTAAACACTGTTAGATATTTGATTAAGGTTGGCATATCCAGAATAGCACTATTAAAAGTGGTATCTAACTGTGTATATAATATATACAGTATCTCACAAAAGTAAGTACACCCCTCACATTTCAGCAACCATTTTAGTAGATCTTCACAAGGGAAAATACTATAGAAATGAAACTTGGATATACTTTAGAATAGTCAATGTGCAGCTTGTGTAGCAGTACAGATTAACTGTCCTCTGAAAATAACTCAACAAACAGCCATTACTGTCGAAATAGCTGGCAAAAAAGTGAGAACACCCTAACATGTAAATGACAGCTGTACGTCGTTTAACTGTGCAAAGCCAAACGTCTTATTGATCATGTTTATGTTTTTGTCTGTTAACAGTACTATACAAATTTATGTATCTTGTATTAGAGCAGTTAAAATTTGCTGCTTTGGGTACACTTTTCTCATACTGACCACTGAATGTTCAACATGGCACCTCATGGAAAAGAACTCTGAGGATTTAGGAATTAGAATTGTTGCTCTCCACAAAAACGGCCTATGTATAAGAAGATTGGTAACACCCTGAAACCGAATGTTTCAGTACAGTGGCCGGGGTCATACAGAGGTTTTCCAAGCTGGTTTCCACTCGGAACTGGCTGTAAGTCAGGTACAAATGCTGGTTTCAAAAGTAATGCATGAGTGCTGTTGGAGAACTGCAGTTCATAGAGAGACACATGGATTCCAACAAGTACTATGACATTTTGAAGCAGAACATGATGCCCTCCATTTAGAAACTGGGTTTTCCAACATGAAAACAGCCCCAAACACACTGCCAAGATGACAACTGCCTTGCTGAAAGGGATGAAGTGACCCAGTATGTCTCCAGACCTGAATCCTATTGAGCACCTGTGGGGCATCCTCAAGCGGAGGGTGGAGAAGTGCCATGTGTCTGACATCCAGCAGCTCCGTGATGTCATTATGGAAGAGTGAGAGGATCCCAGCAACAACCTGTGCAGCTCTGGTGTATTCCATGCCCAGGAGGATTAAGGCAGTTATGGAAAACAATTGTGCTCACAAAGAATATTGATACTTTGGACACAGTTCTGACATATTCACTTAGGGTGTACTCACTTTATTTTGGCAGCTATTTTGACAATAATAGCTGTATGTGGAGTTATTTTTAGAGGACAGTAAATCTGTACTGCTATACAAGCTGCACCTTGACTACTCTAAAATATGTCCAAGTTTTATCTATATAGTATTGTCCCTTGAGAAGGTCTACTACAATGGTAGCTGAAATGTGATGGGTGTACTCACCCACATATATATAGCACCTGGAGATCTACCTCTATCCCCAACTCTGTCTTTGTGCTTTGTGTTGCTCTGTTTTCACGGGCAAGGTTCGAACTTGCGAGGGGAGGAATGCGATACAATAACTAAGAGAAAAAGAGGAAAAATTAGGAGAAAAGGTGCCAGAGAGCAAGACAAAGAAAGGAAAGAAATGAGGGGAGTACGTGTAATAATGGGCGGGAGAAATAAAAGGATAGAGAGTAAAGAGGGAAGGAAATTGAGAGAAATATGAGAGAGAGAGAGAGAGAGAGAGAGAGAGAGAGAGAGAGGAGGGGGGGGGGTAATTACGACATTATTTGGAGTAAGTTGTGTGCAGTGTTCACTAGCAGGGTAATGCGCGCAGAACTCTGCCAGACTCCGTAACGTTCACACCTTTTTGGATGTCCATCGCACTCTCGGACTTGAGTGATGGAGCGCAACTGCATGTGCAAGCAATTCGCCCCATTATAGTTTTTCGGGGTGTTAATCACAACTTTCTAATTTCCCCCTTCCATGTGACCCATGTGAGCATGTATCTTCACTTTCCAGGTTCCTTTCATGGTTGTGGAACGCTCATGTTCGCGCGTTTCTCCTGCGTCGGAACCCGCACGAAACTCCGAGGATGAACGTGCTCTCTCTGTCCTTCGGCTTCTGTGCGCTTGTGTGCATGCACTTGGTATCGCATTCGCTTAGTCTCGAGCCCAGACCGAGGCTAACGTCCTTGGCAGTGCCAAGCGGTGCCAAAATCTCGCGCATACACACGGCCGGAGCGACGCAAACACACCGCGCAGCGCACGCGCCCTCGGGACTGAGCGCACGCGCCAGCGGAGCAAAAGCCGTCCTCGCGACCCCTCATATCGCAAAAAGGAGCGAGAAAGTAAAGGACAAAGCGGAGGAGAGACAGACACCGAGACTACCGGCTGTCACACCTCATGATTACATGCTGTCTCTTTACTGGTCCCTGTCCACTGGGCAGATGAACCGGAGCGCGATGCACGAGGCAGGCATGGCTAACACCATTACGAGCTTTGTGGACAAAGGGCAAGGTATTGGCAACTGCAAGTACATTATTATTATTGCTATTGTTATTGCTAATATTATTATTATTATTATTATTATTATTATTATTATTATTATTATTAATATTAAGAATAGTAGTATTAGTCATATAGAAGTCATTGGAGTTGACATTGGCAATATGAACTAATCCTCATGAAAACAAAATGCACAAAAGGACCAGGCAAAAGGGAATCCATGCTCTTCTAGTAGAGTAAAGATAAACTGGACTAAATATGATGAAAGATGTTAGGTGTAATCATAATGAATAGAAGTCACACAACACAAGTTACACAACAGCATTGCACAACAGCAGCCGCTCGTATAAGCTACAAATCAATCATCTCCAGTTTAGTATATCCACTAATGTAAAGGTCTTATGCAGAAACTGGTTTTGGTATGGGCAAATATATGGGTATCTTCAAGCTTCATATCGCTTCAAGCAGCCGCAGTAACACATACAGCTCAACAGTGAGAGAACAAATCTGCAATCTTTTGCTGCAGTTTTGTAAAGATGTACACAAATATTTTCACCCCAGACTTAGTGACTTAGAAGGTGCTAACCATTTCATTCCAATAAAGAACCCCTAAAATAGATCTGCCTTTTCAGATTCTTGACTGAGTTCGTCTGTCACTTGCTTGGCAGGTGCCATTGTAACAATGCAATGTAATGGATTAAATGTTATTCTCTTTACCAATTATTATATATATATATATATATATATATATATATATATATATATATATATATATATATATATATATATATATATATATATATATACATATTACATAGGTTATGACATATTAGGTTTAATTTTCTGTTACATTGACAAAGGGCAAACTTGGCAATATTTATTTAACTTAAATTTAAACTAATCCTTCCCCTTAATACTACAAAATTACATTAGTTTTGTTTTGCAATAATAATAATATTAATTATAATAATAATAATAATAATAATAATAATAATAACAATAATAATAACAAACTATGCTATAGTATACTATATATAATGAAATAAAAATCCAATTGTTTGTTTTTTTCTAAAAAAAAAAAAAAAAAAAAAAACTTTATGGGACCTGAGTATTATAGGGTTCTATTTGTCCTGTAATCTGAACTTTACACAGTAATACTAACGTCAATGATCCTTATTCTCATATTTGGCCAAAACACTGATTAAAAACTTTTTTGGTGGCTTTCTAAACTTGATCATTTAAAATCATGATTGCTATTATCCAATCAGGTTTCAGCAGGCATTCGACAGGGCAACTTGGCCAAGTAAAAGCTATACAGTATCTAGTAATTTTATGCAACCTCAACAGGGGGCACTATTCATGATTTAATATTTTTAAGCTTACATGTCTGTTATTAAAAGCCTACAGTAAATGAATAAATTCTTCTGAATATTTGATATATTTTATAAAATACTGGTGTGTGTGTATATATATATATATATATATATATATATATATATATATATATATATATGTATTTTTTTTTTATTATTATATATGGCACCACAGCAAGGGCAGAAGAGAATAGTATTTTATTTTTTTAAATTCTTTTTAATACATTTTTAATTTAAAATACTTACAAATTACAGATTCTAGTTAGAATTTTATGCATTTAATGTTTCGGAATAAAATAAAGCCATAGTTTTTATTAATCTTTTTCTTTTGTATTTGTTATAGATGATCATGTGCCCCTGTTAAGGCACCAGAGGTATTACTTTAACATCAGCTCCCTGGAGAAGGAGGGACTGCTGGGAGCTGAATTACGCATTCTCCGAAAGCCCTTTACTGATCCTCTTAGAATCCCTGCCACTGAGGGCAAAACCTCTCTTCGACTTTACACATGTGCCACAAGTAAGCAAAGGGCTATGCTGCTCCAGACGCAGCCTATAGAGGATCGCAGCATCCCAAAATGGGAGGTGTTTGACATTTGGAAACTATTGAAGAGTTTTAGAAACGCTGTTCAGCTTTGTTTTGAGTTGGAGGCATTGGATCGGGGCCGCCCTTTGGACCTCAGGTCACTTGGCCTGGATCGATCAGGCCGGCAAAACAAGGAGAAGGCCTTCTTTGTAGTGTTTAGCCGCACAAAGAAGCACGGTCTCTTTTACAACGAGATCAAAGCACGCTCAGGCCATGACAACAAAACTGTCTATGAGTACCTTTTTACGCAGCGCAGGATGCGCAGGGCACCACTACTACGTCCCAAGAAACCCAACAAAAATCCAAAGACAAGGTGCAACCGCAAGCAGCTGCATGTTAACTTTAAGGAAATGGGCTGGGACGACTGGATCATCGCACCATTAGAGTATGAGGCCTTCCACTGTAACGGAATCTGTGATTTTCCTATCCGCTCACATCTCGAGCCCACCAATCATGCCATTATCCAGACACTCATGAACTCCATGGATGCTAACTTGACCCCACCCACCTGTTGTGTACCCACCAGACTTAGTCCTATCAGTATACTCTACATTGACTCAGCTAATAATGTTGTGTATAAGCAATATGAGGACATGGTGGTAGAGAGCTGTGGCTGCAGATAGCTAAAAGTACAAGAAGAGAAAGAAGAGAAAATATCCTAAAGCAAGACATATTGTTATTTCATTACGTGGCATTAGGATCCTCTCTAATGCACATCTGACTACCACTAGACTTGAGCTTAAGCATATTATTCAGCACACTGGAATAGTTTGGAATAGATACATGTGTGGTACACTCTCTTATTTGTCAATCTATCAAAGTACACTAAGTTAAATACTAAAGTACACATGTGAAGAATGGTGTGTTTATTTCATCCTTTTTTTTTATCTCCATTGATTGATTTTACAAATGTAAATTTTTTTTTTTTTAATCACAGATCGTTGAAGTCAAGATAAAAAATACTGTATTATATGTTTAGTAACTAAGGTATGTTTAAATCTAATTAATTGCATTAATATGCATTCATATATATATATATATATATATATATATATATATATATATATATATATATATATATATATATATATATATATACACTAAATATGTGTATATGTGTTTGTGTATATACATATACACTCACCGGCCACTTTACTAGTACCGGGTTGGACCCCCTTTTGCCTTCAGAACTGCCCTAATCCTTCGTGGCATAGATTCAACAAGGTACTGAAAAAATTCCTCAGAGATTGTGGTCCATATTGACATGATAGCATCACGCAGTTGCTGCAGATTTGTCGGCTGCACATCCATGATGCGAATCTCCCGTTCCACCACATCCCAAAGGTGCTCTATTGGATTGAGATCTGGTGACTGTGGAGGCCATTTGAGCACAGTGAACTCATCTACATGTTCAAGAAACCAGTCTGAGATGATTCGCACTTTATGACATGGCACGTTATCCTGCTGGAAGTAGCCATCAGAAGGGTACACTGTGGTCATAAAGGGATGGACATGGTCAGCAACAATACTCAGGTAGGCTGTGGCGTTGACACGATGCTCAATTGGTACTAATGGGCCCAAAGTGTGCCAAGAAAATATCCCCCACACCATTACACCACCACCACCAGCCTGAATGGTTGATACAAGGCAGGATGGATCCATGCTTTGTTGACGCCAAATTCTGACCCTACCCCCCGAATGTCGCAGCAGAAATCGAGACTCATCAGACCAGGCCACGTTTTTCCAATCTTCTATTGTCCAATTTTGGTGAGCCTGTGCGAATTGTAGCCTGTTTCCTGTTCTTAGTTGTCAGGAGTGGCACCCGGTGTGGTCTTCTGCTGCTGTAGCCAATCCGCCTCAAGGTTCGACGTGTTGTGCGTTCAGAGATGCTCTTCTGCATACCTCGGTTGTAACGAGTGGTTATTTGAGTTACTGTTGCCTTTCTATCAGCTCGAACCAGTCTGGCCATTCTCCTCTGACCTCTGGCATCAACAAGGCATTTGCGCCCACAGAACTGCCTCTCACTGGATATTTTCTCTTTTTCAGACCAATCTTTGTAAACCCTAGAGATGGTTGTGCATGAAAATCCCAGTAGATCAGCAGTTTCTGAAATACTCAGATGAGCCCGTCTGGCACCAACAACCATGCCACGTTCAAAGTCGCTTAAATCGTCTTTCTTTCCCATTCTGACGCTCGGTTTGAACTGCAGCAGATCGTCTTGACCATGTCCACATGCTTAAATGCATTGAGTTGCTGCCATGTGATTGGCTGATTAGAAATTTGCGTTAACGGTGTACCCAATAAAGTGGCCGGTGAGTGTGTGTGTGTGTGTGTGTGTGTGTGTGTGTATATATATATATATATATATATATATATATATATATATATATATATATATATATATATATAAGATGCTTGACATGTTCCTGGGAAATCCATTTAATATGTTAAATATGTTTGTTTAATGCAAAAGAATACACTACTTATTTTTCAGTGGTATGTTCCAGTAGACTGACCTAAACAATAGCTTAGAATAAATTCAGATTTCCAGAATTTCTGTACAAAATCTCTGTTCAAACAGTAATTTTTATTTATAGAATTGCTGCGCCATATAGCACATGGCTGGGGTTTCAAATTCAGATTCATATTTTTTATTAAAACATTACATTTACAACTGTTTATCTTGTACATTGATTACATTTTTAAATAATCATTCTCTATCATAATTAAAAGAAAATCTTCCTGGAAAATCATACAGGCATTTTAATGAAATGCTCCTTAAAGAACACTGTAAGAACCTTTTTTTATCTTTCTGGAATGGAATGAAGCCACTAAATCTTCTAATCTCACTAAACTAATATGAAAAAATACAAACAAGTAGTATGTAAAACGTCTATTACATGGAGAATATGTTTATGATTGATTATGATAAAGATGTGGAATGGATTTAATTTCTATTGCATAGCACCTTAATATCAAGGTCAGAAAAAAGGTATAACAGTTTTTTTTTTTTTTTAAATCAAACTTCACCAGTTCTGTGCAACAAAGTACCTTTGATCTCAATATCAATTTGACCAATTTCACTTTTAACATGTATAACTTATCTCTAAATACAGCACTTCATTAGTAAATTTACATTTCTGGAAATCAAAACATTTGTTATTAATTACATTTTTGTATAATTGAGGAAAGCCAAGTATCACAATAACAGCAGCAAGTATTTGCTACACAATAAAGAAATTTGGTTTTAAAGTCCAAAGATAAATAGATCAGAATTTCATCAATGATTTTCTGTTAATAAAATATAAATGCATATATATTTAGGACCAAAAAATCTGAGCATCAGAGAAACTAGCCCAAAATGTTTCAATATAAGAATATGTAGACAAAATGCATGCATTTTTTTATTTATGTGGAAAAGAATTTATATAGAAAAACCCTAAATGGTGCCCTTTTTTTTTTTATTTGAAGGATACGTCAATACACCGCTGTTATAAACATAATAAGCACTGTGCACAGAATAGAAATTACTTCATGTTATATAAACAGGACATACTACTGATAAACAAATATTGTATGTTCCAGTGGACTGACCTAAACACAGTCTTTCTTCAAAACAAATTCATATATTACTTCATTTAATTGATTGTTTAAATGATTGTAGCTTCACAATATCTACAGTGAAAAACACACGATATTTTCATACACCCCTTATTATTATTGTACAAAATCTTTATTTTTAAGTCATTTATTAGTTAGATATAGAAAGGACTGCACAATATAAAGATACATTATAAATACATTTTAAATAAATAATAAGCGCATTGAATGCATTTTTGCTATTAAAAACTAAATAATGAATTTATCCAAGCAATATCATTGAAAAAAAATTAAAAATATATGCTATATAGCTACCCTTACATAGGAAAACGTATTGAATTTATTAAATAGGGGATGTGAAGGATCTGTCAAGATCTGCTGACTTTTCGGCCTGTTAGAAAACACATTTAACTCCGATAGCTGTATTTGATTTTTTTATATTAAAAATAAAAGAGATATTTGAACACTTAATATTTTCCAGTAGACCTACCAACTCCATGCTATCAGCATATTTGTACTGATCCCCATGCCATTAGCATGAAACAGCTTAAAAAAAAACTCTAGTAAATACAATCATAAAACATTTGCATATGCTTTAACATTATTCTAAAGAGTTGCATCTCCAGTGCTTCAGCTACATTTATAAGCAAACTGAAATGGGTATCAGATAAAACAGCCAATGCATGAAATTAGCAGGATTATCTAAATTCTCTTTATACACATACACAAAATATTAGTCAGAGCAGTCGTTAGTACTGCTGACAATTTTAGGATTTTTAGATACTGGAATAATTGTGGATAATTTTATATTTGGGTCATTCTTTGATTGGAGTGGCAAAGAAGAGGCTGAATTATGTTTTATTGTTATTTATATAAACTTTGTTAAAAATGTATTATCCAGTTAAATGGAAGCTTAATGACCTTTTTATTTTATTTTTTATTAAATACTGGTGCACATCAACTCACTGGTGTAAACAGTATTTAAAGTGGAATTATAATTTGTTCTAAATACACATACACACACAATTTTAAGATATGATGCACTTTGAACTGGGTCCTTGAAACAACAGTTAATCTGGCCATATCTGACAAGTCTTAATATTATATGATTATGAATGTCCTAAGGCAAAGTTAATGGTTTTTATTAAAATACACCAGACAAATAAGCAAGAATACAAGATTTATATTAAATTACATTTTGGAAATATGAATAAAATTTTTGTATTTTGCCAAATTTATGAAAATAAATAAGAAAGATTGAACTCACCACTCACCCCCTAAATTAACCATCACCTGCGAACACATTTACACAGGAAGTAGTCCAAATAGAATTCCTATTTAAAAAAGATTTTTAGAGGCATAATTGTTGTAATACCATAGACAAGAATTTAGCAAACAAACTTCAAATACAACAAAATGTGTAATTTTTTAAAATAATCTATTAAAATGTTAAATAATCTATATTCACGTTATTGACATTTTATTTGTGTTTAAAATATTATATTGTTGCAATTACATCCCAAGATACCTCTTTAAGGTATTGCAGGAACAAGTTGATTTTTCTCTACATTAATTAGTTCATGAGTTATATACATAGAATATGTATATTAAAACAGAACTGTAACGTTTAACAGTGCACAAATTGCCTTTATTATATAAAATACAAATGTGGTGAAAGTTTGATATTGTTGAATTTAAAGTTTATTTTAACTGCTGCAAACAGGGGCATGTCTAGCTCTTTTGGCACCCTAGGCTCCCTAGTTTGCTTATGCCTTGAAGTGCTGTGCAGTGCTGGCTGCAATGTAGAGCGAGTCTAGCTGCTACCACAAATAAAGTATGATCCGTTATTGGGGACTTAATGTTTAGTAAATTTATATTGAAACGATATTGTAAAAATGACTTAATTTGAAGAACATAGCTTTTTGGCATCTTAAGCATTTGTCTACATTTATCTTTGCTAGTTGAGCTGCTATCTATGTTTCTTTAAGCAGAAATGAGTCACCAGCACTACACACAAGATTACAATAATATGATTGCTGCCAGAAATAACACAACTGTAACTTTTTACATTTTACATTATTTAAAGCATTCCATGTTTCTTTGGCATTGCCCAAGAAACAACTGATTCTCTACTAGGAGGGAGGTGGGGGGAGATGGTAGCTTAGTAGTTAAGGCATTAGACTTTGGATATGGAGTTAATGAGCTAAAATCCCAGCCACACCAAGCTGTCACCCATGGGTCCCTGAGCGAGGAAACCAAACCCCACAGCTTGCATCTGCCAAATGCTGTAAATGTACCATATAATATTATTCCAACCCAAACTTACTTTCTTTTATGCATTCTGTCACAGTCTCGATTGATTCATGGGTTGTTTTTTTTCGGAGTCATTTGCCTGGCAGCAAGTTGGAAGCTTACTTGTCTTCCCCAAATTTTTAGTTTATTGATTATTTGCTGTAACGGTTTTCAGCCAATCTGGTGCTGAATGCAAGATCAAGATCCAGCTGTAATACCAAAGGAATAAGTGGAAGTAAATGGACAGCTCATTGAGGCCTTGGCCAAGCCAACACTACATTAGCATGTTTGAAGGCCTCTGAATCATTTTGTGGAGTTACCTTCACCAAGGTTATAGGCCCTAAAAATTTTGTTAGATCTTTGGAAAACTAACTATATGACTCTATTCTAGAGGCTGCACAGCATAAGATAAGGTATTGCTGCATTTGATTTGATACAGAAATTTGGGTCAGCAGCATGATGCAGCCATTCAGCTCCACAGGCTATTACCTACCATTTGGGTCAAGATGCTACAATATCATTTAGGACCTCCAGAGGGGGCTTGTGTGTTTAGATAAACAGAAAATGGCATGCAAACGTCTACTCCCATGGCTAATGCTATTGTATGGGGCAATCATTGAACTAAAATCTGCGTTCCCTATTGAGTTCTTTTTGTTGGCAAAGACATTCATGCAAAGAAACAAGTCTGCATTACCAAACCTTTTTCAGCATGTTAAGTTTCTTATGATCTCTTTTGTGTCCATGAATAGCATTAGAAAATGTATATGCCTTAAACAAAAATTAACTGGAGACATACTGTGATTACAGGAAACTGTCAGACTGGGTTCCTGACTTAATACAGCTCCCCAAAAAAACGGATAACACTGAGCCTGTTTTTAATACACTGAAAGCTCAGAGTCTCTTAAGATTTTTATTTATTTTTTGTAATCTTTGATATGATAAGTCAAGGCTGCATTTGTAGGTGAGAAAACATAACATTTAATAGAGGTAAGAGTTTCCATTAAAGGACAATATACAGTAAGTAATGCAGCATTAAAGGAGGAAAAAATAGTTAAAAACAAACCACAGTAGCTCTAGGAAGTGCAAAATGATGGCAACAATCAAACACTGAGCAGAAGAAGTAATCCCACTTTAAATTGATTACAGTTATATGTTGATATCAATAATAGTGTCTATATTTTGTAAAGGACATGAATATCTATATTATCCATATTATTATCCATATTTTTATATAAATGTAAAATAAAGTAAATTAAGTAAAAAGATGCAGTAGATTATAAAGTAGTACATTCTAACTAGACATACTATACTAGTATAATAAAGTACACCACATTTTTGTATTGATAGGGTGTCTGAAGTTTCTCACATATGAATTCAGTGAGCCAACAGCCAACAACTCCATCCTGAACTCTGTTCCACCAATAGAAACCAGATGGAGATGTATAGGAAAAAAGGTTTACACTTGGAAGAGGGGCTGCACAGACAACCATGAAAACATTGAGTTGAGCAAAGAAGTAGTTGTGGAGTACAATGGAGAGAAATAAACTGGAATAAATGTGCTTGCAGAGCTAAAATATCCCACTAGTTTAATGGAAACAATAGATACAAATCTTGAGTAAATACAGAAGAGTGTTTGCCGATGGTTGGAACAAATGTTAGCTTTCCTTTTTAACCCAAGCTATAGATTCATTTAGAATACTAGTCATGGATGATTACAAATTTTGAAACATCCCCAGAAATGGTATTCATTAACCTGTGGCATGTAGCAGTAGATTTATGTGGGTGTATGACATAAATAATGATATAGCTTTAGAGAATTGCACTAAAAGACTATAACAATTTACTAATACTATAGAATACTATCTAGGAATGTTTGTAATTCCAGGAATAGCTATTTACAACAGCAGCAAAACAGTACACATTCTAGGAAATAATTTTCAGTGTTTCTTTGTTTAGCTGTTTTCATACAGCAACTGTTTTCCTACCAAGAGAGTTATGCAAAAGAGCTATTAGCATTTTTCAGATTTTTTGGTTTTCTAAAAGTCTTTGGAAGAGCAATGGTAAATTGATGACGCATACAGTACATTTGACGCATACATTTTGTTACAGCCTTATGACTACAGTAAGATATTGTGCTATAATATGAAACATAATAGTTTAAACAATGAAATACTAATGTGTAGTATAATTTTATTACTGCGTGTCAGTAAAGTGTGGGGAAGTGGTAGCTCAATGATTAGCATATTGATCTGACAAGCTCCTACTGCTTCCTATAAAAAAAACTGATTCGGTAAACTTCTGAATTCACTTACTAACTCTATGACCAAAGTGCATAGAGAGAGAAACAGCAAGAGTAATATTAAACACATAAAACACATTAGACATAGCAGAATTAAGGTGGGATACATATGAGGTAGATGTGATAAATATGAGGTTGAAATGTAGCACAGATTTCTGTATGGGTACAGAGTTAAGTAAAGTGCAAGTGCATAGTCAGAGTGACCGTGTGCAAGTGTGTGCAATGTCCAGTGTGTAATATTTAACAGAATGGGATGTCTGCAGATATGCTACAGTGTCCAATGTGCATTTTCAATGCACAGTAAAGTGGCTGAAAGTGAGTGTGTCCATGTTATGTCTATTAATATTCATAGTGCACAATTAAGGATGAGGAAGCAAGGTCATGGGTGGCGCCAGGGTGTTTAGGGCTCTGACAGCTTGGGGGAAGAAGCTGTTGAAGAACCTTGTAGTGCGGGTTCTAATGCATCGGAAACTCTTGCCTGATGGCAGGGTCTGTATGGGTGAGAGGGATCCTTCACAATGTTAGAGGCTGTGCATATGCGGCATGTATTAAATATGTCCTGAATAGATGGGAGGAAAACCCCTATGATCCTCTCAGCTCTTTCTATTCGCTGTAGGGTCTTGCGCCCTGAGGTTTTGCAGTTTCCGAACCACACAATGATGTAGCCGGCCAGGATGCTGTCTGCATTTCCTCTGTAGAAGGTGGTAAGTATGGGTGGTGGGAGGCTGGCTCTCTTTAACCTCCTCAGGAATGAAGTAATTGTTTGGCCTCCTTCACAGTGGAGTTGGTGTTGGTAGTTATTGAAATTCTGATGACCTCATTCTGCTGATACCAAGATCAGTGAATAGAGAAACATTAGAGAAGGTTTCATATGTCTTGTTTATGCCATGAGCCACAGGATTCCTTGCAGATGACAAATTTCTTTCTGGCCTACCCTGCGCAGGACATTGCTCTGCATTTCTGCCCTGATAAAGAAGTTACTCTGCCTGTCATGCCTGCTCAGCTGAAGATGTTGTGCTGCCTGCCTGCACTGCCCAGGACGTTGCTCTGCTTGCCTGCCCTGCTAAAGAAGTCACTCTTCCTGCTTGCCTTGCTTGCCCTGCTGAGGACGTCACTCTGTCTGACTGCCCTGTGGAGGATGTCACTCTGCCTGCTAGCACTAGTACAAGTGCATTACAATATTACTATTTATCTTATATAGTGATACTGATTATGTAATAATCTATCAGTCGGTGCTAATGCTAGCTGCGCTACAAAGAAATAACAACAATGATTTTACTAATACATTATCAAGATATTTTTTTAACTCTAAGCCCCTAATCATCTTTAGTAAGCCCTTAGTCATCATCAGTCTATATTTTAAGGCTCTTCTATACTTCAAGGCTCTTCTTATACTTCAAGGATGATCTTCTATACTTCAAGGGTCTTCCACACCTCAAGGCTCTTCTCTGTTCTGGCGCCGAGGTGGTGGAATGAACTTCCCCTAGATGTCCATACAGCGGAGTCCCTGGCTATCTTCAAGCAACGATTGAAGACCTGCTTCTGAAATACTTAAATGAAATACTTAAATTAACACTTTCCAGGTTTGCTTTGTAAAATTCAAAATTTATATTTATATTAAGGTTGTAATCTTGCATACCAGTGTAGATTTATTCATTGCTAGAGACTCAAAACACTTTTGTACGTCGCTCTGGATAAGGGCGTCTGCTAAATGCTGCAAATGTAAATGTAAAATCATGGAATAAAGCTTAAATGTTCAGGTGTGTTTATCTTGATTAACTAACATGCCCATGGTAATAAAAGAAAGTTTTGTTTTATTATATGACGTATGTTTTTCCTAATACTAGATTCAAGGAATGGCAGGTATGTGATCTTTTTAATGGGAAAAACCTGGCAACAGGAAACTTACATTATATCCTGTCAACATGAAAGTGTTCGCTACCTATCAGCAATCAGCCCTTTCCAAACCCAACAATCAGCATGTGTTACCCAACACCTTTTAACTGTGCTGTGATGTCATTGTCCCCTAATGCTTTTTAACCTATCAACTGAATTTTTTAATGATATATTAGTGATGAGTGTGCCAGCCACAGGCCAATAAATTCTTACAGTTGCATTCATAACACCTTTTCCCTTCCTCTCATTTTTGCTCTGCAGGGAAACACTAACCACAATGAAGGCAACTATAGTCAATTCTCCAAGCACTCATAGAATAGAAAGAATTGGGAAAAGAAATCCCTTTACTATTTATAATTTAATATTGAGTGGCATGCAATTGAGATGTTGTGAAAGGAATAAAGCAGAGTTAAAGCTTGGTGATTATAAATATTATTTAAAGCATATTAAAGTGCTTATTATTACATTATGTTTGTCTAAGCTGATTAGACTAA
Organism: Silurus meridionalis; assembly: GCF_014805685.1. Taxonomy (NCBI): domain Eukaryota; kingdom Metazoa; phylum Chordata; class Actinopteri; order Siluriformes; family Siluridae; genus Silurus; species Silurus meridionalis. Next base: position 10,221,892 of record NC_060884.1, on the reverse strand, counting down.
GTCTTGGTTGTCAAAAAAAACCCTCTCAGAACAGTTATGTAATGTAGGAAATACCAGTCAGACAATGTATTCATACAAAAAAGTGAAGGACGTGTTTTTTCTGCTATTAAGCCTGTGGCAAGATTCCAATCATGCCACTATAATATTTAATTTACATGTCATGCCCTCTGAGTCTCGCAATTGGAATGCCCCTCTCCAGTAAGATTTTACTACCCCACATCCACTGTTTACTCACACATTGTGTTTTATTATCAAAATCTTTATTTGTTAAAAAGTGGACTCTATGGAGTTGCATGGACTTTATGGGATATGGAGTCAGTTTTCATGTAGCTGTAACCTTGTAGCATTTTGAGGGGACCCCTACCAATAATTAGAAACAAAACGTTTGTAATGTAATTATAAAATGGAATTCTGAATGGCTGCACTTCTAAGGACAGTAATTTATTAAATGTGGTCGTCATGAAAACTGCTGAATCTTATGCAGAAGGGATTTGGCTACATCGCTGGGGAATATAAGCGATGCACATAAGGAGAAGAGGCTCTTTGTACTGTAATAGAGTATGTCATAGAGTCTGAGCTCACAGGGAGCCTTTGGACATTGTGCCGACTTCCATCACCAATGGCAGAGTCTCTGTTTAGTCAAAGGAGCGTTTCTCAATTGTAACATAACAATTTATCTATAGATTGAATAGCAATCATTCATTCCAAATAGTATAAAAGTTTAGAGTATGTACAAAATATTAAGTATTAAGGCAGACAATTTAATGAACTATTTAGAAAATAACATGATAATGATATTAAAACTCCAATATCAATAATTTCAGTGAGTTCCTCAGTGATTCATTTATCAGCACGTGCTGTGTGCCTAAACCATTTAAACAAACCATGACTTTCAAACTATACACCATAGAACTGGTAAAAAAAATAAAAGGTCGTCAGTTTGGGTTGTGTTAGTGTTACGTTTAAAAACCATCTTAAATAGTCAATTGGGACACTCAATTAAAACCATGCGGTGGCAATAAAAATCATGGCTAAACAAGGAGTCACTGAATTGTGCAGGCCTCTGAGTGGTTGCAGAGTAAAAAGATATTGTGTTTCTGAGGGTCCTGCAGAGGGCAAAGACAAAAGTTAAGGTTAAGCTGCCTCAGTATTTATGTACATCCATGATTCCCACTTGCTTTAGCCAATTAAAAGCTATTTAATTGTACAATATTATATATATAAACATTTTTTTATTGTGTTTGTTGAAAACCATGAGAACATTTTGCTTTGAGATTGATTGAATGTGTTAATTTAGAACATAGCACCTTTTGTTTGTACCCATCTATTTTTCAAGTGATCAATACTACCATGACCATGTGGCTGAGAGGTGTTTCTTTTTGCCTAGGTGTGCCCTGTTTAATTAATTGTTTAAATAGTGAAAAGCACTGAATGCCATGCTTTGAGCCTTGGGTGATGGCTATATGCCTTCTACAGCCTGTGTGATTTCAGTAACATAATAGGGTCAATATAAATCCCACTGTGCAACATGTAGGTAGACTGTATAATGATGAAATCTATTGAACTATAGATTATGATGCAAGTTAGTATAAAAGGATAAAAGGTCATAAGCATGTGCTATTCTTGTAGAACATCATCAGCATGCACTAGTGGTAAAGAAATAAAAGAAAAATCGTCCTTTGATAATTGTAACTTTAACTCTGCGGGCTAACAAAAAGTAGAAGTATGACATAAAAGAAGTACTGTGAAGTATTTTTCTTCACATGGTGACTATATCAGTGCATGTTGTACAAGCAAGACCTCTGCTGCCACAACTTATATGGTCTTAGTGACACAATACATCATTTCATTTTGTATTTTTATTCGCTCATCAGTAAAATTATGAAGTAACCAAGCCATTAGGGTTGCACAAGCAAGTGCACTCTTAGTGCCGGTTCCAAGCCAGGATAAATGGGGAGAAATTCATCCCCGGATCGGTCGAGGCCTGGGTTACCAACGACCAACAAGGTATTGTTAGCTAACAGGGTACCGGTGAAAATTGGGCCACTGTTGTCCGAAGGAGGACAGAGGAGGAAGGCGTCTACAAAGACAGCAGGGAAAGGAGAAGGGTAGGAGAGGGGAGGTTAGGGTGGGTATTTTAAATATTGGTACTATGACTGGTAAAGGGAAAGAGGTAGCTGATATGATGAAGAGGAGAAAGATAGATATGTTGTGTGTTCAGGAGACCAACAGTATGGCCAGGAACATTGGAGGTGGGTTTAAACTGTTTTTTCATGATGTGGATGGAAAGAGAAATGGTGTAGGGGTAATTTTGAAGGAAGAGTACAGTAAGAGTGTAGTGGAGGTGAAGAGAGTTTCTGATAGGGTGATGAACGTGAAGCTGGAAGTTGGTGATTGGGGAGAAGGGGTGATAATAAATGTCATCAGTGCCTATGATCTACAAGTGGGTTGTGAGATGGAGGAGAAGGAAACATTCTGGAGTGAGTTAGATGAAGTGGTAAAAGGTGTAACTAGGAATGAAAGATTGGTAATTTGGGCAGATTAAAATGGGCATTTAGGTGAATGGCACAGAGGTAATAAGGAGATGATGGGTACGTATGGCTTTAAGGAGAGGAATGTGGAAGAGCAGATGGTGGTATATTTTGCTAAAAGGATGAAAATGGCAGTGGTAAGTAATTATTTTAAGAGGGAGAAGGATCATAGGGTGACGTATAAGAGTGGAGAAAGGTGCATACAGGTGGACAATGTTCTTTGTAGGAGATGCAACCTGAAGGGGATTGGAGACTGTAAGGTGTTGGCAGGGGACAGTGTAGCTAGACAGCATCGGATGGTGGTCTGTAGGATGGTTTTGGAGGTGAAGAAGACGAGGAGGAAAGTGAGGACTCAAAGAAGAATAAGATAGTGGAAACTGAAGGAGGAAGACTATAATGTAAGATTCAGGGAGGAGGTCAGACAGGGGCTCAGTGGTGGTGAGAAGGTGCTGGATGATTGGGCAACTACTGCAGAAGCAATAAGGGAGACAGTTAGAAAGGTACTCGGTGTGACATCTGGAAATAGAAAGGAAGACAAAGAGATGTGGTGGTGGAACGTAATTGGGATCCACAGAGTGATGAGAAAAGTAGGCAGGAGTACAAGGAGATGCGGCAGCAGGTAAAGAGGGATGTGGCGAAAGCCAAGGAAAAGTCATATGAGGAGCTATATGAGAAGTAAGGAAGAAGAAAAGGATTTGTACCAATTGGCCAGGCAGAGGGACCGAGCTGGGAAGGATGTGCTGCAAGTTAAAGCAATAAAGGATGGAGATGGAAATGTGTTGACTAGTGAGGAAAGTGCGTTGAGAAGATGGAGGGAGTATTTTGAACAGCTGATGAACAAGGAAAATGAGAGCGAGCAAAGTTTGGATGGTGTGGAGATGGTGAAGCAGGAAGTGGATAGGATAAGTAAGGAGGAAGTGAGAGCAGTGATTAAGAGGATGAAGACTGGAAAGTCGGTTGTACCAGATGACATACCGGTAGAAGCATGGAGATGTTTAGGAGAGATGGCAGTGGAGTTTTTAACCAGGTTGTTCAACAAGATTGTAAAAGGTGAGGGGATGTCTGAGGAATGGAGAAGAATAAAGTTGATCAGTCACACCATGAAGTTATAGGAAAGAGTAGTGGAAGCCAGGCTGAAAGAAGAGGTGACCATCTGTGAGCAACAATATGGTTTCATGCAGAGGAAGAGCACAACAGACGCATTACTTGCTTTGAGAATGTTGATGGAGAAGTTTAGAGAAGGTCAGAAGGAGTTGCATTTTGTGTTTGTGGATTTAGAGAAAGTGTATGACAGGGTGCAGAGAGAGGAATTGTCGTATTGTATGAGGAAGTCAGATGTGTCAGAGAAGTGTGTGAGGGTGGTGCAGGACATGTATGAGGACAGTATGGCAGCGGTGAAGTGTGCAGTAGGAATGACAGACTGGTTCAAGGTGTAGGTTGGACTGCATCAAAGATTGGCTCTGAGCCCTTTTCTGTTTGCATTGTTGATGGACAGGTTGACGGACGAGGTCAGAGGGGTAAGACAGAGTACATGGGTGTGAATGAGAGGGAGGGCAGTGGGGTGGTGCAGTTGCAGGGAGAAGAGGTGGAGAAGGTGGAGGAGTTCAGGTATCTGGGGTCAACAGTGCAAAGTAATGAAGAGTCAAGTCAAGTCAAGTTTATTTCTATAGCGCTTTCCACAACAGATATTGTCTCAAAGCAGCTTTACACAAATCACCAGTAAAGGTGAATGGTGTGCATTTATCCCTGATGAGCAAGCCGTGGCGACTGTGGCAAGGAAAAACTCCCTTAGATGTCATGAGGAAGAAACCTTGAGAGGCACCAGACTCAAAAGGGGAACCCATCCTCATTTGGGTGACATCAAGAGTTTGATCATAAATCTTTCAACAATACAGAACACTGGAGAGAGAGAACTAACATGAGCACTGGAGTATAAGATTATAAGTAATGTTCTTTCTACAGTCTTATACAGACTTTTTGGTTATAAAACTAGGAGCTACTGAGCAACTCATAAAATAGCTCAACATTTGTGATCATCACAGATCCAGCACCAGCTCTTCCATGCCAGAGCCTTTAAACACTCAAGGAGAGTGTGTTAGAGAAGTGAAGAAAAGATTGCAGGCAGGACGGTGTGGGTGGAGAAGAGTGGCAGGAGTGATTTGTGAAAGAAGTAAGGAAGAGCACATCTGCAAGAGTGAACAGGAAAGTTGATGGGACTGTGGCTGAGAGACAGTGGCATTAACTAAAAGACAGGATGTGCAGCTGGAGGCAGCAGAGCTGAAGATGTTGAGGTTTTTGTTTGGAGTGATGAGGATGGACCGGATTAGAAATAAGTTTATTAAAGGGACAGATTATGTAATGCGTTTTTTCAGACAAGGTGAGGGAGGAAAGATTGAGATGGTTTGGACATGTGCAGAGGAGGGACATGGGGTATATCCGTAGGAGAATGCTGAGGATGGAGCCGGCAGAAAGGACAAAAAGAGGTAGGCCAAGGAGGCGGTTTATGGATGAGGTGAGGGAAGGCATGCAGGTAGTTGGGTTGAAAGACTCAGATGTAGAGGACAGGGGGGTGGAGACGGATGATCCACTGTGGCGACCCCTAATGGTAGAAGCCGAAAGAAGAAGGAAGTAGCAATAAAAACGCTGTCAGCTGGTAATATTGATAATATTTCTGACACTGCCAGAAAATGTTTAAAAATGTTGATAATGCCGATCTAACCTCTGTCGGTGTAGGACCAATATTCACAAGCCAGGACCAAAGAAATTGCCACAATTTGTTCATGTTGGACAACTTTTGTCAGGGACAGCCTAAAAACTTACAATATATATCTGGCATTAGACAGAGCAGCTATCTAATTGCAAGCTATTTTGAAACTGACAAAACTGGAAAAATTAATCAGAGCCATTGCACAAGAATTGGGTGAAACCAAGAGAACAAGTTGGATTGTCAGGAAAAAAGATCTACTTACTGTATGTTCTAACAACCAGTCATGGAACAGCAGTTGAATAAAGAAGTTGAATAAACATAATGTAGAAAAAAAAGAAAAAACGGTAGTCAGTGACATCACCACAAGGTGAAGGTATACCAATCTACCATTTCATAAAGACACCAACAACAGAAAAATAACCAACCACAAAATGCAAAACACTATTTAGCAGCACAAACTGGAAAGCCAGACTGAAATTTTCAAAGAAATTCTATGATAAGTCACTCAAGCTAAATATTAACCTCACTGTATGAAAAGGCTGAATTGTAGAGGAAGAAAGGATTTGCTTATAATGTTTGAACATATTAGCTCATCAATCAAGTACCATAGAGGTAGTGGCATGGCTTGGGTTTGCATAGCTACTTTTGGAACGGGGCTCACTAACCTTTATTAATGGTGTAACTCATAGTGGAATCAGCAGAATTAATTCCACAGTTTAAAGAAGCATTTCGTCTGACGATTTACAGAGGGCTGCATCACTATGCAGCAAGTTAAACTTCCAACACAAAACAGGACTTCATAGAGGAACAGTGGAAGGTTTCAGACTTGCCAAGTCAACCACCAGACATTAACCCATTTGTACCAGTTAAACCATGTACCAGTAAAACAGAGACTAGGGATTAAACATCTTCAAAATTAGACTAATATGGTGAAGGATTCCTTATTTCCACAATTGTTTTATGTTGGTGCAACATGTTATGTGTTAAAATTCAGTTTTTAATGTTCTGACAATAACTTATTGCTGTCAACACACTAACATTTAAGTTTTTGTATTAGTTTTACATATTTTGGTTTAAATGTAAAACAGGTGTTAGATTTTTTGTTTTTGTTGGTTTCCTAGCTTCTTTCTTTTGTTCCTGGAATGCACTTACACTTACATCGTCTGCAATTAAAAATAAGATTCTTTATTTAAAATTTGAAGATTGTGGTGGGGTGGTTTAAATCCTTTTTGTCCTAGTTGGGCTGTCATACAAGCAGGAAACTTGTTGGCAAACCTGGCAACCCTCACTATTGTTATCATTTTTGAGACACATGTAGGTTTGTATTTTTATATACAACTAACAAGATGGGTAAGGCAAAAACACACAAGATATGAACAGCAGTGAATAAGTGGAGGAAAGTTCCCTTGGATGAGCCCATGTATAACACTGTTGCTCCAACAGAAGATCTTACTTAAGATAAAGACCAGGAGAAGGCAGTCTGGTAGCATCTTCCTTTCACTGCATCTTGGTAGCATCTTCTTTCCAGGTATAGAATGGATAGAATGGAATCCATAAAGGTTAAGTATGGATTAACTCTCCAGTCTTCCCTGCTCTTGGAGAGAACAACCCCAAAAATTTAAGATTCCACCTCCATATTTAACTGTGGGTGTAAAACATCAAGAGCAAGGAAAATTGGAGAGTTAATCCATACTTAACCTATATGGATTTCATTCTTCACATTCTATGCCAGTGCCACTCAATTCTATCTGGACTGCATTTAATTTGAACAAACTTTACGATACAACAAGTGTTATCTCTAATGGAATGGCCTGCCCAGTTATCTGACCTAAAGCCTACTGAACTGCTCTGGGATAAACTCAAGGACAGGAGAAAATTTCCAACTAGCAAAAAATGCATGGCAAATTATTTCAGGTGAATGTTTGAAAAACCAAACTGTACTGATGCCAAGAGTTGATGTTCATTCTAAGGGAGACTTTTTCAATGAAAATAAAATTTTACATTTGTACATTTATATATTTGTTTGGTCAAATTTTCGTACCATTAAATTGCTTAGTTTGTTGCATATAAACAAAAGAAACATGCCCGTGTCTCTCTTAAATGCTATAAGACTAGGTGTTTTTGAAAGACAATGTGCTTTTGTACTTTCAGTGACTGCTATGAGAGAGAATGGCATAGAAGGTGGCCTTTGTAACACACAAACACACACACAATTAGAGCATGAACTTTCAGTGAAATGTTAGGTAGTGACAACTCCATTTGAGTTGCAAAGGAGTTTTTTAATGTGTAAAAAAGCACTTCTGAAAAAATTTAAGTGAGCCAGTGGCAGAAAAGTATATAAGGGGTGGTGCAGGACATGCATTAGGACAGTGTGACAGCAGTGAAGTCTGCAGTAGGAATGACCGACTGGTTCAGGGTGGAGGTGGGATTGCATCAAGGATTGGCTCTGAGCCCTTTCCTCTTTTCAGCGGTAATAGACAGGTTGATAGACGAGGTCAGACAGGAGTCCCCATGGACTATGATGTTGCAGACAATATTGTGATTTGTGGTGAGAGTAGGGAGCAGGTTCAGAAGAGCCTGGAGAAGTGGAGGTATATGCGCTGGAGAGAAGGGGAAGGAAGGTCAGTAGGAGTAAGACAGAGTTCAGGTGTGTGAATGAGAGGGAGGGCAGAGAAGTGGTGCATTTGCAGGGAAAAAAGGTGGAGAATGTGGAGGAGTTAAGGTACCTAAGGTCAATAGTGTAAAGTAATGGATAGTGTGTTAGAGAAGTAGAGGAAAGAGTGCAGGCAGGGTGGAGTGGGTGGAGAAGAGTGGCAGGAGTGATTTGTCATAGAAGGGTATCTGCAAGAGTGAACAGGAAAGTTTATAGGGCTGTGGTGAGACCTGCAATGTTGTATGGTTTGGAGACAGTGGCTTTGAGTAAAAGACAGGAGGAGGAGCTGGAGGTGGCAGAGTTGATATTGCCTTGATTTTCATTGGAAGTGACGAGGATGGACAGGATTAGAAATGAGTTTATTAGAGGATCTGCACAGGTAGGACATTTTGGAACAAGTTAAGAAAGGCCAGATTAAGATTGTTTGGTAATGTGCACAGCAGGGACATGGAGTATATAGGGAGAAGACTGCTAAGGATTGATCTGCCAGGTGGGAGGAAAAGAGGAAGGACAAGGAGGAGATTTTTGGATATGGTGAGGGAAGACATGCAGGTGGTTGATTTAAAAAAGGCAAATATACAGGACAGGGTGGTATAAAGACAGAGCACTGCTGTGGTGACCCCAAAAAGGGAGCAGCCGAAAGAAAAAGAAAAAAAGCATGCAGCTTTGGGGAAATTTTGCCTCCTCCGAATACTTCCTCCACATATTCACATATATACACATGGGATTCTAAAATTATGCCCATTGTATGTTTATTTGGACATAGGATTGACGTAAATGTAAACTTTTATAACTCACGCCTTGAAAAGAAAAAAAAAAATTATTCAGCATTCACAACACATTGAAAGGATTTTCAGGTACATATACTGCTGTAAGGGGCACTAAAATAACCTGTTCATGTCCATCTGGCTAGATTTTGCTCTGCAATTTTTTACTTGCAGAGCTGACATCGTTTTTTTTTTTTATTGGTATAACAGTACCTGTTGTGGTGCAATAACACCCAAAAACGTTCACAAATTTCCCTTAACTGCATTCTTTTCACTAAAAATCATTCTCTATGGAGTCTCTGAATGACCATTTCTCCAAGACCTTGGACCGTACCCCACAAAACGAGCCATAATTCTAGCCACATGCTTTCCTGCTCCCCTCCCATTTCCTCAATGTTTCCTCTGCACATAATGAAGCAGCAGTGAAAGCTAGACAAATATTTCATTGGCAATAAGAGTGACATTCTCCTTCCTGGATTTGAAACATGAAAACTGGGGGACTTGTGGCAGTTAAATTCGCACAGTACTAAGGAAGAGACTCTCACCTACCATAAACAGTCTTTTGTGCACAGAAAACCAAAAACATTACCTCACCTAGTCCCTGCTGTGAAAACATCCCAACTTCAAAGTCCTTGACTGTTTTTATGCCTTCAATGCATGTGCTTTAGTGAGATGGTGACATGTATTATTTTCTTAATATTTCATGCATAATGGGCATTACTTATTTTGTGATTTTTGGATGCACGGCCCAATGCCTGGATACCTTTGAACAATTTGTTAATGCAATGATGCATGCCTTTGTTTACTCAATTACCTGGGAGCTGTGAAATCACATATACCATTAACCTTTTACTCAGACTTGTGCCTATAATTGCGACTTTGGATGAGTAGAACCTTTTTAGATTGTATCATTTCTTTCTTACACATCTTATAAAGCTCAATCTATATTCAGTTACAGTGGACCATATGAGAAGTGCTTAAAATGTCAACATAGCATACCCTAAGTACAAACCCGATTCCAAAAAAGTTGGGACACTAAACAAATTGTGAATAAAAACAGAATCCAATGATGTGGAAGTTTCAATTTTCAATATTTTATTCAGAATACAACATAGATGACATATAAAATGTTTAAACTGAGAAAATAGTATCATTTTAAGGGAAAAAATAAGTTGATTTTAAATTTCATGGCATCAACACATCTCAAAAAAGTTGGGACAAGGCCATGTTTACCATTGTGTGGCATCCCCTCTTCTTTTTATAACAGTCTGCAAACGTCTGGGGACTGAGGAGACTAGTTGCTCAAATTTAGGAATAGGATTGTTGTCCCATTTTTGTCTAAAACAGGCTTCTAGTTGCTCAACTGCCTTAGGTCTTCTTTGTCGCATCTTCCTCTTTATGATGCACCAAATGTTTTCTATGGGTGAAAGATCTGGGCTGCAGGCTGGCCATTTCAGTACCAGGATCCTTTTTCTACGCAGCCATGATGTTGTAATTGATGCAGTATGTGGTCTGGCATTGTCATGTTGGAAAATTGTTACCGGGCCGCACAAAAAGAATACATAACTTACATTATTTCCGTTTTATTTATTATCTGATTCTGAAAGGTTTTATTTTGGAATATTACTGGATTCTCTCCGCCACATCTGTCTATGACTCACTCTTGATGCATGTCATGATGCCTCGGTCACATGTCTTACCTTCGTCTGCTACCGTCTCAAAGGGGCTCCGGCCGCTAACACATAATACATTACCGATAAATTCAAACCCCCAAGCGAGCAAAATGAACAAACAACACAGTGGATTCAAGTTTATTATTAGATTTAGAAAATATCAGTTTGTATGGTCGTATCTTTTTAATTTGTTGTATTTATAACCCCACCGTCCATGAAAATATTGTCTGACCGGTCCGTGGTGCAAAAAAGGTTGGGGACTGCTGCTGTAGATGATGATAACTTTAAACTCTTTGCAATTTTTCTCTGAGAAACTCCTTTCTGATATTGCTACACTATTTTTCGCCGCAGCATTGGGGGAATTGGTGATCCTCTGCCCATCTTGACTTCTGAGAGACACTGCCACGCTGAGAGGCTCTTTTTATACCCAATCATGTTGCTAATTGACCTTATAAGTTGCAAATGGGTCCTCCAGCTGTTCCTTATATGTACATTTAACTTTTCCGGCCTCTTATTGCTACCTGTCCCAACTTTTTTGGAATGTGTAGCTCTCATGAAATCCAAAGTGAACCAATATTTGGCATGACATTTCAAAATGTCTCACTTTCAACATTTGATATGTTATCAATATTCTATTGTGAATAAAATATATGTTTATGAGATTTGTAAATTATTGCATTCCTTTTTTATTCACAATTTGTACATTGTCCCAACTATTTTGGAATCAGGTTTGCATGTTAACCTCAAAAGTTCTGCAAAGACAAGGTCAATTCAATTGTTTTTGCTTCACTCTAAAAACGTGTTTTGATCAAATCTCCTGATAATTAAGATCAACCTGGCCTATTTTGTTTGAATGCACCAATTTTCAAACAAAAAAACACAAAAAATTTTGGAACATTTAAAGGATGGGTGTTTTTTTGGGTTTTTTTTGCCCAGTTGTGCCCTGTTAGATTGACTCATAAAAATTTATAGTTTTAAATGTTTACTCTCAGTTAGAGCCCTGGGTTTATTCTGTAATGGCTACAACTCTTGTTAAAAAAATCTTAACCAATAAGACTTCTCTATCTATGTGAGAAAAGCAAACCAGGTTAAAGCTGTGGAAAGAGGGACAATTGCTCGATCAGACCAATTGCACAAGCATTAGGCATAGCCTTTTGGAATTTCAAACATTCTGAAGGGTCCTGAAAAAGGTAGGAATTACTGGTGTACTATTAACAACCAGAGATTGAACAAGACAATGAACCGAAACACAGGACAGAACTTCATCAGAGAAAACAGTAGAAGTTTTAAGAACAGCCAAGTCACTCATCATACGTTAACCAAGCTGAGCATGTATTTTACTTCCTGAAGAGGAGAGTGAGGGGACAAACCCCTCCAAAATAAACAAAAATTAAAAGAATTTGTGAAAATACAAAAGAGCTGTGAAAATTAAACGGCGAACGATGCAGTTTGGTGTTATTGCAAACAAGGGATATGCAAGCAAATATGTTATTTACTTAATTTAACTTTCTGTTCTGACAATCAGTTCCTATAGCTTTATCTATGAGTAAATGTCAGAGAAAGAAAACTGAAATTCTGCTTCGAAGTGTTTTTTGTTTCAAAACGAAAAGTTGTTTTATGTCATGAGGATAAAAGAAAAAAGATTTAGAGCATATATTAGAGCAGCAATTACAACGTGTAGAGAGCAGTAAACAGTATGGCGCCCCACTGGCGACACCAATCATCTAAATAAACCATACTAATGTGTGGCCAAGACTTAGTAAGTCATAGTTCTTTCTTTTTTATAAGGGATGATTAGAAGAAGACTGCTTATGGAATCAACGGATACACATAAGGTAAGCTTTTGTTTGTCTGATTGTTTTTGTAGAGGTGTTATACATTGTTATTCAAATAAAGCATTCTTATATTTTTATACTGTATAAGCTTTAACCGTAGACAAACTAAATGATTTATTTCCCCGGCTTAAATGATAATAAATTATACCCACGTGCAGTCAGTAGCGAGGCTGCGCACCAGAACGCTTAAACACCGTCTCGTTTTCTAGCCGAGCCTGTTTGACGGCAGAACATCTCCTTGACATTGCTGGGAAAGTGGGCGGGAGGAGAGCGTTGTTATACAACGTGGAGGCAGTTAGCAGAAAACAAACCCTGCTCCTTGCTGCTCTAAAGTTGCAATATAGTGTATAGCTGAATCATGTTTCGGCGCCCGTTGCAGCATGGCTTAAGGCAGTTATTAAGCTCGTCTCTTTGCAGTAGGACTGTCTTCGGAAAGGTAATTCATTAGTCCTTTAGCTACGAGCTAAAATGCACGGTGTCAATGGAGTTCCTATTAGCGCGTATAGTTTTGCCCTTAAACTCCGGCGACTGTTCGCGATGAAGGTGATTAATGGGCAAGCATGAGCTTCATAATAGTTCTAACCTCAGATACAGCTATATTAGGGATTCTTTTGTTAATAAACTTTGGCCAGACCTCACCTCATACAAACACACAACCCAAATTTCTTATATAAATGAGTTTAAAATATACAATATATATAAACCTCTTGAAACGAAAAAAATCTTTGTGTTGTAAAAGTACTGATTATATTTTTCTTTATTTTCTTCTGGCAGATTTAGGGCGACTCTTTTAATTCTCTCTTGTTTATGTGACATTTAATAATAATAAACGTGATGTAATGCATTAATCTTAATTGATGTCCTGTTTTTTTGAAGTAATATTTAGTAATAATATTCCAGTCACTGATGTATGACTGGTCAAGTGCAATAGTCAGACCTTAACCTAAAATGTTATTATTATTATTATTATTATTTATTTATTTATTTATTTATTTTTTTAAACATTGTTGCAGTCAGGTTGTTGTTAATTCAACCTTTTGAGCCTGATGGTATTCCTAATGCCCATATCAATTTAATTTTTATTTGTATAGAGCTTTCAACAATGAACATTGTCCCAAAGCATCTTTACACAGATAATGTGGTGATAAAAATGAATAAGATGTTCTTCATAAGTGTAAGGTTGTCCCTGATGAGGAAGCCTGTGGCAAGGAAAAACTCCCCGAGATGGCATTAGGATGAAACCTTGAGAGGAACCAGACTCAAGAGGGAACCCATCCTCATCTGGGTTGCACCGAATGTCCGTTTATTACAGATAAAAAATATTTAGGTGTGCAGTGATGATCAGATGCAAACTGTAGTCCTGAGTCAGTGTAGCAGACTGTTGACATTAACTACAGTCCAAATCCATCCTCAAAGCATCCTCATATCAGCTGCTTCCAAAAACAGTGAGTCCTTCAACATCATGATTACAACCTCATAATTCATACAGTATAATCCAAAGCTGCTTCGTACTAAAATCCACAATGTTAATTTTCTTGGTATAAAATTTTTTTTAAATATCAAATATTACATAGTTTATACAAAAATAAAATGTAGATCAATGTTGGTTCAATCAGAGCAGAGACTCTTGTTCCATACAGTCTGAGAGTCCAGCAAGTGCCTGTTGGCAAACTTTAAGCAGGCTTCCGTGAGTTCGGATCGGTGGAGGGCTGCAGTGGTGATTGTCCTTCTGGAACTTTGTACCATCTCCACACAGGATCTCTGAAGCTCAGTCAGAGTGACCATTGGGTTCTTGGTCACCTCTCTTACTTACCATCGCCCTCGATTGCTCAGTTTGGCTGGGTGAGCAGCTCTGGGAAGAGTCCTGATTTGTGTCAGTTTTTTTTCCAAGATTCTCCTCGGAATCTTCAGTGCAGCAGCAATTTTTTTGTAGCCTTCCCCAAATCTGTGCCTTGCAACAATCTTGTCTCTGAGCTCTGCATATAATGTTTAATAAATGATCCTATATAATATATAATTTCCAGGCAGTGTGCATAATTTTTTTCTTTTAATGTCATATTGTACTGCTCACATTCGCTTCTTTTTATCACTTTTTCTTTTTGCATAACATTATTTAGAAATGTAGATTTGTGATTGTTAATAATGTGATTCAGTAGCCTTCAAAAAATTCAAAAAGTCAAACTGCTTAAATGTGGCACTTTTAGTTTTATTTCTTTGTTTAAAATATGGTACATTTTGTAGACCTTTGCTTTAATGTTTGCTCAAATGTAACCATTTTACATGATAAAAGAAGGTAAAATGGTTACATGTAAGCAAACTATAAAGCATCTTTTAATGACACTACTTTTCTTTCTTTTCAGGCCACTGAACAGGATTTTGCCAAAGCTTTGGTGTCTTGTCGTTGCACAGGAGCAGTACTGCATACTCGGACACAATGCCGAACTCTTCACAGCACACACGAGGTGACTAAACATTATTGCTTTTGTTTGTTTTTGTTTATCTGAATAAAGCTTAGATGTTTACAGAAAATCCATTAAATAAATTAGTTACTTCATCAGCCCCAGGAATGCCTGCTTGGTCACAGAGACTGGAATTCATGTACACTATTTGGGTGAAAGTATGTAAAAAAAACATTCACACTCACTTTCACATGCGCTTCTCTTCCAAACTGTTGCTTTAAATGTACTCACAAATTAGTATCATTACAATTTCTCTTTTCTGGAACTGATAAAGACAAACATGTTCCTTCATGACAATGCCAATGTGCACAAAAGAATCTCTATGAACATGTTTTGCTAAGATGTTGGCGCTAAATAACTTGAGGGACCTGCAAAGAGCACCGAACTCCTTCCCTACTGAATACCATTGGGATGAACTGGAACATTGATTGGGAACCAGTGGGACACTTCCCAGAATGGAGGCATTATAATCTTTTTTTTTTTTGGAAGGGTAGTTTTGTAACAGGGGGATTTTGTAGCCTTGCGATTTGCAAGTGTGTATGTAATTATTTCGCATGAAACATTCCTGCTCAGCTTCTTTAGAATGTGTATGTAGATCATGAGTCTGTAAATTATTTCTGTGCTGAATGCCAAATGAAGTGCAATATACTGGAGTGCATACTAGATGGATGGATGGATGGATGGATGGATGGATGGATGGATGGATGGATGGATAGATAGATAGAAAACTTTATTGCATAGTACAGGTACACAGCAACTAAATGCAGTATAGCATCTACCAGAAGGGAAAAAAATAAATATATATATATATATACTCACACACCATATTTTTCGGACTATAAGCCGCTACTTTCTTTCCACATTTTGAACCCCGCAGCTTAAACCAACGAAGATTGAATTTTTCCTGGGTTTTTACCGGTTTCACAAACTTCAAGCCAAAAAACTGAACCCCATAACATTAGACCAATGAAATCTCCGAACGGAAACGAAAAAACGCACCTTACCTGTGTTCTGAACTGCATGGCTTCGGGAGAAAAACTTCCACCGGTGGCGCACGACGATGACAAAAGATAAACTCCCCAGAGAAGTACAGTGGTACCTTGACCTACGAGTTTAATTCGTTCCGTGGACGAGCTCATATTTCAATTTGCTTGCACATCAAATCAGTTTTCCATATTGAAAATACTTAAAATGGCATTATCCGTTCCAAACCTCAAAATGACACCTCGTTTATGTTTCATGTTAATAAATTGGAAAATACATTTCTAAATAACAAATCTTGTATAAAAACATAATAGAAAGAGTATGTAATGATATAATAAGGTTTTATTCAGTGTATTTTCCTTGGAGATGAGACGACTTGAGCTAACTAAAATGCCGGTGGGGGGCGTGTGTGTGGGGGTGTAGAGGCGATAAGCGGAGGGAAAACTCGTTTTTTACTATTACGCCTGTACACTACGTATCCCTAAACTTTAAAAATTTTACTTTTTCTTCTTTGCTTATCTAAATTTTTGTTACAATCTTCGCTTTCTGGCTTCACTTCGCCATCTAGCAGCGGCGTCTCGAGCTCGTACCTCAATTTTTTGCTTGCTCGACCAAGTGACCGCTCGTACCTCGGAAAACTCGTACATTAATGCACTCGTAGGTCAAGGTACCACTGTAGTTGTGAAAGGAAGGTGGAAGACAGTGAACAATGACTTACTTGGTAGGCTACTGTTTAGATACAAGCCGTTCTAACGCGTTGAGTCTGGGTGAAGGGAGAGCTCACTAACTCCAGTTGCAACAGAAATCATATAAGCACAGACAGGTTTCCAAAACTCGTGCTTTTTTATTTTTCTTGGCAACAGCGTAATGGGTTAGTCAAAGAAACTTAGAAATGAGCATCAGAAAATAATAAGGACATAATCCTCAGTCTCACACGCACACACACACACGCAGTAATACCGGAAGAATGCAGTGCATGCTATTCCCAAAATACCGCTATGCTCCTAATAGAAGCGCAACATATTTCACCCCTTACACCGTGTGTAACGTGTCTTTCGTTAAAGCCTGTGTAAAGTACATTAGTGTAGACTGCGGTTTATAGACAGGTGCGGCTTATTTATGTTAAAAATAGAAATATTTGTCAAATTCAATGTTCGGCTTATATAAGGGTGCGCTTTATAGTCCGGAAATTATGGTATATCCATCCATCTATAATATAAAATGCGTGTGTAAATATATGTACAGTGAATTAATATAACGGCTATAGCAGTGAAGACTTGTGTGGAGATCTGCTGTGGTGAAGGTGCTCAGTGGCAGGTAGTCGGCTGCCAGTGATTCTTTTTTTCTGCAATTTTGACCAGCCTTTGCAGGACTTTACGTTCACACACATTGGAGACTCCGTACCATACAGTGATTGAGTTATAATTATACAGTGAGGAAAATAAGTATTTGAACACTCTGCTATTTTGCAAGTTCTCCCACTTAGAAATCATGGAGGGGTCTGAAATTGTCATCGTAGGTGCATGTCCACTGTGAGAGACATATTCTAAAAAAAGAAAAACCAGAAATCACAATATATGATTTTTAAACTAATTATTTGTATGATACAGCTGCAAATAAGTATTTAAACACCTGTCTATCAGCTAGAATTCTGACCCTCAAAGACCTGTTAGTCTGCCTTTAAAATGTCCACCTCCACTACATTTATTATCCTAAATTAGATGCACCTGTTTGAGGTCGTTAGCTACATAAAGACACCTGTCCACCCCATACAATCAGTAAGAATCCAACTACTAACATGGCCAAGACCAAAGAGCTGTCCAAAGACCCTAGAGACAAAATTGTACACCTCCACAAGGCTGGAAAGGGCTACGGGGAAATTGCCAAGCAGCTTGGTGAAAAAAGGTCCACTGTTGGAGCAATCGTTAGAAAATGGAAGAAGCTAAACATGACTGTCAATCTTCCTCGGACTGGGGTTAATGCAAGATCTCACCTCGTGGGGTCTCAATGATCCTAAGGAAGGTGAGAAATCAGCCCAGAACTACACGGGAGGAGCTGAAAAGAGCTGGGACCACCGTTTCCAAGGTTACTGTTGGTAATACACTAAGACGTCATGGTTTGAAATCATGCATGGCATGGAAGGTTCCCCTGCTTTAACCAGCACATGTCCAGGCACGTCTTAAGTTTGCTAATGACCATTTGGATGATCCAGAGGAGTCATGGGAGAAAGTCACGTGGTCAGATGAGACCAAAATAGAACTTTTGGGTCATAATTCCACTAAACGTGTTTGGAGGAAGAAGAATGATGAGTACCATCCCAAGAACACTATCCCTACTGTGAAGCATGGGGGTGGTAGCATCATGCTTTGGGGTTGTTTTTCTGCACATGGGACAGGGCGACTGCACTGTATTAAGGAAAGGATGACCGGGGCCATGTATTGCGAGATTTTGGGGAACAAACTCCTTCTCTCAGTTAGAGCATTGAAGCTGGGTCTTCCAACATAACAATGACCTGAAGCACACAGCCAGGATAACCAAGAAGTGGCTCTGTAAGAAGCATATCAAGGTTCTGGCGTGGCCTAGCCAGTCTCCAGACCTAAACCCAATAGAGAATCTTTGGAGGGAGCTCAAACTCCGTGTTTCTCAGCGACAGGCCAAAAACCTGACTGATCTGGAGAAGATCTGTGTGGAGGAGTGGGCCAAAATCCCTCCTGCAGTGTGTGCAAACCTGGTGAAAAACTACAGGAAACGTTTGACCTCTGTAATTGCAAACAAAGGCTACTGTACCAAATATTAACATTGACTTTCTCATGTGTTCAAATACTTTTTTGCAGCTGTATCATACAAATAAATAGTTAAAAAAAAATCATACATTGTGATTTCTGGATTTTTTTTTTTTTTTAGATTGTCTCTCACAGTGGACATGCACCTACGATGACAATTTCAGACCCCTCCATGATTTCTAAGTGGGAGAACTTGCAAAATAGCAGGGTGTTCAAATACTTATTTTCATCACAGTATATAATTACACACTCACACATACATACACACTATATTGCCAAAAGTATTGGGTCACCTGACTTTTCCTGCCATATGCGGTTGTTTTCCAAACTGTTACCACAAAGCTGAATGCACTCAATTGTACAGGACATCTTTAGATGTGCTATAATAAAATGTTGCATTCATTCGAACTTGGAAACCCAAACCTGTTCCAGCATTGCAATGTGCACAAAGTAAGTTTCTTGAAGATCTGGTTTACATGCTTTGAAGAGGAAGATTTTGAGTGGCCTCAAAAGTCATATACCATACTTTTTACCAGATGGCCCAATATTTATGGCAATATAGTGTATTTTATATATATTATGACATGTCATAGAAAAATGGCATCAAACCAAAAATATTATCTTTATTAGGGGCTATTAAGACTTGGAGGAAAAATGGCCTCCAAAATGTGGTCAAAATTATGATATGTGATTGCGATATAATAAATGGTTTAATGAGTTCACTTGATTAGTTATCATGGAAATTGCACACAGATTTTATTTTATTAAAATTCATATTTTTTTTACAAAATGACATTTGCATTAATGTAAAAAAAATTCTCCAAGGTACAGCTTAATTAAATAAAACATTATTTAAAAATAAATAAATAAATATTTGAAACATTTAATAGAAACAAACAGGGAACACCCTGCCACTGCCCTCAGCCCATTTCAATCATTTACCTGTTTTTCCTGCTAAAGTTTAAGATACAGTATATTTATTTACATACTTGAATACAGGCAATTTTGCAATCATTATTATTAAATGTGTGTAACCTTTTTTATGGAATCTTGTTCATGGTTCCAAAAGGCTAGAATGTATGCCGGATGTGACAGACACAGAGACAGACACAGAGACAGACACAGAGACAGACACAGAGACAGACACAGAGACAGACACAGAGACAGACACAGAGACAGACACAGAGACAGACACAGAGACAGACACAGAGACAGACACAGAGACAGACACAGAGACAGACGCGGATTGCCAGGTGCGCCAATCCGTGCAAGTTACACATTGGCATCAAGGAAAGATGTGCATTATTGCGAGTGGGTGTGTGTCCCTGCGTGAGTATGAGAAAAGGAAAGTGGCGGGGCAAAAGTGTATGTAAGGTAAAACAAAACTCTGTCTGTTGAACCATCGCCTGTCATCTCTTTCTTCCAACTTGGAACCAGTTAAAATTTATTACAGATTTGTCATATTGCCACATGATGTAGCAACTTTAATTGAGCAAATCTAGCACACTATCTCTCTCTGCTCAGCGTTGGTGAGCTTAAAGCTAAAATATCGCCATAATAACAGGTGAATTATTTGGGTACGAGTTCAGTGTTGGTCTGCTCAGCATCCATGTTCATCTGGTCTCCGCGCTGCACATACCGGAAAGTCACGTGACCATACACTGAGACTATCTGGTCTTTTTTTTTGTTTTGTTAGAGGTGTGGAAAATCTGCAAACTGTTCTGAGAAAGTATGTGTTCACACATGCACTTATTTATTTAATTAAATCGCAACATTTGCCATCATATAAACGCACTGCGATTAATCATGCAGCAGGAGTCATTGTCAATTTGAACACGTCTTTTATTCTGATTTAGCTTTGGATTTAGTTCTATGTTATTGAGGAGGCTTTTGTTTGACACTTTCTGGTTGTCTTGGCCCGAACAAAATTAATCTTTATTAGTTTGAAAAGATGGCATTTATACTTATTTTATTAAGTCCAAGATGAGGCATTATCTAGCAGACTGGCTTTTCAGATTTCTTTTTTTACGTCATAGTTTAGATCAGAAGGTTCGCATGACTTGTCCCAGCCGTAATTGCTTTTTTTAAAGTCCACTGCAAGAGTAAGGTTATTGAGGGGTGATGTTTATTAAATTACCTCAACCTAGCTAGTGATTGACTGACTAATAATTAGAGGTTCACCATAAATATTCAAACGTTGAAACATTCTTGTCTTTCTAATACACCATAAATCATAAGAACTGTATTGACGTACATCATTAACTAACTTAAAAAAAAAACTTATATGAAATTATCTGTAACGGTTTTGAATTGAACAAAAGTTTACAAACTAAAACATCAGGCAGAACTGCCAACAGCCAAACAAGGCCCAAATGACAGATGGCCTTGGTCCATGATGTTTTAACGATGCCGGCAGTGACGCACCTCAGCTGGACTTGGCCCAGCAGTGCTGGCTACTTTTTTCCTACTTAAATAGGCCACTTTTGACATGCTGCAAGTCATTTTTTTTATTTATTTTTTAAATGCAGGCTGGAAGTTTGTATATCTATCAAGAGAAGTCGACTGACTGTTTTTTGTTTATGCTCAAGGGAAGCCTTAATCTATCTTGTAGTGAGCTGAATGGTAAAATGGTGTGGACATTCCTGGTGATTAACTCCTGTAAATACATTGCGAAATAAAAATACTGTCTATGATACTTATTCTCATAACTTTTTTGACTATATATTTAAAAATGACTAGTTGAACTGATGATTGTGCAAAGTCAGCATCGCTAACAACGATGTTTATAAAAGCATTAAAGCTCTCCCAGCAGGCCAAGAATCGTTACAATATACTTACTGTCCTAGAGTAGTTACAAACAGTTGCTCAGTGTGTCGTTCACCTTTCAGCCCCTGACCACATAAAGTTTACTTTGGCTCTTGGAGTTTTTCACACTGCTTGCTGTCAAGTGACCTGAGGGCCAAACCACTAACATAACACTGAAAGCCATTTCCAGTTCTAGGAAGAGTCTTGGTTTTTCTAATCTTATTCCGTTAAGAATGATAGAAAGCGCTGTGCTCTTTAACATGATTTTATAGCCTTTCCCAGATCTGTAATTTGCCACAATTCAGTCTCTGAGCTGTGCACGTAGTTTCTTTGACCTCATAGCTTGGCTTTTGCTCTCAGGTGAATCAACTATTGGACCTTTTATATAGATAGTCATGGCCAAAATTGTTGGCACCCCTGGAATTTTTCTGGAAAATCAAGTATTTCTCACAGAAAAGTATTGCGTTAACATGTTTTGCTATACACATTTACTCCCTTTGCGTGTATTGGAACAAGAGAAAAAAAAGCAAATTTGACATAATGTCACACAAAACTCCAAAAATGGGCTGGACAAAATTGTTGGCACCCTTTAAAAAATGTGGATAAATAAGATTGTTTCAAGGATGTGATGCTCCATTAAATGCACCTGGGGCAAGTAACAAGTGTGGGCAATATAAACATCACACCTGAAAGCAGATACAAAGGAGAGAAGTTCACTTAGTCTTGCAATGTGTGTGCCACACTAAGCATGGACAACAGAAAGAGCAGAAGAGAACTGTGTGAGGACTTGAGAACCAAAACTGTGCGAACTATCCATCGACATTTAAATGAAATAAAACGCTATGGAGGACCCCACTGCTGACACTGAGACATAAAAAAGCAAGACTACAGTTTGCCAAAATGTACTTGAGTATGCCAAAATCCTTCTTGGAAAATGTCTTGTGGACAGATGAGACCAAGATAGAGCTTTTTGGTAAAGCACATCATTCTACTGTTCACCAAAAATAAAATGAGGCCTTCAAAAAAAAGAACACAGTACCTACAGTCAAATATGGTGGAGGTTCAAAGATGTTTTGGGGTTGTTTTGCTGCCTCTGGCACTGGGTGCCTCGAGTGTGTGCAAGGCATCATGAAATCTGAGGATTACCAAAGGATTTTGGGGTCCAGTGTCAGAAAGCTGGGTTTGCGTCCGAGATCTTGGGTCTTCCAGCAGGACAATGACCCCAAACATACTTTAAAAAGAACCCAGAAATGGATGGCAACAAAGTGCTGGAGAGGTCTGAAGTGGCCAGCAATGAGTCCAGCTCTAAATCCCATTGAACACCTGTGGAGAGATCTTAA